>NC_136057.1:1148686881-1149286881 GCF_964261635.1 Lissotriton helveticus
TCCATAATGGATATTCTCACAACTTTTGAGGACAAATCGAGGCTCCAGGTTAACTGGACCAAATCTCGGATTTACTTGTTTTGCGCTGACACAGTTGAGGAGAATGTGTCTCTAAACAGGCACACCTCTCACGTGGTATCCCACAACATTCAGATATCTTGGCACCTTCATATATTGATCGCCTATTGACTTATTAGAAGGCAATTTGGTGAGAGCAATCTCAGCCATACGGCCTCAAATGCACTTTTGGAAATCGCTTCCGCTGAATGTAATGAACCGCGTAACCATGTTAAAATTGATTGTGCTTCCCAAACTGTTGTATTATTTCTCAAATCTCCCACTTTATATTCCATCTAAGACTTTCAGAGACCTGGATCGACTATTCCGGGAGTTAATATAGAACAAGTGGAGGCCCCGAGTTGCTCTGTGGAAAATGTATGCTCCTATTAGTCAGGGTGGGCTACCTGTCCCTAATATGGAACTGTATTATTTAGCAGCCCAGCTTAAATGGGCGACAAAATGGTTGGACGGAAGGTGTCCGCGAGACACGGCATCTACGCACCCGCCCTGGACCCACTCTCAAATCTGCAATCTGTTTCCTCCCATCGCCAAACTTCCGCGACCACCACAGTTGTTCTTGGGATCAGCTCATAGGTGCTATAAAAGAAACTTATATCTCACTCGCACGACACTCACATACGCCCCGATTTTGCCATTGATGGTAACACTGAGGGGTACGCTAGACACATCGGAAGGAGCTCTGGTGACCTGGCATGCGGCAGAACTAGACACCTTAGGTGATTTGTATAGGGACAGCGTATTGATACCGTTTGAAGCACTAGTTGCAGATGCTAAATTACCAACAGGTCAATTCCTTTTCCATACTTCCATTCTGAAGGCTTTGTCTGCTGTCTGGGGGAATTTGTCAACTGAGCCACCAACACACCTCTTGATACAATATTTGCATGTCATGGGTGCGGGATCGCATATGGTACACTGGCTGGGGGGTGCACTAGTTACACATATGCTGAAACCGATGTAAAGTCTCAGAGTAAGATGGGAGACAGATAGAGACCGTCCCTGGACTGATAAGGAATGGGACATTATATTAGCGGGCGCTAAGCATATACCAAGGAACTCTAGGTTGAAGCTCATACAAACGTACTACATACAAATGGCATACCTCTCGCCTGACATGATAGATATTTTCACATCTTTACCTCTGTATGTCCACGCTGCCAACATCCCGATACTGACCTGCTTTCTATGCTGGGGAATTGTGCGTCCCTTCAACATTCTTGGCAGGAGGTGGTCATACTATTCGCTTCATGCACAGGCACATTGTTACAATTGTCATGTGAAGTATGCATCCTAGGGCTTTATACCACGTCCCAAAAAAATAAGGTCACCTGCACGTTCCGTGATTTAGGTCTCGTTACGGCAAAGCGTTGCATAACCAAGAACTGGATCAATGCCAACCCTCCAGAGACATGCAGTTGGAGACGTTCACTTACAATATGGCCGCAAGCAGAAGCACAGCACTGCATAGAGAGGAGACAGCGGGGCTCCGCAAGTTTCCCATTGCACTAAGCTGGAAAGCCTTACTCACTGCCCTGCAGACAGGTCACGCAGTGAATGCAAACAATACTCAAACTGCCGACCTGAGTCAGGTGCACTGATTCCTCACCACTTAGTTAAGGGCTGCAGCAGCACCTCAACGCATGCAGTAGAGCACATCACTGCACCCCTTGTATCATTATAGATAATTGCCTACGTTTGTCGAGTCCTAAAACTACTCATGAGTTGACCCCACTGGCAGATCCAGCGCAAGTTCCTGAGCCTAAGTCGTCGGTGCTTGATCAGGGTGGACTTTGATCCTCTCAGATCCCCCAAGCTGGCAGACACCAGTAAACTGAACAGAGGTGATTTTCAATGCAGTTTTCCACTTTTTATTTAGCAAAGAGGGAGATGTAGCATATTGAGACTAAATGCACTAGGACCCTCTGAAACAATGTGACGTTTTATCTTGAAAGGGACTCCGAAGCCAGAAATAGGTAAGAGATATGTCAGGTTTATTCACCTCATCAATCCACTGCTCAGCATCAACTGACAGTGATGGAATTCACAGATAAAGTTCCTCAAATAACATTCTAAATAGAACAAAAGGAAATGAGAGTTCTTCTACGTAAGATTACAGGTACAGTACAATATCACACCCTCATGGTTCTGGGGCGGACTTTAGACAGGAACTGCATAATAGGCAGGGAGGTGTCAGGGTGTGGTCAATGAAGAGAGTGATACCATGTTCAGTGTGTGAGTGTATGCAGAAGAATAAAATAAGGTTTCGCCACAGCACACTTCATCAGCATGCTACAGGGCTAGGGAAGAAGCTACAGTGGCATAGCTGTGATCCATACAGAGCATTAGCCAGCCACTCGGAGCCCACAGCCTGCCTGCCGCTTTGAGAGGTTGCAACAATCTGGAAAAAGCACCAAATTCCAGGTCTAAATGATAGGACCCCAGCCAATTTCCACCTTAGGACTAATTCTCCATTGAGTCTGGAAGCTCAACAAACGGCACCCAGTTCTTCATATGAACTGGAACCCTGAATGGAAAGCACCTCCTTGTCAATTGTTGAACATCTCTTTTGTACATGGGTTGGCACCCGCAGTTCTGCATGTTATTTCTTCTAGATTAATTTTGTCTTGCACGCGATTTAGCCTTGGTGTTAGAGATAGATACAGTGTAGGACTGGGGGCTTTTCTGGCAATCTGACAGAGCCAGCTGGGCCAGCTAGAATGATGAAGTGTGTGTGCTGTTTTTTTCGGTCCCATCTCGGCATATGGGACCAAAAAACATAAAGACCACCCACTGTCCCTTTTAAGTTGGCCCATCTGGTAGTGCCAGACTAGACTACCCGAAATTCGAGTCCAACATTGGATAGGTGTCAAAAAAGTGAGGCATATCAAGGTATGTATACAGCTCATATTTTTGCACTGTCTGCACATAGGCTTTTGGCCGTGGTAACCTATCAAGGAATTATGATTTTATGCATCACTACCGAATATCTTGGAATCAGCGTGTATTCATGAAATATGCAGTTATCGGATGACCATCTAGCTCTGTCTGTCTTTTACTACTGTTAAATCATATATGCAGTGTCAATGAATCCAGTGTTATTTACAACCCTCCCCCACCCCCAGCCACCGCTGCTTAAAATCATAGATTACATATATTTAGAAAAAAAGACAGTCACTCCAGTTTAAGTGCCTTGTGTTTTTAAAGCGTTACATACAGATAGTACTACGAGAATTACGCACTCTCTCTCCTACTTTATTGACTGGTGCAGCGTTTTGGGGCGAACCTCCTTGGAGAACAGTTGCTGAAAAGGAGCTGCAGTTTTTACACTTCCGACCCGAGTGAAAAGTGCCTCGGCAAACTAAGCACGAATTCTTGGCCACACCTTGAAAGAAACAGAAGAGGCATTGTAATTCGTATTTTCCTGGCGTTGATAAAGATACTAACAAAGACAAGTCTATGGAATACCAGTGTTCGATGTTAATTAGCTCATAGCACGTAAAAGCAATATAGTACAGCATAAGCCGGCAGCACATGTGTATGACAGATGTCAATAAATTGTGCGTAGTATCTGAATGAATTTGATTATCAGATCAAATTGGGTTTGAACCCTGCACACAATTCCTTAGCTAAAAACTTTACAACATCCTGATCTCAATAATAGGCAGGCACACTTTGGAAAGTTTTGGAAAGCATGTTTCCAATTGTTTTTTGCAGGCATTTTTATACCCTGCCTTAATATGTATGTAAGCTTAAGATATGCAATTAGCAAATGACAATAAACGAGAGCTGGAAACATGCTAGAGCACTTGCACAAGGACTCGAGTTGGGGTACCACGCGGGTGGACTGCATCCCCCCACTTATTTTACCGGGAGTTTGATAACTGGAGCAAATGGAGCCACTGCAAGTCAAAAAGGAAGATCATCCTGGAGTGATTCTGAAGTCATTCGATGACTTCAGCCAGGCTATTTCTGCAATTAACTGGGGATGTCATCCGAAGCCATCCTGTAGTATGCCCACAGGGCCGAATTTTTAAATTGGATGACTTTATCTAGAGTCATCAGAGAAACTACTCCAGGATTAGGGCCTGATTACTTCAGTGGAAAAGATGCGATGAGCTTGAACTACTGCCGGATGATCCCATGCTGATTACAGGATTAAGGTGGATTACTCCAGGATGGGTCCCTGATTACTTTAGTGGAAAACATGTGATGACCTTGTACTACTCCAGAATGATCCCATGATGATTTCAGATTAGGCTGGATTACTCCAGGATGATCCTTTGCGTATTTCAGGATGGGGCCGTATTATTACAGAATCATTTTGTGATGACTTGTGAATGAGGCTGCATTACTCATGGATGATCCAAGGATAACTTTAGAATGTGACTGGAACCGTACTAGTTGATTAATTAATAATGGGTATGTATTACCGTAGGATGGGTTCTGGCTGTATTACTGCATGTCAGTGTCAATATGCAGAAGTATTATTCTAGGATGACCTCCAGTAGTAATACTTGTTTGCCATTCACAAGATGTTAAGAAATACAGTTTTATTACTTTGTTAGCAGAGCAAATAATGGTTACAAAAACAAGCATTGGCAAAGCCAATAGGTTTTGCCTTTTCGACCATGTGACTTGCCAATGTCTTTTGTCGATGGTCTGTAGTATCGGTTAAAATGAAAAAGCATTGGCAAGGCCAAATGGTCTGGCCGTTGCAAGAGCTATTGTCTTTGCCAATATGTTTTAGCCATATTGTACACGAGGGTGGCTGTTCAGCACGGCTAAAAGTTAGTGGGGTTAAGAAGAGTTGCATGTTGAAAAGTGCAATGTGATGAAGTAGCATAGATTCTAGCGACAGAGTGTCATGGAGTGGTGTAGAACAGAGTGGCGTTAAGTGTTGCGTAGACTAGATTGCTGTGGAGTGGCATAAAGTGGAGTCGTGTAGGAGAGTGGAGTAAAGTGTTGTAGAATCGAGTGTCTGAGTGGAGTGCCATGGAGTAGAGCGGAGTAGTATGTTGTAGAATAGAGTGGACTAAAGTGGCATGGAGGGGGTTAGGTAGAGGGTTGTTGGGTAGTGTTGAATAGTGATAGAGCATTTAGTAGTGTTGTAGAGTGGAGTGGCAAAGAGTCGAGTAGAGGTTTATGGAGTAGAGCATCGCCGAGTGGAGTATCAAAGCTTATAGTGTGTTTAAGTGCAGTAGCCTAGATTGAAGCAGTGTAAAAAACAGTGGTGCAGAGTAAACTGGCGTAGAGTGCACTGGTTGAGTAGAGTGGTGTAGAGTGCATTGGTGCAGAGTAGAGCGATGTAGAGTGCAGAGTAGATTGCAGTGGTGTAAAGTAGATTGTTTCAGAGAAGAGTGGCATAGAGTGGAGTGTTGCAGGGTAGATTGCAGAGGTGTAGAGCAGAGTGGAGCAGAGTGCAGTGACAGAGTAGTGTAGAGTGCAATTGTACAGAATAGATTAGAGTGGCGTAGAGCAATGCAGATTGCAGTGACTTAGACTGCAGTCGTGCAGAGTAGCATGGCATTCAGTTTCAGAGAATGCAGTCTTGTAGAGCTGAGAATCAAAAGTGCAGGGGCGCAGAGTAAAATAGTGGTGCAGCTTAGAGTGCAGTGGCGTAGAGTTCAGTGCCAGAGAGTGTAGTGTGGCAGAGTAGACTGTCGTAGAGTGAAGTGGTTTATGGTAGAGTGGTGTAAAATACATTGGCAAGAAGTCCAAGGGCCTAGAGGGGCATTGAGAGTAGTGGTAGCAGAGTGGTGATGTCAAGTGGTGACACAAAGTGGTGTTATCGAGTATAGTGGCAAAATGTAGAGTGTTGTGGAGGGGCAGAGAGTAGAGTGAGGTGGAGTGGCATAGAGTTGTAGAGAACTTAGTTTACCATCCTTCTGAGACTGGTAAATGGAGAAATAGGAAAGAGTGTAATAGCAACAACTGTAAGATATAGCGCTTAAAAGATGGAGGTATAGTATAAAAAATGAATCATAGTTTGGTGATAGCAGACCTTTAATGTAGGAAAAATCACCATATGGTACCCTAACTTCACTGTAGAATCATTTGCAATGAGAACAGCGCCCTTGACACTAATAGGACTCCTTGCCTCCAAATGTGACTTCAATACAAGGCAAGGAGCCTACCTGACTCATAGCTTTATTTTAAGTCTGGCATGTGTGTATATATATATATATCCATACTAATATAATAAAGAGAGAGCCCAAACCTTTGAGGCGGGTAATCTCAGGAACCACAGCACCAATTGCGGAGTCATGGTACTTTCGTAATGAAAGTATGCGGAGTGATGATATGCGGAAAGAAAGTTGCGGAATAATGGGTGTTTACCCTCCCCCGGTAAGTACATTGGTGGCACGGCGGCTCACATCTCCAGCAACATACTCATATTTTTTCACCACCGATTTGAAAAATGCACAGGTCTCTCTCATTGATGGCCTGCACCGACATACACTTTTAGACACACCTCCCGCCACAAGTTCTAGAATTGCGAACTTTAAAGCTGGGGAACTACGTTCGAATCTCGGCATCAGCTCAACATCCTGTGATTCCAGGCAAATCGCTTTGTCTCCCCATGCCTACCACAAATGAATGTGTTCTTCTGTAATGTAAATTGTGCTCATGCCATGTTGTCGAGTTCGTGCTATATAATATTGCAAGGAAAAATAAAGTAGGGAAACTCGAGTTCACACACTACTGAATGCGCACTCTTAAGTGCATCAGCAGTGCACTGTGAATCGGAGCGTTTCACAGGCCTGTCCCAGATAAGAAATGCTATCAAAACGAAATCCTAAAAAACAATATACTGCTGGCCGGCAGCAATTCATACCCAGACAAAGTCGGGACGGGCTGCTAGTATATATATATATATATATATATATATATATATATATATATGTATATATATATATATATATATAAATATTCACTGAAAAAACCATAGGTTTCACACCAGTTATAGTTAGGAATTAGCATTTAAAAAACCTATTAAATTCACTGAAAAAACCATAGGTTTCACACCTGTTATAGTTAGCTGGAAGTTTTACTCGCATAAAACCATTGAAATTCCCACGTTATAGTTAGTTGGACTCACTATAACCTGCGCGTGCAGAGCACTGCTGATGACATCACATATTACATCACTCATGACATGGTCAGTGACATCACTCATGACATCACTGATGACACCATCCAGTGAATGTGTGTTTTTTTTAAAAATAAATATGTGTTATATATGTATATGTAAAAGTTGATGGGAGAATAAAAGTTTAAATAAGGGTTTACATGGATGTTTTTTAAAAATAAATTGATTGGTTCACTGGCTTATTAAGTGTATCTTAGTGTATACATATATTAGTGAGTAATGTTTAAATATTTAAATATATGGATTAGTGTTTTACTTTGTGTATAAGTAGCTGCATGGGTTGGTGAGTAACTACATGTGTATGTATATGGGTTATTAGATGTTTTTTTTTAATATCAATATGAGTGTCTATATGTTTGGTGGGGGTATTACTTAGAACATAGATGCATGAGTGACTGACTCTCTGTTTGTATATGTTTTGAAGACAGCATATGTGCAGGACTGTATGGGTGGATGACTGTGTATATGTGTGTGTTACTGACTGAATGACTGTCTCACTATTGTCTTTATCAGTAACTACATATGTTTTAATGTAGTATATGTGAATATTGATGTATATGAGTGACTATATGTGAGAGTAAGGGATTGTAAGAGTTCCTGTTTAAATAAGTATGTGTTTCTATAAGTGATTGTTTAAGAGAGTAAGTATGTGTAAGGTTCCTTAGAAGTAAGGTGGTAGTGTGTGTATAGCTGTATATGCAAATAAATGGATGTTCAATAGTTTATTTGCATGTGTGAGTATGTGTGAGAGTATCTTTTGGATGACTGTCGGTGTGTAACAGGATGTATTGGTGTATCACTACATATGATGAGTGAGTATACGTATGAGTGATTATATAGAACTCTTGGTGAATGAGTGGATGTGTATATAGATGGTGGAATTATTGAATTGGTTGTTGTAACTGGTATGGGTATCTCCATTTTTTTGAAAATTTTAGTTTCTATTTTTGAATATGTGTTTCAAGGGTTACATTACAGTGAAAGGAGGTCTGTCACTGTGTCACAAGGATGGTGTCATCAGTGATGTCATGAGTGATGTTACTGACCATGTCATGAGTGATGTAATATGTGATGTCATCAGCAGTGCATTGCACGCGCAAGGTATAGTGAGTCCAACTAACTATAACGTGGGAATTTCAATGGTTTTATGCGAGTAAAACTTCCAGCTAACTATAACAGGTGTGAAACCTGTTTTTTTCAGTGAATTTAATAGGTTTTTTAAATGCTAATTCCTAAATATAACTGGTGTGAAACCTATGGTTTTTTCAGTGAATTTCAATGGTTTTTTAATAGCAAATCTCTATAGGTATAAAAAGTAAAACATTTTATAACGAATTTTATATTGTATAATTATGTAATAGTTTTTTTTTTTGCCCCGGAGCGCTCCCGGGGCGCGTACCGGTGAATGCACGGGTAAGCGCAATGTTACGTCGCGCCCCGGGGCGCGTACCGGTGAGCGTCCCGTTAGCGATATTCTCGCGAACGAAAACAACATTGTGACGTTTCGCGTAACCGCATGATGCGTCATGTGACGCACTGCGTAAGCGCACCCGGAAGCACGCGAGCGCATATGATCGCGCAACGTCCTGACGCGCTTACGCTACCCGCGCCCGGGCGCGCCCCGGGGCGCATAGCGTAAGCGCCTCGGGTCATGTGATCTGAAAATAACACTTTTCATTGGTGCAGATCAGTTTTGGTTTCCAAATGATGAAAACTCGGATCATGTGATTTGAAAATAACACTTTTCATTGGTCCAGAACAGTTTTGTTTTCCAAATGATGAAAGCCCCCACCTTTTTTCCTTATTCTGACTTTGTCCTTTGACTGAGGAAGACCTGTTTGGAGATCTGTCTCTAATCTTTTCTACTTTAAAATGGCTACAGTAGCAGCAGCAGCTGGAGCATCTGCACCACCACCACCACCAAGAGGACCACCACAACATCACTTTGGTGGTCAGGAAGAAGAAGAGGAGGAGGAGGATGAGGAGGGGAGAAGGACATTCCCCCAAGAAGACAATACCCCATATAGGCCAAAGGAGCACATAGTATGGGAGTTTTTTTCTATTCCAGAGGGCAAAAAGAAAGTCAATGCACCAAAGGTGACTTGCCTAATGTGTGGCATGGAACTTTCAAGGGGGAACCCTAATAGGAAATATTCATTTGGTAATTACACCATGATTAGGCATATGCAGCGCAAGCATCCCAGGAACTATGCTGCTGCAGAGATGAGAGAAATGGCCAGTAACCTTCCCCAATCTTCAGCCAGCACCTCCAAAAAAAAGCAACCCACTCCATCGGGACCAGACACAAGGGAGACAATGCCAATCATCCAACCACGGTTTGGTGAATACAGGGTGACTTGTATTTTTTGTGGTAAGACCATCAGCTATGGTGAGCAGAGCGTAAAGCTCATCGTTCTTGCTGGTGACAACCACAATTGCCCCAAAAAACCCTACTTTTTTCCTGATTTTATTTTTGCTCCTGTTGAGCCGTTTACAATTCCCTGTTTTTTGTTTCCCCCCATAAAAAAATACAAAAAAAATTTAAAAGTGTTCAGAAAAGCCAAAAAAAGTAAAAAATGTTCAAAAAACAATAAAAAAATATAAAACAACAAAAAGAATAAAAAAACAGTTCTTTTTAGAACTACCTTTAATTTATAAAAATAAACCTATATTTTTAGAGAATCTCTGTCATTCTTTTTTCCTTAGGGTACGCGCACCGGGGCTCGCACCAAAAAAAATTTAAAAATATTAATGAAGGCGTGAGCATGAGGGAAGAACACAGAGAGAGTAATGTTAAGAGGAAGAGAGCTAGAGAGAGCAACACAGAGGGATTGTTTATTACATAGTAAAAAACAGAGAAGGTATAATCGAATGTTATTGAGAAAAGGAAAATGAATAAGGGAGCGAAATTAGGGAAGAGAGACAAAGAAGAGTAAAGTAGAGGTACTGGGAGAATGTGAGTGGGTGTTGAAAGAAAAAGGAAGGACAGTAAAGAATGGGGAAAGAAGGGTAGTGACGGAACCGGGATAAATGAACAACGGTGAGGGAGGGTGAGAAAAGAGCAGTAAGTAAAGAGGGGTGAAAGAGGGTGAAAAAACTGAATTAGGGTAAGACATCGGGAGTGACAGACAGAAAAGAGAGAGAGAGTAAAGGAAACAGTGACTGAAAGGGTCTGAGTGAAACAGGAAAGAAAGGTAAGTAAGGCAGTGTGGGTGACTTATAGGGAGTCAGTGGGTGTAGGTGTGGGTGTGTAACGTGTGTGTGTCTGGGTGTGAGTGTGTGGGGTGTTTGGGTATGGGTGAAGGTGTGGGTGTGTAAGATATGTTTGGGGGGTGTGTGAGTGTGGGGGGTATGTGTGTGGAGTGTGTGTGTGTGTGTGTGGGATGTGTGGGTGTGTGTGTGTGAAGAGTGTGTGTGTGGCTGTGTGTGTGTGTGAGGTGTGTGTGTGGTGTGTGTGTGTGGGGTGTATGTCAGAGGTGTGTGTGTGTGTTGGGGGGAAGGTGTGTGTGTAGGAGTGAAGTAAATGATTAAGGTAAAGAGAATGAGTGAGGGAGCAAGGGAAGGGAACAGAGGGTAAGGGAAGTAAATAATGGGGGACTGAAAGAAGTTGAATGTGGGAGGGGAAATAGGGAAAGGGTATTAAACATGGAGAATATGAATAAGTGAGGAAAGCAGAGCAAAGAAACAGGAGTGAGGTAGGTTGAGAAAATAGTAGTGAGGTTAAAGCAAAGGGTGATGACAAACTACATTTTTTTAGTCACACTTACCATATAATAAATGTAACTTTAATTACATTATTTTACTACATTTTGTATCTGTAAAGAGAGACTAAAAAATAAGTTATAAGTAGTAAAATATGTATTTAAAATTAAAGATACAAATGAAGAGGTTAAAAATCATAACAGTGTATTTAGAAATAAAGTAAGGTAGAAGGACAAAAAGAGGGAAAAAGAAATAGAAGGAGAGCAAATTACTAAGAGTAAGGCATATAGATTCACTGACAGAAAGGAAGAGAAGAAGAGAAAAATGAACTGAAGGTAAGAAAGATACTAAAAGAATATGAGTTAGCAAAACTAAATCAAGAAACAGGAGTAAGTAAAAAGATAATGACTGAGAGGGAAAGGAGTCTAATAAAGGATGCATTTAGAAGAATGAGGAATGGAAGATAACTGAGAGTAAGTGAAGGAGAGTCATGAAGTGAAGGGATGAAGGGAGAGAGGATAATATAGAAGGATTGAGGGAAAAGGAGTGAGGAAGTTAGTAGACAGAGAGACTAAGGGAAAGACTGAGTGAAGTGGAGTACAATGAGTGAGGAAAGAAAAATGAGTAAGGGAGCAAAAGAAGGAAAGAGAGAAGAGGACTAAAGCAGTGGTACTGAGAGAAAGTGATTCGGTGATGAAAGTAAAGAGGACACTGAAAGATAGGAAATGAGGGGTAGTAATGGAACCAGACTAAAAGAAATAGGTTGAAGAACGATGAGAGAGGAGCAGTGAAGTTGTTGTAAGAGAAATGATAGAAGGTAGATAAACACAAGTGAACATAACAGAAGGAGAGTGAGGGACTGAGGACATAGAGGTAGTGAATGGAAAATAGAGAGAAGAGGTCAAAAGAAAGGAGGAAACAAAGATAAGCGAGGGAGAGTGGATGATTTATAGTGATAGAGTGCGACAATACTGGTGAGTGAGTAAAGAGGAATTACTAAAAGAGCAAAGGAGGAAAACACGGAAAAGGAAAGTAAAGCAGACAGACTGAAAGCTGAATAGTTATGCAAGGGAGAGAGGGGATGCAGACAGTTAAAATGAGAATGAGGGGTTGTGAAAGAAGTGGAGTAAAAGAACGGGGTTGAAAGAGAGTGAAAGAAAGACATTATAAGTGAGTAAAAAGAGCTGAAAGAGGGTGGAAAAAGGAAAGTGAGTGTGAGACAATGGGAATATAATTTAAATTACA
This sequence comes from Lissotriton helveticus, assembly GCF_964261635.1. NCBI lineage: Eukaryota > Metazoa > Chordata > Amphibia > Caudata > Salamandridae > Lissotriton > Lissotriton helveticus. The sequence goes on from NC_136057.1 coordinate 1,148,699,060, forward strand.
GAATACAAACTATAGATTAACTTGTACAACATGTTACACAGTTTATTTTTGCTGTTCTCAGAATATATTCAATTTCACTTAAAAAAGTGAGTTCAAACTACTCATCATATGACAGCGGGGAAAAAAAACACAATCAAAAAGATTGTGTTTTAAAAAAAAACATCTAAACTTAAAAATAACAAATGTACACTAATCTTTGATTCACTTACTTTTCCTTTAGGCCAAATAGTATATCATGAAGGTCCTTTTCGTTGGAAAGTACTCTGCTGTTCTCTAAAAATTCCATTTCATCGACTTTCTAGAAGAAAACCTCGAAGAACATCTGAAATATTTTCATTATTTTCATATACTCCTTCTGTTCAGTCATAACTCTTTGCTCATTCCTTCACCATTCCTTAAGGCCAAATAGTGTCAGATGTATCAGTATATTTTCAAATTAATTAAAACAAACTCTAAAATTACCGTTTTTCCGACGTCTGAAAGAAAGGCTCAAACAACATTTTCACAATATTTAAATTTTCGTAATTCCATCTCTGACTCACTCATGTTCATCATTTCCTATAATACTGATATCACTTACTATGAGATCCACTTACAGTACCTATATGACAACTCAATTTTTTATATTATCTTGATCACTTTTACTCAGAATATAATTTTAAACAGCAAACTAACCTTTATTAACTGCTCCCGTCTTCATAGGCCAATTACCTTTACTTAAATTTTGGTTCTAAAAACACTAGATATGAATTTTTTAAGTCAAAAGGCAAACGTTGTTTGAAAGTCAAATGAGTGTCATTACAAAGGGTCCAACCTTTACAACTTTTTAAATAGCATGTGTAATGCCCTGATGTTGTTGAAGGACCGTCATGATAATAGCTACAGTTGCAAAGGTTCTTCCTGAAATTGATAACTGAGAAGCCACAACATTTTTAATAGAAGTTGACAATTTACTTCCATCAGGTCTACATCGTTGGAACATTAAAATCACATATTTTCCATGAGTTTGTAAAAATAATGTGGACAGCATTGCAGACTTACATTGGGTACACACCATATTGTGATCAGCTGATTTAACTAGATTATTAAAAGGCACTGATTTGCAGTCTGGTAAACTCAAATATATAAATCTTTCAGTGTCTATTCTAGTACTACTTGATAAAGTACAGTTGTCACAGTCATGCTGCCATTGATAAGAAAGGCTAAAAAGATTTTTTATATCTACTCCTTCATCTTCCAATACATCAAACATATACATTAAAAATTCCTGACAATCCTGCTGAATGATCTGTGAAAATTGATTTTGACCAGAACATATGTCTAGAAGATTTCTAATTTCTGAAACACTTTCTATTTTTGCTCTATCACTGCTACATTTCTCAAACACAGAATTCAATAAACAGCAGAATGTTTGATCACGATTTTCAACAATCTGTTCTTGTAAATTTTGAAGAAAGAAAACAACATTAACCACTACATTAGCATAGCAGTTGACACCAGAACTGTTTTCAAACTGAAATCCAACAACATCTTCAACAGAATCCTTTTTCTTTCTGCTTACAATTACAGTTTCATCTACTTTTTGTCTTTTTGCTAATACCTCACTGCAATTATTCTCATTTCTTCTTTTTCGGCCTACCACACGTTTTTCAAACAGAGGATATTGAGGCAAATGTGGAGCATACTATCTTCTTAACCCTATTGTATTCTTTAACACAATCTAGATCAGCACAAATCTTTGTTTCATCACACTCAATCAAGTACAATCCTGATAAAGTTCTGACTCGTGATAATGCCACATATGCCATACCCTCTTTAAACACAGAACTTCCAATGTTCACCAAAGCACTATCTACACTTAAACCTTGAGATTTATGAATTGTCACTGCATATGCCAAACAAACAGGAAACTGTTTTCGGCGAACATATAAATCTTTCACAAGCAAAAATCTAGCTGAACAACGACAAATTTGTTCTATTTCGTCAATGCCATCAAATTTAATTTTTAAAATTTCAATTCCATCTCTATTTTTGTAATTCACAAAACCAACAACATGACCCATTGCTCCATTTATCAGACCTCTTTCAACATTTAAATTCCTTCTCAAAATGATACGACAATTTAAACACACATTCAGAGTCTTTTCAAAACCAGCAGTTTTAGATATAGTCTTCTCTAATGAATCCAATTTTGATTTCAAATTTTCTGACAAAATAATTGTTGCTCCCATATGCTCTATTTTATCTATAGCTTCCAGTTTCACTATCTCTTCATTTTCTAACTTTAACATTTTGTTGTTGAACATGGAACATTCTTTCAGAGTAGGCATCAAACATATGCCAGATTTCTTCTCGTTAATTTTCTTAAAAATATTCTCTGGAAGAATGTTTTCATTTGGGTACAAATTTGAAATTAATCGTCCAAGTAAAGCTTCTTTCCCATGCTGACTTACTTTTCCGATTCTTACATCTTGTAGAATATTTTCATAATCTTCATTCTTTGCCTGCCGCATATTTTGGAGTAGTTCTGCATATTTGAAATTTAACCATATATTAACGTTTCCAATGCTTCCTAGGCACTTCCTGGTATCTTCATGCGTGACCATTTTAAACACTGGTTGTCGTTTCACTGGAGTCAACTGCAGTAGATCTCCAAAAACAATAATGTGTTTTCCTCCGAATAACACATCATACTCTGTTCTAAGAATTTCTTGCATTCTCAAATACACAAAAGCAAGCATTAGATTTGAGACCATGCTTACTTCATCAATGATAAGAAGTTACATTTTCTTCAGGACTCTGGAAACTTCGGAACACGCTTCTCCAGATAGCTTGTGGTATTGCAATTTGTTATCATGCTCCACTGGCAGCATCAGTAAACGATGTAAAGTAATCGCTTTAATATTATGTGCTGCCAGCCCAGTTGGAGCGGTAACAACACAAGACAGCGGTGATTCAGTCCTTTTCTGCAGATAAGTTGCAATTGCTTTAATCAGAAAACTTTTTCCAGTTCCCGCTTCTCCACTCACGTACAGTTGGACAGGCTTAAATGATGTACATGAGCACTCTTTCTTCTCATGACTGAATCCATGTTCAACCTGTTCTGTGACTTCGTCATATATCCGTTTCTGCTCAAGGTTTAATTGTTTCACCAAATCTTCTAAATTAATTACATCCTCTTGAGCTTGCTCTATAGCTCTTTCCACCTCATTCATGGCAGTGGCAGCTTCATTTTGGATAATTGTTCCTCCTAGTGGATCCTGACTCAATGAAGCAGAACTCTGATTGTCTTGAGAACTGTCTCTCGCAATCTATGCACCAATTGTTGCTTCTTGCTCTATTTCTTCATTCAACATTTGCAGATAATTTGGAAAAACAGGACATTCTATGGTATCCATCGTTGCATTAAAAGAGTCTTCGTAACAGAGAAAATCTCCAAGTAGTTCCTCTTCTGTACGCCATGGTTTAAAGAGTTGCAAAAGAGCCAAATAGTAAAATTCTCTCTTGTCTGGATTTTCACAACTCAATTTTCGATGATTAATCAAATGACCTTTTCTCTGTTTCCCTAGACATCCTTCACATCCAATGACAGCATATATTCCATTATTGATATCTTCTCTGATGTTCCTCTTATAAATATATCTTTGCAGAACTTCATAGAGACAAGCGTTCTCAAGATAAGGACTTCTATTTGGATAGTATGTATCCAACATGTTTGTCCTCAAAATATCTGTACTTTCTGGTTCTTTCTCCGCCAAATACTCTATTTCCTGTACAGATTTCAAAACACGGTTTCGTGTTGCAGCAAGACCTAGACTCACCCAAATGATGGTTCTAGATTTGGCATATAGACTTGCTGATGACAATCGATCGGAACATTCATATGCTCCAATTTCTCGATGTGACAACATCTTTAGACTGTAACTGTATAATTTCTTGCTTATACTCTTTTCATGTGAAATGTCCTCCCACATTTCCTTCAGTTCTGTCTTTTCTTTTTTTGTGATGTAAGACGTTACATATCGAGCCACAGCAATAGAGTTGTCAGCAACAAATTGAATATCCATGTTAGCATTCCACATGGACAAAATCACTGGGTTGTAGTCGTTGATGTACTTGGACTCTTCGTTTCTTTTTAGATTGTATGTATTTTTGGGTGATTTCCTCGTCACAGTATGTCGCAGAGAAGACATCAAATTATTCATCTTCCTTTAGAAATCACTGCTCGTGGAAAACCAAAACGACATTTTGTGTAGAACTTGTCCTTGTTTCTGAATTTTCGACGACAGTACTTTCTACAACGATGGGATTGAAAGCGTAAAACTTGTTGCCTTAAACTGTTTTCTTCAGTAGTTTTCGGAACAGCACATGTTGAATACTCTTCAATGAAGCTCATCACTGTCTCATCCGAATCTGTTCCAAATTTGGGTGCATCTTTAATCCACAACAACATATGTATGTGAGGAGCACCTCTCGCTTGGTACTCCTTTCTCCAAAAGAAATCCAAAACCTCTCCAAGGGGAGGATTTTTTTTGTTGGTAATGAAAGACATCATAGCTTCAAATCTATGATTAAAATATCTGCATACATTCACTGGATCCAAAGAACACAGTTCTCCAGGTGTTTTGAATTCTATATTTTGTATATTTGCATTTGCCTTGCGTATAAATTGAAGTAAGTCGTCCCATGCATACTCGGCACAGCTAAGAGTGAGGAACCATGTAGGAGTTCCTAAGTTTCTTAGCATACATTTCAATTCCCCATGACGACAGTACCCATACTCGTTTGTACCACGCTGACATGCCATGAGATTGATTAGATGAGATTCCAAAATATTATCTTGCAGATTAACTTTCTCCATAAAGTCCCTCTCCGAAACATTTTGGAGATGTGCTCCACTTTTCAGTATATGGTTTACTGCATAAGAAAGCCCAGACAAGTCACTTTCATACAGTAGATGAAACAAATATGGGATGCATTGAGGAAACCTTGGATCTTCAGCATATAATCTTAAAGTCCGGTATTCAGATGCTGGAATTTGAAGTGGTCGATCGTCATATCGTCCACCTCGACCTGTTTGAAATAGCTGTGGAAAACAACGAGCTTCCAAACTTTCTTCCCATACACTAATGGGACTTCCTTTTGCTGATTTCATTTGAAACAAGTCAATTGCATTCCCCATTACTTCTTTGGAATGTAAAGGATGAACAGTATAATGTTCATATATTTCTTCACTTCTAGACACATCAAATTTTTCAATTTGGCCAGCTGAACAATCACTGTCTTCATCTGCAGTTGTTTCCTCTGCTCCAACACATACATGTTTGTAGTACTCATTGTTTTTGACCAAATACAACGTTGCCTTTTTGACTTTCCTAACATCCACTAAATCTGGCCAGATTTTCTTACTCTTTGTCGGAACCCCATTAACTAGAATAACCAGAGGTTCCTCTTCCACTTTCTCTACACCAATTGTATCAATATTTTTCTTGAAATCTAGAGGCAAATAAACAACTCTTCCCTTTAATCCTCTCTGTAAATCTGAAGGAGGCAATTTCCCTATCTTAGGCTCCATGCGAACAATTGCCTGAAAAGGATGGACACATTGAATCAAAATACACTCATATATATCTAAATCCATCAATTCAGGAGGAATGTCTATCAACTCCAGATTATTATGAACAGCTGTAGCAGGCATTCTGTTTTGATTTAATTTATCATAACAATATTTACAAATACGCTGATCAGAACTCAAATCAAAAGAATTTTCCACCCACAAATAAGTTGCAAAATCCTTCCACTCATAATTATTTATCTTTTCACTTTTTACGTATAAATCAACTAATCTAGTTTGATGCTTATAATGAGTTCGTCGACAACACACACAAGTAAAATTCGGCCTTTCACTTGATTTCACCTTAAACCTGATAATTTCCTGGTCAAACTTTTCTGTAGTTGAAATCTGTACATTGTCTTCCACATTACCTTGAATTTCTGTGTCAATTTCTACACTGTCCTCTTTTTCACTAAAATAACAAATCTCAATTTCTTCACAAATCTTCTTCACATCTAATTCAGTTCCATGCAAAAGAGCACTGTTTAATTGTTTAAGCTTAAGTGCTGGACTTTTTGCATAATACAACCTTCTCACTAATTTCCTCATTTTGTTATGATGCACTGCTAATATCCTAAAATGATGAAAAACACTCTGACAGACTTTTCTAGAAAGACAAGCCAGTGCATGCCCTTGCAAACCTGTGTTTTCTCTCACTCTGCAAGGATCTAAGTCTTGCAACATCTTCATTTTCTCTTTTAGAGTTTTCTTACTATATGTACGTAAGAAATTACAAAACAAATCGATTGATTCCTATCGCACACTACAAATACTACTACACTTCCAAGTGTACACTGGACCCTTAGTACGTCTCCCTAAAACTTCCTCAGTTAACACCTCTTCTGGTTCTCTAGACACAAGTTTCTCTTTTTCAATCGGACAACCGTCTTTCACCTCATATGCTCGACCACTGGTGTCAACTGCATGCACAAAATCATTCTCCTGAAAGTAACTCTCCTCATTAAAAAATGGCTCACAACTTGAACTGTGCATCCATTCTCCAGAAAAAACTTTACAAAAATTAGTCCGATTAATTACTCTTTTCCATTTACTGTTTGATTTGAAAACATCAATTGTCTTGTTAAGTGTCCTAATTCTATTGATTATTAAAATAAATAATTTTTTCTTAACTTCAAAAGCATGATCAACAATCTTCTCTACACTTTTCTTTTTCTTATAAAAAGCAGATCTCTGTTTACCTTTTTTAATATTTTTTAACAAATTTAAAACCACCCTATTGCGAAACATTCGTTTACGAATGTCCCTAAATTGATTTTGCCTTCTATTCCTATACATATTATTGTCTCCTGCTGCAGTAGTAACATTTTTTCGGAATCTCTCCTTCCTCTTCATATTTGCTCTCTCCTTCTCTTTTTCTACATTCTGTCCAACATTTTTTTTTATCTACATATGTTCTTAGTTGTCTTACCAGGAGCTTTTTTCCTGTTTTTTGAAGTATTTGTTGTAGGAGACTGCTTTAATTCCGTTGCTGTTTTTGATTTTTTCCGCTTAGAATCTTTTCGTCTCCTTTCCCTTGAGGGCATATTTCCTTACTATTGAAATCTTGATTTAAATCTGTGGAAAACAAAAAAAAAAAAATCATTATAGACCACTATTACCAAACAACAAAACAACGACAATAGGAAAACAATATAAACACTATAATACTTCTACATATGACCTTATCTCTGTTTTTTAAATATAATTCTAAACAAATATTTCGGGCACATGAATTACTTTTTCATTATTGACAAGGATTAGATAGTTTCTGCATGTTTAAAAAAATATATTTGCACATTTCACAATCATATCACCTGTGTTTCCTCAGATTAGTAAGCAGATTGTACACATGAGGTAAGGACTGTCCTGGGGAGCATAGGTGGTGAGGCCGGTGTCTAAGAGTGCACTGGACTGCACTTCATGAAGCCTATCCCCCACTGCACTCTTAGACACAGCCCTCACCTCCTTTCCACCCCTGGACAGACCTCTCTTCCACTACACTCCTCAACACAGGCATCACCTCCTATGCACCCCTGGACAATCCTCACCTTATCTGCAACCCAGAATAGACCTCAACTCATCTGCCCCATTAGACAGGCCTCAGTTCATTTACACCCCTGAACACGCCTCATCTCATCTGCACCCTGTTACCATCAATTATACTCAATGTATTGAGGCCTGTCCAAGGGCCACAGATTACATAATGTTTGTCTAAGGGTCAGAGGAGGTAAGTCCTCTCAATTGCACTCATGGACACAGGCCTCAACTCCTTTGCGCCCCAGGACATGCCTCACCTCATCTGCACAATCCACTTCCTAATTTGAGGAAACACAGGTAACATACATTTCCTCTCTCTTGCAAACATTCCTACCAAGCATTACCATAAAAATGACACAAACCAACAGCAAACAAGCTCAGTCTGCTTCCTAATCTGAGGTAACACAGGTGACATGATTGTGAAAGGTTCAAATATTTTTATGTAATCATGCACACACTATTTATTCCTTCTAAAAAATGTAAAAGCCATTCATTTGCCCCAAAATCGTTTTTTTTAATAACATTTTAGAAACAGAGCACAGGTCCTATGTACAAGCATTCAACTTCACTACTGAAACCTCACTATTTCACAAAATAAAAATCCTCTATCTTGCAAATCTAGATACCAAGCATTATCAAAAAGCATGACACAAACCAACAGCAAAGAAGCTCAGAGCCTCATTTATGAGGCCCTGCGTTAGTTTTGCGCTGGTGATGCGTCACTTTTTGTGACGCATCGGCAGCATAAAACATGTGCCTTGTTGCGCCATATTTAAAAAATGACACATCTAGGTAGATGCGTCACTTTTTAAACCCCTGCGCCACATTATACCTGCGTCAGGTATAATGTATGCAGAGGGGGCGTTCCCCCGTAAAAAACCTTGTAATAGTGACGCAGTGAAATCTATGAGATTTCACTGAGTCACTTTTAAGACACTGTTATGTCAAAATCTTGTACCTGCCTCACAGCAGGCGTAAGACTGATGCAAACCCTTTCACATTGGGCTTTCCCCATTTGAACACACGCATTGCTGGAGTTGCGTCACTTTTGTGACACACTCCAGCAATGCGTCACTTTTGCGCTTACAGATACGTCAGAAATACTGACTTATCTGTAACTCCTTGCGACATGATGCGTCATACATTAAATATGACGCATCATTGGTGTCGCAAGGAGTGCGCAGTGAAAATTGACGCATCGCTGTTTTCATAAATAAGGCCCTCAGTGTGCCTCCTAATCTGAGGTAACACAGGTGACATGATTGTGAAAGGTTCAAATATTTTTATGTAATCATGCACACACTATTTATTCCTTCTCAAAAAGGTAAAACTATTGATTTGCCCCAAAATCGTTTTTTGAATAACATTTTAGAAACACAGCGCAGGTCCTATGTACAAGCATTCCATTTCAGTTCTGAAAACTCACTATTTTACAAAATACATTTCCTCTCTATTGCAAACATTCCTACCAAGCATTACCAAAAAAATGACACAACCCAACAGCAAAGAAGCTCAGTCTGCTTCCTAATCTGAGGTAACACAGGTGACATGATTGTAAAAGGTTCAAATATTTTTATGTAATTATGCACACACTTTTTATTCCTTCTCAAAAATGTAAAAGCCATTGATTTGCCCCAAAATCGTATTTTGAATAACATTTTAGAAACAGAGCACAGGTCCTATGTACAAGCATTCCATTTCAGTACTGAAAACTCACTATTTTACAAAATACATTTCCTCTCTATTGCAAACATTCCTACCAAGCATTACCCAAAAAATGACACAACCCAACAGGAAAGAAGCTCAGTCTGCTTCCTAATCTGAGGTAACACAGGTGACATGATTGTAAAAGGTTCAAATATTTTTATGAAATCATGCACACACTATTTATTCCGTCTAAAAAATGTAAAAGCCATTGATTTGCCCCAAAATCGTATTTTGAATAACATTTTAGAAACAGAGCACAGGTCCTATGTACAAGCATTCCATTTCAGTACTGAAAACTCACTATTTTACAAAATACATGTCCTCTCTATTGCAAACATTCCTACCAGGCATTACCCAAAAAATGACACAAACCAACAGCAAAGAAGCTCATTCTGCTTCCTAATCTGAGGTAACACAGGTGATATGATTGTGAAAGGTTCAAATATTTTTATGTAATCATGCACACACTATTTATTCCTTCTCAAAAATGTAAAACCATTGATTTTCCCCAAAATCGTTTTTTGAATAACATTTTAGAAACACAGTGCAGGTCCTATGTACAAGAATTCCATTTCAGTTCTGAAAACTCACTATTTTACAAAATACATTTCCTCTCTATTGCAAATATTGATACCATGCATTTTCAAAAAGCATCACACAAACCAACAGCAAAGAAGCTCAATGTGCTTCTTAATCTGAACTCGCTATCTATATTGAATGAATCATAACTCACCTTTACAAATGCTTTGGGAGATTGAGAACAGTGTCAGTTACCATTTTAGGAACACAACACAGGTCCTATGTACAAGCATTCATTTTCACTACTGAAACCCATTCATTTACCCTAAAATTGATTTTAAAAATAACATTTTAGATACAGAGTGCAAGTCCTATGTACAACCATTCAACTTCACTACGGAAACATCACTATTTCACAAAAGACAAATCCTCTATTTTACAAATATAGAAACCATGCATTTTCAAAAAGCATCACACAAACCAACAGCAAAGAAAATCAATGTGCTTCTTAATCTGAACTCTCTATCTAAATGAATCATAACTCACCTTTACAAATGCTTTGGGAGATTCAGAACAGTGTCAGATACACACACCAATATTTCTTTAGCAGAGCAAAAGGTATGTACTCCAGGCACTGCAACCATGAATGGCACAGAAAACCTCTAATTCTACACACATATTCCTCATGGTAACCAATCAAAACTCTTCCCTCTCTATTTTCAAATCAACACCTTTCCCCCCCTCAGCCCTGTCTACCTGTTGCCATAGCAACTCCCTCCTCACTGAGCTCTCAGGGTTAAAAGTTTATTCTACAATGTTGCAAATGAACTCAGCAAGGATGTTTGACCTCTCAATACACCAGCTTATCCGGTGCAATCTTTCTTTTAATGACCTTTTCTTGACCATTCAAATGACTTCTTTCACATAACAGAACCATGCACCCTAACTTTCTATCTGAATCCACCAATCATTGCTTGTGATTCAACAGCACTGAAACTCCACAGTTTTTTTTTGCAAAATCCTACTCTTCCAACTGCCATTTCATTCCTACACTTCATCTGACTGCACCAGAACCTCCTCTCACCATGTACTCTGTCTGGATTATTGGACATAGCTACATTCACTGGGCTCAAAGGTATGCAGCTATCAGAAATTTTCACAACCTTGATTTACCAAATGTGCACATAAAATGGATTGGCCAAAGAGGATTGAGATGTCATCAATTGATACCATTGGTGAAAACCTTTCACCATCTGCCACACCCTGACCTTATAATTTTGCACTGTGGTGGAAATGACCTAGGCACTTTGACTGGGTAGGTCTGGAAATGGTTTTAAAGGACACCTTTGGGCAATTGATGACACTTTTTCCACAAACTGCCTTGGTATATTCCAATATATGCCAAAGACAGAAATGGAAGTGGTCCAACCAATTTTGTTCACAATTTGAGAAAGCACGGAAACATGTCAATAAATCTGTTTCTGCTTACATGAGAGACTATGGAATGGGTTCAATATACAATAACAACTTGCGTTACAACATGCAGGATATCTACAGAGGAGATGGTGTGCACTTCTCAGATGAGGGGAATATAATATTCCTCCTGAATTTAAGATTGTGCATTGGAACCTACTTGTAGGTACCTAAATCAGCCCCAGAACCCAAAAGCTCTTTTCAGGGCTACCCTACATCTGATCACTCAAAATGACCATTTTACTCTAACTTTTTTCACTATTTTTCACCAGAGCACGCTCCCCGGTGCGCGTACCGGGAGCTCACCCCGCAAAAATGTAAAATTATTTTTTGGGGGGGGGGCCTTTATGGGCCTCCTAAGCCCCCCTCAGAAAACCTAGGGGGTCAGGAAGTGTCTACCGTGCCCCCTTTTACCCATTCCCAACGTTGTTTGTCCTCCATCTTGTGTCTCAAATCAACCGAAACACAAGATGGAGGACTCCCGTTGGGCTGCTGGTACGCGTACCGGGGCGCGCACCGGTGAGCGCTCCCAACATTTTTTAAAAGGTAATTTACATAAAAACCTCTGTAGAGAAGTTCACCAAATATAGAATAGGCAATACTACATACCAGTCCCTACCATTTTCCCAAATTTGGTGGAATTCCATTGAGCCATTTGGCCTGTAGCCCTGTCTAAATTTCCTGGGGTAAATTACATGACAAAAACACATCTGAAGTGTTAGAATTTACAACCAATTAAAATGTTACTTTCATTTTCCACTATTATTTCCTGACATTTGATTGGTTATGTACATGAATATATATAAAAAAAGAGAGGGAAACACAGCCATTTTGACTACTACTTCCTGAAGTACATTTGAAAAGGATTTTCACTGAGAACTTCAACTGCTTTCACGAAGGTAAGTTGTTATTTTGGAAAGTGAAGTATGTTGTGCACTTTAAGTTAATTTGGGAAAACATTTTCCGATAGTTATATACTATCCCTCTGTAATAGTTATAGATTGAGATAGGCTTCTCTGTTATAGTTATGGATTGAGTTAGACTTCTCTTGTATAATTATGAATTTACTTAGGCTTTATCACATACACTTTTTTATATTTCTACTTCCAGCCTGATACCATACACTGCCCAAAGATAACTTCACTGTTAAAAAATCAAAACTACCTGTCTGAACTTAAACCCAACAGTGCCCTATCTCTACTGATATATTTATTTTTTATGCAATTTACAGCAAGAAAATGGAAGGAGAACAGAATAAAATGAATATTTCTTTCGAAATTGTTATGGAAAACAACCCTGAAGAAAATATTGCTGAGAATGATGACTTTGACTTTATGGATGAGTCTCTGGACCATGAATTACTTGAGTGTGTGGAAGCAATAGAATCACAGAATGAAAATGAGGACATTCCGGACAATATATTGTTAGAAGTTTTATTACATTTTGAAAAAGAATCAGAAAAATAAATTTATATTTAATAATCAAAAATTGTTCGAGACATTATTCATTTTTATATGTAATTCATGAAGTAGTACCAAAATGATTATAATATAAAGTGAGACTTATAGTATACTGTGCAACTTTTTTGTGTTACATAGTAATTTTGCTCATAGTTACTTCCTTTCTCCCACTTTATTATCTCCAATGTGTATTTGACATCTCTTTTTCATCTCCTGCCTCCATGTTGTTTCTGCTTTCCTGACAGACTATAGTATAGATTCCATATACCACAATAACTTCTGTAACAACATGCAAATTATCTACAGAGGAGACAGTCTACATTGAATTTAAAACTCTGCATTGGTACCTACATGCTGGTACTTATATCACCCACACAACACAACAACTCTATGCAGAGCTACCCTACCTCTAAGCACTTTCAATTATTATTTTACTGTTTCACTTGGTTTCCCCCGTGGTACGCTCCCCGGTACGCTCCCCGGTGCGTGTACCGGGCGCTCCCCCCGCGAAAATCGAAAACAAATTTAAAATGTTTTTGTCCGGCGGGACCCTTTTATGGCCCCTACATCAAACCTAGGGGGTCAGGGGGGTCTACCCTGCCCCCTTTTGGTTATTTCCCCTTTTGTTTTTGCCACCTCTTGTGTCTCGATCCTACCGAGACACAAGATGGCGGCCGCTCCGGACTGTTTCGAATGTTGACAGACACCCGAGAGCCAATCAGCTTTCTGCGCGCGAACTCGCGGTGCGCGCCGGGAGCGCTCCCCGTGCGCGTACCGGGGCGCGCCTATAGATATATATATTTTTGGGAACCTAAATTACTCAAAATCCACTGGATCACATATCTTGAGACATAGCAAAGGCACATCGGGCTACCAGTCCCTACAATTTTGCCAAGTTTCGTGGGAATCCATTCAGCCGTTCGAGCTAAAAGTGAGTCCAACCGCCCTATGGAAATTAACATGGGAAAAACACGTTTTGGGACCCCCCTTTTATCTCGGCCCCCGCTTGACGAATCCCCCCCAAACTTTAAGGGAAGGAGTGGACCACCGCGAGGCAAATTTGAGGAAAATTACAGGCAGATCCCTCAATCTGCGCCAAAGTTATTGCCAATAGAATGTTGCGGATTCCCTATGGACAACAATCCTAACTATACCTACCTACTGGCGACCGCCAGTAGGTAATATATATATACATACATATATCTGTGGACAAGGGAGTAGCCAGAATATTAAAATACCGCCCGTTTGAACCATATCATGAATGGTCTCCAAAGTAAAGTTAGCAAGCTCGACCCTCGCTATTAAATTTTCCCTCAGCCTTTTATTCTTCCTTCCTTCTTCGTTCTTCTTTCCTTTCATATAGCCATCAATCATTCGTTCATCCTATCGCCCATTCATTCTACCAAACACTCATCCTTTCACTCTTCCATACATTTGCTTTTCCCTTCATTCACTTCACTTCCATCTATTTACTGTTAGCTGTTGATCTATTCTATCCATCCTTTCACAGAACCACCCAGCCATCCATGCTTTAAAACCATCCTTCCACCCTTCATTCCTTCCACCTGATCTTTCCTTTAGGACTCCTTTTTTACCCGTCTAACACGCCTTTCACATATCCTTCCTTAATGTCACCGTTACTTCAATGTTTCCTTCCTTCTTTTCATTTTTCTTTCCTCCCTTCACTCTTCTGTCTTCTCCATTTCTTCAAACCAACTTTCTTTATTTCTCACCTATTTACTTTTCTTACTCGCCCACTCACTGTCTCCATCACCAAATGCATTTTGACCCTATTTTCATAATTTGTCGTCTTCTATTCCCTTTATCCTAATTCATTCTGCAGCCCCTGGAAAACACCCATTAACATAGTGATATGTTATTTAATAGCTTTTGTCTATGAACTGTGAGACAGAAGTGGCCCATAAAGCAAACACTGGCAAAAGCAATAGGTCTCTCTTTTGCAACCTATCGTCTCTGCCAATGCCTTTTGCTGATGCTGAGCGGCATTCTCAAAAAGCAAATGTATTTTAACTAAAATAAAAAAGACATAGCGAGTGCCAGAACACGTATTAGTCATGAGATTGCATCATTTAGTAAATGCGGGCATACGTGATGACGTGTGCACATGCATGCGTCACCATGCATGCACAGTCCTACTGAATTATGCAGTAGCCAACTTATGTATTTAATTATTATTGATCCAAGATGCAGACTCCACTTGGAGAATTGAACAAAAAAAATACATTTGGGAGATGGAAGGTCCTCCAATATTTTAAATAAAAGCATTTGAATGATCACAAGGGTAGGGAGAGTCAATGGGTGAGCTATAGAAAGTGGGGGATTAGCTTAAAAAAAAGCAGGTGGGGTCGGGTAGAAGGGAGCAAGAAAGAATGCTTGTGGGTGGCAAGTATCTAATAAAAAGAAGCACACAAGGGAGAGAGTAAATGGCGAGAACGCAGGGTGTGTATTTGCATGAGGAGAAGCAGTGCATGAGGGAGAGATCTAGAAAACGTGCACTTTCACAGAGTGCTGAAAGACAAAGAAAAAAATAATTCCCTAAATGTGAGCAGTGGAAGGATACAAATCAGCATACCAAAATAATGTGAAAACCTAAGTTCCGGGGTGGTACATGAAGGAGACAGCCTGGAGTAACCAACATTACTGGGCTGGAGCAAGAATTGATTGAGGGCTCAATTACCCGTAGCTCCAGGATTTAGGAGACTTCCGCCCTTAGTCTTGGATCTCACCTTGTCAGATAGCCTGTAGATTCTACTCTTCACTGGCATACTGTCCCTACTATCAATACCAAGGGTGCTCTATGTAGTGAGTCTTGGGGTTAGGGAGAGGAGAGAGGCAAACTGCCCCAGCCACTGGCGGCAGTCCCTCTGTTGCTAAGGGAGAGGTTGACACTTTCCTCTGACCCAACCTGCTCTTTGGAAGAAAGGAGGTCAGGGAGAGGATCATTCTCCTCCTCCACTCCATCTTCCGTGGCCAGGAGCCTTGCTACTTTGGACCGCCTAAACGAGATTGAGGCGACTGACATTCAAACCATTCAAGTGTTCCTGAGAGACTAGAGGCCCAGCAGGTAGATGACCTCCCCTTGTACTCTTTCATCTGATAGGGTCAAGACCAGTGGTCTTTTAGCGCCCTGAGCCCCACATGCTCCATCACCACACTTTTCGGCCAGGCTGAAACTTAACCAGAGTGGCCTTCTGGTCATACCATTGTTTTCTAACCTTCTGGCTGGCTTCTAGATTCTCTTTGGCCATCATCTGGGTATGGAGTGCCAGCATCTAGCTGACCACATCCTGGGTGCCTTCCCAGTTGCTTGCTTACAACCCTCCTTCACCAGACTATGAGGTCCATGCACAGGGTGCTTGTACAGGAGCTCGAAAGTGTATGTCCAACTTTTTAAATGCACTGCTCCCTGCCCTCTGGTCTGCCCAAGGTCTAGCCTAGGGGTGACATATATGTATTAAAAAGGAAGGTTATGGCCTGAGAAAAGGTTTCTTTTGCCAGGTTAAAATGGCAGTTTTAAACCGCACACACAGGTTGCAATGGAAGGCCTGAGAAATGTTTACAGGGCTACTGAAGTGGGCGGCACAATCAATGCTGTAGGCCCACTAGTAGCATTTAATTTACAGGCTCTGAGAATATGTAGTACCACTTTACTAGAGACTTACAAGTACAATAAATATGTCAATTGGGTGTAACCAATTTCACCATGTTTTAAGGAGAGAGCACAAGTACTTTAACACTGTTTAGCAGTGTTTAAGCATGCAGGATCATAAGGCAGCACAAACGAAGTCAGCAAAACAGTAAGTGGGAAGGCAAAAGGTTAGTGGGAAAACCACATCAAGGATAGCAGTTGTAACAACCTGGCTGTCAAAGGAAGTAGTGCTTCATAAATGTGTGTAAATGGTAGGAGCCTTGATTTGATTCGAATGAGATGTATAAAGTGCAACAAATGCCCAAGGGCATCAGTCGCTATAGTCAGAGAGGTGTGAGACCACCCACATGGAGTAAAACCAATGGACATAACAAAGATATCCTATAGCATGAAAAACCAGGTCTTCAAGGCTTTTCTAAATGGGGGTGAGCTTTAATCCTTGTCAGATGGATAGGCAGCGAGTTCCAAAGCCTTACAGCCGTGACCGAGAAGGCTCTATCTCCCCATTTCTTCTTCTGAAATCTGGACACTGCCACTAGATTAAGGTGGGCTGAGTGAAGAGGTCTCCTGGGGCTGTAACTATGAAACATATCCTTGATCCCTGCTGGGTAGGTCTGAAAGTTGGCCTTGTGTACTAAGCAGATGGAATTTGAACATAATCAGTTTATTTACAGGGAGCTATTGAAGGTCAAAAGTAATCCCTTCGATGCAGACTCCCATTTTGAAATGTCCAATTTGGGCCTGGTCAGCGCATTCTGTACTAACTGAAGCATCACCCCTAGGTTCTTCGCCTTCTCTGTGGGCATAGGCATAGTCCCCAGAGTCTCAGGCCATCAATTATTATTCTAAATGGAGGTTTGTGCGCCAATGAACAATACCTCAGCGTTTTCCCCATTGAGGTTCAGGTAGTTCTTCTGCATCCACCAAAGTACTGCTGTCATAAACCAATTGAAATTAGCTCCAGTAGCTACAGTGTCTTTTGAAATCGACATGACGAGCTGTTTGTCATCGGTGTAAGACACCACCTGAAGACCAAATGAACAAATAATCTTGCCCTGGGGGAACACGTACAGGTTAAAACGCGTAGGGGCTAAAGATGAGACCTGCAGCACCCCCCACAGCAGACAAAAAGGGTGTGATAGACAGTGGTTCACTGCAACCCTCTGGGATCTATCCTTCAGGAAAGGGGACAGTAGTTTCAGAATTCTGCCTGTGACGCCAAGTTCCTGTAGGCAATCAATAACCAGAGATGGGGACATTGTGTCAAAGGCCGCAGACAGATCCAGCAGGATCAGCGCTGCTCCTTGTCCCACATCCACAAGCTGCCTAACACTGTCCATAGCCACAACCAAAGCTGCTTCAGTTCTGTGATCTTTCCGGAATCCACACTGTGACACATTCAACCAGTTCTGCTTTTCCACATAAGCCATCAAGTGGCTGTTGAGATGTTTTTCCAAGAACTTGGCAGGATCTTCTGCCTCCTGCCACAGCAGAGGGTAACATCCAGAAGCAATAGCTTTGCTCATTATGGATAAAAGGGCTGCGCTATCATCCTCGCCACTATATGAGGAACTTTATGATTTCTGGGTTCAATGGGCAAGCCCGATTTAGTAATAAGTAGATGCTTCTCCACCAGTTCTGGTGTGGGGGCCACTGTGAGCCTATTAGTGGTTATTTCCAAAGATTGAGAAAAAATTAGAGTCACTGCCTGTCCTTGGCCCCCATAAAATAGGCCCACAGTAACTCCAAAGGCTGCTTCTTGCCCAATGCATAGCAGATCTTAATGCAGAGGAAAATTCAGATTGAGGGATTCCTTTTTTCTGCACTGTCTTGCCCTTCTTTTCACCAGAGAACTCCACAAAGAGCTGATCACCCAAGCGCTGGTTTTTGGTGTTGTCAATGTAAAAGTTTAAAGCTCTTTTTGGGATCCACCCGTTGGAGTCTCTCCACTTTCAAAGGGTGAGGTGGAACAAAGAACATTGAGACAGAAATGGTGGTGTGTGGTAGCTGCACACGAGAGAGCTTGAAGTTCACTAGCAGCAGGCCGAAGTAAATGCGACCAGAAACAGTCTTCAGAGTGGACAGCTGTGCATTGGTTCAAATGGTGAACACAGGAGGAAAGTGATGATCAAATTTCAATCCAATTGCGCCATCAAAAAGGGGTTTGGAGGAAAATAATTAGTCAAACCTTTTAGAAATATGACTGCAAAGGATGGCTTGGACAAGGACAGTTGTCTGGTAAATTTAAACAGGCTCAATGGGCCAGCTGATAACCTTCAAAGATGCCCATTGCAAGTCTTTGTTGGGCTAATGATATAAAGGACAGAAGGACACCTGACAGTTTAGCCCAAAATGGATCAGTATTGAGGGTACCACACCAGGCTACAAACCTGTCCCAGCATCCGGTGTAGACAGACTTAGTAGAAAGATGCCTGGCAGTCAGGATGAAATCCACAACTTCAGGAGGAAGATCAAATGTACTTAACTGGCATCCCTCATTCTTCACGTATGGAGGTGCAAATTGAGCAGTTTTGGGTGTAGGAGCCTGCACTGCTTCTATGACAAAAGGTCATCCTGAAACAGTAACCTGATCAGAGAATGGATGCTCATAGCCAGACGTTCTAGGTACGACATTCTACTTGCCAAATCCAGAGCCACTAGAATGGCTAGGGCCTGGTCCTTCTCAATCTTCTTCATTACTCAGGGCAGGATATGAAACAGCCAAAAAGCATCCCGTGCCCGATTCTATCAAGAATGCATCTCATAAACACAATCTTTTTGGAATCTCCAGCATGCAATGGTTTGGTATAGTATATTCTTACTATGGCAAAAAGTTCTAACTAGGGTTCTTTCAATGGCTGGAACAGGCCCTGTGGCACCTCAGGCTGTAACTACCATTTGTGATCCACTCTGGCTAAGTTTGTATGCTCTAGTAGTCAAAGATCATTACCACAGCAAAGGAAGCACTCTCTTCCTTTGGCGATATAGGGGGAGAGCACTTCTGAGTGTCTGGGAAAGTGTGCAATCCACCGGCCTCCTGCAAGTCCGTGTAGAAACTGTGAACATAATTTTAAATACAATAATTATCCTCGCCTCTTCTGTCATCTCCAAAGGCTGGATGGTTCTAATATGAGTCCGACCTGAAAGACTGTTGGACTGATGGGGTGCGGTAAGGCAAAGGCATCGTTCTGTCTGATTCAGATTGATCTGGGGCAGGTTGCATTGTATGGCTTCAGAATGCAATCTCAATTGGGACCGATAGGAATTCAGCCCAGAGTCGGATAGGACTACAGGTACTGGGTCTTCCTCCAGCACTGGTGGTGTTAGAGTAGATGTCAAAAGGATTGGTGAGGACTTTTTCGAAAGGCAAAAATGGTGCAGAGGGTAGACCCAACAAGAAGGTCTCTGTGGATCCTTGTGGCCTGAAGGCATGCCAGAGGAAGCTGGTAGAGTGCCAAAAATTCATAACCTAACCTTACAAAAGGCCTCAATTTGTTGCAGCATTGCAGGTGGACCTGAAAACTAGGAGTGCATCAGGATCCTAAGCTGTACGGGACTGTGAGTGAGACTGGTGTCCTTAGGACTTCTCAGGTTGAGAGTGGCAGGACTGGGACAAACACCACTTTGCCTTCTTTGCTTTCGCTTCGGCTTACTGGAAGACTTTCATCACAAAGAGGACCTGTTGTGGGAATGACTTTGGCAGCAGGAACGGACCCATGCCCTTGACTTCTAAGACTTCTTTCTGTGGTATGTGATGTACAGATTCTCTTCACATTCCTGTGCACCTTTGGTTTCATAGGAGCACACTCCTTGCTGGACTTGAGTCGTGTGCCAGACTCAGACATCAGAGGCACACCTAGTGAACATCTGTCACCAGATATTTGTTTATGATGACCTCTACAATGTTTAAACCCTGTGGTTTTAGGAGGAAACATGGTTCCCTTGCACACTGGAAAACATATTTTCAACAAATGAAAACCCACCAGGGATGGAAAAGAGTTTGAGAGTGAGCCCCGTATCCACATACAAAGGTGAGGAAAGCAAAAAACTGATGTTGAAGCACTGGGGTGGAGCTTATATGCGGCTCCATCGTCACTTTCTGGGTGGAACAAAGTCAATGTACAACTCAACTACTGGGGTACTGGAACATGGCTGTTAAAGTCTGCTGGATCCATTCTGGCACCTGGAGATATTTTAAAGTCGAGGAATCAGCTGTTAGACCTATCCATTAGAACAGAGGGTTTAAAAGTGTGTGAACCTAAAGACAGAGAAAAATCACCACAAGTCAGTCCACTGATTGCAGATATCCTGGTAGCCATAAGTACAAGATGGACAAACTCGAGAAGATCAAGGAGAGATGAACTATGACACTGAGTATGATGCCTAAAATAGTACTGTAACTTCTTGGTAAAAGATGCCAGGTATGAGGGTAATCATGGTACTTTATATCTATTTAACAGATGTCAGTGACACCATCTGGAGGAAATTATGATTTTCTGGTGATTTTCTGGTATCATCTGGTGTCATCAGCTGGATGAATGTCCGATGGAAATGATATCTGCAGACATCAACATCTCTGTTGTTATATGCTATCTTAATTTCTGTTTAGTGCAGGGACATTTAATTTGAAAGCACTTTATATTGCCTTGTGTGCATTAAGAAGATAATATATTGAGGTCTCAAGTGGGGAAGGTATATCCTGGACACAGACTTAGCTTAAGTGGATGAGGCTGCTGTGAAGGTTTGGACCAGCTGATGATGATGCCGGTGTCTGTAGAGTAATGAGTGGTGTAGAATGGATTCTGACTAATAAAGGCAAAAGTATGAAACTGCTAGCCAAAGAAAACAAGTTACTTACCTGTAACTTTGGTTCCCCAGTATTGGTAACTTTCATAGATTCCCATGCTTTGTATCATTCCCCGTCGTCGGACTGGGAGTCTCGGTAATAAAAAATACCATAGTAGTAGGTACAAAAGAGAAAGGAAAGGCCTAGGCCTCAATCCCTTTTGTAACATATCAGCCTCTTTTTGTAAAAGAGCCTAAACTCTAGGCATCAGCCAATCAGAAGAGCCTCACCCTTAGAACCTTCCTGAAGGAACCTCAGAGCCTCAGATTTTCGTAGCCGTTGTGTGCTAGACACCATACTTGCTGAAGGATGAGCTTTCCCCGGGGAGGTGGGTGGGCGCATGGGAATCTATGAAAGTTACCAATACTGGGGAACCAAAGTTACAGGTAAGTAACTTGTTTTCTTGCCCCAGTATTGGAACTTTCATAGATTCCCATGCTTTGTATCAGAATAGCAAGCAGTAAACCTCATAAACACATTTTGTAAAGAAGTACATCCTAACATTAGAAATGAAAGAACAAAATGTGTTACACATGGAAGGTGGGATAGAAAGGAAAGCTCACCCATCACATGAAGAGGTTCCTCAGGACAGCCTGGCCCAATGCTGCGTCATCCTGTTGCAATGACTCTAAGCAGTAATGCTTAGTGAACAAGTGCACGCTGCTCCAGGAAGCAGCCCTGCAGATGTCCTTGATATGCACCCCCGCAAAGAGGGCTGTAGAAGATGCCACTGACCTCGTTGAGTGAGCACGGATCCTGCCCACCAGAGGTTTTCCTGCTATCTTGTGGCAATGCAAAATAGCACTCGAAATCCATCTTGAAATCCCCTGTTTGGACAGAGGAAGACCTCTGTTCGGACCGCCGAAAGCAATGAACAACTGCGTAGACTTTCGAAAGTCCTTGGTCCGGTCAATGTAGAATTTGAGACATCGTTGTAAATCCAGAGTGTGCAATGTTTTTTCCGCTGGAGTGACTGGGTTCGGAAAAAATGTCTTTAGAATCACTGGCTCATTTAGGTGAAAGTCTGTAGGTACTTTGGGGATGAACCTGGGGTTCGTCCGCAAAATGACTGTGTTCTTTTTGAACTGCAAAAACGGTTCCTGGATAGTAAGGGCCTGCAACTCCCCCACTCGCCTTGCGGAGGTGAGGGCCAAAAGCAAAGCTAGCTTCCATGACAAGAATTTCAGGTCTGAGCGGTGAATCGGCTCAAAAGGACCTTTCATCAGTTGAGCCAGGACTAAGTTCAAATGCCACGTCGGAGGAGGAGATCTCACTGGTGGAAAGCCCCTGAAGAGACCCTTGAGGAATTGCTTGACAATTCTTGAAGAGCATAGCGAAGGACCAGAATCCGATCTTCTGAATCTCGAAATGGCCGCCAAGTGGACCTTGATTGTAGAATGGGACAGATTAGACTTAGCTAGCGAGAGTAGGTAAGGCAGAAGTTGATGAGGTTTTGAGGTGAACAGATCAACCTTTTCCTTGTTGCACCAAATACAGAACCTTCTCCATTTAAGTCTGTATGTTTTGTTTGTTGAAGGCGCCCTAGCCTGGGAAAGGATGTCCTTGATCTCCTTGGAAAGAGGGACATTCATGTATTCTCGCTGGTCAGGAGCCATGCCGTCAGGTGGAATGACCTTGGGTCTGGGTGCCAAACCTGTCCTTCGGACATTGTCAGGAGATCCGGAACCGCCTCCAGACCTATTGGAGGAACTAGCGAGAGCAGATGGAGCTCGGTGTACCAAAACTGTCTTGGCCATGCCGGGGCTATAAGGATCAGTTTGCATGGCTCCGTCTTCACTTTCCTGATGAGGCGTGGAATCAGGAGAATTGGTGGAAACGCATAAAGAAATCTCCCCGTCCAGGCTATTGAGAGGGCATTGCCCAATGAGCCTTGATGGTGGAACCTGCTGGCGTAGGCTCGACACTTCTTGTTGGTTGGCGTCGCAAATAGGTCCACCTCTGGTGTACCCCATGTTTGAAAGAGCCGATCCAGAACCTGTTGTTTCAGCTCCCACTCGTGACTGACAGAAGTTAGTCTGCTCAGTCTGTCGGCGCCCTCGTTTAGCGCCCCTGGTAGGTGTTCCGCCTTTAGAGAAATTCCGTGAAGAATTGTCCATTCCAGAATCTGTTGAGCCTCTCGCGACAAGGGAAGTGACCTCGTACCTCCTTCCTTGTTCACATAATGCATAGTCGTGGTGTTGTCCGTCCTGACTAGCACCTGTGAACCCTGGAGACGTGGAAGAAAAGCTTGAAGCACCAGCCTGATCGCTCTCAGCTCCAACAGGTTGATGTGTAGCTTTTGGTCGCTTGGAGACCAATGGCCGCTGATCTGCAGATCCTGCATCACTGCCCCCCATCCCTCCAATGACGCATCCGTCGTCAGTATGTGAGGTGATGGAACGTTTGCGAAGGATAGACCTTGGCATAAATTGTCTTGATGCGACCACCAAAGTGCTGCCTCTTTCATCTCCCGAGTGACAATCACTTTGTCGTCGAATGATCCGCGGACTTGCTGCCACTGAAGGTCCAGTTGTTCCTGCAGGGGACGCATCCGCAATCTGCAGTGCGGAATCAGGGGAATACATGAAGACATTACCCCTAGCAGCGACTTGTAGCTGCGTACAGAAAGACACTTTTTTCTTCGAAGGCTTTGAGCCAACAGCTGTAGTTTCAGTATCCTTTCTCGAGTAGGATAAGCCCTCGAGAGCGTTGAATCCAACACTGCTCCTAGGAACCGTGCTCTCCTTGAGGGCACCAGCACGGACTTGTCTCTGTTCAAGGTGAGACCCAGATTTTGGAACAGATTGGTGCAAGCCTGCACCGCGTCCTGCGCCAATGCTCTGGTCGGGGCCTTTAGTAACCAATCGTCCAGGTAAGGGAAGACCTGGAAGTGGTTCTTTCGCAGAAATGCTGCCACTGGTGCCAGCACCTTCGTAAAAATCCTTGGGGCAGAGCGAAGGCCGAACGGCAGAACTCTGAATTGAAAATGGCTCTTGGCTACTGTGAAGCGTAGGAACCTTCTGTGTGCTGGGTGAATCGGGACATGGAAGTACGCGTCCTCCAGATCGAGCGTGGCCATGAAGTCCCCCGGGCTGATCACCCTGAAAACGTCCTGTAAGGACACCATCCGGAAGGACAGGGAGATGAGATAGGTATTTAGCTCCCTGAGGTCCAGGACGGGGCACCATGTTTCCAGCGTCTTTCTTACCAGGAAGAATCTGGAATAGAATCCCTGGCCCTGTTGGTTGGAGGGGACCGGCTCTATCGCCCCTTTGCGGAGCATTTGTTGGGCTTCGAGTCTTAAGAGACGCAGATGTCTTGATGGAATTACTGCCGGGGGCCTGGGTGGAGGTACTTCCATAAATTCCAGAGTATGTCCTCGTCTTATGATGTTGAGCACCCAACGGTCCGATGTAATTTGGGACCAGTTCTGAAGGAATTTTGATACCCTGCCTCCAACTGAAGATCTCCTGGAGGAGGGAACAGTAGGCAGAGCCAGGAGGCCGCTATTGGCGTTTGGACGAATCCCGTCCACGGGCAGCCTGCTTGCCCTTGTTGTAAGGTCTTGAGTAACCTGAAGATTGCCCTTGTCTTTGCTGGTATGACTGGCGGTTTGGTTGGTATCCAGAGCTGTTCGAAGAATAACGCTGCTGATGCTGCTGGTATGAACCTCTGTAACCACCTCCTCTGCCTCTCGCACCTCGAAACGGAGTCTTGCGATACTGGAGGGTACCCAGCGATCTAGCTGTTTCGGTATCTTTCTTGAGTATCATCGATCAATTTACCGAAGAGGGCCTCGCCATCAAAAGGCAGATCAAGGACCTTGTTTTGGATTTCTGGTCTGAACCAAGTCGCCTTCAGCCATCCCTGGCGTCTCAACACTGCCGCCCCTGCCAAAGCACGAAAGGCCGTTGTGGAAATGTCCATGGCGCAGTCTATGATCGCCATAGAAACTGCCTCACCTTCTTGCAAAGTCTTCTTTGCATCTAGCCCTGACTCCGGTGGAAGTTGTTCCAAATATGGAGCTACATCGCACCATAACTGGCGATCATATCGTCCCAATATAGCCAAAGCATTGGCGGCGCGAATCAGAAGGCTAGCTATTGATGAGAATCGCTTGCCCGTGTTATCCAGCCTTCGTCCATCCTTATCAGGAGGGGCCGTCAATGGAGCAGAAGGGTTCCGTGACTTCCTTTGCGCTGCCTGCGAGATTACAGAGTCAGGCTTGGGGTGCCCTGTTAGCGCTGCAGGTCCATCTTCTGGTGCCTTATATTTCTTATCCAAGCGCGGTAGCTGGGTTTTTCATTGCCTTCAAACCTTCCTCCCATAAATGATCCACAATCGGAATCGACTTTGTTGTCTTACGGTGAGTTTCTTTAAAATCGTATAAGAAACAGTCCGTCGTTTGAGCCGGCATCACCAATTTAAATCTTCCAGCTGCTCGTTCCATCAGCTGATGAAAACTGCCGATGTCAGCGGGAGGAGAATCCCCTAAGTCCTGATGAGGCGAAGCTTGATCCGGGATGATGTAATCATTGTATTCATCACCGTCCTGATCTGAGTCATGATTAGCATCCGATGACACATCATCATCATTGTTCTGATCCCCATCCGGATCATCGGTTGGCTCCGATGTAGCCTGAGGCACTGGCCGCTGCGGGTGAGGAGGAGTGAGTATCGGGTGGATTGGAGGCACCACAGATGCGTGGCTCCTCACTGGTGATGACGGAGCAGACCTACGGGGTACTGGTCTGTCAGCTTTCGACTTGTAGTCATGCAGCATCTTGTGCAGGTCGTACAGGAACGTTGTCGGAACTGAGACCATGTCTTGTGGCTCATAGTTCCTAGAGTGGGCCGTCTGTTGATAATCGCCCCCGCCTTGTACATATGCCTCCTCTGAATCTGTGTCCTGACTCTTGATGAGAAGCTGAGATGGACTATTGGCATAATCAAAAACATCCTGTCCGTCACCCTCAGAGTCCTCCTGGTCCAACAGCATAGTGGGTGGTAAAGAGGTCACCCTTCTCGGGGACGTCATCTCAGGCGTGATTCTTGTCAAAGAAATCGTCACTCGTCTCTCCGCAGCCAGTATCGTCGGCTGCTCCGACGGCGCAGGAGAAATCCTCGTCGACGAGATAGGAATCACTGATGTCGTCGTCGTAGACGCCACCGACGACGAGCCCGCCGTCTACGTAGATATGGTCGTCGTCGTCGATGCACTCGTCGACGACATGACCGTCGTCGATACCGTCGTCGACGTCGTCGATGACCCTGCCGTCGTCGCCATCGCCGTCGACGATGATGGTTTCTTCGTCGACGATGTCTTCGTCTTCGTCGACGATGACGGTGGTACACTCTCCGTCGACCCTGCCGTCGACGAGCTTTTCTTCGTCGACGACGGAGGTTTCGTCGTCGACGCTCCCGTCGACGAGCCCGTCGACGGGGCCAACTGTATCTTGGGCTTCATTTTCGTCGTCAACGGAGCCACCGTCGAAGAAGTCTTCGTCGTAGAGGACTTGGAACTCCTCTCAGAAGAATGTGAGGAGGGTTTTTTGAAGGCTGGGTCTGTCTTCTCACCCTTAGGAGGCGAAACCAGTTCTGCCTTGCCAGTCACACTGTGGTGAGGGGAACTTCCTGAACCCCGGCCATCTGACTCCCTGGGGGTCTTCTTTGAAGCCTTTAAGGGGCGCCCCACAGAGGAAGAGGGGGAACCTCTACCCCTTTTCACTGACCTTCTTGAGGAAGCAGATGACGCCGATTCTTCCTCATCACTGGAAACTCCATGTTTCCTTTCCTTCTGCCTCTGCAGCCATGTCAAAAGTCTTCCAGCCCGATCTCTCAAGGTCTTGGTGGAGAGAGTGCGGCAAATCTTACAGTCCTCTGCCTTGTGATCCGGATAAAGGCAGTAGATGCAATCTTTGTGTTTATCCTCCACAAAAAGCCTCTTCTTCCCACAGGTGGAACAGGGCTTGAAAAGGGCTTTCTTCTTCTCAACCTCAGACATATTTGAAGAAAGAGAGAGTTTGCTGAAGAAAATCCTGAAGAAATAACTGTAGAAATGTTTAAGAAGAGTTGAAAATAGAGCAGAGCTCAATGGAGACTCCCTTGCACAACGTGCGGTAGAAAATCTGAGGCTCTGAGGTTCCTTCAGGAAGGTTCTAAGGGTGAGGCTCTTCTGATTGGCTGATGCCTAGAGTTTAGGCTCTTTTACAAAAAGAGGCTGATATGTTACAAAAGAGAATGAGGCCTAGGCCCTTTCCTTTCTCTTTTGTACCTACTACTATGGTATTTTGTATTACCGAGACTCCCAGTCCGACGACGGGGAATGATGCAAAGCATGGGAATCTATGAAAGTTCCAATACTGGGGCAACATGGTATGCTGTAAACACAGAGGAAAAGACACTGTGGCAGGTGGTTTCAGCTCAGTCTAGGGTATGACCATTAAGTCTAGATTTCTGTATTTACCCTATATTCACACACTTGGTACAGAGCATTCAGTAGAAAGATCAGGCCTTGAGGTTTCTACAGCATGAGACAGTGCAATGTGTGTGCGCCAAGGCGAGTCATACTTAAAAAGTAGGGTTTGTTAAAATAGGCCTGGAACCTAGTAGGTAGTTTCAGGCACCAGGGTGACCAATATTTACAACTCTTTGGAACAACACAAAATCAGCAACTGATATCCAATACTAAATCACTAAATAACTGGTCTTTAACTAGAGTCAACCCAACACTGAGCAGGAAAAGTTTATCTGGAACCTTGGAGTGAGGAAGGACATACCGGCCCGACGTCGGGGACATGTTCCCCATCTCTCGACAGGTCAAACCGATCAGATCCACTTGCGTGGAGAAATCCATTCCGCTGTTTTGTATATTCGCAGCACTGAACCAACGGCAACCCAGAAGCAGAAGAATCTGACCCCGGAAGGACTGTCGATCACCCAATGAAAGGAGACGATCAGGAAGAGGAGGCGGGTCATTCGACGAGCGCGAAGGAACCAGGGAGGATGCCGGAAAGGACGACCAAGGAAGCTGAGCCGTGCCTGTGGAAAGCCGAAGATCCCAAGATCGAAGACGTCGCGGAGGAGGACGTGGATCAAGAGTCTGGAGAGTGGTGGTACGAGGACTGGTGGAGTCCGCCGGAGGATGCTGGAGAGCGGCCACAACTCAGGAGAGTTGCGGCGGAGCGGGTGAGTGGCAGTGTCTTTGGGGAACAAGAGGGTGGCGGGAGGAACGGGGGTGGAGGGGTAGAGGGTATCATGACCGAGGGGGATACATGTGCCTTATACCCTACCAATTGAGTATACATATACCGAACAGTTATCTTTAGGTTGTTTTTTGTTGCCTATGCTGATAAAAGTGTAATGGCAGGTCTTTTCTTTACCTTGACTTCCTCCTTGTTTAAAAATCCTTAATTGTGCACCGAACCAGTCTTGGCTAAATTCATCAGCTACTACTACCTAGTTTATCCCCGAATGCGTCTTACCTAAACTCGACGGCATTTGCGTTATTTTCTCCCTACTACAAACCTACCACGACGTCTTATAATACACTTTACGGTGTGGTGAAGGGTTCTTTACTCTTAGAAGTAACAGGAAACATCTTACTGACGGCTCCTTTCTTTTCCCACTCTATGAGCCTCCGGGGTCAAGATTTTGACCAACAAGAAGAGGAGCGGAAACCATTGCCATCTGCGGAACCTTCCAGCTCGACCAGCCTTACATCGGAGGAAACCGAAAGAGACTCCCCTGTTGTGTCCCCCCCTTATGTTACTTCTGACAATAAACAAAGACCTTTGGAAAAATACATACAGCCTCCTCGCCTGTATATCAAGCCTGCCCTCCCACACTTGGTACACTATCTTTTTTTTTTCCTCATCTCACCAATAAGCTTCTGCAGATCGTAAAAAGCTGTCAATCTCCGACTTACGACTTACTGCACTTGCTTAGGTCGACCCGACTGGCCCAGTTTGATTGAGGCTTGGTGTAATCATAGGACCATGGGGAAGGCCAACACAAAATGTATTATTCTCAAGTGTCGGCCCTAGCTCATTAGGGGCTGCCAGATATTTATTAAGCTATCCCCAGTTCCAAACTGGTCTAGGCAGGCCATTCAAATGTGGCTTTAAGCCAATCTTCTCTCTTCGGAGGGTGGAGATCTTTTCACTTCATATATATCTTTCTCTGGGCGAGTAACACAAAGTATAACAACAACTCGCTGTGAATCTGTGATAAATTCAAAGTTTATAAACCATCATTCCTGAAGAACACTATTGATAAATTAACCTCGATGTTGACATTAAAAATGCAACAGAGAGTATCTCCCACCCCCTTCCAGAAAGTTCTTAATTCGAGGCACTCGTAGAAGATATGGATGTCATTGGCATTAGATGTCATACACCTAGGGCATTTTGGAGTAGGCAACGGGGCGAACATGGCTATCCTGGCAGGCATGTAGTAAAGTCGATTGGTGACAAAAAAAGTGATTCTTCTTTAGACTGGCTATTTTGATAAATTTGTAAAGTAATTTCAGAGAGGGCTCAAGTAGGTCTGCAATGTTGGGCTCAAAGGGGGATTGGTTTCAGACCGAAAATTGTAGTGAAAGTTCTATGTCTTCTGCACCTAGAAACTTCCTAAACCAAGTAGAGATTTCTTTCTTCTTTGGCATTACTGATTGAAAAAGAATCTCTGAGTCCCAATCTCCATTTATATCCCCCTTTTCTGCTTCAAACCAAGATTTAAGTTGTAAGTACTTAAAGTTAGAAAAACCAGGGCCTATCTTAGCTCTTAATAGCTCCCAAGAGTGGATTCCTTCTGCGTCCACTAAGTCAGGCCAAATAGTAATGCCTGCTCTCTTAATTGGTACAGCCAGACTATTTTGAAGATAGAGTGGTGTCCCAGGGGAGTCCCATATAGGTGCAAATTCTGAATAATATCAGATTCCCAATCTACATCTCACTGTATATCAAATTTCCAGGGCGGCCTTAAGGACCTTCAGACCTACTTGTTTAAAGTACCTTGGGCCTTGGCACACTATCACAAGAAATGTACTTTTGCTCCAAGTACTACAGATCAATGATTAACCAGTGTGAGCAAAGGTGTAGTGAGTTATCTGCAAACGAAAGCAGGGCCATAAGGTATAAAAAATATGCTTACCTGCAAACTTGAGAAAGACAGTCTAGGAACCACAACTAGTGGGTGGAGGGGTCTGATGTCCTGAATTATCACAAGGAAGTGAACAATTACATCAAATTAAATATTAAATGAATCAATAATGGCCTCCAGTATACCATTTTTTTAAAATGCAGGAGAGTGGAGTAAACAACTTAAAACTGAAAATTAAACAGTCCAGGCTAAATGGTAAACTGAAAAGGGCACACACACACACATTGTTGGGGAAAAGCTAGATTTTATTGCACGTTTATGGGATTTGTGCACAGAGAAACTGCTGGCCAGTGCTCAAAGTACATAAAATGTAAAAGGTGTGCCAGAGCCTCCCCCTCCACAAGCCATTTGAAAACCTCGAGGACCCATCCACCAAGGTCAAAGTTATTTTTATGGGAAGGGTGGCATGTGGCCCCATACCCAAGTCATACAGCAGTCCAGGGGACGCCATCTGCTGGGGCCATATTTATTTTTATGGGGAGGGGGCAAGTCATTGTACATCCTGGGTACCCAAACTCCCAGGGCCCGCAGTGCTAGTGAGAGAATGCAGAAGCTCCCCAGAAATACCTATCAAAAATTAACCGTATGTTACTTGAGATCTACAGAACATGACACCAGGAAAAGTTGATGATTTTTTTTAAACATTCTCAGACCTGGAGCTTTTGCTTTTCAGTTTCAGAATGCAGGGACCCTTGGTGGTTGGTCTTGTGGTTGCATTATGTGGCTTAAGCAACGTATACGAAAGACCCCAACACATGTTTAATGTTGTTTTGATTACAAATTGTTTATTTAAATGTTTATTGGCAGACACACCAACGATGACCTGACTATTGATGCACTCGCCCCTTGGCAAAACCAATAGGCCCGCCTTTCATATATTGACAGGGACCTACATTTAAAAAAAAACTAGAAAATAAGTGAAAAAAACAAAGGTTAAAGTGACAGTTATAGTTAGGTATTCAAAAAAATCTTACAAAATCACACAAGATTTCAAACAAAAAAAACCACAGAAATTCATGAGTCATAGTTAAATAAATTAACTATAACTCACACCCTAAAGTAACTATAGCTCACACCTTCGTCATGCACTGCTTATACCGTCACAAACAACATCACTCATGACATGTTTAATGACAGCATTGCTAACATCAATGATAACATCTGAAATTGAATTATTTATGACAACCCTGTGCATGGGGAGTGCGAGTTATAGTTACTTGTAGGAGCAAGTTATAGTGAATTCAGTTAACTATACCTGGTGAATTTCAGTGTTTTTTTGTTTAAGATATTATGTCGTAACTGATATTGTCACCTAACTATAACATCAGCTTATCATTTGGTATTTTTCAGTGAACTTCTAGGGTCTTTTTTGAATACCTAGCTAAAAGTGTCTCTTTAACTTTTTTTTTATCAGTGAGTATATAAATATATATATATATATATATATATATATATATATATATATATATATATATATATATATATATATATATATATAAATATATATATATAATATATATATATATATATATATATATATATATTATATATAGTTATGAAACAAATATCCCAATGGATTTATCCACGTAATAGAGTATATTTGGACACTATGTTGACTTCATCTATGTTCTTTTTGCACATACACTTTATTTGACCTAATTAGATGCATCAGCCTCATGCCTCCCTGACTATTTTATCTTTATCCAGTAACAGATATGTTGTTAATATCTGTCACGGAAAGATGGTATTGTATTTATGTTTGCACTTGCACTTTATGCACTTGTTTTTGGTTACACCTCTATATAGTTTGGACATTATTGTTTATATTAGTCACTGCTTTGTAAGGTCACAAATTATGTATAAGAACCACTTGGTTGGCGAGACATTAATAACAATAATATGTATGCCGGCAATTCAATTTAACCTTTCAACGTAAATTGTTGCACAAGCCTGTCTGTTTTATAGGTACTATTTACTCATTTAGACACGGGGTGGCCAATAGGTAGTAGACGTGACATTTAGTATGTTTACTAGTTCTATTATCTCCACGAGGGGTGTAACCAAAACACTCATTGCATCACTATAAAATGTCAGCTTATGTTCCATGTGATCAATCAAGGCTGTGGAAACACGGCCAAAACGCGTCATGCTGAAACTGCAATAAAGCACTCACTTATAATCTTCACGCTGTGGTCCATACCTGTTTTTGTTGCCAGAAGCGGTAATTCAGCACTCTGTTCCTATATATATATATATATATATATATAGAGAGAGAGAGAGAGAGAGAGAGAGAGAGTGGGAGAGATAGATAGATATAGATATATATAGATAGCTAGATACACACACACAAAGCACAAGCACAAGAGTGGAAATGTAGTACAGTAGTACGTCTATACTTTCAGTGTAGGACACATTTCTAATATGATTTCTAGTATAATGTTTGGGAGAGAATCATTGGAATGTACATTTCCAATGTTTTTTTTTATTACAAGCATGCAGTGACATCAGAATCAGCCTATTATAAAACATGTGATCACTACGCACTTGTAGTAGCCATTTACAAGCAAGTAGTGATGTCACAAATGTCCTATTCTTAACAGTGGCACAGAGTTGTGGGCATCTTACTTCATAAACTTTGGAAGCAGATGATGCATTTATTTATAAAGTTTGATTCTGCTACACTAAATAACCCCACAACTGAGTCAAAATCCCTGTCACAAAAGAATACAATGAGAGGGCACAGGGAATCATTGGCAACACTGCAAAAACACACACACTAGTTGTAAAGAGGAATAGGGTTTTGTGGATGCTTCTGGGGGATCAACTCACTTAGATACGCACATAAAATAGATTTGGATAATAAATACAGGCCTTTGGTCAACTAAAGATAGAAAATAAGACCAAAAAGGTCCATTTATTATTTAATTTGACAGAGAATCTGGATCTGGTTAGATATGTGTGCAACAATGGTGCTGGAATAAGTGTGAAGTGGGAGATATCCAATTTAGTACAGATGAAAAGCATCATTTTGTGTATATCATAACCAACTGCCATATCTGAGACTCTTTGTGTTGCACTTTCCTATAATTCAGCTAGATAATAAGAGATAGTTGTTTCTTTTCTTGTTAGGCAAATTTATCCCAAATTACCTATTGGGTTCTCGTATTCTGTTCTGTTGAACAGAAACATCTGGCCGCTGAGTACATTGACAGAATTATACATGTTGTATAATCATCTTATTTGTCTTGGAATGATTCACTGCAAATGCAGAATTCAAGACGATAATCTATTACGCCTTCCTAAAAGTGTCCTATTGGTAGGCAACCACATTATTCCTGATACCACATTATAATATAGTTTACTGGAGGAAAAATAATTTTGTTTGCTCACCTATTTTTCATCAGCAGAGGATATGTTTGGACTAAACAATGTTCCAGATGCTAAGAGTGTACCATCTATAGCGAGTTTGATTTCCACTTGTGTTCTAATGGGGCTTGATGTGGAGCTGTGAAAAAGACAGCCATCAAATTACTAGAAGCTAAAGAGTCAAACATAATTGTAAAATCAACTGCATCGCTAGGTAATATATGAACAGGAGATCTTTTCAAGATGTTAACAACTGATTGGCCCGTTGTTTGAAAGAAATATTTCACAGATGACAATATAGAACTATGCCTTTTTACAGTATTAGGCTGACTATTTAGGGTTCTGTTTTTGACAAATTTAGAAACTTTGGTAACTTTGGAAAATGTTCTTTCTGGATACAGTTGAACAGTGCTTTCTTGAGAGGGTGGCATACATGTGGCCGAGACAATGATATAACTAATGTATTAATTGGTTTATGCCAGGGTGATCAGAAATCAAATATACGATTTCCTGGCATACTATGGGACATTTCATAATGGTAGGTTTTAGGATGGATGCAAAGTATGATAAATGTAAGTCTATCTAAAACCTCAGGGAGACTTTGGTTCTCGGCTTAATTAAAGCTAAATGTGGCTCATGATATTGTGATAGGGTGTACACCATGGTGTGTTTTGTCTGTCCTGGTTCATCTGTCCAATGAACATCCAGTCTATCAGAGCATACAGGTATAAGCCTCTCAATAGTCAGGCAAATTCCATAGCAATAGAATTAGAGTTTTGCAGTTCTCAGCTGATTTTCTGAGAGACCCACTACTTTTGCTACACGTTGCACGAGGTCTGCATTGCACACAAGAGTTTCTGCATTTTTCATAGCTCTTTCTAATCGGAGAAAAGGAGATGAGCAGACACAGGAGAGAAGAAGACATCACCCAGACTTATTATACTCCATGGAAGATTCGCTATCCCAGACAAGCCAGGCCTTGGATAAACAAGCGTACTATTAGAAGAGTCTGATCATAGAAGACTGAAAAAGCACACTGAGGGCAGACTGATGAGCGCATGAAGACTCAAGGGAATGCTAGGCCGCACGTTTATTCACCCAACCTCCAAAGACCCCCAAGTGAGTAGGAACCAGTAAGAAGGTGCAGGACAGCGTCCCTTTCAATCACAGAAAGGGTGTCCATTTATCAAATGGTGGCCCAAGAGGGAGGGTCATGGACAGAAAAAGTATTATACATAGTTTCGACAAGATTCATAATTGGATACTGAGACACATGCACAACCAAGATGAATTATTGAAACTCTACAGCAACATCACTAAATAAATCAGAAGTTCAATGCTTAATGTGCAGGATACCAGCAAGGTGCACATATCCTATCAAGATGATAGTGAGAACCCTGGGAAGTTAGAGTCATATATTTTGTATTACTTAGGTGCTTGGATTGTACTAGATCCTCAACTAGACAGTTAGAGCTTAACAGCTCAAAAACTAACACCTGTTCTAACTTTCCCTTAATGTAATACAGTGTTTCAGTCTCTATATGGCTTGTTGCTTTTAGTTTGTATCTGCATCTCTCTGCCTCATTGAGGTGTTTTGTTGCAGATTTTGATATCTTTCTAAAGTTATTTACGAGGAATTAAGTATGACTGACTACAGTTATCAAGGTACTGTGCCGAGACTGAGCGAGGATAAATGTTAGTCGCTGCATTAGAAGAAGAGGGATCTTCAGAGAAAAATGTTTGGTACTGCTTTACAAGGACGTCAATATGTTTTTGAGCACTAGAAGAGCGTGAATTCCACAGAACAAAGCCTTTAAGACGGAGGATAAGGCTCATAAATACACACACCAGAAAGGTACGGATGGGAACTAGAGGAGGAGGATATGAAAGGGTTTTTTTAAATATTGTCAGATACTTTGTGATTCAACCAGAAATGTAGCGTGAAATGCAGAATAAGGGATAAAAACAGCATGGACATTTTTCTGCACATGTAGGAATAAGCACCTGCTACTGTCCAAGTACTATCAGGCACTTCTTTTCCATGCTGCATTAATATCAATTAGGACTTTGAGTTAGAGTGCAGTGAAGTCCAATGCGGCTACTCAAGCAGTGAAAATCTAACATCAGTTTAGGCCACGCTTTTAGACACATATTTTTAGGTCGAGCCTAGGCAGAGCGTATGCACTGTTTGGAAGACCTGCTGTTATCACCATACTGAGTGTAAGCCCGCCTGCTACTAGGCAGTGGTTCACTCCTGAGTTGCTCAAATTTGCTGCTTCCTCATTGGTTGGTGCTCCACATACATCACTTCCGTTTTACGATCAAGAGCACAGCCCAACTAGGGGCTAGATGTAGGTAATTATATGTTATCACTTCTTAAATACCGAATTTTACCGATTCGGTATTTAAGAAGTGGTAAAATAGAGGGGGGACATGTAGGTAATTCCAGATGTGGAATTACCGAATCAGTAATATTCGGTATTTACCGATTCGGTAAATACCGAATCGGTATTTCCTATTAATTCCTATGGGCTGTGAAGCCCATAGGAATCAATGGGAAATACCGAATCGGTAAATACCGAATTCTGCAAGGGTGCAGGGGGTGTCACTTTGACACCCTCTGGCACCCCAAAAATTGACATGTGCGCCATGTGGCACACAGACATTCCCTAAGGGCATGTCTGTCTGTCACATGGCATAGGTGTGCATGCACACATGTGCATGCACACCTGAATTCGGTATTTTAACACCCAATTGGATTGGGTGGTAAAATACCGAATTTGTAGGGCCTTTGGGACTCAGAAGAGTCCCACCTACATCTGAGATTTACCGAATCGGTAAAAATACCGATTCGGTATTTTACAGAATCGGTAAATTTACCGAATTGGTAAATTTACTGATTCTGTAAAAATGTGCCCCTACATCCCAAAAACCCATTTACCGGTCGGTAATGGCCGAATTCAGCCGTTACCGGCCGGTAAATGGCTCCTACATCTGGCCCTAGTTTCCTTACACTGTAGCTGTTCATGTATTCCTTTGTAGAATACTTCTTTAAATTCCTGCTCATTTTACTTTGTGGGTGCTTATTTCTAGTACCACGCACCGTTCATTTAATCATTATGCCGTGCACATAACTTTTATGCACACGGACGCCGAGCTTGATGATTCAGCATGGCGCCCGCTTTTATATTTCTTGTTTCCTTTCCGATTGGCTACAACCATGTTTTTAGTGGCTACGAGCATGCGTGCCTTTATGTTGTTTTTTTAGACTGTTTGGTGCATTGTCTAGGCTCTTTGTTTACAGCATGCCTGCTTGTGTGCCTCAACACGTGTTGTTCGCAGTTCGTGTTGCAGGGATCAGCGTGTAAGGCCCACTATCCACCGCTGGCATCGTACCTCCGCTTCCCCAGCTTTTCCCGGTTTGCTGGTGCTGCTACTAGCCCCACCTCTCTCCGTGACTTGCCTGGGGCAATAACATTTACGTACTAGTAAGAATTGGATCTAAAGGCACAGGATAAAAAAACACGAATGCGGTGTTTCAAGAAAATGTTTGAAAGCAATAAACATTTAGGGCCAGATGTAGGAGCCCAAATACCGGTCGGTAACGGCCGAATTAGGGTTTTCTAATGTAGGGGGCCTAATTTTTACCGATTCGGCAAAATTACCGAATCGGTAAATATACCGATTCGGTAAAATACCGAGTCGGTATATTTACCGATTCGGTAAAACCAGATGTAGCTGGCACTTCAAAGAGTGCCACAGGCCCTTTAGGAGTCGGTATTTACCACCCAATCCTATTGGGTGGTACAATACCGAATTCCAGTGTACATGCACATCTGTGCATGTACACCTATGCCATGTGACACACAGACATGCCCTTAGGGCATGTATGTGTGCCACATGGCACACAAGCCTGCAATTGGGGTGCTACAGGGTGTCTAAGTGACACCCCATTCCCCCTGCCAGGATCCGGTATTTACCGATTCGGTAAATACTGATTCGATATTTCCCATTGATTCCTAAGGGCCTCAAGGCCCATTGGAATCAATGGGAAATACCGATTCGGTATTTACTGAATCTGTAAATACCGATTCTTACAGAATCGGTAATTGTAAAACAAGAATTACCTACATCTGCCTACTTCCAATTTACCTACTCTTAAATACCGAATCGGTATGATTCGGTATTTAAGAGTAGGTAAATCGGAATTACCTACATCTGGCCCTTAGTCCCATAAGGCGACCATCATTTAATCATAGTTGTAGTATGGCCTTATTTCACAACATTGACTATATAACTGTCGTGTGTTTTTTAAATTAGAAACGGCTAGCATGCTGGTAATTTTTGTTTCGTGCTTCTTGTTATAACTATAATCCTACACTTCCCAGCCTGCTTAGTGTTCGGGTCTGAAAATTGGGCATCGATTAAAGTTATTTGCCTGTTAAACGTTTAGTTAGCAACAAGGTTTCCTCTATTTTTTCAGAGTATGAAATACTTTCTGCTTGCTTAAGTCTGGCTATTTCGGACGAAGACTAAAACGTCTAATTTCAAGGCTTAATCCTTTAGACAGTGAAGCTGAACGCACAGTGAGAATTTGAGTTGGGCCAGCAATATATTTATTTGAGGATTCTGTTTGTGTTTCTTAAATGCCAAACACGCCCTGTCATGGACACTTCAGAATGAATTTACATTTATGCACATTGTGTTATTAGTGCAGCCAGGTGTAGGGTATCGATGTAACTTTACATGAAAAGTTCTAAATTTCCAGATCACTGCTGCGGAAAAAATAGACAGTGAAGTTTTTGGAAGATCATTAAAATGAAGGGGCAAGTATGTGATTTTAGTTCGGTTCTTGTTCTTGACACCAGGGGTACTAAAGGATATTGAGTTCACTTATTACTATATTTGAAGGTTTAATTCTGTAAGTTTCTGAAACATCCAAACCAAAACTGTCCTAACCTCGTTATTGTCTGCTGCCATTGTGCCCTCCCTTTTATGACACTGTGGCCCTGTCCTTCCCCTGCCTTGTCGCTTCTGCTTCCATATTTCTAGTCAAAAACAATATAATTTACAACGCCAATAGGTCAAACTTTCATAAAGGGGAGACCGATTGCATTGTAAATGCTTGTTCATGTTTGCGACCAACATGTGCAGGGAGAAAACAACTCCTTATTGTATGTGCTTTTTTTTTTTGTTTGCATCCCCTGTCCAACCACTTCAGAATACCAGCGACCGTTACTGCAGCTAAGTTACAAAATTGAGTTTAAATGCAGAGTAAACATCTTATCAGACATGTAACATGATGTTATACACTTGACATCCAAATTGAATGGATGTTCAGTTAGCAATACAGAAGACAGTAAAAGTATTACCGGAATAAAAAATAGTGCCATGCGGTCAATCAAATCTTACATTGTGCAGTAAAATATGGGCATTCACGCACTATGCCTAACACTAACAAGTATATAAACTTGCAAAACAGGGAGACAACAGTGTTAATGGAAGAATGGGATGTTAAAATGGGGAAAGTTTCTGAAGAGCCTTTTCTGTATTTGCCATGAGTAACCAATTACGAACAAAAGGGTTGGGTAGCGAAATAATCTCAGCGGTTCGCAGTGTGAATACAAATGACAGATA
The DNA here is from genome assembly GCF_964261635.1 of Lissotriton helveticus. Taxonomy (NCBI): domain Eukaryota; kingdom Metazoa; phylum Chordata; class Amphibia; order Caudata; family Salamandridae; genus Lissotriton; species Lissotriton helveticus. The sequence goes on from NC_136057.1 coordinate 1,148,738,551, forward strand.
TGGCAGACAACCCATGAGAAACTAATAATATTTGTTTGACGGGTGGAATCAGAAATCCTCAGCTTAAACTGTATGGCACTTAGCTTGAAGGAAATGGTAACTCGTTTTCAAGTGAGTACATAGATCAAATGAGTGATTCTGGTATTGACGCAGGTATTGTGGACACATTAAGAAAGATATTGAGTGGAGTTATATTAATTGATATGACATATAAGATGCCAGCAACTCACATTTAAGAATTCAAGACCAATGAAGGACTCATGAAAGACAAGCTTAGGAAAAGAGTAGTTGGGCATTGTAGTACAAAAATCAATTAAAAGAAATTAACCCGTTTGCTGCTTCGAAAGTTCCGAGCCAGTGTGGAACGTACTATTAAGCGGGCGGGGCCGCATCGGCCAACAGACATGTGCAGCACTACCGAGGTAGTGCTCGCGATGGCCGATGGCCGACAGAAGCAGCAAACGGGTTAAAAGAGCTTCCAGAGTAAGACAGGTATATCACCTGATTTGATCACCTGTTACACTGTGATTACTCCTGAATTAAGTTAAAGCTTCATGAGTGATTTTGCTAAATGCTAGTTCCCATCTTGAGTGCAACCCAAAAATCCAGGGCAAGGTCTCATTTGCCCTTGACTGAGTTAGTAACGAAGGCCCGCCATCATCCCAGAGCTTTTTGAGCCAACAGCATTGTCCTCCGACCAACAAGCTCCGAAATACAGGGAGTAAACAACCAAGGGGGTATCTACTATTATTTACAGCCTAGTAAGTGATGCAAAGAGTTCTCTCCTAAGTGGATAACACTTCAGCAGGAAGAGAATTCACAATACTTGGGCATCCCATGGAGAGGATAGCTCGAGCACTATTACTTAATTGAAACAAGCACTGACGCTACATACGTAAATGTTTACATTAAAAACTGAGTCTACTATGCAGTTGGGAGAGAAAACAAACATTTTGCAGAGTGGGACTGTTAGAGCGGGCATTTTTGGCGTGATTTCCCCCTATCTTTTTGCCTCTACCTCCTGTATTTTTTACGCTGTGCTGGATTTAGTTTTTGCTGGTTTAGATGCTTTGGATACTCTGCCACTGTTGAACAGTATAAGGATGTAAGTGCTCCCTATGTAAATTGTTATTATGATTGGTTATCCATGATTGGCATATTTGTGTCACCAAGAAGTCCCTAGTAGAGTGCACTGAGTGTGCCAGGGCTGGTGATAACAAATGCTACTAGTGGGCCTGCATCACTGATTGTGCCACCCACCTGAGTAGTCCTAAAATGGTGTCTCAGGCCTGCCACCGCTGTGCCTGTGTGCAGTCTGTGAACTGCCATGTCCTCCTGGTCAGTGCCCACACTGGGCAGGCCTAACCCTTCCCTTTCTGTACACATTGGTCACCCCTATGGAAGGCCCAAGGTACCCCCTCAGGCAGGGTGCAGTGTATGTGAAAGGTAGAGCATGTACTTGTGCAGGTGATATGCTCTGGTAGTGAATTACAGACATTTTCGTTTTTCACTATTGTAAGGCTATCTTGCCCCACAGGCTATCATAGGGGATGCTGGCAACAGTGCTACCAGCATATCTTCCCATAAGAGCAAGATAGGACATAAAAGTCTGGTATCCCTGAACTCAGAATTTAAAAACATATCTTTTAGTAAAGGTTGTTTTTAAATCCTGTGTTTGAGAACAGCACTTTTAGAAAGCTACTGTTCTTTTGTCTTACCTTTCTGTGTGCCTTGGCCTGTTTGTGAATTGACTGTCTGGTTTGTGAGTGGCAGGAGCTGGGTGGCTCCCAGAGTCTGAGTGGGCCATTTCCGGGCTGAATAGCTCCATCTGCATCTAGAGTAGTGGGAAGGGATAGCACCTGGGCCTGGAAAGGACTGTGCCCGCCCCCCACAGTGCTGGCTCCACCCCCTGTGGTGCGTCTGATGTCTCTGCCCTGCACTGTGAAAGGAGAGAAGGAATCATGTCAACAAAGTGCTCCAGGGCTGTGCTTTCCCTCCACAATGCTGGCTCCACCTCCTGCTGGGCGGCTGACGACCCTGCCCCTCTCCCTGAAAGGAAAGGAGAGGCCAGGAAAACAAAGTGCTCAAGGAACACCCAGAACTGGTTCAGACCGGGCTCAGAGCCCTCCTGCACAAAGGGATCAAAGACTTTTAGGGGTATAAGTACAGGACCCCTGACTATAGAAAATTAGATCATCCTGGAATCAAGAAGGAACCTCTGCCAAGGAGAAAGCTGAAACTGAAGAAGGAAGACTGTCCTGCTGTTGCTCTACTGGACTGACCTGCTGTTGCTTTGCTGCCAAGGAGAGGGTAAGGATATTGCTTTTAGTGCTGTGTCCCCTGTCTTGAAAGAATCTCCAAGGGCCTGAGAAGAGCTGGCTCCCTGTTCTGAAGTCCTAGGAACAAAAGGACTTCACCCCAGCTTCCCTGAACTGTACTGAGAGAGTTCTGTCCTTCCTAGAGAGCTTGGGCCAGTTGTGGTGCCTCTGGAAGTTGTACCTGTGTTGGGAAGCTGGAAACCAAGCTTTTAAGTACTTTCTGCAAGTTTTGTCGCATCGCTCGCTTGCGGAGCGCATCCCCGACAGTGCGAGGAAATTCCCGCTGCTACGAAGGTCGAGATCATCGCAGCGCCTGTTGCTGCTGCCAGAGCCATCGCATCCTTCGTTTGCAGGACGCACCAGACCGGTGCGGGAAGACTACCATCGCTGCGAGTGTCGTTGCAGAGCCTGTCGTTGCTGGGTGAGATCGTCGCACCGCTTGCCTGCGGACCGCATCACGTCGCTGCGAGTGTCGTCGCAGAAGCCATCGCATCGAGAAGCTGCGAGAGAGAGATCACCGCTGGTCCGCGCATCGTCGCCCTGGAGATCGTCGCAACTCCCAAGTTCATCGCATCGTGCCTTTGCCACCTTTTTCACTAAGCTACATCCAGCGGGGCTGTCGCATCGCCTCCCCAGGGTCTCAGGAGTGACGCATCCCTTGTTTTCCACCGCACCTGCTTCTGTTTTGGAACTTTGTCGCACCTAAAGGTACTGTTGGCTAAACGTGATGCAACTGTAACTTTTCACGCAACTGTGGATTATTTTATCGCAACTTTAAGAACTCTTTTGCAACCATATTCTTGAACTGTGTATGTTGGATTTTTGTCGTTTTGGTCTTGTGTAGTTTAGATTAAATACCTTTATTTTTCTAAACTGTTGAGGAGTCAGTTTGTGGTGTTTCCACTGTGTTACTGTGAGTGTTGGTACAAATACTTTACACATTGCTTTTGGATAAGCCTGACTGCTTAAGCCAAGCTACCAAGGGGGTGAGCAGAGGTTATCTAAAGAGTGTTTCCTCCTTACCCTGACTAGAAGTAAGGGTCCCTATTTGGACAGTGGTACCTACCCCTGCCAACTAGAGACCCCCAGTTCTAACAGGGACATTAAACACAGTCTCTGTTTGATGAAGGATTAGTGACTTCCACAGATCTACCTCAGCAGAAGCGCAACTGAAGGCACAGAGATCTCCACTTCCACAGCACTCCTATAGCTGTATTAGGGAAATTAACCGTAGCCTTTGAGACCCTAGGAGATCAGTAAGAGCCTGACAGGTTGCGTGTCAGCCTTCCAGGTTAGTGGAGGCTACAGCCTCTACTCCTTTGGCAGAGGGACATCCACCATTTTTAGAGATCACAGCTAGGTAGGGGCTGGGATCCTCCTACCTAGCTGGGATTTTTGCAGAATGCTGGAAATCTGTTTTTGTGTGCATGGGTAGCAAAATTACTTACATGTCTGGTGGTTTCCTCTTCAAAGATCGGTTCACTAGGGAAATCTCCAAATCACTCTCTTTACCACCCTCAACAAACCCATATCATCTACGAGTTGCATCTTTTTTATTAAAGACATGTTTTTGACTCAACTGGCAACTGGTTAGGACTATGAACTGACAGAAGAGATATCAGACTACAGTTGCTTCTTTAGATATGATAACGGAGGTTAGGCAGTTTGATCCTTAACCAAGCCAATGGTTCTTCAATAGAAGAGATGCCCCCAAGGTAGTAAAACCAGAGGCAGTATCCTTCGCACCTCTTCAGGAAACCAGTCAGTTAAGGCTTCATTTCCCTTCTTTCAGGTAGGTGGGTGGAAAAGCTGATCCACAATCACTGAAGTTTTCCAGAGGATCAGAGGACCATTGCTTTTCCTCTAAAGATAATGCTCTATTAGACTAGTAGACCAGGGTGACGGAATTAGTCAAGGAAGATAGAAACACTCCTAGCTTGCCCTTTGGGGATTTTATCAGCTTGTAAGAAGCTGAATAGGCTTGTGGACCATAATAAATATGAAGACTCTTGGCATTATTGTGCTTCACCAATCTCTTTTAGGCCGTTGTGGGTCATCTCTCCACCTGGGACTTTCAACTCCTCTCTCACTTTGGCACAGGCTTTAATACACTATTATACACCATAAGTTTCTTTGAAAAGACTGGTTGCACTCCTGCCAAAGCAACAGAGTGCCTCCGCTTTGTGGTGGATGTAAAACAAGGCCTTAAGAAATAATCGAGAGAGAAACTCACATGTAATAGGCCTCCACTTCTGTCCCATCAACACCATTTTCTTGGGATGCCTCACATCACAGATCTCCCAATCAGTGGAACATCCTTTATTTATTTATTTTTTAACAACTTTATTTATCAAGTTTTCAGCAAAGGAAAGGAAAAATGAAAAAAACATTACAGGAAAATAAACAATATGTGCTCTCACTAAGAGTGTGCAGTACAATCATAAAAACAAAAGACCATAAAAAAAGTTGTACAACAATGGGTATGTGAGGCGATCCCTAGGCAAGTTGCTTACCAGAAGAGATGTAACAGGGAACCCTGAAAAATACTATCTTCACAACTGACCATGTATATCCCATACATTCACCCCCCGTCATCCTCCAAGTTCAATCCGGTTCCACCCCGTCTCGTCCTACCAGACCTACAGAGATCTGGGCCTAAACCCATCATTTTTTTGCTCCCCATGCCATTCCAGTTTATACCCAGTCATATCCAAATAAGTCTTGACCCTGTTCCCCATGGGAACAGTCCAGAACGACTGACAAGCCAGGTCTTCCCTGGACTGGAAACAAGTATCCTAGGACTGGTTTCGGGGTATCACCCCTCATCAGCCAGGCTAGCTTGACTCCAGTGGCATGCAGAGCACAGGACTCGCGTATGGCCATACCTGTCCCACTCTGGATGACAAATGCAATATGTGGAATTTCGAACTCTTTCTCCCACAAAGAACAGTGTAAAAGTGCCTTAGCTAACCTGAGAGGTTTGCCACCCCACACAAAAAAACATAGCATTTTTTGGATCAACTGTCTTTGGTATCTGAAGTGGCAGAATCCTAACCACATAAAGAAGATGTGGGAGAAAATTAATTTGATTGCAGTTGACTCTACTCGTCCAATGGATCTCAAGCGGGCCCCCATCTATAGAGGTCTTTGAAGAGAACATCTAAAAGCTGTGGGATAGTAAAAAACAAAACATCCAAAGAAATCCCCGGAATGGACACCCCCAAGTAGTGGAAATGGGTAGCTGCCCAACCCCAAGCCAACATATTTTTTGTAGTCAATTTGAAATCCAGAAACCACTCTAAACTCGCTCAGCACACTTTCAGGTGCCAGCAGAGAAGCAGTAGGATTGGTCAGAAAACAAAGCGTAATGTGTGAAAACATAGTAATCTTCAATTGAGTGCCGCTCACAGGGAGTTCCCATATGTTAGGATTTGCCTGAATCTTCTGAATAAGTGATTCAACACTAAGAGCAAATAATGACGGTGATAGGGGACACCCCTAATGGGTGCCTCTGGACAGCATAATGGGGTCAGACACAATGTCCCATGTCTTCATCTTCGTAGATGGTGATACAAAATTGGCCAAGATATAAGACCTCAATTGAGTGCCTAAGTTCATCATAGATAGGACTTTAATCAAGAAGGGCCAGTTCTCTCAATGGAATGCTTTCTCAACATCCAAGGATAGGAGAAGCACCTGTATTTTGTCACGTGTCGCTTGCTCAACAGCATTAATCACAAGTCAGTGTTATCCCCTCTGTCGGTCTCGTGTGAAACTGCTCTGAAGTGGGGATATGAGAACAGGCCAAATCCTGCCAGTTGATTCACCAAAATCTTGGTAGATATCTTAACGTCCATATTTTGTAGCAGAATTGGTCTAAATGGGCCACAGTGATCCGGGGGCTTCAATGGTTTCAGTATCATCATTAGACTAGATTCCATCATGATCAACGTGACCAATCCAGTATCTGAGAAAGAATTGAAGACCTTAGTCAGATGAGGAAAAGCACTCCCCTGAAGGACTTATCAAAAGAATTAGGAAACCCATCAGATACAGAGGCCTTACTATTCAGCAAGGACTTCATGGTATACCTCACTTCCCTCTCTGTAATGAGGGAGTCCAGCTCTTCTCTAACCTCATCCGGTATATCTGGGAAGTCGAGAGTTGCCAAATAATTGTCTTGTTGAACTGGCTCTGAAGTCTCCACCTGGTATAGTTCCTTGTAAAAAGAAACAAAGGCATAACAGACATCTGTATCGGATGACAAATAGGAGCAATACTCAGGTGTGATACCTTTAATATAGTTCTTTGCCATGGCCTGCCTAATTCTGTCTGCCTGCAGTTTATCAGCCTTGTTCACCTTCTCATAGTCAAATGTTTGGTCTCATAATAGCTTATAGGCTGCATCTTTGTCCATCAGGGCCTCCAACTCCTGCTTCGCTTTTCGTTGTTTCCCTTAGACAAGGCGTGAGTTAGTTTGTTTTTGTTCTGTCTCCAGCTGGAGAATAGCATCCTCTAGTTCTGCTAGTCGAAGTTTACGAAAATGGAAACAAGCAGTGGTGTGTGCTATAAACTTCTCCTGTATCAGTGCCTTAGCAGCCTCCTAAATTGTGGCCCAAGAAAGATCCTCAGTCAGGTTCGCAGCAAAGTAGCGTTCAAATGCATCCTTAATATTGGAACAGAGAACCGGTTCATGGAAAGCAATCTCATTCTTTTTCCATGGTTGATATGATTGCAATTGTGGCGATGCGGGTGAAAGCAATAGTGAGACCAGAGTGTGATCAGATAAAACTAGAGACCAAATAGTTGCAATGTCTACTCTAGGCAAGAGGGTGGTCAAAACCAAAAAGAAATCAATAAGAGAATAAGATTTGTTTCAGTTCGAGAAGTAAGAGTAGTCCTGATCGTGAGGATGAAGATTATGTCAAATTTCAGGATTCCTGCCACAGTTCACCTCTCTTGACTATCACAATATACCAGCATAACTCGTATAATTCCTCCCAATACTTATGAATGAACAAACGTCTTGTACCCTGCCATTTGACCATATTACATGCAGTTTGTAATAGCTAGCTGCAGCTGGTGTTCTCCGGTTTGTTTGAAAAGGCTTAATAACTTTTACATATGTTTTACCATGCATATGCAAGGTCAGGTTTTGGGCACCACGGAACATCCAGGAAAATCCACCAGAATAAGCATCAATAACCGGCATAGATGACCTCAACATGAACCTCAGAAGACAACCTCATTAAATTAATCCACTGCACCTGTTACTTGCAGTAAGCAATTAGAATGAGACCTTTGTGAACATTCGTAAAAACGTTCTAGAAGACAACCTCATCAAATTAATTATCTCATCTAGTCTTTGCTATAAGCAATTAGAACACAACATTTGTGAATATTCTAAAAAACCTTCTAGAAGACAGTCATCAAGTTAATTATCTGCACCTGTTTTTTTGCTATAAGCAATTAGAACACAAACTTTGTGAACATTCAAAAGCAGCCTTATTTAAAGACCGTCCACACTCCTCCCCGTCTCTTAGCGTCTTCGCCTGCTACTTACATGTTTCCCGGCTTCCAGGACTCTGTCTTTCCAGCTCCTGTGATCCTCCCACTTCGACCTCACCACAAAGAACGTCCCACATAGGTCTCACACCTGGATGGAAAAAAGAACAAGAAAAAAGGGAGAGGCGGATTAACAGACTTGATTATACTACGACCTGAGCTCATTCGCAACATTGTGCTGCAAACAAAGATACCCAGTATTTTTGTTCAACTTGTATATACTGTTGGCAGGGCTCTGCAAGAGAGGACTTGGGTGAAGCTAACCCCGTCCAAATTTGCTTTTGGGTTACTCCCTACAAATTCGAAATTCGAAAAGAGGAGCCTCTACGGACAATCTAAATGAAAACAAAACAACAAAACTAAAGGTTGGTTGAGATTTGAAAAGCTTTTGTGAGGTGATACCTTAAGAGATAGAGTTAATACAAGACTATATGTTAGGAATCAGGCGCAGTCCTCTTTCGGTGGCCATGCCCTGTTGTCACATGATCGGCCAGTGTGGGATAAAGGTCAGTCCTACCTTGCTGTCGGGGCTTGTTATTGCTCACCTGTGGGTTCCTGTTTGCTGGCTTCTGTGTTCCTGACCTTGCTTTGCCGATTCCTACGGGCTCGTGAGAATTGTATCCCTCCTTTTTTGTTCCCTTCCTGTCTTTTGCCCTTTTTTGAGTCTGGCCCTTTCTTTGTCCTTCCTTAGTTCCCTTGTTATCCCTGGTTAGTGAGTTTAGCGAGTTAGTCCTTTTTCCCCGCTTTTTTTTAGTCCCCTTTTGTCTTTGTACGTAGTTATTTTTATGTACATTGCTTTCCTGGGCTTTTGGGATTCTTTTTGTTTTCCTCCGGGATCGGCATTCGATTCCGCTTGTTTTTCGAGGAGAACGCGGTGATAGTCGGCGCTTTGCTTCACTTTTGCGCGGCTCTCTGAATCACCGCTCCATGTCCTTGTAAGGCGGCAATGACGTTTTGGGTCATTTCGCGAGTGCAATACAATCCCGGTTGCATTCACAATACTTCCCTGTCCTTACTGAAATAGAAGTCCCGTTCCGGTTTACACGCATTTACAAAAGCGTGAGGGTTTTTTGTTGTCCTTCTGGAGTTTTTTTCCCCCAATATATACATAAAGTGCTGTGAGACACCTGGTGTAATTTTGTTGAACCAGCTATATTTATCGCTCCAAGAGAAGTATCTTGGGGAAGAGGTGGCTGGCTGTCTCCATGAAACAAAACCTGTGCTTCTAACTGGTAAGATTTTATGATTGTGGGAACAGGACATGGTCACTGAAGTTGGGTTTCCAGGTAGGGCATGTACTATGCAGTGTATGTCCTTTGTGTTTCCATAGGTGCAGACGCGTGGAGGAAGGAGCAGTTCATTGTTCGCTCTATGGGGTGGGAGACTTGGTGTCTCCCCGTAATCCACCGCCTTTTCTGGGTCATCAGTCTACTCATTTGATACCTCTTGTGAGTGGCTGGTGAGTCGGGGAAGTGGTGGGTACATACGTCGTTCCTGCAGTGTGTGGGCCGAGTGGGAACTTAACAGAATAACAAGCCCACGAAGTGTCACACTGCCCGGACGAGTATGGATGTGGATGCGGGAGGTCCACCGGGTGGGGGCACTGATGTCCCCACTATGCAGGATGTGATGGGGGCTTTGGCTGCCTTACAGTCCCAGGTACAAGACTTACGTCAAGAGAACGTGGGCCTTAGACAGGAACTGGGGGCCGTGAGAGCTAGAGAACAGGCACATGTGAGAGGGACTGCCCCTGTTATACAGCCTGCCACATTCCAGTACGGAGGGGCGGGACAGAGTGCTAGTGGAAGTGGGGTCCCAATTACAGTTACTGTCACCTCCCCTGTTCCGGTTCCATTGGCCCCCCCAGAGAGGTTTACGGGAGAGAGTGACAAATACGGGATGTTCATGAATCAGTGCCAGTTACATTTCATGTGCAGACCTGGGGCCTTTCCTAATGATTCAGCTAAAGTCGCTTTCACAATCTCATACTTGGCTGGCACCGCTGCTCAGTGGGCTATTCCTTTGGTGGAAAGTGATGATCGTGTGTTGAATAATTATGCGGATTTCAAGGAGTTGATGCGAGGGCTGTTTGCCAAGCATGCTTTCATGCAGGCAAGCGACACGGAGTTACTAAAGTTACCGCAGGGCAGACAGGATCTCTTAACGTACATAGCCACCTTCAACCGGTTGGTATAGGAGACCCATTGGCCGGCGGAGAAGCGGACTTCTTTGTTCTACCAGGGTCTGTCCGAGGAACTCAAGGACGTTGTATCACAGGTGGTGAACCCACCAGATGATTGTGCTGAGTTCATAGACCTTGTTGTGAAACTCAACCATCGATTGGCTCAGAGGCGGGGTGATCGGAGCCGGTTTCAAGTATCCCGCAGTAGTTATGTAAAACCAGACATCAAGCCTCTTGGGGAGCATAAGAGTGCCCCTGAACCCATGGAGATAGGGGGAGTAAGAGGGCCCTTGACCCCTGAAGAAAAGAAAAGGAGAAGAGAGTTAAACCTCTGCCTGTACTGTGGACAGGGTGGGCATTTCGCCAGGGAATGTCCAGTGAAACCGTCTGGGGCTGGGTATGGTAAGAGGGTTGCCTTTGTCCATGTGGATTGTCACCCCCAATCAGAGGATGAAGTAGGGGGACGGTATGAAGTAGTGGGGGCAGTGGATATGGTTCCTAGGCATTTCATTATATCAGCCCAGCTGTTGCTTTCAGTACAGGATCAAGTACCGGTGTCAGTGTTATTGGATTCTGGGGCCACCGGTAACTTTATAGACATTTCTTTGGCGGACAAACTGGGGATATCTTGTCATTACAAGCAACAACCAGAGCCGGTGAGAGCCATTGACGGAACCGAATTGACGTCAGGGTGTATCACACGTCAAACCGTTCCTTTACGACTGTTGTGTGAGAATGGGCATTCAGAGATGGTGGTGTTTGATTTAATCGACGCTCCTTCTTTTGGTTTGGTGTTGGGGGTTCCCTGGTTGCAAGAGCACAACCCCAGGATTGATTGGGTGCAGCGTTTGGTGACGTTGGATTCCGTTCATTGTTTGAAACATTGCTACAGAGAGGCCAGTGAAAGGGTCCCCCCTCTGTCCTGTGCGGTAACAGAGGTGGGTTCAGTTCCACCGCAGTATTCTGCTTTCAAGAAGGTGTTTGATAAAGGTCAGGCTCAGGGTCTTCCTCCGCACCGATCCTTTGATTGTAGGATCGAGCTGGTGCCCGGTATCCCTTTGCCATGCAGTCGTATATACGCATTGTCAGAACCCGAAGAACAGCATCTCAAAGAGTATATTGCGGAGATGCTGAAGTCAGGTTTTATCCGTCCCTCCTGTTCGCCAGTGTCATCTGCGATCTTTTTTATACCAAAAAAGGAGGGGACGTTGAGGGCCTGTGTGGATTATAGGACCTTAAATAAGGCCACGGTGAAGAATAAATACCCTCTTCCACTTATCCCCGTGTTGTTGGACCAGCTCCGCAAAGCCACGGTGTTTACCAAACTGGATTTGCGGGGCGCATACCATCTTATTCGAGTTCGATCCTCGGCTTATGCAATGCGCCGGCTGCATTTCAGTACTTCATTAATGAAGTCCTTAGTGAGTACCTTGACAGGACTGTCATCGTTTACTTGGATGACATCCTTATATTCTCAAACACCGGTGCTGAACATCAAGAGCATGTGTCACAGGTGCTACAGAAACTGCAGGAGCATCAACTGTATGCCAAACTCGAAAAGTGTCAGTTTAGCACTTCTGAGGTTGAGTTCTTGGGATTTATTATCTCTACGGAAGGTATTCGAATGGACCCGAAGAAGATTCAGGCTATTGTGACCTGGCCTATTCCATCTACAGTGAAGCACATTCAGGTGCTTCTGGGCTTTGCCAACTTTTATCGGCGTTTTATCTCCCATTTCTCCGATATAGTGGCACCTATGACCCGTCTGTTGAGGAAGGGGGTTCCCTTCGTTTGGTCGGTTGAGGCTCAGGACGCCTTCCGGTTGTTGCTCAAGAGTTTTACGTCAGCACCTGTGTTGACGCATCCTGATCCTGCCCTGCCGTTCTTTGTGGAAACGGATGCCTCCTCGTGTGCGGTGGGTGGGGTATTATCACAGCGAGAGGAGAGTACAGGTCATATGCACCCTATCGCTTTCTTTTCTAAAACCCTGTTGCCGGCGGAACGCAACTACACAGTGGCGGAGAGGGAGTTATTGGCTGTGAAGCTGTCCTTTGAGGAATGGCGCCATTACTTATGGGGCGCCCGGCATACAATTACGATCTATACCGACCATAAAAATCTGGAGTTTTTCCGGTCGGCTCGGGCTTTGACTCCGCGCCAGATGCGTTGGGTTCTATTCTTCAACGAATATGATTTCGTTATAACCTACCGTCCCGCAGCGCAGCAGATTAAATCTGACGCCCTTTCCCAGATCCATGTTGTTCCAGATGAAGTAGGTCCTGTGAAGGAAGATAGACCGATGATTGAGAGTGAGAGAATCATCGGGGTTGTAACTACTGATGACTTTCCTTCTCTGGTGGAAGAGCGGTTACGTCAGGTGGATCTGACTCCTTGGTTGGCATTACCCCAGATGGTATCTCTAGATGGGTTATTGTATAACGAGGGTCGGTTGTTTGTTCCTCCAGCCCTGAGAGAGATGGTTTTGGAATGGTGTCATTCTTCTGCATTGGTGGCACATCCTGGGATGCGGAAGACGAAGGAGCTATGTTTGAGATGGTTCTGGTGGGAGACGTTGGCGCGAGATATCCAGTGTTATGTGTCCGCTTGTCCTGTTTGTGCCATCAGTAAGCCTTCACATGGTAAGCCCTCTGGTCTTTTGCAGCCTTTAGAGGTCCCTCCTTCTCCTTGGCATACCATCAGTATGGATTTTGTGACGGATTTACCATCTGTGTCTGGATTCACCGCCATTTTGGTGGTGGTGGATTTATTCACGAAAATGGCGCATTTCATCTCGCTAGCCAAAATCCCTACAGCTAAGGAGATGGCTTTGGTTTTTATGACCTCGGTGGTGAGGATACATGGCTTACCGTCCGTAATTGTGTCCGACTGGGGGGCCCAGTTTGTGTCCCATTTCTGGACAGAGCTTTGTTTGGTACTCAAGATGGAAATACGGCTGTCATCGGCATACCATCCGCAGTCCGATGGCCAGACTGAGCGCATCAACCAGACAATGGAACAGTACTTGAGGTGCCTGATTTCATCCCTGTCATGTGACTGGGTGACTGCTCTACCCATAGCGGAATTTGCGTATAACAACAGTCTACATTCCGCTTTGGGTATGACTCCTTTTTATTGTTCATTAGGGTACCATCCTAAAGCGTTAGCTATTCAACCCACTGGGCATGTGCGGGCCATTGATGACGTGTGTAAGAGGTTGAGTGACATCTGGGAGGTGGCGAGGGCGCGGTTGCATGAAGCTAAGGCCGCTATGAAATTGCAGGCCGACCGTCATCGGGTCCCCGCTCCTTGTTATCAGGTGGGTGACCAGGTATGGTTAGCTTCTCGCAATCTGAGATTGCAGGGGTCTCGGAAACTGCAACCGCGTTTCGTGGGCCCTTTTCCGGTGGTTCAGGTGGTCACTTCAGTGGCTATGAAGCTTCAGTTGCCGCAGGATTTTAAAGTCCATCCTGTGTTCCATACCTCTTTGTTGAAACCATATGCCCCTTCTGATCAGGTATTACCCCCTCCTGCCCCTTTGATGGTCGATGGACAAGAGGAGTTCGAGGTCCAGGCTATTCTTGATTCCAGACGTAGGAGAGGACGTTTATACTATCTGGTTGATTGGAAGGGATATACCCCAGAGGATAGGACGTGGGAGCCAGCTGGAGGGGTGCATGCGCCTCGTTTAGTTAGGATGTTCCATAGACAGCATCCCCTGAAACCCCGACCAGTGGGGAGGATCATGGGGGGGGGGGTACTGTTAGGAATCAGGCGCAGTCCTCTTTCAGTGGCCATGCCCTGTTGTCACATGATCGGCCAGTGTGGGATAAAGGTCAGTCCTACCTTGCTGTCGGGGCTTGTTATTGCTCACCTGTGGGTTCCTGTTTGCTGGCTTCTGTGTTCCTGACCTTGCTTTGCCGATTCCTACGGGCTCGTGAGAATTGTATCCCTCCTTTTTTGTTCCCTTCCTGTCTTTTGCCCTTTTTTGAGTCTGGCCCTTTCTTTGTCCTTCCTTAGTTCCCTTGTTATCCCTGGTTAGTGAGTTTAGCGAGTTAGTCCTTTTTCCCCTCTTTTTTTAGTCCCGTTTTGTCTTTGTACGTAGTTATTTTTATGTACATTGCTTTCCTGGGCTTTTGGGATTCTTTTTGTTTTCCTCCGGGATCGGCATTCAATTCCGTTTGTTTTTCGAGGAGAACGCGGTGATAGTCGGCGCTTTGCTTCACTTTTGCGCGGCTCTCTGAATCACCGCTCCATGTCCTTGTAAGGCGGAAATGACGTTTTGGGTCATTCCGCGAGTGCAATACAATCCCGGTTGCATTCACAATACTTCCCTGTCCTTACTGAAATAGAAGTCCCGTTCCGGTTTACACGCATTTACAAAAGCGTGAGGGTTTTTTTTTTGTCCTTCTGGAGTTTTTTTCCCCCAATATATACATAAAGTGCTGTGAGACACCTGGTGTAATTTTGTTGAACCAGCTATATTTTCGCTCCAAGAGAAGTATCTTGGGGAAGAGGTGGCTGGCTGTCTCCACGAAACAAAACCTGTGCTTCTAACTGGTAAGCTTTTATGATTGTGGGAACAGGACATGGTCACTGAAGTTGGGTTTCCAGGTAGGGCATGTACTATGCAGTGTATGTCCTTTGTGTTTCCATAGGTGCAGACGCGTGGAGGAAGGAGCAGTTCATTCTTCGCTCTATGGGGTGGTAGACTTGGTGTCTCCCCGTAATCCACCCCCTTTTCTGGGTCATCAGTCTACTCATTTGATACCTCTTGTGAGTGGCTGGTGAGTCGGGGAAGTGGTGGGTACATACGTCGTTCCTGCAGTGTGTGGGCCGAGTGGGAACCTAACACTATAGCCTTATTATTTGTTATAGGTACCACATCTGCCGGCACCATTCATCAGACTGGTGTGAATGCCTGCTGCAGTGTTGCTGTTGAGTAGATGAGCCACATCATCTTTGAGTCTGCACGCTCTCTCTACCCCCACCCCCATCCTCCTGGGATTTGCCACCCCATTGGAATCATTTGGGATCCAGGTAGGTGGCTTATGAGACCAAACATC
This sequence comes from Lissotriton helveticus, assembly GCF_964261635.1. NCBI lineage: Eukaryota > Metazoa > Chordata > Amphibia > Caudata > Salamandridae > Lissotriton > Lissotriton helveticus. The sequence continues at coordinate 1,148,753,679 of NC_136057.1, forward strand.
CACTAAATTAAAATCTATAACACTGTGGGTTAAAGACTGCGGAGGATGGGGAGCTTCCCACAAGGTAGTCAAGTGATCCATGGTTGGGTCTAAGGTTACATTGTAGTCCTTCACCCAAAATCAATTGATGTCCGGAAGCAGCTGCCACACCCGGGACAGAGCAGAAAAGAAGAGTGCCTTGTTATCATTGGGACCATAAATTGAAGCTTCGGAATGAGAGGTGATATCATCCAAGATGCAAATTATCACTCATCTCTCCTCTTTATCCTTATGCGTGGAGGTCACCTTCAGCTGTGCACCTGCCAGAATAAGAATTGCAACCTCTTTAGTCTTAGTAAAAGGGGAAGAATGGAACAGACGGGGAAAAACGCACAATCTAAGCCTGGAGACATCTCTTACTAGGCGGTGGGTTTCTCGAAGCAAGACCACATCCACACTCCCGGAGGACAGCCAGCAAAGTAGTGCTTTACACAGGGGGAGTTAAGACCCTGGATATTGAGGTACAAGAAAAGTAACAGCTGGGTCAACAGCCATGAGATCTATAATTTCAAAGGATCAAAACACCCAGCTGGGACCACCCCGTGCAACCTATACTTTGATTGCCCACCCCAGTTAGATCAACACAATAAACATTATGCATAAAAAACAAGAACAAAAAAACAGAACAAAAAAGCATTACCAAAAGCTTCATAACCAACTGAAGCTCGGTTTTGCCTTCCTTCACCTTCCATAACAAACCCCTCAAACCAACAAGGCAAAACATAAAAGAAAAGGAAACACACAACTAACTACTAAAAAAACATATGCAAAAACCACATACAAGCTTCACCATCATAACCCCATTGAAGGGGCATCCCATCCCAGGGAAGAATAAAGAGAAAAGGGGGAGAGCTCCAGATGGTATCCGGCCCTCACGCCTACTCATTCTGCCGAGAAAAAAAATCAAACCTGCAATAATGGGGGGCAGATTGATACACCCGTGTGCATAAGTAAGAGGGAAGGGGTGGGTGAGAGGAGATGGAAGGTGGGAGGGCTAGGGGAAGGCAGGGGGGAGGAAAGGGTGAAAAGAAAGGGCAAAAGCAAACAAGTTACATCAGTAGCAAACCACACCAGAGAGATGAGCCAGCAAAGTCTGTTCATGAAAGTTTACAGTACAATGTTCATGTTTTGTTATCTTGCTCTTGCTGATGTCTCTGTGATCTCCGGGAGTGCTGTATCCTCCATTCAGGCGGGTTGGCTCTGGACATCCTAAGGGTTCCCCTGACGTCATCGGTAATCCCAACAGCTGCAGGGCATCGTTCACAGAAGAGAATGCCATGAGCTTATCTTGGTAGCAGAAAGAATCTTAAAGGGGAACCCCAAAGGTAGGGAATGTCAATGATGCGAAGATGGTCCGTAACCGACTTGAAGGACGTACATTTCAACAGCGTATGTGTAGAAAAATCTTGATAGAGGTGCAATGTCGAAACTCTGTAGAACAGTAAATCTTTATCCCAAGAAGCTCCCAAGATGTCATCTTTGATGTGAGTAAAAGTGAACCTCGGCCAGAACATCAGGGGTGAGATTATTGTGAACCTGGTAAGCGTTGTCGACACTATGAACCCAGTCAAGTTTGATTGATTGGTCTTCAGGTGCTGTTAACAGAGTGCAGAACAGGATCACAACATAGTCCTGCAGATTAGAGACAGTCACAGATTCCGGAATTCCTCGAATGCGAACATTGTTTCTGTGGTATCGGTTTTCATTATCCTTGAGATCTATAATTTCAAAGGAGCAAACACCCAGCTGGGACCACCCCGTGCAACCTGTACTTTGATTTCCGACCCCAGTGAGATCAACACATTAAACAATATGCATAAAAAACAAGTACAAAAAAAAGAACAAAAAAGCATAACCAAAAGCTTCATAACCAACTGAAGCTTGCTTTTGCCTTCCTTCACCTTCCATAACAAACCCCTCAAACCAGCAAGGCAAAACATAAAAGAAAAGGAAACACACAACAAAGTACTAAAAAACATATGCAAAAACTACATACAAGCTTCACCATCATAAGCTCATGGACCCTAGTACTGAGAACATCAGATTTCTGCTTCTCATCCACCATTGATGTGTCGAGGTCATCCACCCTATGATTGATTTTTTGCAGATTGGGAAGGAGTCGGCCTTACCATTACCAATGAGTCTGAAATACTGGTCTTGGAAGTGTGTTGAAAAAGCTCTGTGATGCTTGGGCCTTGGGGTAGCTTCACTTTCTTAGCATGCATCAGGATGCATGCTCAGTAGCTGTGCCAAATCCTGGAAGAGAGGGGCGATCCCTGTAGGTTCCAGCCCAGTTTGTTAAGGTGCTGTCAGGGTTTTGCAAGTAGCCTCTACTTATGCTCCAAAGCTACGAAAAAAGGTTCGGACAATTGCAAAACCCAGTCTGGTAAATGTGTGGTATCCATGTCCTTAACTCAGTTCTCTTTCATTACTGTGTATATAGTTTCCCCTCTGTAGATAACGTATAGCCCTTCTCAAGATGGCGGCCGTTAAGTCCATTGAGGGAAAATCTCTAGTGAGCACACAGTCTAGTTTACGTGTGAGGTAATGAGCGGCACGCGCTGTTTAGTAACTGCGCACTTCAACTGATTTGGTTACTGAGTTAGCAGCTTGAGTACGAGGCTCCGTGTCAATGTTCCTGACAGGAGTTTAAGTGACATTTTCCAAAGCAATCTTGAGTCCGGTTCAGTCCTGGGAATAGTTAAAGAAAACATAGTTAAGTAAAGTGAGTATTTTTCTGGCTGTGTGGAAATAGAAATTCTCCACACAAGAAGCGAGTTGTCTTTCTGGAGTTGAGTGACCTCGACGGAGTATCTTCAATACAGACTTCAAGTCGACAACACCTGAAGGAGAGAGTTTCTTGAACTGTCGTAACGGAGGACTCTTCTATAGTCACGAAGAGAGACAGTAAGATAAGCGGCTCCTTACCCTTGCCTACGCAACTTAAGACTGTGCTTTTCCTTCTTGCGCTTTACCTTGCTTTTCCTTTCCCCCCTCTTACCTTCCTTGTACCTTTTTGCGCGCTGAAGGACCTCACAAGTAAGGAAGCACGACAGTCGCAAGTGTAAAAGTCAGAACCAGCTGCAGAATACCTTTAAGGCGTCCTTTGGAAGTGCTAAGGTATTAAAGTAGGGTACTGGGAGAAAGGGAGGGGGTTAGAAAACCCGTGAGAACATTTAGTAACGTAGGGTGTGCCTTTTTCCCCAGGTACAAGCTTACCAACTTCCAAAGAGTATCGCTCATCAAAGAAGAGTAGCAATATCTTGAGGTTAACTGGTAGGATAAACTTTGTTTATTAAATAGTAAGAATTGTTAGAGAAGGTGGGTTGTTGTTTATTGTCTTCCCCTCTGTGTATTAGGCACCCTACTGAAACGGACAGCTGAAGCACCGAACAGAGCTCTGCAGTCGTAGAGGGTGACAGAAGTCCTCAAGGTGTCTCTTCTCTCTTCCACTTACCCTTTTCCCTTTTTCTGGTGAATATGCTCTTGGTGGCGAAGACACTGGGGAGAGGGCGATTGGGACTAGCATCCATGCTGCCTCTGCGAGGAGATTGAGCCTTCTGACAGGTGCAGTCAGAAGAGACAGAGCGGCATCTAGTAACCCCACATAAGGCGCTAATATGGTCAAGGCAACACCACAGCAAAATAAAGGTCTCTCCTTCATTTCCCCAGTCTTAGAAAGTCATATCTGTCAAAATGACTACCAGTTCATCCTAACACATGCAAAAGGACACCTCCAATCAAGGTTCAAAATCGTTGTTGGCCCCCAAGTGATCTCATGGGCCTGAGGCAATAACCCATCCTACAGTATCATTGTTTAGAGAGCCATCTGTGACCCCAGGGCCGGCTCGCATCAAACTTAGGAAAAATCAAGCCCTTTCTCAGGGAGCCCTCAATTCAAGAAGGCTCCAGGCCGTCACAAAAGGAGAGCCCCCCTACAGCATCTCGCCTCATTCATCATGGAGAATGCAAGCAAGAAATATTCAAGGGCAGGCATTAAAATAAAATATTAAAAAATGCAGCCAATTTGTAGAGGGACTGTTCATCTATGTTGAAATGGGCCTTAAGAGGTCCTCCCACACCTGCAGTGGTGAGATGTGGGGGCTGCCCCTGAGCCTTCGGGCCAAGAAATGTGGGTGGGGAGGAAGCTGTGTTCAAGGAGCTCAGGCATTGGCCCACATAGTACGATCATTTATTCCCAGGCACCCATCATGCGCAGCAGCTCATGACAACAGTAGATTGGGAAGGGGGTCCAATGTGTTTGTCTGCCATCCTGCCATTTAAACTTTGTGAATTCCTGTCAGACAGTCACACAATAGGGGGATTAGGTACTCTTGAATGGACATCCACTGGCAAGATGAGAGGACGGAGCTGAGCACAGCCCCACTTGCAACTGAAGAACCTGGGCTCTGCCTTAATACAAAGGGCTTAACAACCCCACATTGTCATTTCAATCAGTTTGGAGGCAGGGCATTTGAGGCAGAAAATTCCAGTCATTTCAAAGACACTGTCTAGAGGCTTCTCCCACCTTCCAGAACCAGGGCAAATCAGGTATAAAAAGTGGACCTATGACACCGACTCTTCAGTACACTCTGGACCTGTGGCTACTCTGCCAGGAAGAAGGAATGTTGTGCTGCGGAAAAAACTCCCACCCTGCTGGACTGCTGCTCTGAAGGAACTGCTGCCCTGCTGTTCTGAACTGCTGCCCTCTTTCCTGGGTAAGAAAATAACTGGACATGCAACTTCACCCTTGGACCTAGAACACCAGAGTGTCTCCAAGGGCTAGTTTTCTGGCCTCCTGGTCTGAGTCTCAAGGACAAATAAATGCTCCCCGACCTCCTGCCCTATCCCCTGGACTCAGTTGAAGTGAGTTTCCGACCCCAAGTGGTGTCCCTCAAGTCCTGCTGCCTTGGTGAGGCTCTGAGAGCTGAAATCAAGCTTTTGGGATCTTCACGACCGTGAAAGGGCCCGTTTGCATGGAGAGCTTGCTGCTTGCACCACGATTCAATGCAAAGGTCCGGCAGCCACCTCTTTGTGTTACAGTATAGACTGATCGTGGGGACTCCCAACGCAAAGCTCCAGCAATGCCCGCCCACAATGTCCAGTCTTCTCATCGTGCTACGCCAGCAGCTCCTACTATGGTCCTAATGGCACCCTCCATTGTGAACGGGACACCTGGCATGGATTTGAGAAGGTAAAACTTCAGGGGACCTCACCTGGTGACTGTAGCCGACCTGCACTCCATTGTGGTCGGTCTGAACTTGTGAATTTGACTCGGTCCATTGTGACCAAATAATGCGCTATGTGCATTTTGTCGCTATTTTCACTAAAATATTAAAAAATTCCTAACTCGGGTACTACTGTATGTTTCTAAATTGGTTTGGGATTTTTCTTGTGTTGTTTTTTTTAACTTTGTTACTGTTTGAGTGCAGCATAAATACACATGGACTAATTCATCCACACATCCCCCAGCTCAAAGGGGTACATCAAACATTCTCACACCTACCCTCCTCCCGCCCTGAGAAAGTACTTTCTGGCCACTCTAGTTCTGTTGTATGGAAATCAGTAAAGAACACTGACCTGGTCAGTGTGACTGCTCTCCCCCATACAGCTCCACCACTAAGTGCTGCCCCCTAAGTCCTTGAGCTGTAATGTGCAGGGTATTCAAGTCCCTCTTCCAACCAGAGGCTCCTGCCTGCAGCACATCCCTGGTGGTCCAGTGGGAGAGCACTCTACTCCTCTGCTGTTCTGCCTCTGCCACCCTTGCCTCTTTCATGGTGCCCTCTTTTTATCTTTCTTTCTCTTTACTCCTCTTTCCTTCATTGCCCTTCTGTCACTTTTCTCTATTTCTTTCTCTACTTTATTTCACTCTTCTCACTCTCTCCTTTGTTTCTCCTGCGTTTTCCCCCACTGCTGCTGCCCCCACGGCCACTCCCCCTCCAGTATGTCCCTCCTGCTCCTACCTCCCAGCAGACCCGCCCTCCCTCCGATCCCTACTTAGTGGGGGCCGCTGTGCAGCAGTACCAATGGCACGCCAAAGGCATGTCCATCTGCGACATGACCAGCGCCAGGAACCCTGGTCCTCTGCCCCATCTTCGCTACTACTCCAGCAACCTTCACAATCTCAACTGGACACAACAACTGGCATCTCTCAACGCCGACCATCACCCACAGCCTTCTCTCCTGTCTACACTGCCACTGCACCGTCACCCACCAGCCTCTCCCAGCCTACCGGACTTCACCGCTCACAAACCACTCAACTGCATCCTCCTCAGCGTATGCTCCCTACACAACCACGCCCTAGATATCTGATATCTGAGACCTACTCAACACCTACTCACCCGAAGTCACCTTCCTCATGGATACCTGGACAAATGTCAACTTTGCACCCGACACTGCAACAGCAATTCTTGACGAATACAAGATCTTACACTTGGACTGCCACATCCGTCCAGGAGGAAGCATTACCATTGTTCACAAAGGCACCCCCCACATGATCATTGTCCCGGACGACACAATGACCCTCATGGAGCACCTACACTCCATGAGCTCACCTCTGTCCTTGTCAGCACCCCTCCACCAACCATGTCATACGCAAAGACCGCAGCACTCAACCTCCACGGCTGGATCACAAACTGCGCTAACACACTAGCCCCTCTCAAGAAAGCCACCGGAAGACATATCAAGAAAGGAAGCTGGTTCACCCCAGCACCCCAAGAATCCAGACGCTCCTGCAGACGACTCTAAAAGACATGGAGGAACAACAAAACCCCGGAAACACCCACCGCCTGGGAAGCAGTCACCACTGCACGCCACCGACTCATTAAATCCACAAGGAAGAAATCCCTCTGAGACAGAATCCTAACCAACGCAAACACAACACCAAAGAGCTCTTCTCCATCATCAAGTAATTCGCCTGATGCCTGCAGCGAAACAACAGATGCCCCACCCTCCCAAGACCTCTGCAACATACTCAGCACCTTCTTCCACCATAAGATAAGATGATCTACGACACTTCGACAACCAAGACCACCTCGCAGCTCTAGCTCCCCCATCATGCAACAGACCTTGCTCCAATGGATCCCACTCAGGACAGAAAACACCTTGAAGAGCATGAAAAGCATCTACTCTGCAGCACCCTCAGACCCCTGCCCACACCACAACTTTCACCGAGCCGCCTTTGCCATCGCACCCAAACTATGCCAGATGATCGACTGCTCCTTCAAGGCTGCTACCTTCCCCGATGACTGGAAGCATGCCAAAGTCAACCCCTTCCTGAAGAAACCCTCCGTGGACCAGATGGACCTCAAGAACTTCAGACCCATCACCCTGCTTCCATTCGAAGCCGAGGTCATAGAAAAAGCCGTCAACACCCAGCTCGCAATCTTCATTGAAACTAACAACATCTTGGACAGCTCCCAATCCGAATTCCGAAGCAACCACAGCACAGAGACTGCCCTACTCTCCACCACAGATGACATCCGCTCCCTCCTCGACCAGGGCAAAAGGGCAGCCCTTATTCTCTTGGACCTCTTGGCTGCATTCAACACCCTCTCCCACCGCACCCTAGCCACCAGACTCCACAACGCCAGCATCCGCTGCAAGGCCCTCAACTGGATACTCTTCTTCCTCACGAGCAGAACTCAGTGGGTCACACTCCCTCCCTACCACTCAGAACCAATGGAGACCAACTGTGGCGTGCCCTAGGGCTCTTCCCTAAGACCCACCCTCTTTAACGTCTACATGGCCCCCCTCGCAACCACCATCAAGAACCATGGGGTCAAGATCATCTCCTATGCCGATGACACCCAACTGATCCTGTCCCTCAACAACGAACCCAACATCACCAAACTCAACTTCCAAGAAGGGATGAAAGCCATTGCCACCTGGATGAAGAACAGCTGCCTGGAACTCAACTCACAAAGGACAGAAGTCATCATCCTTGGCTCCACCCTTTGCGCATAGGACGACACCTGGTGGCCTTCCACCCTCTGAAATCCCCCCACCCCAACCTCAGCATCATACTGACCACTCACAATGAACTTCCAGATCAACGATGTATCCTTGACCTGCTTCAACACCCTCTGCAGGTTTTGAAAGGCTTTCAGATGGATCCCAGAAAAACTATCACGCACGCACTCATCAGTAGGAGACTGGAATCCAGCAATGTGGAATCAAGCAGAAACACCTTCGCAAACTCCAGAATCTTCACAATGCCGCAACCAGACTGATCCTCGGCATCCCCTGTTGCAGTCACATCAAAAAGACACCTTCGATCAGCCCAGCTTTCTCTGGCCACAGTCCCACGTATCAACAAGACCAGATTGGGAGGAAAGTCCTTCTCCTACCTTCACAGCCAAAGCCTGCAATATCTTCCCCCCTCCACCTCCGGCAAACTTCCACATTGCCCCAGTTCAGGAAGGATCTCAAGACCTGGCTCCTCGGATGACCCCAGTACTTAAAGGAACACACCGCCCCCATGCCCCCAACCAGCGCTCTGTGATCCTAACGAGTGAGTAACTGCACTTTACCAACCCTGATTGTTTGATTGCTTGCTTGATTGAGTAAATATGAGTTTTTCATATAATGTACTTCTGGTCTAATTTCCCAAGCACTCTCCTTCCAGTAATGTTACAGCCCTAGGAAGGGAACATAAAAAGTTGTCAGCACTGGCACTATCCCCCCCTAAGTCTGTTTTAGAATCTATCTATTTTATTGTATTATATTTAATAACATCTGGAATGATGCACCAACGCTCTCCGGTATCCAGACCACTTTGATATTCCACTGGAACTCTCTTTAAAGTACAAAAATATATTTCATTTCAAGGACTCTACTTTGTCACTTGGCTAGCACCCAGCTACCTGTCAAGATGTGTAGAATGTAATGGCTTAAAAGAGAGCATTTGTACCTTCACTTAGCCAATCCTTTTTTATCGTATTCTAAATCAACATATTAGTTTGCCACATTAAACAATGACATAAGATATTTGCGTACTTTAATGTGATGACCAATTGCATTGCACTGCTTCCAATTCACTGTAGCAAACACATTAGAGATCAATAATAAAATATACTTTAATAATGTATCATCATTTTTAAAAGTTTATATTGTTAGCATACTTAGAATTTTTGTAAAGCACAGTCAAGTGTCCCCAGAACATATCACACCAATCCAACATAGCTTAGCTATTCCCAATCGCTGACTATCACAGGGCTCCCATTAGCACGTACCAATAACATATACCTCTCACAAACATCCAGCACAACACATCAGACATATATAATCATATCAGATATAAGAATATATCACAAGCATTGACCAACAGCTTACAAACACTATAGGTTACTATATGGCACCCAACAGCATATACCATAAGATACCCCATACACAAAGTTTCAATACATCAACTATGAATAAAGTAGACAACCTCAAATACATTCAGAGAAGCTCTGATATGCCACACAGAAGGCTAGCACAGGCTCACAATAGCACTTATCACTTACCAGCTAATAGAACATAGTAGTCAGACCTGTCTGGAAACAAATGAAAATCGTACAGCTCCTAATAAAACATTCGAGACATTTAGGAACCCTCATACACACAATGCTGCTCAATACTAACATATATGACTTCATCACAGCATCCTCCACCAACTTTGCAAACAATTTCTTCCTTGTAAACATCAACCTACGAAGCGGCACATCAACTAGGACCATGAAGATGCTTTTCGCCACATTCCACCCAGCATTAACATTGCACAGCTGAACACAATGCCAGTCCACATCAAGGAAAACATATTGGGCTTTGCCTCGAGATTTATGACCAACATTACTTTCAAACTTCCTGTCTGCCCCCTCACTGTCAAATGGACAGGCCAATTAGCCATCATCTCCACCTAACCTAAATTTCCATTACTCATAATGGTAACTAAGGATAACAAAGAAGACAAGTAGGTCCTTCATAAAATGACACAAATATACTTGCTAGAAAACACAGTTAGCAGTGACAAGGTCATCTATCTCTAGTACAGACATTGAGACTGTGCTACCTGGCTTCAATGTAATCCTTCACATGAGAGCAGGTGTCCATGCACTGATAAAAGGCAAGTATGGGAAAGCCGAATATATACACCATGGTACACCTAAGAAATGGGCAGTAAGTGTGTCATTAAATACCAACAAAAGAAGTGGAAGTGCACACAGTTATAAGATGATATGACTTTCATGAAACAGCTCCTCATCAGCCATAGTTAGCCAACCACAGAGACTCTGACTATCTAACTCTGACTATCTACCACAAGCATGGCATCAGCAGTGCGTCCGATAAACATAGGCCGATCTCCAAAAATATTGCCATTGCACACGCCAAATAGTAAACTGATCACTCAACCACTCTGCCCACCCCCATCAATAACCTAATCAAGGACAATACAGATAAGATAAGACAACATACTGAGAGCACACCTATGGCCGGCATTCCCTTTATGGTTCTGTCCTGCACCTTTTCCAAATGCCTGACTTCCTATACTCTCTACAGAAGCTCTGATGAGCACACTCCAATTTATATTTTGGAAAACATAATCTCATGTCCAATCAATAAAGAAACTAATAAACCCTGTTTATCTGCAGTCTTTCATTGGCTAGGTTTTAACCAACTTAAGAGTAACACTGATAATACTGAGATTCTTAGCTTCAGACATGCATTCACTCTCAACCTGCAAACTCATTTGCCAGTCGAGGCTCCCTCTCCTCATGCGGAAACTGAATTAGTGAAGAATCTGGGTGTCAAGATTGACAAACGACTGACTTTACAAATCCAAATAAATTCGGCAGTTAAATGTTTTGGTCTGCTGAGCAAAGGCAAAAATTTTTGAGAATCCTCTCTTTGCTTCTTAGGATCACTGTTTTTTTAGCTCTGATGATGTCTCGACTGGATTATGCTAATGCCCTATATGTAGGACTCCCACAATAATTACTGCAGAAACTTCAAACTGTTCAGAATGCTGCTGCTCGCCTGGCCTTAAGTCTACCCAAGTGAGCCTCTATCACTTCTCATCTGAAGTACTTGCAGTGGCTTCCTGTCAGAAATAGGATCTTGTTTAAGACCTTGACCCTTATGCACAGAAGGCAACACCATTCTTGCCTAGAACATCTGTCCTCTAGAAGTCAATTCTACTCTCCATCTAGAGCTCCTCACATGGCCACCTGGACAAAGTTCCGAGGGCAAAATGAGGTAGATCTGGAGGCAGATCCTTTTCCTTTCTGGGGGCTCAAGCTTGGAAAAAATTGCCTGGCGAACTACGCCAAGTGAATAATGAACAATCATTTAGAAAACAACTTAAGACCTGGCTTTTGACACGCTGATTAGTTTTCTTCTAATTTTCTTTTTCTGACTTCTATTTCCCTGCAGCACAGGGCCACTACTTGGAGTAGCCGTGCTCTTTAGAAATCGCTCCATTCAATCAGTCATTCATTCAACTCTTAAGTAAATATCTGGAGAAAAGTACTGGAACTACTACTGAAAATCATCAAAGCGTCTTTACGCAAGGCACCATCCATGTTGTTTTAAAGTCTTTGCTTACCGCTCCTTGAGAAGCATACCTGTATCCTAACCATGACAAAGAATACTGTCAAATTACACACTTACCATTTCTGGAGAAGACATTAGAGAACGACATTACAATCTAGCCTCATAAACATCCATGCAAACACACTGCTGTGGGACCAGCAATCTGGCTCAATCCACATTGTCTCATTGAGACCGCATCTCTCCAATTGCTTGATGATGCCAGGGCCGGACAGGTCATAACAGGCACCAGGCATTTTCCTGGTGGGCCAGAAGGGCAGGGCCGGTTTTGGACCATGGAGGTTTGGGGGACAGAGTTTACAATGCAGACAGACCTACGCAGTGTCATTACAACACCAGCACTACAATGAACGCGCCTTTACCACGTGTTCCATTACAACGCAAGTCATTACGACTTGCTTTAGGGAACACATTGCTGGATTTTAAATCCAACACTTTCCCTACTGTTGCACAGACTGGAGTTGGAATAGTAATATATACCATTCCAAAGTCCAGCGCTTCTCCAAGGCAAGTTGTTGTAACGACTTGCATTGCAATGGAACCTGTGGTAACGACGCGTTCGTCGTATTGCCCGCATTGTAAAGGCATGCGTTGAATAAGCATGCATGAATATGTCAGACATCCCTGTTGGGGTCGTTTTTGTCACTGGGGACCGATTTTGAAGCAGTGCTGCAATATCACCACCTGTAACAAAAGCAGCAGCAGTGTTTCTCACCTGCAGCTCCCCCTCACCCCACCCGTCCCCATTCCCGGGCCGATTGGATGTAATTGCCAGGACTGGTTTGCATTCCCAGTCCGGCCCAGGATGATGCTCTTTAGATCACATACAAAAGTAACACCCCATTTCTCATCTTGCTTAACTCCAGACTTGCATTCCAAAAGTGCCTCAAAGGTATAGCTTTGCAGTGGTTTACGTATGCTTGAATAACAGAGCTCAGCTGATTCACACGTATTAAACCAAGCCCGAGTCCATCCCCAGAAGGCTCAATGTCCAAACCTGTCATTTTCAATATATACATAGACCCCTAGGAATCTTCTTGGCTGACAAAAATATCAGCATTCATCAGTCAGTGGATGATACCCAGCTCTTCCTGAGGATCTTGGTCAACACCAATTTTCTTGGCTGAGGAATGCCTCACAAACATTTAAGCCTGGATGTACAATACCTATTTCAAGCAGATTCCTACAAAGACAGGGTTTTTCATCATCACCAATGCTAGCAAGAATTGTCAGATGTGAGAATGGCAAAATAATATTAACTGGAAAGATGCACACGCTTCGTGGGGAACTGTGAGCAATCACCAGAAGGCTCTGGGGATACCAGCAGTGGGAGCAGGCACCGGGACTCGGTGTCCCAGCAGCAAACGGAGCCGTGAGCAGGAGCGGCAGCCCCTCCCCCCTCTTCACCGGGACGTCATCTGCATCTCGCGCCTCCCGCTTCGCGGGAGACGCTTAGTAGGGAACTGTGAGCAATCACCAGGAGGCTCTGGGGATACCAGCAGTGGGAGCAGGCATCGGGACTCATTGTCCCAGCAGCAAACGGAGATGCGAGCAGGAGCGGCAGCCCCTCCCCCCTCCTCACCGGGACCTCATCTGCATCTCGCGCCTCCCGCTTCGCGGCAGACGCTTCGTGGGGAACTGTGAGCAATCACCAGGAGGCTCTGGGGATACCAGCAGTGGGAGCAGGCATCGGGACTCGGTGTCCCAGCAGCGAATGGAGCCACGAGCAGGAGCGGCAGCCCCTCCCCCCTCCTCACCGGGACCTCATCTGCATCTCGCACCTCCCGCTTCGCGGGAGACGCTTCGTGGGGAACTGTGAGCAATCACCAGGAGGCTCTGGGGATACCAGCATTGGGAGCAGGCATCGGGACTCGGAGTCCCAGCAGCGAACGGAGCCGCGAGCAGGAGCGGCAGCCCCTCCCCCCTCCTCATCGGGACCTCATCTGAATCTCGCGCCTCCCGCTTCGCGGGAGATGCTTCGTGGGGAACTGTGAGCAATCACCAGGAGGCTCTGGGGATACCAGCAGTGGAAGCAGGCATTGGGACTCGGTGTCCCAGCAGCGAACTGAGCCGCGAGCAGGAGCCGCAGCCCCTCCCCCTCCTCACTGGGGTTATTTAGCCACACCCGGAGTCCCGCAACGCGGGACGCGCGCGGGCGGTAGCCGGGCTAAGCCCGGGCAAAGGGCGGGCCATCTGCGGCCATCAGAGGCCAGAGGAGGCCGGGTCGGGTAATTTCTCTTGGTTTTGCGGAACAAAGGATACGACCCAAGGTATACGCTCCTAGAGACTACCTACAAACTCTTATGGTTTCTGTAAAGGGACTAAATACTGGTAATTAAGATACCCACCTGACTATTTCACTGTGTTTTGCTCAATAGTCAGTTGCACCATGTCTTCTAAAGGGGCCGCCAAACAAATTTTGTCTCAGAACGGTTCAATCAAGGGGACTTTGGACCACTATCTAACCAGGGTATCATCGTCAATAGAGAGAGTAGAACTTAGTCTTGCCACAGAAATTTCACCCAGTATACGATCCCCCATGATGCCAACAGATTTAGCTAACTCCTCCTTAATGAGGGAACTAAATGAAATCTGTAACAGCAGGTACACCTCAATACAACAGGAAAAGGAGCAATCTGGTGCTCCGGCAAGCCCCATGGAGAATAGAAGCCCCCAGTTTAGTGCATCACCTCAATCAAATAAAAGTCCTCTGGAAACCCACCTCCCAATAACAGACAAAGTTAATAATCATCCGATAGTACTCCCCCAGGTCCCTCTTGCCAACAGAAAGCGCAGAGGTGCGGAAGACATAGGGAGGCTAGCGGAACAACAGAAAATAAACCCAAGTCCCCCACTGGTCATGGCCACCACTCCAGAAATATCTAAGGCATATCCAACATTGGAGACTCCTGTATCTATTTTTCCATCCAAACTATTGGCCCAGTTTGCAGAACTGGTTAAAACCTTAATATCCCCGCTGATAGAAAGGATGGATAGAATAGGGGAAAAGGTCACGATGATAGAAGAATCCATCAAGGCAAACATACTTACAAATAGAATGTCTGGGCACAAGCAAACTCAGAATTTAGCTGCCACTAATATGCCTAGCAAAATGGCCCAATACCGACCAGTCGCTACTAGATTATTAGCTTCAAAAGCTAAGGAAGTACCCATAGAATCACCAAAAGTACTGAGTTCTGCTCCTAGAGCAGGATTGATTAACGTAGCCAAGTTTTCTGAGGGGTCTTTTGCTAATCAGGGTAACATGCAAAGAAAAATTAATTGTATAAACCTACCTCCAAAGGCAGCACCTTTTCTGTGTATCCTTTTGGTAGTGCCCGAGCTTACAATCGGGAAAGTTGAAGGCTATCAGGACCTTAAAAACAAGGTATCATTTTGGTTAACCAAATATTGATGGTAGTATCCTAAATGTTAGAAGGGTGGGGTGGGTAGGATCCCGTCCTAAGGACTTAGCTGGAGACCTGGTAATTGTAAATTTCAGGGATGACCAGGTCGTCCCATTTCTTCGAAGGTGGCAGCCACAAACAGGAGACGGACCAATAGCAACAAGGGAACTGTGCGATTTTTATCCCAGAATCGCTTATCCGCCACCCCCAAGATGGAGTGTAGAGGAAAACTACTTGAAGGGTGGGAGAGGTCCCGTACCGAGCAGCTACAGGATACCTACTTTCAACCGTTATGACTTACTCTATGGCTAACACATGCTGAACTGATAGGATAAGGATATCGTCCCAATCACCGTCCATAAAGCACAGTTACTTTTTTCCCGTATGAAGTACTTTTATGGCGATGCCAAATCCAATGAAATAGAATTCTAACTGATGTTGTCAAGTGTTCTTTTCTTTATAGATCAAACATAGCTTTACATACCTCTTATACTTTTTATTGTTTTTAAATTGTTAAATCTCTTTTGTTGGATCGATTTCTTATTGTTTGTTCACAAGGAAACCTGATTTGGATAGGGAATTATGTGTAAAACTATGTTGTATATGAAATTGTATGCTGTACGCTTTTATTGTTATTAATTTTAACCGAATATAGTACTTTGACTGACTGACAAAAATATCAGCATTCATCAGTCAGTGGATGATACCCAGCTCTTCCTGAGGATCTTGGTCAACACCAATTTTCTTGGCTGAGGAATGCCTCACAAACATTTAAGCCTGGATGTACAAGACCTAATTTAAGCAGATTCCTACAAAGACAGGGTTTTTCATCATCACCAATGCTAGCAAGAATTGTCAGATCTGAGAATGGCAAAATAATATTAACTGAAAAGATGCACACCACCACAATGTGTCAACAATTCCTAATCCTTGTTTTTTTTCTTTCATTGATAAGAGCACCACCTTCTGGGCACACATAACATTCCATGCACAACCAAGGCAGATTGGTATTAAATGCCCCTGTTCCATAAAATGTAGACTTTCTTAATGGAAGACAATTTCAGAACAACTGTCAAAAACATCCTTCTATCACATCTTAGAGATCCATGTGACACCCATGAAAGTGTGTTTCTTGCTGCATCCAGGCTCATGAATGTTTTTTGAAAATTTGATAGTAACATTTCTACCTCTTGCATCTTATACATCTAATGATAGCACCCCACCATTCTTGCCAGTCAGTATCAAAATGTGCAGCCGATACATATCCAGGCAGCTAACGACGAAATGCAGGACAAAAAAGACAAGAAGCTGAACCATGGTTTCGGACAGTGCACTTATATTGAACTCCATCCAAGTCAAATTGCACAATGCACCATGCCTCCTCCACGTTAAAAAAAAATCAAATCACTAAACTTCAAGCAATACCACACTGCAGTGTAGCCTCTTGTTGCAGAACATACTAGATGAGAGCCCCACTTACAACTTGCTTCAAAATGTTCTAATCTACGACCCATTTCGCCACCATCACCGCCACCTTTACTCTGCTGGTCTCACATTACCTACAGCACCATGAAACCTCCACTCGCTGCGCCTCCTTCCTTCTGCAATCCCGCATCAATAACTATTCTCCTAATGTTGCTTGACGTGCTGTATCACCTCTAATGTAAAGTACTTGATTCGTGGAAAAGAAGTCCACATAAATATAAATACATAACTAAACTACCTGGTACTCTGATATTTGCTCTTCTTGAGCATGTAGGTTGTATTTAGCTCTCTGCTGCACAGGACCTGATAAATACAAAACTAAACTACCACACCCAAGTCTAGGGTTAGAGAATTTCCATCTATTAGCACATCTATTTTCCTTCACAATCATCTCTCAGAGCCAAACAACCTAGTCAGACAACACTACACTCAGAAGTGCACCAGATGACACTAGTCCCAGATAACTAGCCACAATTATTATTATTATTATTAAGTGATTTGTAGAGCGCCTGGTTACTCTGAAGAGTGTCCCCGCGCTAGACAGTAGTACCAAGTCGTTGTCAGATAGAATCAGAAATGGTTAAAGCCCAACTAGGTCTACTAACTCTGCCTAAAGATCAAAGTCTTAAAATGTTTACAGAACCTCGCCTATGAAGGTTGATTGAATAGCACAGCCCGTCTTTCACACAACAATACCTATGAAACAAAAGAACACTAGCTATACCAAGCCAACAATTTACAGATATCTGCACCAAAGCTACTCATTCTAAGAGCAATGTTATCAAACAACAGAGCCACTTTCACCATGGGATTAAATAAATTCCAGCAAAGTCCTAAAGCACACATTCCACTACACAGTATACACTACAGTGACCCACTTCGGCATCAGACATATTTTAATCATCCCACTGAATCAATGCAAAGCGGCACTACACCACACACTGTACAGACAGATGCTGACTCACCTTACAAGATGACAGCAAATTACCTCAGCTACAGCCACTGAGAAGTTCCAGCCTCGTTCGTAAAGGATATCAAGTTTTGAAAAGCACTATAAGGCCACACAAATGGCCGATGTATTCTATACAAATGACCCTGGCAGGGGTATGAAGTTATGTAAATGTTGCAGCACAATAATATAATAACATTCAAAAATATTTTACATTTGGCACTTACCTGAAATATTCGAGGGCTGAAGCACTGTCCAGTCAATTGAATTTGAATTCTGAGAAGCAGTATCCGCTTCAGACTTAGCCACACAAGGAGTTACCGGGATCTTCTGTTTCACCTTTGGAATGTTCAGGATTTGATATGTCTTGAATGATGGCAGGCCAGACTTATCAATTTTAAGCACGGATTGCAAAGGTGTAGCTTTTGATTTTGGACTGTTCACTGGTGCACATTTGGCAGGTGCAGACGAACTGCAGGGTAGTAATCTTTCCTTTTTCGTATACATATTGGATTTACACTTTAGACTCTTACTTAGACCTAGTATTTGCTCTTCTTGGGCAGGTAGGTTGTATTTAGCTCTCTGCTGCACAGGACCTGATAAATGGCCGGCAAACTTCATGGTAGGTATGACAATGGGCTGTGTTCTCGGCCTTTTAATTTCAGATCCTTCTATCAGAAGGCTAATGCCATTAGACGATGGTAATTCAACAATGGGCTGTGAATATTAACAAAGAACATTATTAGACAATTAACATTTTTGGTCCCAGCAGAAGACTTAAATATTTCAACAAAATTAATTCATGTGTGTTCGGATTTTTGGCAAAGAAAATAAAGAGAATCCTAAGAAAAATATGTATGCATTTATTTCTCTTGGAATAGCTCAGAAATGTCAGACAATTACCACTTGTGGTATGTCCATACAGTTTTAACAATGTATAGTCAACCAAGAACAACCACGGTTAAAAATGCAAAATACTTTATGTAAAGTAATACATTGGCAAGGGTGCGGTATGGTATAGGAGGGGAGCTCACGGCACCGTTCAGAGTGGAGAGGGAGGTAAGGCAAGGCTGTGTCCTGGCACCCATCCTTTTTACACTCTATACAAATGGCCTTGAAAAGGTCATGTTGGAAGGGTGCCAGGACTTACCTCAGTTACAAAAGCGCCCAATACCCGCCTTACTTAATGCAGACAAGGCCGTAATTATAGCACGGACTCCCATAGAATTACAACACGCACTCAATAAGTACCATGGGTTCATGGCCAACTTAGATTTAAAAATAAATATTAAAACAACCTTTGTAATGAGCTGTGGGACAGGGTGAAAGAAAATGAAGGACATTTTTATTGAAAATGTAAAGTTGGAGAACACTATCACATATACCTACTTAGGTATTTTAATCGATGATAAGTGCTCATGGAGACAAGCAATCGAGGTTAGGAAACTGCTCTTCATGAGGACATTAGTTCATTTTGCGCAGAGGCTATGCAAAAGGCCACCGGTGGAGATGCTTCAAATATACCAAGCCAAATGTATCAGCACAGCGATTTACGGGGCTGTAGTGTAGGGCTATGGAAGGGTTGATGCACTCCAGAAAGTTGAGAATGCCTTCTTGAGGTTTCTACTGGCAGTCCTGCGAGGTACTTCGACCTTTAACTGCCATGTAGAACTAGGCTTACCATATATCACTGAGATAGTGAAATTACAACCGAATTTGCTATGCATCGTATATATGGTCATCACCCAAAACATTACTTAACCAAGAGCTCCTGAATGATTGTCTTAGCCTTGAAAACGCACACAAGATTGGTTGGCTCTCATACGTGAAAAATGTCCTGTATGATTTGGGTTTGATAAAGTACTACTATAATCCCCTACATATATCAGAGATCCCCAGAAAAAGTTTTTAAAAACTGTGTCCGACTCATTTGGAAGGGCTTAGACTAGCTGCGGAGGAAAACAAATGTTCAGTCCAACATATTCTAACGATTTAAACCACCTTAACCATACAGCCATATCTAACGCTTAATTTGAGCGGATACGACAGGTTTGTTTTGGTACGACTTAGGATGAACATATTCCACCATCTGATAAGTTTTCCTAAAACAAATGATTGGTCTAAAATGTTATCAATTTGCCCCTGCGACGATGTATCGATACAATCATCAATGCATGTGTTTTTTTGTGCAAATTCTATAAGGAGCTAAGGAAACAATAGGTAATACTTATATTAAAAATGTTGGGTTTGCGGCAATGTCGCCCAGCATTCCTCGCGTTACAACTTTTGGAAGAAGAGTGATTTGCAAAAAATATAGCCAATTTCTGAAGCTCTGCGTTAGACACAGGATACATTTAGAATAGGATTGGTGCTGTATATTCTGTGTAAGAACACAGTTGTGGTAGTTTTTTGCACTTTAATCATGTTTCTGATGTCCTTTAATATTGAGAGGGTATTTCGGAATTTTAGATTGTTGATATGTATCTTCATTGATTGAATTTGTAAACTTTTTACCTATTTATTGCTAGCAGGGCCGGACTGGGAACAGAAACCGGCCCTGGCAAACTGTTCAGCTGACCCCCCCCCCCCCCCCCCCCCCCCCCGGGGTGAGTGGGAGTGCAGCTGAGCAGTTTGCGAGTGCCGGTTTTGGCCGATTTTGTTACAGGGGGCCAATATTTGCTGACCTCCGGTAACAAAAAAGGCCCCCCAGGGGTCCAAAACCGGCCCCCCACCCTAGCAACCTACCGGGGAAACGTCCGGTGCCCGCAATGGCCAGTTTGGCCCTGATTGCTAGTAGAGGATGAAATTTTAACTAATTTTATCAATGTTTTATTAAAAAATGTACTTTTATGGTTTTTGTATTCTCATGAAAACAGAATAAAGGAATTGAATTGAATTAATACATTGCTAAAACTACTGCGAACACAATGTTAATGGACATCTAGACAAATAGTGTGTATTCACTTTCATTATAAACCCATGTAGCCATGCATACCTCATTTTTGATTGAATGTCAATTAACTTGTTTTGGACGATTCCTATGGATATTTTCAAAAATTTCAGTGCAATGGACTCTGAAAGGAGTATTATGTTTTTTTTTAAATGCTAAAGCAGATTAACAGTGCCCTAATTTAACAATAATGTACATAACATAAAAATTTGGCATATGCAGTAGTGAGAGGCAAAGACAACGTCACCTATTACTGTTACTGCTATGATGGGAAAAGAAATGAAATGAAATGAAATGAAAAGGAATTTGTACAGCGCAACTTTGCCCGTAGGCATCAAGGCGCTAAACACACAACAAATCTGCTGCAATAATTTTACGTTATTCAGCACTTTCTTTCAGCGGTATAAGTGCTTCGGTAACTGGGGTCCAGATCACTTACAGCTCAAGAAGATAGTTCATTGTGAAATACTAATCCAGAGTTATAATGAAGACACAAATTCCACTTGAAATGAAAATTGATGCCTTCTGTAATAATTTGTGCATGCGCTACTAGTGAAAAATAACCAGAAAATGTGCCATTACGGATTACTGCGGTCCCTCAGAAATATTAGGGTGAAGGGAGCCATCCTTCATATCCTTGGCTAGCGAACTCTCCAGAATGTCTTTTGGCCCGCAGCGCAAGAGCTGCAGGCCAGGGAAGAATCCGCGGCGAGCCCCCGAGCTCATGGAGCACAGCGTTGTGAGAGGAAAGGGGGGCCACTCGCCCCCCACGCACGCATGGCTGGCCCCCCCCTTTGCCCCTCGCGATTGGTTGGTCGGTCCTGCCGGGACTCGGAAGCTGTGTAAGTGCTTCTGGGTCAAGGGGCGGGACCGCAAGGGGGGTTTAAGAGCCTTTGTGCCCGCGCCTCCCAGGCTCGCTCCTCGCCCCGCTGTGGGGGCCGATAATTTTCTCATTTGTCTTACAGGTTATTCGGCGGTGCTACGTGGAGCAGGAGCGGTTTTCGGCGTTTCGTTCCAAGGAGCAGACTGGACGTCGTTCATCGTGAGGCTGTGGAGCGGAGGCGCGAGCAGGGGCGGTGTTCGGCGTTTCATTCCGAGGAGCAGACTGAACGACGTTCATCGTGAGGCGGTGGAGCGGAGGCGCGGTAGATATCGAGCGGGCGCACCGTTGAGGGGCCAGGGACCCAGCACAATCGAAGGGATTCGCAGGGCAGAATAGGTGGACGCCAGCGGGACACAAGGTATTGTGCGGGGTAGGCGGGGGCGCGGCTACAGTGCAGAAACCGGTCACACAAAGCATAGGAGCTTCCGTCAGTATACGTGCACGCTTTAATTTAGAAGCGAAGCAGGGTCAGCCAGGGCACTAAGCGGATGGGAGACCAGAGAGGTTTTTATATGTGAAATCGAGCGCTGACCCGTTTTTATTAACAACACCTGCCCTAAATTATTTGAAAAGAATAAAGAAGCCCTCAAGGTTTTGCATTAGGCTGGACATACTTGGAATAGGCACTACAGCCTTTTTTGTTTTAATTACCGAGTCTACTGGTTGATTGCCGATAGTCATATCATTGAAGGGGGCAACACAATTGCGGCAAATTACATGTGGATGCTGGAGTGATTTAGGGGCAAAACGCGGTGTAGAGTGTATGCTTCTCAGCTGCAAGGGGCATTGGCTGTGGTATGAAAAGCTTTGGTAAATGAATCTGGTGGTAACATTTCTTTCATCGTAGGATTACAGTCAACGGCTGCTGCTGACCGATTAGCCGAGGAGCTCACGGTGGTGCGGAATCCGAGGACATGGGCAGGCCTGCATTTCACTGCTTCTGGCGGGCCGCGGGGCTGGAGTTTGCTCACCCAAACACTCCAGGCTAGCTGGTGTGTGCGGTCACAGTTGCGTGGTGCCTACGGCCAGCCTGTGAGCCTCCAACTTGGAACAGGTACAAGGCACATTGTGCCTATAATTAACGCATTGTGCAGTGTAGGTGCTAGAACAGTAGGAATGTCTGGCAGACGGGCTGCAGGGAATTCGCGCATGGAGCTAATGTTTCAAACCATGATGCGCAGAATGTCAGCAAATGGACAAGAGATTGGGGAAGGTGGACAAATTGGGTAAGACTGTCGCTGAGTTGGGTGCGAGGGTTGAGGCACAGGAAGGGCCATCGGGGAGGCCCAAGTGGATCATAGTGGCACCGAGACGAGGGGGGAGTTCGAGATCCCACCGAAACGTGGCAGAGCTTAGAAGGGTTGTAGTCGCCCCCCCAAGCCCCTTTTGGGAGGGGGGTCCCCATGGCCAGTCCCAAGTGGAGCGCCTACTGCACCTGAGTCGCCCACGCCTGCCCCACAAATCCCGATAAGCGTGCAGATAGCACCAGTCACGCCACCTACTAACCCAGTCCCGGTAGTTGTCCCACCGGTAATTCCTGCAAGCTCATCACCTGGGGTGGGTCAGGTACCCCCAGAATTAGCAGCACAGATAGCAGCAGTGCTTCCATGGTTGGGAATTGGGGGAATGTTACCTTCCGCAGCTGACCCCACGGCCGAGGCACAGAGAATGGTTGCACACATCATGGTGGCAAGGAGCGAAGGTAGCGTGCCAAGCACACCAATTTCTTCCCAAACAGGTCCGGCGAGCAATGCGGGGACAGTCAACACCATAGAACCACAGCGACTCACTGACAGAGGTAAGGAGGTTGCTTTGCCGGTATTAGGTGAAGGCACGATACCCTTCAGGGGGAGAATTTGGCGCAACATGTCTCACAAAGTGTGAAAGAGTTGATTTGGGCAGACAAATACGCAAATATTTTCTCATTGCTGATTGACAACAGGGAGTGGGAATATGCCAAGTCGCAGAAAGATATGATGTTGCCTAGTGAATGGCGGTCTCAGTTGTATAAATTCAGGGTGGAGGAGACGCTCAACAGCTGGATCAGGGCCTTTTCTGTGTTTGTGGCGATTACCGCCGAACGTTCACCTGCAATGCAGGCGGAGATGGCTTGTTATCAGAGTAGGATTATAATGTTCAGTGACAATCATGGTGGGGATACATGGAAGGAATATGAGATAGCTTTCAGGAAAGCTAGGGAATTTGTTATCTGCGCTATGGCGAATACGGCAGTCCGATGGGCTCCGGCCATCACAAATTGAGCCATCACGCTCCTTTCCTGGCAAATCCATACAAACCTGATGGAAGCCCTGGACTTGATGTGAAAGAAAACACATCTATCAGCGTTTACTCATCAGTATTCCTGAACCTACGAGGAAACCAACATTAATGCGATAATGGGCATTGTGTTAATAACTGTTGTACAAAACAATAATGTTGATAATTCTTGTCCTGATGATGATGTCACAAATGTAAAAAGGTATCGAAACGTCGTCCACTAAAAAACCCCATATGCAATATGATAATGCTATATTATTTGATGCAATGGTATGGTTATGTTTAAGAGATTGAGTCTGTAGCACTGACCACAAGTATACAGACAGATTTTCGCTTTGCCCTTTTGGCCATTTCTTTGTTGTTTTGTCTTGATTGTTGTGGGTCACGGCTGTGCCCACTTGTTATCTTTTTTGGTTCTTAAAATTCACTTTATCAACCAGAACATTTAAAATAAATGTTCTTGTCCGGCTGGACAAAAGACATACTACTTATCAGGTGTATGATTAATGATTTTTGTATGTTATCTTGTCCACATGTAGGGACCACTGTTTTTTGTAAATTGATACTGCCCAAGGTCCCTATGGCATACCTTTCGGGTTCCCTTGTCTTTGTGAATACATTATTTATAATGCATTTCATCTTATGTGTTGTTTTTGAATTCTCTTTAATAAAGCATTCTTAACTCTAAAAAAGCACATCCTCAACAACTCTGATTTAAGAGGGAAATTTGCACTAAAGAACTCCTCTTCTTAGCTTTTCGTTAAGCGATTTATTTAAAGTGTGAGGTCCAGAAAGGGTTTCAATTTACTTTTCTTTTTCCTGACCAGAAATGTTTTGAAAAATGAAGATCTTCCGTTCATATCACGCAGAAAACAAGTAAGCATTGTAAATCTGGAGTGTTGGTGGTTTGACATAAAGTACACTCATTCTGTTAATATAATTAGCGTTTTTCCATAGTCCAGAAATGAGTTCAACGAAACCATTGGCTAAGGAAGTGGCAGAGGCAGGACACAGCCTTTCCAAAGTGGTAGTGCAGGTGAACAGGCTTGAGTAGATTGTATGAGTATCGATTTTACATAATTCTCGGGAACCCAAATTTGGAATTAATGTTTCGAAGGTAGGGAAAGTGTGGGAGAGATGCATATCAGAAAATTGCACACAGAAATATTGTCTGACATGGATATTGTGTCCTAAAGATCATTTACAAAAATATTATACCATTTAGTGTATATCTTCTTTTTATGAATAATAATGAGAACATGTTTTTGTAGATGATATTTAGGACACAGTATTTATAAAAGAAATTATTCCCAAATATTCAGAAATCACACCTGTAATTGTGATTAAGAATATGCAGAACAAGTATTAATAAGGGCAGGTTTCTTCCCATGAATCAGTGTTCTTAATTTGAAATTTTGTAAAGCACAAGCTAATATATAAAGACTTCCCAACCACTGTACACTGAAAATAAAACTATTAAACATAAAAACAGTTTATAAAATAATCAGGTCTAGGTATCAAATGTGTACCTTCATGCTGAAGAAGTGATTTTTGAGGAGTGGACTAATGTGATCACTCTTTGGGCTCTAGGAAAGAGCACAGTGGTGATGTATTGGACAATTAGAAGTGCAAGCATGGTTTATGTGAGACTGTGGCCAGCCTAGTTGCTGAAGAAGCCATGCTCCTACTAGCATTTACTAAGAATACATGTTCAGTTTGCTACAGGAGGTAAAGTAGGAAAGTGCTTTTAGCGTTGGATCTCAATATTGAAGAAAATTGAAATGTTTTTGAAAAACTAGAATTACTTTGGGGTTCCCTCTGGATAATTCTCTCCCTATTCCCACACACTTCTTTAAGGCCACCTCAGATGTAGGTGACACAAATACTAAATCAACATCTTGGATTGTTTTATTATGAGGAAACATGAGAACACCCAGTTTCAATATATTTTAATGAATATGTAATGCCCTGGTTACTCGGTAATCTTCATTACTCCGAATACAGTCTTCCTCGCCACGTGGGAGTACCTGGGGCACGGTGGGGGGTAGTAATGTATGGCTCACGGAGTTTAACAGGTAAGTAAACATATAAATTAAACGAATTTCCTTGCGCGCACTGCATCCCATTTTGTGATGCAGTGCACGCAACGAAATTAGTTTTATTTATTTTATATGGTTACTTACCTGTTAAGCTCCGTAATCCATACATTACTACCCCCCACCCTGCCCTTCCCCTCCCCACGTCACAGCCCGGCGGATGTACATTGTTACAACGCATGCTTTTACCACGCATGCCGTTACAACGCAAGTTTTACAACGCAAGCCATTACAACGCACTGCTTTGGGGGGTGCTGGATAGTGAATAGTTTCATTTACTATTCCAACTCCAGTCCCCGTGGATAGTAGGGAAGGTGTTGGATAGTAAATTAAAACTATTCCCTATCCTAGAGCGCCCCCCAGTGCAATGCGTTGTAATGGTTTTCGTTGTAAAACTTGCGTTGTAAAGGCACTGCGTGGTAAAAGTTGCGTCGTAAAGGATGTTTCCCCCGCCCGGCAGGTACTCCCACTACCGGCAGCGGCTGTTAACAAAGTGAGCTTCAGCTCCACACCAGAACCCTCCAAAGCAAAAAAGTTAGCCTCCCATGCCTTCCCAATATGGCCAACCCATTACACCCTTGACCTCTATAAGAGGCGGGCCGGCCCAACCTGTGAGCCTGAAACTATCAAGCATAAACATGAAGCCGATAGCCAGACAGTGTGGGAGAAATGGGAACTCATGTGGCGATGAAGACTATACTCAGAGTAATGAAGATTACTGGTAAGTAACCGGGGCATTACCTCCTCGTAAGTCTTCCTCGCCACATGAATAACAAAGTGAGCATATACCAAAGCCAAGCGTCTTCAGGGAAACTCACAAGAAACTAATGGACCAGAAGGGAATGTCAATGAAGCAGGCAAACCCAAAAGATCAGCCAAGTGGAAGGACCACCCAAGAGAGAGGCAACCACGAGCAGGAAGAACTAGACCAAGACAGAGAGACACCGGGAGGGCCGAGAACCAGGACACCCGGGACTCGCAGCGCCGCCAGAGAATCCCCCCAAACCAACAACCAAAGGAGGACAGAGAAGGCACAGAACCAGACCGTACAGGGCCAAAAGCAACAACAAATACACCCCTAACAGAAGCTGGTCCAAACACACCAAGATCGCCCAACGGACAGCAAAAAGCCCAGACGCCGGAACCGAAGAAATAGAGGGCAACCCTACCACAGTGACCCAGCAAAAAGCCACAGCAGTAAGAGACGCAGGCCGACCGAAACACAGCAACACCGCACGGTGGACCACCAACAGCGAGTGAGTTGAAGCCACTTGAGGACCGAAGAAGCAGAACCAGACTAAACAAAACAGACTGGCAGGAGCCGCAAGAACGGGATGAGATGTAAACAAGAATCCAGCACGCCAACCGAAAAACAAAAAAACAAAAGTCACCAAAACCCCATCAGCAAGGAGAAAAACAGGCTGGGCACGGATCCCAGTCACACAAAGAACCCCCCGAAGTGAGTGCGACACCAATGAGAGAACCCAGGCAGGCACGAGGCAAAACAGACCCAGGAAGCCGGAGGAATGGCCCGGCCCCTAAGGGAACCCAACCGGCCAACAGCGGAAAGCCCATAAGGATGCCCACGGAGCCCATAGAGCGGAAGGGACCAGGCCCTAGGCCAAGCCACCAGAAAGGAAGCGAAAGCCCACCAGGGGCCACCCTGCACAAGAAAGCATATAAAACCCGTCAGGGAGGGGAACACAGCACAGAGGAGCGAGACCGCCCTGCTCAGGGGCCAAGCAAACTGCCCCAGTAACATTTCACACGTAGGAAGCGAGCCGTCGAAGCGAGCACCCAGGAGGCCAGGCAGCCAGCCAACAACCATGCCCGACTCAGCCGAATGATGAAGAGCCGACTGGAACAGGAGCGGACAGAAAGGCACGGCCACAGGCAGAAACACACCAAAGGCGAGAACGACAAAAGAGTCGGGCAAAATGAGCCCGAGCAATGACAATATCTCCTGGGAGTCAACCCGAGCCAGCAGGTCCCAGTACCCCAAAACCAGGGACAAAGAAGAAAAGGAAGCAAATACCAAACAGGACCGCAGGCCCCGTCCAGGGAAGGAGAACTGGTACATCCCAGCATCCCCAGACAAGCAAAAGTACCATTCGAAAATACACCCATTTTTTTGTTGTTTTTGTTTTTGGAAGACTTTTATTATATATAACATTGTTGTCATACATTGTACAGTCTGTGTCATGCATGGGCCGATCAGGCCATGTATAGATAGCAGGGTCCAGAGTCGAATGACACAGCCATTTAGCCGGTAACCCGGGGGTCCGGCGGCGATATTCATAAAAATACATAGGCAACAGTTTGGCATTCAGCTGCATAAATGATAGGTCAACATTTTATATTTTATTATAAACATAAACAGTGCAGAGTAGGTCAAGCATTAGTGCTGTAGTTTTCAGTGCTCAGGTCCCCCCTGAGGATCTGCGTACCCGATGTGGATAAACAATGGTGGGGGAGCTGTCCATAGGTGGCAGCTCAGGTGAGTGTGAGTAATGCTGACGCGGGTGCAGTAAGATGCGCGATGGTATAGCTCACTGAGGAGTAGAACAAGTGGTGAAGCTAGGCGTGGCATGCTCAGAGCCATTATGTACGGAGACCAGGATGTCTGATGGCACGGAGTACAAGTGGCTCTCCCATAGTATGAGTAGGAGATCACAATGTGAAAGATCGAGGGGCGATGTAGATGTATTGTATGTCCTGGTCATATCCTACCGTGAGTGGGGTTCTAGGGTGAGTCTGCATCTAGCTGCTGTCCTTGGGCGTTGTCGCGGCTTGGTAGTCAGCAGGCGGTATGAGTTCCGTGAGAGGTCCGCTTATCGTCAGTGTCATGATGCAATGGTTGCTTCCTTCTGCGATAGGGGAGGGGGTCTGGTCGGGAACTTGACCAGTAAGGTAACTAATCCCTATGTCTTAATAACTGTGGGTAGGAGAGTTCCGTGAGTGGGGAAGCAGGTGAGATCAGGGGAAGGAGGGGAGAGGGGGGAGGGGGAGAGCGGAGATCGTTATGGGTTTTGTATGGGGGCGGCTGGAGCGGGGTAGGATGGAGCTGGTTGTCTCGTAATGTAGGATATCGGACACGGGGGGGTCACTCAGTCATGACTTTTGTGGTCGTCTATGTGCATCTATGTGGTGGCAACACGCCTTGTCGCCTCAGGTTATCCCTCGCTCTAGGCAGGCGCGCTGGTATGTCTTGAGAAGGTCATCCCAGAGCTGGGCGATGGGGAATTTCCGGAGCCCTGCAGTTTCCTCCCTGAGAAGAACTGTGCTTTCCGCGCGCGCCCAATTGGTGAAGGAGGTGTACCAGTGTCGGATGTGCGGGGAGGTCGCGGCCTTCCAATGTTTAGTGAGCAGGCGTTTCGCCGTTATGAGACCCATGTCCCAGAAGCGCGCTTGTACCTTGTTAAGTTTTGTGCGTCTACGTAAACCCAGGATGCACGCCTCCCAAGTGTGGGGTAGTTGTTCGTCAGCGTCCTGGTTGAGTAGCGCTGTGACGCCGTCCTAGTACGGTCGGGTATGTGGACAGTGCCAAAGCATGTGTAGGAGGTCAGCTCCGCGTTGGGAGCAGCGTTGGCAAGTAGCAGTCGTGGACGTGAAGTATCTGTTAATCTTGTCGGGAGTGAGGTAAGCGCGGTGCACAATGTAAAATTGAATGATTTTAAAACGGGGGTTGCGCGGGAAGTATGTCGGTCCAGCCAGGATCATTTCCCATTCTTTGTCGGTCCAGTCCCGTCCTCTGTCTGTCGCCCACTTCGCCCGTAACTGTGTCGTCGGTGGTTGTGAGTGTGTCTGTAGGGCTTGCGCTAACCAGTGGATGATGTGTGAGCCGTTACCCATGACATGCAAGTATTGCACAAAGGTGTGCATCGGCAGCTCCACTGTCATGTCGCCCCAGGAAGCGGTGAGCGTACGCAAAAGGGACGCATGTAACAGGAACTGGCCAGCTGGGAGGCCTGTGTCAGCCGCCAGGGTCGCAAAGGGGAGCAACTCTCCATCTGCATACAGGTCGCCGAGTGTGTCGACGCCAGCTTGCGTCCAAGCTGCCAGGCGCGTCTCCGTCAGCGCGCCTGTCGGGCTCGGAGTGCCCAGTAGGGGCAGTATCGGGGCATATGGTGTCGCTGTACGTGTGAGTTTCAGACACCTCAGAAAGCACTTACGTGCTACTGCAAGGTGCAACTGGGAGGGGCAGGGAGTCTTGGTGAGTGGGTGGAACAGTGTGCAAAGTTGGGGTTGCGTCCAGGCTGCGGTGTCCGAGGCAGTGTCATCCAGATGGTTGCCGCTTAGCCATCCCGTCACCCATTGTAGTTGCGCCGAGAGGTAATACAGTTCCATGTTGGGGACCGCCAGGCCCCCCGAGTCAGTTGGCATATACAACTTGGTCAGCGCCACCCGAGGGCGACCCGAGTTCCAAATGAGGCTCCTCTGCAGGACCTCCAGGTCTCGGAACACTCTGCAAGGCACGTACATGGGAAGATTAGCAAAGTAATATAGCAGTCTGGGCAGTACAATCATTTTGGTCAGCGCTATTCGGCTAGGGACATTGAGGGGTAAGGTG
Source organism: Lissotriton helveticus (assembly GCF_964261635.1). NCBI lineage: Eukaryota > Metazoa > Chordata > Amphibia > Caudata > Salamandridae > Lissotriton > Lissotriton helveticus. The sequence goes on from NC_136057.1 coordinate 1,148,783,924, forward strand.
TTCCAGAAGGTGATTTGTGCCCTGATGGAGGCGATCGTCCGCAGAAGGTTCCCTTCCAGGACGTCTGTCAGATCCCGATAGATTCGTATACCCAGATACCGAAAGGTGGTAGGGTACCATTGCAGTCTCCCCCCGCCAAGGCGGATGTCGCACTCGGGTGTGTCAGAATTGAAGGGGTAGGCCCCAGACTTGGCCCAGTTGACTCGTAGACCTGACATCTCCTCAAACGTCCGGAAGACGTCAGTAAGGGAGGTCGGGATGTCAGTGATGTCTCTGACATACAGCAGCAAGTCATCTGCATAGAGTGACACTGCATGTAGGCCATCCGCCAGCGGTATCCCCCATTCTGGTCCCTGCGTCCTTAGAATCGTGGCCAGGGGTTCCATTGCCAACGAGAACAGTATGGGCGATAAGGGGCAGCCTTGTCTGGTGCCCCTCCGTACCCGGATTACATCCGAAAGCAGCGCGCCTGTGCGGACCCGAACTGTCGGTCTATCATATAGGAGGCCCACCATAGCCACGTAGTCATCTCCCAGCTGGCACTTCTCGGTAACTGCTCTTAGGAACGGCCACTCAACCGAGTCAAAGGCCTTTTCCAGGTCCAATATCAGGCACCCTGCCCTGGGCCATTGCTGAACAGCGTACTTTTGTACCCGGAAGAGGCGACGGATGTTGTGGGAGGTATGCCGTGTCGGAACAAAGCCATTTTGATCTGGGTGAACCAGATGGGGTATGTGCGGAGCCAGTCTACGGGCTAGTGTGGAGGCCAGAATTTTGTAGTCCGTATTCAGGAGCGCTAGGGGGCGGTACGAGCCCATCTGTGTGCTGTCTTTGTTCGGTTTAAGGATGGAGATTAGAGTGGCCTCATTTAACGTTGGGGGTAAGGCCGCGTCCTCCACGGCAGCAGCGTACATTTTCAACAGTTCCGGGACAAGGATGTCAGAATTAGCCTTGTAGAATTCGGCCGGAAGTCCGTCCGGACCCGGGGATTTACCGTTGGACAAGTGAAATATTGCTTCACGGAGTTCATCTGAGGCAAGTGTGGCCCCCAAGTTGGTCTGTTGGGCAGGTGTGAGCTGTGGCATGGGGAGGGGGGAGAGGTAGCCAGTGATGTCAGGGCAAAGGGTTGCCAGCCGGGAGCGGTATAGCGCTGTGTAGTGGGTGGTGAACGCATCGTGAATGTGACGCTGAGTATATAGGAGGCCTTGCCCCTCCGCATGTATAGCTGTTACAGGGGTCACGCGATTTTCCTGCGATATCAGCCAAGCTAAGAGCTTGCCTGGTCTGTCGCCCAGGTGATGTGTTCTTGCCGAGTGTGCTGTAGAATTAATGTTGCGCAGACGTTCCAGCAGTCGCGTGTGTTCCGTTCGTGCTTCCCGTAGCGAATCAGCATCCCCCTCAACGGCTTCCTCCTCCCTGTCAAGAAAGTCAGTTTCCAGTCTGGTTAGATCGCCCTCCAGTTGGCGCCCTATGCATCCCTGTGTTCTCAAGCAGTGGCCCCTAATCACCACTTTGAATGCGTCCCATTCTACCTGGGGGGAGGACGCCGTGTCTGTGTTTTCCTCAAAGTATTGGGCAGTGCGTGTAAGGAGAGAAGCGTGGAAGGCCGCATCAAGCAGTAGTGCAGGTTGTAGCCGCCAGGTGGGTACAGGGGGGCGCGGGCGTTCCCAGGATAGAGACAGGAAGTGTGGGTTGTGGTCCGAGTGTGTGCGGCCCATGTATCGTGCATCTGTCACTAGAGGCAAGAGTGCGGCGGACGCCATGAACCTGTCAAGGCGGACATGTAGGTCGTGGGCGCCAAAGTGGTAGGAGTAGACTCGCGCGCCGGGGTTGCGCGATCTCCATACATCCTGAAGGTCCCATTGTGTAGCCCATCCGAGTAATGCTTTTGTGGCGACTCGTGTGGGCGCATGAAGTGCGGGTGGGGAGGAGCGGTCCAGTGTCGTGTCCAGAGTGAAATTGTAGTCTCCACCCAGTATCCATGGGATCGCATGCCAGGTCGCCAATGCGGTGGAAAGGCGCGTCAGGAAGATACCCTGATCGACATTAGGGGAGTATAGAGAGACTAGAACCACCTGCTGCCCATCTAATCTGCCCTGTACAGCAACAAATCTACCTTCCCGGTCTATTATGGTATCGGTGGCTGTCCAAGGGGTGCCAGGGCGAACCCACACAAGCGTGCCACGAGCGTACGAGGAGTAGTCTGTGGCATAGAGCTGGCCGCGCCATCTGCGGTGTAGTGCGTGTACCTCTGTCTTGTTCAGATGCGATTCTTGGAGCAGTGCAATGTTGATCTTGTGACGTTTCAGATAGGAGTAGATTTGGTAGCGCCTAGCCGGTGTATGCATCCCCCTGACGTTCCAGGTGCATAATCGTATATCAGCCATATCTATCAAGTATGTGGTGTCCCCTATCCCCTCCGCGCCTCAGCGTCTCGCGTGTAGCCCCCTGCCAAAGCCAGCGCCCCGCTCGGAATACAAAGAAGTAACCAGTCTTAAATACATTGCGAATCAGTCTCCAGCAGTTTAAAAGGGGGAGGTAGGGAGGGAAAATATATGGCCTCAACATGGCAATAAAGTCTAAAATACCAAAAGGTCGGCTGCACAACATGTCGCCGTCCAAACACTCTAATGAGCTTGTAAACTATACAGTCTTGGGGGGTTTCGTGTGGCTTATTCGTGCAGGAGCAATAGTCACAGCTTGGTTCGCGGGGAGTGCAGCGTCCCTCCCCGGACGTGTGAAAAAGGCCGTCGTTGTCTGGCGGGTGCCCAGGCCTCGCCAGTCGGTGCAATGTCAATGGCATGCTTCAAGTGTCATTGGTGGGGGGGTTAGGGCCCCCGGGGGAGAACCCTTTTCTCCGGCAACCAGGGCAGTGATGCCTGGTATGAGCAGCACTGTAAATCTAACTCCAGTGCCCGCCAGTGAGCGGTCGGGCCAGGTGGAAAAAGAGAAAAAAGTACTCACAGTGAGTGGTGCAGCCCTGGTCTTTCAGGCCGGGGAGGCTGGGTCCATGGGTGAACGCACTGGTCATCTGCGTGGGGGTGGGCATCCATACAGGCGTTTGGGTGCGCCAGTGCTGCATTTCAAAGGCGCATCATTTGTCTGGCCCTCTGGTTTAGCCAAAGAGGTCTGCTGTCTATGGCGTGATTTCCGGAAGTCCCTCGGAGCCCTGTGTGCCCGGTATTCTGTACACTGCCTCATCGTCTGTCAGGGATGCAGTCGGGCTGGCGTTCGGGTGTGGCGATTGGGATGGTGAGTTGCTGATTTCCACCACCTTGCGTAGAGCGTCTCGCTGGTCCTGTAGGATTTGGTCCATGGATGGAGAGTGTGTGGGTGATTCACGGTTCCGTGGTGACGAGGGAGTCCTGCGATGGCGCCGTCTTCTAGATCCTCGAGTCCGTTCCGTGGTGGCAGTTCCTTGTGCTTTCCTAGGTGCGTCCGGTTGTCCCGCATCGAGCCAGGCCTCCGCTTCCTCCGGGCTTGTGAAGAAGTGTGTTTTATCTTGTGCGACAACTCTGAGTTTGGCCGGGAAGAGCAACGAATATTTGAGATCCGCTTGGCGTAAGCGTCTCTTCACCGCCAGGAATGAGTGTCTCTGTCTTTGCACTTGTACAGTGTAGTCAGGGAAGAACATCACTGTGGTATTGTCTATTTGAACTTCTCCCAGCTTCCTGGACTCGCGTAGTATTGCATCGCGATCCCTGTAATTGAGGACCCGGAGAAGGAATGGCCTGGGGTTCGAGCCAGGTGGCAGTGGTCTCGTGGGCACGCGGTAGGCCCGTTCCACCACGAAGTAGGGCGATAGTGTGTCCTCCGGCAACAGATCACGCAGCCAGTCCTCCACGCGGCGAGCAGGATCTGCCCCTTCCCATTTCTCCGGAATGCCCACCAGACGAATGTTGTTCCTTCGCGCCCGTCCTTCCGCATCCTCGGCGCGGTCTTCCAGGAACTCCACTCTGTTTAGGAGATCCCGTATGTGTTTGTCCGCCTGGGTAATCTTCGGTTCGAAGGTCGTTACCGTGCTCTCCAGCGTTGTGGTCCGGTCTTGGAGTTTTTTGTGGTCGGCTCGAAGGTGCGTCAGGTCGACGGCCACACTATCTATCCTGGTCTCCAGGGAAGTGCGCGTCTGTTGGAGGGATTCTTCCATCCTTTCCATGGCCGCCAGCACGCTGTCCAGTTTCGACGCCACCTGTTCCGCGTCCATCTTGGGTGTTGCTTTCGACTGCTTCCCCTTCGTTGGCGCAGTCCCTAATCCAGAGCGCGATATCACCCCCGCAGACATGGGCCAAGCAGGGCGTGCAAGTGGTCTCCGCTATCAGGAGGAGGATAAGCGGCAACACGGAATATGTAGGCGGTGAGAAAGGATAATTTCCGTAGGCTTCAGGCTGTCTCTGCGGGTAGCCACGCAGTGGCCTCAGTCTCGGGCTTCCGAGCAATGTATAGTGGGCACCTTCTGCCGCAGTAGCAGTCACTTCAGGCCTCAGGGGCAAGTATCTTACAGGCGGGCACGAGGCCTGCCCGTAGCTCAGTCCGTGCTTCTCAGGCAGCAGGACCTGGGGTGGGCGGGTGCGTAGGGTCAATCCCCCACCAGGCAGTAGGAGCAGGTCGGTGATTTATCCGAGGCAGGCAGGAGGGCTCTCCAATTCATACCTCACATCGTGCGAAGTTGCATGAATTGTAGCGTGGTCCGGTTGTTTCTGCAGGGGGAGAGAACGTATGGGTGTCCCCAGCAATCATCGCGCCTTCCCAGCGTTTTCTTTCGTGCCCAGGCACCGTCTAAGGCAGTCTGTGGTGTCCCAGCGTGTGCAGCATGCAGGAGGGGGGAACCCCCAAGTTCGGGGGGGGGCGCTCGTACGGCCTCAGGCGCCTCGCAGTCGCAACGGCCTCCCGCGTGGGCCCTCGTTCCTGGGCGTGTGCAGTGTGGATAGCGCGTGGTTTAGGCAGCCTAGGGTGAAGTCGATCCCTCGTCGCTGTGCCCCCGGTATGGGGTCCCCGCTTACCTCCGCCATCAGGATGGGTTGCAGGGCCGCCGCAGGACAAGGCCGCCACTCTCAACTGCCTCCTGCCGCCGTAATGGTGGTCCCAGGTGTCGCTGCTGTGGCTGAGGTGGGGTGCAGGGTTGGGGATGAGCCTCGGCAGAGGCCGCTCAGTCCCTCCCGTAGGATCGCGGCGGTTCCGGCGCAGGCCGCACGCCCAGGCCTAGTCGGCCGTCAGGATCCTCGGTCTCGTCCAGCAGCGCCTACAGGCTAGGACGTGAGCAGGTCGGCGTCAATCCGGTCAGCCTCGTGGGAGCGGAGTCCCCGCACCGATCCCCCCCAAAGTCAGGCCACCGGCGGGGAACAAGTGCGGGCGGGTCCGCCAGCAGTTTCAGGCCGGTAGGAGAAGTGTGGACGGAGAAAGGACCCGGGGTAGGGGAGCTTATGCAGGAGCTCTACCCGGGTGTGACCATCTTCGTTGCGTGTTAAGCCACGCCCCCCCAATTCGAAAATACACCCATGTGGGAAACTTCAAAATAAGCAGCAAACCCAAGACCTGTGCAAGCCTGTGCCCCCAGAAACACAACACAAACCATTGAGCCAGAGCTCCACGGTCCAACACTCGCAGCAGCAGAAAAGAAGAGAGAAGCACCAAGGTGAGCACCACCAACAGGTCAAACGCCCAGTTCAGGCAGACAAGCCCAGACCCCCAGAAGCAAAGGGTCAGAGGAAAGCGCAAAACCGCACACCCGGATGAGAAGTCAGAGACAGCCACCAAAGGGGACTCAAACCGAAACCAGAACAAAAGAGACCCAGTCAAGGACAGCACGACAGTGCCAAAACGCCACAGGGGCCAACTCAGTAACCCCCGGAGAACAAGGCAGTTGAAAAAAACACCCAGAACAGAAACAAGAGGCCCCCGCAGGGCAAAGTTAACCCCAGACAAGCCAAGGAACGGCCAACTGAAGCCGGATGAGAAACCCATCAGCAGGGAGACCAATCGACCCTACACCAACCGGGAACCCAAGCTCGCCCCACAGGCCAGTAAAGGCAGCAATCACCTGGCAGGGGGACACCAGAAAAGGAAGACCGCAGGCCACGCCTGCAAACAGGGCAGTAAAAGGAAGCTGGGTACCCGACCCACGATCAAAAGGAAGGGAAAGAAAACGAACACCACCAACCCAGACCAGTCAGAGAAGGAACACCCACAGGAACCAGTGAAGAGGAGTATGAACCATAACGCATGACGTACCAGTGGCATTGAGACCCTCCAGATGGGAAGAGCCCCCAAGAGAAAAGCCATGCCGACAAAGGTAGAGAACCCCAACATGAAAGCTAGAGGGGCAGAGGATAAACCAAGGGGGAGTGCCTGGAAACAGGAGAGCACACCACTACAAAGCACAGCATGAACACTCACCACATTGACACACAAAGAAGGCACAGGCAGGATCTGAACCCTTGGGAAGTGGGAGCCCGAGCCACCAGAGGCACAAAACCTACCATTGAGCCATAGTTCCATGGCCCACACATGAAACCAGATGAAGGGGAACAGGCACAAGGATGTAGGCAACCAAAAACGTGAAAAACTAGAAACAGGATGAGGCAAACACCAAGACCCCACCGGTAAACAGAAACCGGACGAACAGGCCCGCTGGAGAACAACCTGAGAGATTGTCAAGGCGACCCCGCAAGCACAGACAAATACGTACCCCGTAGAAGAGGTGCATGCCGAACCCCCTACCTGGCCCAGCTGCCACCACCAAATGCCGCAGACCAACCAACGAGCAACAGCACTCCGGACACAAGCAGGTGAGCCCAACCACCGAAAACAGGCGACAACAGGGCGGCATGGCAGTAGACAGGACCCACAGAACCAAGACAGAGGCCAGGACATAAGGAGATGCAACAGACGGCCCCCAACAGAGCCCCAACTGCCAGGAGCCGAGGAGAAGCCCGACACGGAGGGGGACGCAGCAGCCGCCAGCCGAGTAGGGAGCAAGAGGAGAAAAGAGCGCCACGGTCAAGCATCGCCCAAACATAAACCACAATGGGATACACGGAAAGCAATGGCAGGATGAGAACCCACCTGCTGTGGGAGCCTGCGCCACCAGATGCCCAAGACCCACCAGTGAGCTACAGCCCCTAGGACTGTGGCCCCGGTGATGAAAAGGCAAGCCCCCCAAGGAGCAGTCGCGGAAGCAAAAGCCCACACGGCGACCACAGGAGCTCCCAGGGAAGGAAGGAACAGGCGCCAACAGCAGCCCATCCCCAACAAACAAGCAGAAGCCAACAGCCCCTGGAAACCCCAGGCGGACGTTCAACCAACCGTATGTCAACCGGGTCCGAAGGAGAAACAACCACGGAAATGAAGTAGCCCTTAAAGGCCAGACCAGCAATGAGCGAGACCACCAACACTGCGGGGTGGGGGTGTGGGGAACAGAAGCCAAGACCAGTATGGTGCAGTGCATGGACCGCAACAGAGTAAAGGCTTGTATATCCACCACCCTTGACTCACAATCCAACACCAAAGGGTATGAAGAAAAGCAGACGGGACTCAGGCAACCTGCACTGGAACTGCAAGTTAAAACCCCGAAAGCACACCAATCCGAAGGAGACGGAAACACCCAGACCTCCCAACATACAGTAGGGCCTCATGTAGTGTCCGACCCTAGACAAACCGACCCCGGAGGAAACCTCAAAAAAATCCCACAACGAAGAGCATGAGGACACACAACAGGCGTGACCCTGTGCCAATAACCCCTGCATCGACAAACAAAGACCGGGGGGGTAAGGCGTAGAAGTAGGAGGGAAAGAGACCCTGCCCCCCAGGAGCAAAGCAAAGGCCTTAGTCACTGCAGCCCGAAACAGAGCCCAAAGGACAGTAAGAAAAAGCCAAGTGGGGATGCTAGAACCAGGGGCAGTCACACCGGAGGATCCATCCGATGTAAAAGGGACAGTACAGCCGGAACACCACAGGCAGCCAGCAAAACCCCGCCCCAGACTGAACCGCAACAGTGGGGGACTCCAAAAAGGCAAAAAATCACCACAGACAACCGCTAAGGGAGCAGCAAAAGCCTCACGGCACCCATCGCCCAGCAACAAGCCACGCGGAAAAACTGAACAAGCCCGGACCAAACCCGCAAGAGGCCGGCCACAACATGCGAGAAGTGGGTCCGCAGGAAAACTCAGGACGGGCTGCCAGTATCCCCCAACCAAAAAACGTGAACACCCGCACGCACCCGCACGCACCGCAGTACGAGCATGGGTGGATGAGGACGTGCTGCCAGATGAATGCACCGGGAACTGCAAACGTCCCGGATGCCGAAGACAGGTTAGCCCATGCCGCACCAAGGAGCCCACAATAAACAAACACTAGCAATCAAACACACAACCCTCTGTCAACCACTACCAAGAGGGAAACGGGAGCCAGCAGCAACCTGCGCGATGCAGACGGCAACCCGAGCCGGGAGCAGACAGGACGCAGACAGCAGTAAGCCGCCCGCGAGCCCCACTGCCACAAGACAAAAAGCGGGAAGCGCACCCGGGATCTGGCCCAATGTGGGAGAGAATAGGCACGCCAGGCACCCCTGCTGAGGCCAACAGGAACCTGCCCTGCCTGCACCGGGAAAACCAGAGAGCGGGAAAAGAACCATAACTGCACAACCGACGTGGAGCCCACGGGTAAGGCACCAAATAGAATGCCAACACTGCCGCGGGGGCAGAGCCCCAGACCCCCGGGGCCACCCCCCTATTAACCCTTGGCTCACTATAGCAGAACAAAAGGGGGTGGTGATGGACGGAGCATCTGAACCAATCAAACACTCAAACCCAGTCAACAGATCTGGATTTAATCCATCACCGTTCTTTAGCCCACTCTGCCACCCCAGTTCAGACATGGCCATATGCAAATCAGTCTGACCCTGTGCCTCTTGGGAACAGTCCAGCCCGAACACTATAGCAGAGCCTAACCGCCCAGAAAGAGAGGAAACGGTGAAAGGAAGGGAGAGGATCCCCAAGCACACCGGCCTGCTAGAGCAGGGCCACCACCCAGGGACCCAAGTACCCGCCAAAGCAGAAACACACTTATCTGAACAGGGCACCTGGAGAGTCAGCGCAGAACTAAAAAAACAGGCTGAAGTGTTGGGCCGGCCCGTCTCTAATTGAGGTCAAGGGTGTAATGGGTCAGCAATATTGTGAAGGGATGGGAGGCATTGGGGGACTAACTTTTTTGCTTTGGAGGGTTCTGGTGAGGAGCTGAAGCTCACTTTGTGAATCATGTGGTGAGAAAGACTTACGAGGAAGTAATCACAATTTTAGCCAACCAAATAGGTGATAATCAGCACATACCCAAGAGGCAGAAGCATACTGTGGGAAAGAAATGGCAAAACAAGACCACTCTTCTTCCAGTCTGTCCACATATAGAATGAACCATATGGTGACAGAAGAGATCCCTGGGAAACTCCAGAGTGTATAGTGATGAGCCCAAACCCAAGTGGATAAATGCTATGAGAATGTTTTTATTCTTTGAAGAATGAAGTCATCCACATCATGACAAAATGTGTAAACACTACCCTATTGAAATATGTTCAGTAGTATGCATTGCTTCTCTGTTTCTTCTCCACAGAAAGCCTTCACTGTTGACAGACAGGAGAAGGTTGAATGTTCACTTCAGAGAAATCTCCATTATTCTAATGTGTTATAATGAGCAGTGGGTGTTGGTTGACCTGACGTAATTAATTTCATCATGAATGCTTGCAGAAAAGAACAAACTTTGGATTCTCATTGCACAAATATTAAATACAAAGCTTTCATTACAAACTTAGGGCCACATGTATCCACATTTGTAGTAGCAATTACCTAATAACAATTTTCTGTAAATTGCAATTAGGTTACCGCTATTACAAATGTATGAAACTCATAGAGTTTCATTTAGGATTCCTAGGGGGTCGCAAGTCGCCCTACCTATTAAAAAGGTAGGTCGCAATTTGCAACCACCTAGGAAGCACTAAAATCACTGGGAGGGTGGCCTGCTGCAGCCTTAAAGGAAAACGGGTTGTGTTTAAAAAAGAAAAGAAAAGTTTATGTTTAATTTTTTAGGAGCAGGCAGTGGTCCATGGGACCACTGCCTACTTTAAAAAAAAGTTTTTATAACCATTCCCAAAGGGGAAGGAGTCTCTTGGGTACCCCTTCCCATCAGCGAATGAGTTACCACCAACTTGAAGTTGGTATAGTATATTGCAAATGCTTTGTGACTGCATTCACGGTCACAAAAACATTCATACATACCGCTGCGATTCGCTATTTGAAAGGGACACCCTGAACACACCTCTTCCAAATAGCGAATAGCTAACCCACTTTGCGATTCGGTACCGAATTGCAAAATAAGGTTTTATACATGTATAAAGTCTTTTTAGGTCTCGCCTATGCCGCGCGCATGCCCTGCATAGGAAAAAGACCTTCAGCAATGGATTCTGTTTTGCTGCCAAAAACGTGCAAGCATTGCATTGCTTTCAATGGAAATGCATGCACGTTTGGCCATTCCCTTGCGGGAGCGAGCTTTCAAACCATCTGTTAATTACAAACAGATGGTTCCTCCTCGCTCCCGCAAGGGAAACAGGGGCAGGCCCCCTCCTCTCTCCCCTCCCCTGCTGCCTCCTCCTCTCCTCGTCTTTTTTTTTCTCCTTTAGCGTGAGGCACGCACACTTGTTTTTTTTATTATTGAAGGCAAGGTTTCAGCATTTTTTTCTACGAAAGGAGGACCTATATCCCAGTCACACAAAGTTATATATTCCTAATTCCTACTTAGAAACTCTTTGCGTTTTAAACATTGTATTTGCCACTTTCGATGTCCAGAAACAAGTCACAGGCTAAAACGGCTTATTATACCGTTATACCCCACTTCCGTTGCAATTGCCTTGACAATCTATATTCTTGTGTAAAAAGATTGTTGTGTTTGGGGTGAATGAAAAAGGGGCTCACACTTTGTTCGTGAGGTCTGAGTGCCTGTATGGCGCGCTTGTTGGCTGGCCGTGAGTGTATTATTGCTGTGGTCAGCTGCCTGGAACACTCGTGATCAGCCAGGGAGGCTCAGCGCCGCCGGCTCCGCTCTAGTGCCAGGCACGGGTGACCGCTGAGGGGAGGGTGCCTAACCATCGCATCCGAGCCGTGCTGCTCCCAGGACGTGGGCAAGAGGACCTCCCTCACCGAAAGGCTGCGGTTCCTCCCACGCACCATGGCTCAGTACTAGAGGCTCCGCGTGCAGACACCACGGAGCGCCAACCATGAAGCCAGGCCGGGTCCCTCCCTGCAGGAGGCGTTCATGGAGGAGGCTGTTTTCAGACTAGCGCAGGCAACGAGTGGAGAGAACACACTGCCAACCCATCCTTTATTATTATGAATCTTATTGTCACACTTCACATCTTACATTTGAACAAATCAGCAAGTGAACAGTTGAGAAATAGTTTATTATCATATATTATTTAATGGAATTTATCCTATATATTTATCAACTGTTCCATAGTTTAGGCATCAAGCAGTAGCTATAGGAACCAGTCACATCTGTTTTGTAACTGTGGTTCACTGAAGCTCGCGCACATTTACTTATAAAACATATAGCTACCCCTAAGGACATGCAGTTATGAAAGGTACACATTTACAGTAAAAAGGTGGGTAAGAGGTCCACATAATTTGATGCGTATGATTGTCTCTCTTTTGAGTTCTTGTGGGGTGGAAGCAGTGTGAATGTCTCTGTGTTCCAATGTAAGGTGCCTTGTGCTAGATGGTTCAGACCTTTGACTAGGCACAAGGTGGCCCGAGTGTGATAGAAATAGATAGGGTTGATTGTAGACTTCGAACCGGCGGGAATCAGGATAGGACGATTTCAGGTAGTTCAGTCAGACCGTTAACAGCTTTGAAGTCAGTGCGCATTATATTAGCTTATGTTTTGAGATGCGGTGCAGTCTTTTTATACACCCTACTATGACATGCACATGCATTTAGTGTTACAGTGTCACTGGATACAACCAAGACCTATTCAGATGTCTTTCCCATGAATTTTAAGTTGATGTTGATAATTTATTTCGTGGTCGGGAGAACATTTTTAAAGGACTAGGTTGTGGCGCGTTTTGGTGTTAAGGTGTAGAACCAGGATATACAATCTCTAATCCAAAAATTCCCATTTCGCCCAATTTGTAAAATTATAGAAAAAACTGTCTAATTTTTTGTGCCTCCATTCCATTACCAAGCAAAACAAGGAGTGCTTAATGTAAACGTATTAGCCATTATATAAAATGGGCTGGTAAAGCCGCACGTGTTATTTCACATCATGTGTATTTGCCGGGCGGTTTTCTTCTTTATATGTTCTTGTTTTTAGTTCCTTTCTTCTCGAGATTGCAGACTCTGATTACATGAGAAAATAGGAGTAAAAAATGCTCCCAAGGGAAACAAGCATTGGCATAGCCAATAGGTAGCGCCTTTGGGACCTTATAAGTGTTTAGTTATGCACCACATTATAAACAGGCTATGGGCCATGGGTGGGACAAAGAGATGCTAGATGCTGAACAGCCTAAAATAAATGAAGCCAGCAAACAGAGAGCAAGCAGCTGTGAATTACAAAACATGAAGTCAACTGTAAGTAATGGGCAGAATGCATTCCCAAGGAGGTTTTTAGAATTAACCCAAGAAGTCCTTGGCAAAGCAGACAACCCAGCTTTTCCATCCCACTTAACCCTTTCGCTGCTGGCCCGATTCCCCCGCTGTGCTGGGGGGCAGGGGGGGCGCACATTGCCCAGCGGGGGCAGAGAGGCTCGCAATGAGACAGCGCCTGAATTCGGGTCAAGAGATAGTCTCACAGCAGGAGTCAGTGCTCTCGGGTCACACGGCACCGCCGCTCGTCCAATGCAAACTTGTCTAGAACGCCTGAGGACCCTACCACTGCGCAAGGGATGGGCCGCGCCATGGCTGCTGTCATGCTAGGATCAGGCATATTAACATAAGTTACTAACGTTTTAGGAGAGGCCCTCCGCAAGGAGGAGGGCACAGCGGGCGTGCATTAACACTCACAAACACTGCCAGGCACTGGACAGAGAGTGTCAGAGGCAGGGATCAGGGAGAGGAGGGACAGCGGATCAGGGGGAGGTTCCGGGGGGGGGGGGGCGTGCTTTCACACACCATACAGGAAAAAGCATTTCCGTTGCTAGGACGCCAAAATGCAAAATGGCGTCAGGCTGTCCACAGTCCCTACAGACTATGGACAAGCGCATGCTGTCTGCTATGGACAAATGGCAAGAGCAGTCATGTTTGTCCATGCAGACACGTGCACACAAGCCCTTTGCAGAATCGAATCCAAAAGGTACTAGCAATAGCGAGAGCAGTGAATGCCTGCTTTCGCTAGGCGAGACTTAAAAAAGATTGCGTTCACCATAAGAATAGGAAATAATGGGAAAAAAGAAACATCGACAAGTACGCAGCATTATTGGATTTTATTTTCAGATTCCCTTTTTGTGGAGGGTCAAGGAGGTTAAAGGTTTATATAAATGACAATTTTTTTTTACGTCTGTTTGATTGCCGAAAGGAACCGGTGTAAATGGCAGCCGCGGCCCGTGGAGGGAGTTGCGGTGGGGCACAAAGGCCGGGCAGGGGTGGGGCAGGGTGGGGGGGTGCTAAAATCCGGAATATGGAAAATTGGAGGTAAGTAAACAGTTTAATTAATGAAACGAATATAGTAGCGCGCCCTGCATCGCAAATCCTCCCTCAGGGGCACCTGTGTTTTGCTTATCCACACCCTGATCCAGAACAGGATTGACCTAAAAATGGCATAGTGGTCAATAGGTTTTAGACCAAGATCTAATCTAAGTGGTAGGAGTGGTGTATTCACTGGGAGGTTCATAATGGCTCATGAATTTATTTTCAGAGGTTAAAGGTTTATATAAGTGAGATATGTTTTTTTACGTCTGTTTGATTGCCGAAAGGAATTGGTGTAAATGGTATTTATTTTCCCATGTCAAAATACATTATTTAGAGTTGTGAGCATGAAAGACATGCTTATTGAGTGTAGACAAGACAGAATGTGCTGAAATAAATAAAACAACACGTGCATCTGCGCGCTACGAAGTAACAAGTGTTTCACACATCCTGCAATGACACTCTCCTGCAGTGTGCCAGACCCACAGCGTGCCCTCACAGCTAGTAACAGGAAGTTGCGTTTAGAGGGCGAAAGGGACTGAGTTCACCTATTCACTTGACCGATACTAGAGAACTCGGGCGGCAAAGCAATGCGGTCAGACCCAATCTATGCGTGTGTGACCGTCAGTGAACATCTTCTCTGAATGACAAGAGGTCCCAGAGCTCAGATACAGGGCTCCTAGTATTTTACTGACAAAACGCTGGATGGGTGGGTGGATGAATGGCTGGCTGGATCATGGCTAAAAGGATGGATGGATGGATGGATGGGTTGCTATGCAGGCGAATTAATAGACTTGCACAGTGCATCTCTGCTCCAGGGTTTTCTACCTTGGAGGTGCAGGGGCTTGAGACGTTATGTCCTGGCTCAGTCCAAGACCGATGATATCCTCACACCTTGTTCAGTGAGCTCCAATTTAACAAATCTGCATAAAATGGCAAACATATGTACATGCTCACTTTGAATATTTGGGAAAAATATGAAGCAGTAAAAGGGGCAAGTGGCGTTGTCTGCAAATAGTGCATTGCTTGCAGTTCTATACATGCCGTGCCTCTGCAGTACCCGCCCAGTGCGCACACAAACATATTTTACACTCACGGACACAAGAGACCTGCCAGCTGAGGGAAACTGCGTGCACAGACCCCCATGGGACCCCCTACGCTACACGCCCAATGCGCACATAAACATACATTTCACACTCAGGGCAAAAGAGTCCCGTCCTCTGACCTTCCTCGCAGGTAAGGTGTATTTGCACAGTTCAGCGGGCTGTATGTAGGGTACAACACCCATTTCACGCCCAGTGACACAGGAGGCCGGTCAGCCGACCTTGCAGTTGAGGGAAACTGCATGCCCAAGCTCCATGAGACACTACACACCTGCCCTGCGTGTGATGCCCAGCCACCTCGCGCTCACAGGTACAGGAGGCCTGTGCCTAATTTGTAAACTAAAACATACCAGGGCCCTTGTCGGGAGGCCACTGCAACTTCCTTCACCCATTGCCCCTGCCGCCAATGACTGCACAAACACAACTATTAACCATCACACTCAAACAAGTGTGACAATTGGGCCTATTCTGCGCGCCTAAAGTATAAGAATGGCTTGGGCTGCAGGTATGAGTCGTTTTCAGTGTACACTGAATTAACACACTACTGTTGTTGTGCTTATCTCTAAAATAGACAGACAGTGCAACCATGTGCCAGAATGTCTTATGTTCCGATGAGGACATGAAGTCCCGGTGTCAAGCACCGTAAACCCCGGGCTCAAATTAAGCACTGAAGGAGGCCACACTCGGCACCCCACCCCATGTGATTCCGCTTCACCCGAGTTAGTGCGCGCACAGATGCCCACAGTGCCCACACCGCCGCATGCACAGTGCGTACAACGTAAACGCACGTTCCATGCTCAAGCATACAGACCCATTATCGGGATGTCTGCTGAAGGATGCTGTCAGAGCACAAAGAGGCAGAATGGGGGTCTCACTCAATCCCTGGGGGCGCGAGGGGCATTGGTGACTCTGCTTATCTTCAAGGGTCTGGAGGCGGGGATTCATTTAGGGGGAAGCCGAGCAGATGGAGGGGAAGAAGGCCCGCACGAGGCTTTAGGCCCAGGCCTCCCCGGATACTCAAAACCGGCTCTCTAAGCCCGACGCTCTGCTCCGGGGTGAGTGATGCTCTAATGCTATCGTGCCTTCGATAAGGGAAGGATGTTTTGGTTGGTGGGAGACTCGGGGAGATATTTCTTCAAGGGAGGGCACCCGACCCCCACGCTGTCTGCTGCCATCGCTGCTGCATACTCGCGCAATAAACAGGCCACGCAGGTGTTAAAGCGTAAAAGGCCATTTTATTAGACCAGGCTGCATAACAGTAACAAATAACCAACATCACATTATAAACAAACCCCCCAATATCACTCTTCAATACCTCACACTCTCCCGCCACTCTGCCTCATACACCAACCGCTCCATTCCATACCGTATCTCATCCAATTCACAAATTCACCTGTCCTCATATCCCGATACCTCTGACATTTCCGTCATGCTCTCAGTTCCTCAGATCATTCGAACTTCCCCCCCAAGGGATGGGTGCGCCCGCTCTTGACCCCCCTGTCCCTCCAAAGTATCGCCTACAGCATCTCTGGCCTAAACTGGCACGCCAAGCCAACCCATCGCCGAACCCTATAACTGCAGGGTGGGTGGGTGGCCTTTTTCCAACCCTCCCGATGGTGCTGAGTGCAGGAAGAGGAAGTTCCCTTCCTCCCCTGCACTTATAACCTCCCCACTAACTCCTCCCCTTCCCCCTAGCTAGCCTAGGTCTCGCGCGAATGACCCCGGGGGAAGACTAGTCTGCGACTGTGCTTCCCCCGGGGCCCGGCATCGCGCAATAAACAGGCCACGCAGGTGTTAAAGCGTAAAAGGCCATTTTATTAGACGAGGCTGCATAACAGTAACAAATAACCAACATCACATTATAAACAAACCCCCCAATATCACTCTTCAATACCTCACACTCTCCCGCCACTCTGCCTCATACACCAACCGCTCCATTCCATACCGTACCTCATCCAATTCACAAATTCACCTGTCCTCATATCCCGATACCTCTGACATTTCCGTCATGCTCTCAGTTCCTCAGATCATTCGAACTTCCCCCCCAAGGGATGGGTGCGCCCGCTCTTGACCCCCCTGTCCCTCCAAAGTATCGCCAACCAGTGAACCCCCTGTAGGGCGGTTCACTGCCCCACCCCCCCGCTACCAGTCCGCCTCAAGTGCATACCTCAAACCCCTTCCACATCATCCTACGGCACCAGATCGCCACGTTCCACAACCTACTGACACATCCCTCATCTCCATCATGTAATACGCAGTCCCCAAACGTGACAGATGCACACCGTCATCCCCGAACAGTAAGAGTTCCTCCAGTCGAATACCCCCTTGAGATCACCTGTACGACCCCGTCACCACCGAACAGTTGCATCGCCCCAAATTCCCTTCGTGCTCTCTCAATGGCACCGTGCTGCATTGCACTCCTCCAAACTTCCCCGGGGACAAGTTCAGTCCAGGCAACGCAATTCCCTGCAAGCCACACTTTGATCACTTCCAAGTCCCTTTGCCTCAGCTGCAGGGGCGCCAAACCCGAGAGCTTCACCAGGTCATTGTCCCCCAAATGGATTATCAACAAGTCCCGACATCCTTTCACGGAACCATCCTTGCGAGCCAAGGCAGTAGTGCCCGCCATCGCATCCCACCATTTCCCCACCAGTGCACCTCATGTTGATGTCCTTCCAGTCCCAGGTGACGACCGTACACCTGCTGGTCCACACACGTTGATGCCCAGTGCACAAAGGAATGCCCCACAATCCCGGTGACCGTCCTGGCCCCCGGACCGCCCACGCAACCTACGAAAGAAAGATATGTTAGACCACTGAAAAACCCTAAACCATCAACAGCAACTCACACCTTCCCTTCACGTTCGCACATATCTCCCACAGCACCGTGACCTCCACCTCCCAATCTGTCGAATCCCCTCCCATGACCACCCCAACCGGGCCGCAGCTGTCGCGGCCCCAATGCGAAAAGAGTGAGTCCCAAACCTTGCCGGCTCAAGCCCCAGACGCAGCAAAGCCATGCGCATCCCCGCAAGCAACTGCCTAGACGACACCCGCAAACCAGACTCATGACAGAAAATCTCTCCCTGCCTCCAGGCGATGCGGCTGAAAACATCCACCAGTACTCCACCGGGCACCCCCCCCCAACCGTCTCACCCAGCCAGACACACTTACCCCTACCCAACTCATCCGTCTTAGAATGCCCCAGCCAAAACCCCAAACGTACACCATCCAACCGTATCTCCTCATACCGTCTCCCAACCCAGGACCGTGTGCCCAACAACTCAGACACGCCGAGAAGCCCCAAAAACATCCCAACCATACACACACTGAAAAAACTTGCACCTCAAACCTGTCAGAACAGCATTCTGGCAACACCCTAACCAGGTGAACCAACAACTCAAAATGTGTTCGCCTCCCACAACTTCCCACCCCCCTCTCTGACGCTCCCTACCCCTACCTCGGAGCATCCTACTGCACCCCACACCTTTCGTTGGATCAAACCCCAAGACAGAGTACAATAAAAGGATACTCCTGCCAGTTTCCCAGAGATCATTGCCGCAGTCAATCCTCTGGCAATGCATCCTAAAACAAACGCCACACACCCTGTTCCACCGCTGACCGGTCCCTTGGCACCGGATCACCACCCATACAATCTCCAAACTCAGCCCACGCCAGCCTGTACGTCATCCTTGTTTCTTCGGCAATAGAGTGCTCCACCAGGCCTACCACTCTCACTCCCCCAAGGCCCAGCTGCCGGCCGGCAGCTCGGTCCTGCACAGCTCCGCTCCCGGTGCCAGAAGCCGGAACCGCTGCCACTGCGAACATGACAAAGCATCTGCAAAGTCATTATCCGGTCCAGGGACATGCATGGCTCAAAACACCACATTCAGGCGCAGACACTGCAACATGAACCTCCACAGCAATCTCAGCACTCTCAGATCTCTGGCTCTCTGGTGTTTGACCACTCAAACACTGTCATGATGTCAAAGGGGAGAAGAACGGACCCATTCCGGAAGTCCAGCCCCCACACCTCCAGAGCCACCAGGAAAGGAAAAAACTCCAAAAAAGGCAATGCCCTTCCCCCGTTCCAGCCAGTGAGCCGGCCAGCTCACCGCGCACCCCTGTCATCCCAGAAGATGCCAAACCTGGATGACCCCGCTGCGTCTGAGAAAATTTGACATTGCCAAACCGCCCTGTCTGCTACAAAGTCCAGCGACACTCCGCTGAATTCAGTCAGAAACGTCAGCCACGTCCGCAAGTCAGCCCGCACCCCCATGGAGATCCGAAACCTGTGATGTGGAAGCACTGCCCCCGACATGGCCATGCCGAGCCGCCGACAGAACGTCCGACTCGCCATAACTACTCTGCAGGCCAAGTCCAAGAAACCCAGCAACTTCTGCACTGCCCTCAAAGCAAACCTCGTCACACCAACTGCCCACAGCAAACACGCCCGAATCTCTTCCACCGTAGACACAGGGAGGAGAGCCCGCCACTGGACCGAGTCCAACTCAAACCCCAGGAACGTCAAGCAGCAACTCGGACCAGCCGTCCTTTCCGGCGCCAAGAGGACACCAAACCACCTGCCAACTCCTGAAACCCTGCCAAAGCCTTGCCACAATCTCCCCAGCCCCCCCTCCCAGAAAAAGGGAAATCATCCTGGTAGTAAGTGACACCCCGACACCCGCCAAATTTCAGGAAGACCCACTGCAGGAATGTACCAAAGAGTTCAACAGGGCACAGGAAAAACAGCACACCCCCATGGGCAATATCCAGGTAGTAAGGGACATCCCGACAGCCACTAAATTAAATAAAGGCCCACTGCAGGAATGCACTAAAGACATCATCCGGCACTCCCCTTTCTCCTTCCTCGGAACCACCCCCAGTGTAGACATGGGCAAACCCTTCATCGGCCAATCAGTAAACGGGCCGGCTACCCTTTCTTCCTCAACCTCCTTTCTCAAGTTCGCATTCACCGCTCCTGGCAATCATTTAGCAGATTTCAAATCCTCCGCCCTTCTCTGCCCTCAGGGACCCTGATAGCCTACCCGAAAAAGCCCTCTGTGAAACCCCAGAAAAGCCCCATGCTGCCTCCCAGTCCGGGTCCATCCACTGCATCCATAGTTCCTGACCCAATTCATCTCTGGATTGGCCCTGACCCCGCCCTGAACCCCTCATCGTAACTCAACCAAGCGAAACCTCCAAACTGCATTCGGCCTCATGTCCATGTCCAATGTCCATGTCCAACGTCCATGTATTTCGCAAAGCAATGGCCCTATCCCAATACTTCTCACAGTATATGCGAGCATAACTCCAGAAAGCAGACGTCCAATTCTCCATTGTTACCGGTACCCTGGGACGGCTAGTCAGCTCCCACTCCTCCACTTTTGAACCTCCCTTCGGCTGCACCACCCTGTGCAAGCTTAAAACACGTCCCCATACTCATGTTTCCAAATCCGCCCTCTGGTCGTCATCGACAAATGAGACCCCAGCGACACTGTCAAAACCCATGTAAGGGAGCTCCTTCCGTACCTTTGCATCCCCCTTACCGCCATTTGTCCTATTTCCCATCCCCTTCAACCGTCTGCACCCCAGCCGTAATCAACTACTTACCCTCCGCCTTCTTACCATCCGCAGGCGGACCACCCGTTGGTGCCCCTGGCTCCCGCACTGACCCCTCCCCCCACACCCCGATCCACAAACCTTCCTCCTACCCCCTTAGGACCCATCATCCCATGCTGTCCACCAAGACCCCTCACCTGTTAACGTAGATTGCAATACTCTGGGCAGCTCCCTGGGGGCCGACACCTTCTCCGCCACCTCCCGGACCTTGCCCGTCGTCGTCGAAACCTGCAAAACACCAACTCCTCTGTTGTCGTCCACGTCATCCCGCACCTCCCCGTCCTCAAGCTCCGCTCTCATCCCCATAATCCAGTTTCAAGGCATGCTCCCCATCCATAGCCACGCATAGCACTTCCTTCACCGCTCTCTGCACACCATTGCCCACTCCTGCAGGCACTCTCCGCACCAGTCGAACACGTCGCCGTAGCCCGGTCCCGCGCTGGAGGGACGGCCGCCGCGGACCGCCCTGCTGCTTCCTGCCTGCGTTTTCGAGCCGTCTTGCGCCCCGCCAGGCCACCCCGAACTCTGCCGACACCTGCCGGCTTGGATCCCCACCCAGCCCCTCAGGTCGCTCCAGCCTGAGTGGGCCCCAGCACCATCGGGCCTCAGAGCCGTCTTGGCCGTCCCTGCCTCTAACCCCTGGCCTTGTGCACCCCCTGCGCTCACCTACATACCCCTCACCTTCCTATCCCCTCCACCCACTCTGGCAACCTCTCCCCCTCCGGCGTGGGGGTCCCACCAACTCAGCCCCACGGGCAGCTCCCACCCGGGCCGCAGTTTGTTCGGCCCACCTCGCCACATGCCAATGCACCAGGAGCCTCCCCTCCCATTAACCTTACCTCCCACGCCGATTGGCCCCCCGACTCGGGGGGGAGGGGGCGGGCAATAGCCCTGAAACCCCGCTCCAGGCGTCAAGAACCAGTCATGGGGGGCACCCGGGCAGGGCCCCCGACCCTCCCCAGGGCACCCAGAAAGGCCGCCCCCCCATCTCCCCCAGGCATTGCTGGCGCCCTCCCACACTGACTAGGCCTGGGTTCCCCGCCCTCGACCCCTAAGAAAGGTCCCTGAGAGCGTCCCCCCAATGCCCCCCTGACAGCACATGCCCAGGCGAAGGAACCCGCAGCGCCGCCGGGCTAGGCTCCCTAATCCCACTCCCTGTCCCTGCCCTCCACAAGACCGGCCTCGAGGCTCCCCCCTCCCCTCCCCCCCGGGACACATGCCTCCACCCGGCTCCCCAGATGCCTCACCCCAGCACTGAAGGAGCTGTCTCCTGCCCCGCGGCCGCAAACCCCAGCCGAGGGTACCTGCGCGGGGGCAGGCTCATGCGCCTGCTTTCCCGCGTTGCCGGCTACGACGCGCAGCCCTGCCCCCACACGGCCGCCTGCTAACCGGGCGGCCGTGAGTAAATCACGACATGCGAGGCCCGCCGCCTTGACCCCAGCCGAGGGCGCGCGCGGGGCCCTCACACAGCCAACCCGCCTGGGATAAAACCCCAGGCCGCAGCAAGCTTCCCACACAGGCCTTCGCAGAAACAGCAAGGCTGCCCTCACCTCATCTGTCGGGACCTCCGTCATCACGAAAACGCCGACGCTCCTAGCAGTACCCCAATAACCACGTCACCGAGCAGTGACCTCGCCGCAAAAACACCTAAAAGGCTTCCCCCTATGCTGAACAGACCGCCCGAGCTAAGCCACACTACCCTTTTTCCAACCCTCCCGATGGTGCTGAGTGCAGGAAGAGGAAGTTCCCTTCCTCCCCTGCACTTATAACCTCCCCACTAACTCCTCCCCTTCCCCCTAGCTAGCCTAGGTCTCGCGCGAATGACCCCGGGGGAAGACTAGTCTGCGACTGTGCTTCCCCCGGGGCCCGGCAATGTCACTTATCCATCCGCATGTGTGCCCTTGTTTACTGGTTTTCATGTGCCTGCGATCTGTTAAATAAGTCTCTGCGGGGAAACAGCTCTGCAGGCTTTGGTCCTGCTGCAGATATGGTAAAGAGGGCAAGCCGTCCAATTAACAGAGATAGCCGAGCCAGAGCCAAGTTTGGCACTGGCTTTAAGAGCCAGGGCCGGACTGGGAACCCAAAGCAGCCCTGGCAAATTAGGTCAGACCAGCCTCCGTGTAGTGCATAATGCAACGCGCGAGCCTGACCATTACAAGGGGGTTGGGGGGACTCTTCCCCCAAGAAGATTTGGGTGAAAATGACAAAAATGGAGCATTCAAAAACACATTTGTCATTATATATACATTCTTCAGTATATAATATTTTATATATTATAAAACACAGAAAAATGTTGACCTTATGGTGCACCAGGATTAGGCCAAATTCTTTGGGGCTCTTCAATGATTCCTTCACTGCCACCCTCCAACAGTGCATCTCACCTCTTCATAGTCCCTCTCACACATGTGTGTAATTTGTTTTATAGCGCCACGCTTACCAGTGTAGGGTGTCGGAGCATTTTACATCCCACACACATACAAAGTGAATGAATAATTCATGTGTAAATCAATGTATAGAAAATGTTACATAAGACAAAGGGGATTACAATGTGTAGGATTCACATGTCATTTATACTGGTAGGCATATTTTAAGAGTGCTGGGTCTGGGGAATCACACAGTCAGGATTCAGAAAGTAACACAGTGGTTAGGGTTGACTTTACTAATTAACATTAATTTCTAACCAAACAAACCCTTTTTAGTGAAATCAGGATAATGAAAGACAGCATAAAACATAACTTTCGAACCTAGATTACGATTGAGACTTATGAACTGCACAGTAACAAAAGGATCTCTGTGACAAAAGCATAAACCCACTGAGCTATGCCCATAAAATACTGTTCTGTGTTCTGCTCAGTACAAATTCTTTGCAGTAGGCACATTAACCCTCTGCGCTACCTTAGATGAGTCACAATTGCCACTAGAGGAACCCCAATCTCTCTCCAGCAGGTACATTAATCACCAGAGTTATCTTGGCACTTTTATTGTTGCCTGAAAACTGTTTGATACACAATGAACTCAGCAGTGCTTTTAAAACTGCTGCACTGCTAAAAATCTGCCCCCAGTCACAAAACTGGCCTTCCACACTTTCAACCTCCTGGAGAAATGCCTGATGCCCAGCACAGCCTTCCAGTCTTGTTAGAATCCCGTGTATGAGGGTATACTTGAAAATATTTGGTAACAAAATGACAAGGTGTGTTCCAAATTCAACAGTGTGTTCCGCTGAAATGATTGAGTTTCACCTTAGAACATTAGATCATATCTCTGCATTGAGAAGCATTTATTAACAGAGTTTTTAAACAGGAACTTGGAAAGTTTCATGCTCTTCCTCGCTCCTCTCCCCCTGATGATAATGCTCTTTGTGAACTAAGAAGCAAGTTAGTCGTTATGTGTACCGTGGGGAACAGCGTTTACTACGCAACTATTACAACGCTGTGCCTTTACGACGCAACTTTTACAACGCAAGTCGTTACAACGACTTGCGCTGGGGGGCGCTCCAGGATAGGGAATAGTTTAATTTACTATCCAACTCCTTCCCTACTATCCACGGGGACTGGAGTTGGAATAGTAAATTAAACTATTCACTATCCTGCGCCCCCCAACGCAAGTCGTTGTAACGACTTGCGTTGTAAAAGTTGCGTCGTAAAGGCAGGCGTTGTAAATGCATGCATAGTAACGACATACATCCGTGTACCGTATATGTAACATAAATGCTTATTAATGGACAGTGGCACAATATAGGGCACTAAATCAAACATAATAGATTTTTGTACACTGCGCATTCTGAGCTCACTCATTTGAATGTGTTCTCATATGAGACAATGAATAAAAATGAGGTTCAGTGAAATAAAAAATTTGCCCAGAATCAAACAAGTTTATCAATAAAGGAAGCCAGGATTGATCAAATATTTGCCATTTTCATGCTGTGCAATTCAATCACTAGATGGGTATCTCTTTCTCACAGCAAAGGTGGTATATTGTTGGCGTCTGAGATTAGATGTGACAAGCTGTATTCACTTTTTTGGCAGCTTTGCATAAGGGGAACCTTGCCCAAGGGCATTAGAGGATTGACAATAGGCACAGACTAGTTATATCTGTTTTTCTTTTTTTGGCAGAGGGAGATTTGCCTCGCTTCATAGAATGGGAACCCAAAGGCAGGATTTGAACCCAGTTCTCGATGTTGCATGGTCAGAAGCTCTATCTACTAAGTCACTTTGCCTCCCTTAAGAGCCCGGCTTGTTCTGGGTTTGAGTGTCCTAGATGACCTCGAGCTGAGACAGAGCCAGGCATCTGGCTTAAGTCTGGCTTGAGCTTTCAGTACCTCAGCAGGATTGACTCGGCCATCCCTCATTGTGCAGTTAATTAATTGAGCTCTCTTCTAATTTGTAGGATTAGCATCTGTCGCTGTAATCCATTATGTACTATGTAGCCTGTCCTATAGGAGATGTTATTATTGTAACAAGTGATAAATTTAAACCAGGAGCCTGGATATAGCCTGTAAAATAAAGTAATGAAGGCGTTTTCTCTACCACGTTGTAATGATACAAAGGTTGGCATGAAACTAGAACTTTACACAGAGGGTGCCTTTACTTAGTTTGAAGTAAATCACTACAATTGCTTTTGATTAATCAGCATTACAAAAAAGGGTATGGGCAGACTTGAAGGGTTAAACTGCAAATGACTTTTGCATATCTTGACTGTTGATCATAGTGGCTTTGAAAAGCAGATCGTCAAATTCTCAGCAGATAAGGCATTTGAAAGGTGAATGACTACAACAGGGAGCATTTGTTTCTCAAGGCTGAATGAAATTTAAATTATATTGGCCAAATGTGCAAAAATTAGCATTAAATTATTGTATGTAAGTTTTTTCCACGGGAGACTGGTTCATGGAGAAATTGTATAGAAGAGAGACATTTTCTGTTTGAAACAGACTCCTGCAAATTTCTAGACAGACTATTATTTGAAAGGTGTGTGTTTGAGTGCAAAAAGGGTAATTTAACTTACCATTAGACACAATTTGCTCTAAAAGTGTGATTCCTCATAGCTTTGTGACTTTTTTTAATTGAATTTCATAAAGTTTCATGAAAAATTATGCAATTTTCTACATCCGTAATTTTCTCTCCTTCTTCCAATGTGATATCAGCAGATTCATGGAGGGTTTGAGGATCCGAGGGATCCGACTGGCTGTTAGCAACTGAACTTTTTATTATGAGGTTGTTACAGGATTAAAGGTACCAAGGGCCGGATGTACATAGACTAGGAATAGTGATTTCCACATAGCGATTCCCTTCCAAACACTATTTGGAAATTGCTATTCCTTAGGTATGAAACATATTGTTTCATACTTCTTATTCCGAGTGGGTCGCAAATCAAACGACCTCATGAATATTAATGAGGTAGGTCGCAGTTTGCGACTCATTAGAAATTGCATCCATCACAGGTATGGTGGTCGGCTGAGGTCAGCAGACCACCATGTCTGTGACTGTGTTTTAATAAAGTTTTTTTTTTTTAAGTTTCAAAGGGTAAGTTTATTAAAAGTTATGTCAAAAAAAGATAGAACAAAATATCAAGTAACAAAGCATCAAAAATAAACATTACATAGCATATTATTAATAGGCCTGGGCTGTAAATTCTGTCCCGCTCGCAGAATTTAGGTACTTTGGGATTTGCTTGTTCGCGTTTTCAAAATGCGTGTTCGCAAGATATTTCTCCCCGAGCATGCAAACAGCGTTCACAAACAGAAAAAAAGCATGGCGAACGGGCGGAACAAGCAATTCCGCGTGTTCGCGGAACTTTTGCGAGCTCGCGGAGGTTTTTCACCGTTTCGCGGAGCTTTGCGTAGCGCGACTATGCAAATTCCGCCCACCGCTAATTATTAATGGCAGATAAGCAGATAGTCATATAAGAGGAGTAGGTTCTAGGCAAGGGTAAAAGCTAGAAGGAAAGAAAAACAGGTACGGAGCATACTAAGTATACAATTAAGACAACGTTACATTATACCAAGAAATCAAGGGGGTTGAGCAACTTCTTGAATACATGGTACTGGAGCACAGGATCTTTTAGCACTGTTATCCAAAAATTATGTAACAGGAGACCATAAAAGAAATCTCTTGTGCTTCAGAAATATAGAAAATACAGAAATTGTGTCAAGTCTGTGATTATGGCAAACGGAATACCACCAAGACAAATATGAGAGTTTAGAGGCATCTTTCCAATTTTTTGTAATCTGCTGAAGGGCAGCGGCTACTAACAGGTCAATAATTTGTGATGGAGCTTTTGGTTTGTTCCAGCTCGTAGAGAAACTGCCTAGAAAAATATTAACAAATGTAAGGGGGGTGTTAGTCTTAAAAATAGCATTAATTTGGGTCCAGACTGAATCCCACAATTGCATAACATGAGGACATGAAAAAAGTAAATGGCGGAGATCCGCCTACGGAGATGAACAAAACAAACAGATGTTTGGAGTGACAGAATGCATTTTATGTAGGGAAGCTGGTATTAAAAGTAGTCTATTATAAATAAAGAATAGAGTTTGAGTGGCGCTAGCTGCTCTGGAAGATTTTCACATTTTTTACCAGATTTTATCCCAAATACAAGTGGGCCAATGTGTATATAGATCCGTCTCCCAGGAAATTTCAATCTTTGTTTTAGCTCTTGGTAAAAGTGGGGATAATAAACACGTGGAAAGGGTGGAGGCCTTAGGCGATTTGCATAGAATATTTGACCAGGCATGATCAGTTGGTGGGGGAGAGTGAGGTAAGGATTGAACATATGAGTAAGAGTCCAATATGACAGAACATCAACTGTGCTGCATAACTAAATACTTATAAGGTCCCAAAGACAAGACCTATTGGCTTGGCCAAAGCTTGTTTGCATTTGCAAATGGGTAAATTCTGCGAATCGGCCCATTTGCGGATGTGAATCAGACCTTTCTCTCTACAAGCAACTACAACATTAATTTTCTCACTTTGTTTTTGAACTTCAAGCCTAAATTAAAAATTAGTGCTTCCACCTTATACATGTGCGTTACCATTTCATTGTGATCAAATCAAGTATGATAGCCCACCAACCGGGCTTCCCGTATCTAGTGCAGGAGTGTCCAATATTGGCACACAGGAGCTCTTCACTGATGTCCACAGGAGATACATTTGAATATAATTAATCTAAGCGAGACCCAGTTACACTGTGATAATAATAACTTGATTTTGCATACTGCCGCTTCTAAGCACTGAAGGTGTTAATATTACCAAAAGTATTGGTATTCAATATTTTGGCCTCCCAAGAATGGTAAGCTGAATTAGCCTTGCCAGAATTCCAACTCTTGCGAAGCAGATCACAGCAAATGTCAGTGGCGAGTGTTACCTGACTGAGCCATCTTGTCCTCACTGTAATTCAGAATATCGTTCCTGGATCCTCCCCTTGTGGATCAATGTTAAACGACCCTGGTCTAGACAAGTCTCAGATGCATATATAATACATTAGTCTGTACCAATAGTCTTATGCTCCCTTACTTGAGTAATTTAATAATAGACATACGTAATGATGTGACTTACACCTTTTCCAAATACATTTCCAAGGGTCAGATAAGCATCTCAGAGACAATATGAACACACACTAACCTGTTTCCAGAGAAGTTCAAATTTCCCAATGCTGCAGCCCTTGTCAGTCTGCCTGTCAATGACAACCTTGATGAGATCCTCCTGGACTTGAGCACACAGGTGTGCTGTAATTGGAGTAGAAGGGAACAAGGTTGGGCTAGAGTTGATTTCTATGAGCCAGGGCTTGAAGTCTTCTCCAAGGATGAAATCTGCTCCGTACAGCTCAAAGTTATTCTTCCGTTGTTCAACAGTATCTTGCGCCATCCTCATGGTATACGTGATGGCATTTTTCATAGATGGGTAGATAACACTGTCCCACATGCCACCAAATCCTCTGCCGTGTAAATATTCCTTGAACTTTGAACTTCCCCACATGTTGTACCTTGGCAAAAGAGGATCCCGCTCTGAGCAGTTCTTATAATGTTTTTGGATGGAGTTATTACACAGGTGGACGCAGCTGCGTGACAAATTAAATGTATATGAGAAAATATGACTATCATGAAATGTGTATCTTAGCAAAAGGAAAACATTGAGTTCTATTTTTATCAAATACTTTCATTCAATAACTATCATTTCTTACCTCTCTAAGTTGTCTAAGGTGTAATGCTGAGTTGAGAACCTCAGGTAGCAGTCCTTATAGAACCAGACCGTCAAAGGGTTCCAATCAGTGACGAGAAACCACTGCCTAATGTCAAACTTTGTATTGTAAATCAGCAATGGTCTCTCAATATATTTTTGCACAATCCACTTATGGTCCCTTCGTCCACATGGGTCTGACTGTAGCAGGCGGAGAATGTCTTCCACTTTGTCCATGCACACAATGTCTAAAAGAGAAGTGCACAACATTGAAAGAGTGTTAGCATGGTCAGCTATACAGGCTGGCCTTGCACTGTTCCTCCTACAGAGTACCATCTAACATTTAAAATACTTATAAATATTTCTACGGTACATATTACTGAGTACTAGATCAAGGGTATGTATTGGAACTCTAGGTAGTAATAAAAAAATTAGGGAGGGCAGCTTTCGGAATATAATCCAAAGTTAGCCTGCTCAAAGCCCTGGTGCACAAAATAATGCTGCTACAAGAAGTGATGATTCGAGTAAGGTCTATTCATGATGAGAAATAAAATCCATACGAAGTGAGAACATCTGATGAAATAATTACTTTCAGGTAAACTCTATTATTCTGAATCACAATCCTCCTCATCCTTGTCCTAACATATTGGAGGAGCTCCACCTCCAAGAGGGTTTTATTCAAGTTATAGTTAAAAAAAAGGATGCCAGTCACCTTTGTATTATTGCAGTAGCCATACTCCTCCCATCCTCCCACCCCCTTTCCCACCTTCTATTTGAATCAAGTAAAAATAAGCACAAAGGAGGTACAAAAATTAGAAAGGGCAGTAGATAAATTATACTGCGATAAGGATGATTATCATTCAGGGTAATTGAGACCACATGTAAGTATTATTTCATTACCCATCAGCCATCCTCCTTGTCCCAGTCCTGACATATTTGAGGTTATTTGAAGAAGAAGAAAATTGCGGGGACACCAAGTAAGATGCTTACAGAAGTTGCAAGTTACATTTTACATACAATTACGTCTGTGCTGAATTTACTACAACTGAACCAAAATTATCTTCATGAGACTGAAATAGATACAACCTACAATAATTATAAAACAAAGAAATGGGGCATTGCCCACGTGGCCGCCCTGCATATTTATGACAAAGAGGCTCTTCTGTCAATAAAGCTGACACTGATCTTGTTGATCGTCCTTGCACTGCCTGCATGGGTACTTTGTTTGCTGATCTATATGCTTGTGTAACAGCTTCCTTCACTTATTTACTTAATGATATAA
This sequence comes from Lissotriton helveticus, assembly GCF_964261635.1. Lineage (NCBI taxonomy): Eukaryota > Metazoa > Chordata > Amphibia > Caudata > Salamandridae > Lissotriton > Lissotriton helveticus. The sequence goes on from NC_136057.1 coordinate 1,148,813,759, forward strand.
TAGCAATAGCAGGTGAAATAAGTAAATCATAGCATACAGTAAATTTAGAATATCAGTATACATAATTCAGTGGAACAACAATTACCTCCTCATCTTCCTCATTGCAATTCTCGGGAGGCCCTGCATCCTCCAGATAGGCACAACATTTAAAATATTTCCGTGAAAAAGGGAATTTTACCACCATCCCTTAATGTGGCCAACTCCGGCGTAGGATATGAAGGGGATTGGTGCCAATAGCACTTACTGTCTCCTATAGTGCCTGTCCGCAGACTGGTTTCCCTTTCTCCGGCAGGGCTGGAGATTTTTCTTCTCACTATAAACAGGGTGCAGGGATGGTGATGTGGGGACTTGTAAAGTGTGGTTCTCTAGTACCCTGACGGTGCCTCCAACCAAGGCCTCCAACCAAGGCTGTGACGTCACAGCCAGCTGGAAGCAGGAGGAGAAATGGGAGGAGTTCCGGTACAAGGATAAAGTTCAGTAAAATCAGCTCCTCATGACATATGTCATTTCTCTAACCAGACACAACTGGGGATGAGTAGGTGAGTGCCCACCCATGCGGCGCCATACCCAACCCAACAGTTTTCCAGTAAGCGCAATTGGCTGATTCTGGCGAGCAAGTGCCTCCTGCTCCAACGCTGGCCAGCTCCCACATTCAATCCCTGCACCTGCAGTTGCTGCCTGCCTCCCACGTGGCATCCTCACAACTGCCAGGGCCCTTGCCAAGCCATATCTGCACACAGTAACCAAAAACACTCACCCTGCTCAGCACAGAGCCTTACCTTGGCTGCCCCAAGCACTCCAGGCTCTGTTCCTTGGTTGGTGATCATCTTGGATTGGGGAGGCATATACAGGTACCTGGGTCCTATCCTTTGCGAATAGCCATCTTGGATTGTGAAAGCCCATCAATCTGCTCTTACATTAAGCCTATCTCTGCCTGGAAGCCATCCTGGACTCTGCCACCTCTCACTGATAACTGCTTTGCACCATCAATCCAATGCTAACTGCTGCTACTGGTGCATGCACAGTCACTGTTTTACCCATTTCCTCCATGCCGTAAGCTCAAGGTGAGTGCATTGTCATATGGTACTATACCCACTGAAAAACTGCCTCCCTTCGACACGTCCATGGAGCACATCATTGGGGTGCGGTGGGCTGATTGTATGAAAAAAGTGACAATTTAATTGAAGCCTTAGACGAACCTGATGGCACCAAAGTGATTCTCTACCTCAATAACCTTGCAGGAGATGGCATCAAAGAGGCACTCAAGAAAATCCCCAAAGAAGAATCCAACACATATCAAAAGATAAAAGACAATCTTGCCCAAAAATGTGATTCTGCCACCAATATGGACTATGAACGGTACACATTCGGAAAAGCTTGTCAGCAACCATGAAAGTCAATGGACGACTTTGTTGAGTGCCTAGAAACCTTAATGAAATAATGTCATCATCAACAGTGGTGCCTCTGTCAATGGTATCAGTAGGCAATACCTAGTCTCCCTCCAGAGTTGCATACACTTGGTTGAGGCTTAAAGAAGAATTGATCTTGGAAGAAGACACACCAATATGCTGCTTAGGGAAGTTCACAGCATCTCTCACATACATGGAGCGAAGCACTGCCGTCCATTTCTACATCCCGGACTGCCGAGCTTCTATTCCCAGGGTCCTCTGTCTGCATAATGCCACCAGTCTCGGACTCATGCAGGTACATGCAGAAACTGAGATCATCTATCATTTACGCCTTCCAAAGGCCACTGGCAATTACCAAGTTGGTATGTAGTTCATACCCCTTATAATTGAAAGTGGACCATCAATCAACGTGATGTCTTTGAGCCATTTCATCATATTTGACCCAGTCCCTAAACCCTCATAGTCTACACCTGGGCTGCATCGAAAACTCTTCACAGCTTGGGCTTCATCAATTGAATCTCATCACGTCATATGGCATGAACTCCATCACAGCTCCCATCTAGGAGCAGGACCCATCCCTAACTCCCCCCGCTTTCGGATACGTACAGTAGGTCTTCTTGCCTTGTGCTCATTTTTTACCTGCTTCTTTTTTTTCAGCTATGACCCTCGCTTCACTTTGCCCCTGTGCTGCTCCCTGATCATTTTTTTTAGCTTTGAGTCCTGCTTGTTGCTTCTCCTTGCCCCAGGATCGTTTTTCTCTCTTTGCCTTTTCGCTTGTTCCCACTCTTTTGCCCTCCTGCTCATTTTCACGCTTCTGCCATGTTCACCTCCCACCAGCCCCGCCCTCTGCCACCCAGTGCTTCTCCCAGGTCCTACTTAATGGAGGCAGATGCATATTGGATGCAAACAGCTTGCATGCAGCTGGCATGCCTAAGGCAATCCCATCTGCACCTGGAACACACCCAGTCCAAGGAACCCTGGCTCCTCAACTCCCGGCAGCTACACCACCACCAGTGCCTGGATATACTCTTGGATGATTAGCTGCACTTTATAAATCTACAGGTTGATGAATGTGCTACAAGGTAAGGCATGCCTGCATTCTCAGTCTCCCACCATTGTTGTCCCAAAAAAGGACAGACAAGGATATGTCTGCATTTTTGTTGATATGCACCAGCCGAACAAGGTGATAGAAATGAATGAAATGAAATGAAATGAAATGAAAAGAACATTTGCAAAGCGCGGTAGCTACCCTGAGGCATCCTAGCGCTACGGACAGGCTTATGGAGGAACAGCTGGCTGTTAGTCTAATTTATTAAAAAGCAGGGGTTTTAGCTGTCTGCAGAAGGAAAGTAGATTGGGCTCTGATTGCAGATGGAGGGGAAGAATGTTCCAGAGTTTTGCCGAATTATAGGAGAACGAGAGACCCCCACATCTGGCTCTCTCTATCCTGGGTGCTGCAATAAGATAAGAAGAGGACGATCTGAGCTGTCTGTTCGGGAGATAGGGGGTGGTCAGGGAATTATTTTTTTTATATATATTTATATTTTTTATGTCCTCATACGCCATTAAACAATGCCAGAAATATTCGATGTCCACTGTGGCCCCCTGACTGGTTTGCACCATCGCACACCCTCTGGTCAAAATGGGAAGCACTTTACACAGAGCTACTCGGTTTCAGTCTGTCCCGCTCTACTGACTGGATGACCATCGGGGCTAACCCAAGTAGTGAAGTATTCTATGTAGAGGCTTAATCATTGGACATGATTCTCCATTTATAAATTATCCAACCAGGACTTACATGGTAACCAAAACTGCTTCTTCTTTTCACTCTTATTTATCATCCTAGCTGTATCCAATTTAACTACATATTTAATAAAATTTACCCAATCTAAAAAGGTAGGAGGTACAGATGTAATCCAACACTTACAAATTTCTCTCTGAGCTAATATTATAAGGTAAAAACACAACTTATTTTAATCTAATGCTAATGTCTTATAGATTGGAAATAAACCAAAAAATATCAATAAGATGCTCACCTCTATGTCAAAACCAAATATTTCTGTCATACCTCAAGTGACTGAAATCCAAAATAAATTTAACGCTGGGCAACTTAAGAACATGTGCTCATCATCTGCTTTATCCAGCTGGCACTTTGGACAGCAGGGAACTGTACCCTTTCCAAATTTGGAAAGCTTGTAGGGTGACTAATACACTCTGTGAAGACAGAAAATGTGATTTCTTCTTAAATTGGCAGCATATACAGTAGAATATAGTAGGTCATAAGATACTTGCCATAACGTTTCTGTGCCGGAACCCGGCAAGCATCCTCCCCACAGTTGTGTTGGAAGGATAACATCTTCATCTGCCAACTCGATCAAAAGCCAATATAAATTTGCCACTTCTTTCTTGTTCCGTTGTTTCTTTCTTAACGTAGACTCCATCTCATTTGTGTTACCTACCTCAAAGCCGCTTGACTGGGACAAGCTTTTTATTTGTATATACTTGAATGTAGAGAGTTGGTTATTCGTTATTTCCTTAAGAGCTTCCCATGGTAACACACTACCTTCTGGGATGAGCTGGGCCCATGAATTAAGCCCCACTGCTTTAAGTGGTGCTACTAATAAGTCTTTAGTCCATTCAGGAGACCCTGGTGTATCCCATATAGGAGCCATTGCACTGAAATAACTTATCTTGAGAAGTGTCCTAACTTTAGTCTTTTAAGATCTTTAAACGGACCTTCTTAAAAAAACGTGGATCTCCAAATTTATACAGAAAGGCTTGATCTCCCCCCTTTACATCTTGCAACATTACCTTTAACATTTTGCCTATGTCTGAACTGTTTGGTTCCCACATAAGCATTTTCCCTGCTTTTAATAAGAATACCCATGCATAGTATTTCAGATCCGGCGCACATAAGCCTCTCTTGTTCTTCCTCCATCGTAGCTTTTTCTACGAGATTCTAATTCCTTTAGAAGCCCTGATAAAAGAATTTATCTTTCCCTGAATTTTCTTCAATCCAGTTTCTTTAAATGCTAAAGGTATGTTTTGAAAAAGAAAAATACATTTTGGCAGACGCATCATTTGACCAGTTTAACCCTACCGATTAATGTCAAAGGTAAGTACGCCCAGTTTTTTAAGGATTCTGACAATTCTTTATCCGCTCTGTGTAAATTTGTGTCAGTTAAATCATTGATAATTTGAGTGGTCCTGATGCCCAGATATCGTATTTCTCTTTTTAACGAGTAATTGGTATGCTGCGCATCCACGTTCCACGCCATGCATTCAGTTTTTGACTGATTTATCTTGTATCTTGAGAACTTCCCAAACTGCTCAGCTAAGCTTTATATACAGGCCTTTTCTAAATCAGATGTAAAGATCAGCATATCATCTGCATATAAGGATACTTTTTTTCCCCAATTTTCACACTTAAAAGGGAGTATGTGGTCATGCCTTCTAATCTTCTCAGCGAGCGGTTCAATATACAAGTTGAAGAGCAGAGGTGAAAGGGTGTAACCCTGCCTAGTCCTTCTTTGAATTGGTATTGGAGAAGAGAGGTTGCTATTTATTAGTATTCTTGCTGTTGGAGTATGATAAATTGACAAGATTGTCCTACAGAAGTTTTTACCCAAGTTTTGTTTATTTAAAATAATATTTAAATAGGACCTATTAACCCGGTCGAACCATTTCGTGGCATCAAGCGTAATAATAGCCATCGGAGTTCTATAAACTGTTGCCATGTCTATGACCCCAATTAAATTATATGTTAAATCTTGAATGCATCTACCTCTCACAAATCCCTTTTGATCTTCGTGTATTAAATCAGTTATGACCCCATTCAATCTCTCCGCTAAAATCTTAGTAAAGATTTTATAGTCCAGATTCAGCAGAGAGATTGGCCTATATGAATTGCATTGTCGGGGCGACGTAGATGGTTTCAATATTAGTGCGACCAATGCCTCATCCCAAAAGGGTGGCAATCTTCCCCCTTTTTCAAAGATATGAGAAAATAGACTAACCCTTACCGGAACAAGAACCTCTCTCAAATTTCTGTACAATTCTTCTGGGAGCCCATCAGGTCCTGCCGCCTTTCCTTTTTCCCAGAATCTATTGCCATTTTAATTTCAGTTTGACTTATTGGGCTGTTGAGATTATCAGACTTTACATCAGTAATTTTTTTAAAGGGAATATTCTCAAACCATACTTCTATACTATTGGCCTGTAATATTAAATCCTCCCGATACATTTTATTAAAATGGTCATAAAAAGCTTCTTCAATTTCTTGCGGCGTTTTACATAGTTTCCCAGTATTTCTACAAGCTATTACTTTTATGTTAGCTTTAGCCCGATTGCTTTTAGTCTTCCAAGCTAGAAGGCGGCCACTACCTTCTCCGTATTCAAAAATGGCCAGCTTACTTGCTTCCCACCTTTTTTTAAGGCTAGCATCTAGCAGCTCTACCAACTCTAATCTATGTATTTGTAGAGTATCTTCCGGAGGGGTGGCTTCGTTCTCTAGATCCCAAATTTTACGTTCAATATTTCCTATTTCTGCCTTATATTTCTTTTGTCTAGTGGTTTGGATGGCAGTTATCCTACCCCTCAAGAAGGCTTTATAAGCATCACAAACTATTTCAATAGATGCAGTTTCCAGGTTAGTCTGGAAGTAGCTTATTGTGTCAGTTGTTAAGCTAGTAATTACATCCTGATCTAACAAAATCACATGATCTAGTGTCCATCTCCTATTACTCGGGTTACTTGGGAATTTTAGAGATAATATAACCAGTATATGAACTGAAAGATGACCCCCTAAATGTCTTTGATCAGGGAATGATTGATGCTGACACCCATTTTCCAGAAGGCTCATTGGACGATGCATAGGCCTTTGAACTGAATTCTTTCTCTGACTGGAAGCCAGTGGAGATTCTTCAGTCCAGTTTTGACAGGAAGTTGACGGGGGATCTGGAGGAGGGTTCGCGCTGCACAGTTTTGGATAACCTGAAGCTTACGCAGGGTGGCCTGAGGGGACCCTAGGTAGAGGGCATTCCCGAAGTCCAGACGTGACAGAATTAGACCCTGGATCATGATCTGCCTTGCGTGAAAAGGTAATAGGGGAAGAATTTTCCGGGTGAGCCTAAGTAGACCAAAGCCAGTCGCTGAGAGTTTGGTTGCTTGGCAGTTAAAGTTAAGGGCCTTGTCCAGCCAGATGCCTAGGCTCTTAATTGTGTCCTTCAGTGTGGGGGCGGGTCCCAGGCAAGAAGGCCAGAGGGAATTGATGTTAAGGGTACATCCAACTTGATAGGGTGAAGCTTCTCCCCAAAGTAAAACTTAATAAAGGCCACCATCAGATGGAATTAGAGTAACTGTGCTGATATATCAGATTTTCCACTCACCTGGGCCTCTTTTTAGTTACAAGAGATCTCGTCAGCTGCTGAAATCTTCCTGGAAGTCATTCACAAGATCATCTGGCCTGTACCTAATGCATTAAAACTACAGCAACAGCCTTCTCCCTTTTGGGTGCCACCCCCAAGGCGCATGATGCTGCACTGAAAAAAGTCTGTCATCTGCTCTTTGAAGCTGGTATTACCCTCAATACCTGCAAACGTGAGTTCCACACAGCCAAATTGAAATTCTTGGACACCTGTTTTCAGACAAAAGTATAATGCCTAATCTGGAAAAAGTCACTGCCCTCACCACGGCTAGCCCACCAAGTGATGTTCTCATGCTCTGCTCCTTTTTAGGCATGGCTATATATTATGCCAGATGTATTTGGCACATGCCATCATTAGTGTCCCATTTCATCACCTCACAAAGCAGAAGTGGCCTTCCAGTGGTCTCACGATATGAGCATAGTTTCCTACAAATGAAGGCTGTTCTCGCTAAGGCCACTGTTATGACTTACTTTGACCCCAAACTATCATCGGAAGTCAGTGCTGACACCAAACCGGTGGGTCTCGTTGCTATTCTGGCACAACACTCTGGAACACCAGAGGCCCAGTGTCATATCATCAACTATGCCAGCAGAAGTCCCTCTGACAGTGAAAAAGCCTACTCTCAACCTGAGAAGGAGAGTCTTACAGTAGTGTGGATCGGTGAACACTTCCATGTCTTCTTACATCGCAAAAGGTTCACCATCATAACTTGTCAACAGGCCCTTCTAACTATCTTTGGGAACACCAGAGCCAAAAGGCTCCCTGGGATCGAATGGTGCGTAATACACCTGAAATGAAATGAAATGAAATGAAATATAAGGAATCTTATAACGCGCGACTTAGCCCGAGGGCATCAAGGCGCCTAACAAAAAAATCCAGAAAGCAAATAGGACAAAACTACAAGTACGCCCTTGCAAACAGCCAGGTTTTTAGTGCTTTAGAATATTACTATGTCATCCTCCATAAACCAGGCAAGGAGCACAGTCCTCATTGTTGAGGAATACCTCCAGTTCATGGTCAGCAAGAGCGTGCCCCAGCATCCTCAATTCCTCAAAGAGCAGAGGCTACAAAGCATGATAGCAACCTAGCTCTCGCCATACACCACACTGCTCAAAATAAGTGGAAGCACAGCAAAGAGTGGCTTGATGATGCTGTGAAGATCAAGACTTTCTACAATGTCATGGAAGAGCTGGCCGTCACTCGAGAGGGGATTGTCCTGAGAAGGTCACATATTGTAATCCCTAAAAAGCCTCCGCTAACAAGCCATTGACCTGGCCGACAAAGGACACCTGAGAGATAGTTGCCAACAAAAGGCACTCCGAGACAGATGGGGGTTGCCTGGGTTAGAAAGACAAACATACGGAAATGCCATCTGTGCATTGGTCTATTGCCATCCACCCGACCACTACCTCTGGAGATGTCAGAAAAATTGGAGGGTATGTGGGAGATAATAGTATTCGATTTCTTTGGCCACTTAAGTCTTTCAAATATCTTCTGGCAATTCAATACTCCCACCTTCCATTAGTCAAAATGGACTCATCTACTGGTGCTGCTAAAGTTATCAGAGTCCTGGATGACATCTTCACAACTTGGTGATTCCCCAAAGTCCTGCAGTCTGACAATGGGCCGCCATTAACAAGTGGTGACGCAAGAGAATTCCTGAACTGCCTTGGTATTGAGTATCATTGAATAACCCTGCTCTGGTCTCAAGCCAATGCAATAGTAGAGCGATTTATTGGGACCCTCAAGCAGAAAGTGCAGACAGTCGCTGAAAAGGGACTTTGCTTGAGGAAGCTCTATGTCAAGTTCTACGGGCTATTCAAATTACCCCACGCTCAATGACTGGAGAGAGTCCTGCAACACCCATGCTTGGCAGATCTGTTCACAACAGACTGCCACAGTGGACTCATGAATGACATCATGGGGCCCAACAACATCAAGACCACTGACCGAGAAAAGAAGAGGAAAATGAAGGCTCCCGTTGACACAGAGCACATGAAACCCTCCTTGAAGAGGGCGACTGGGTAGTAGTCAAAAATAGACAAGAGAAGAAAACAGACAACCCATTTAACAGCAAGGCGCCTCAAGTCACTGCATCCAAAGGGAACATGGTCACCCCAGAAAGTCCATAACCTGGAATGCATCACAGCTTAGGATCACAATCTCCAGTCAGGACGATGAAAACCCCTCATTAGTGACATATAGTCTAAAGGCATTGGCAGATGCCTCAAGTGATCCAAAGGCTAATGAATCGACATCACAGCCGGCCAGAGGGCTGAGAAGAAAAGGGAGGAGTTCTGGGTAAACGAGAAAGTTCAGTTATGGCACAGCAGAGGTTCATACAAGTTGCTGCCCCGGGTCCATACAAAATAATTCATCGAGAAATCAGCTCCTCGTGTTGTGTGTCATTCCTGTAGCCAGAAATCACAGGGTTCATGTCTGTCTTTCCTTTCTTATTCTTAAATTCTGGCTGTGGGGCTTGTGCATTTACCATATCCTACTTTTATTTGATGCCTACAAGGCTAGCCCTGCTGCAGGCTCAAAATAACATGAAGTCTGGATTCCTAATGTGTGGCCTCAGTAGTGGAAACGGATTCACACTGTTGGAGTTGCTGTTGAGACTACTTTTCAGGATTTTTTCTTTTTCCTTTATCCTATTTTTTGGGTGTTCTTCCAGTGCAGGCGGTGAAACTGGGGCAGTGGACAGGCCCACTTTTTCTTTATAAAGTGCCAGTGGTGCAGAGTCTCATGGTGTTCAAGGATAAGTGCTGCAGTGCAGTGAAGTACTACAAATTACATACAAATCTGGCACAACCTTTCCTTTCCTCTGAACTCAGTATGTACTCTGTCCAGCGAAGGAAATGTGTTCAGAATCGGGTGTTTATGAGTTGGTGTCTCACATTTTGAGCCTCCGGATTAAGACTAAGCAGGTTTAAGAGGGAACAGTTTAACGATTCCAGAATCCTACTTTTTACACACTCCCCTGTAACATGCATGTGTGTGATCTCCACTCATAATAATATACACACTTGGGTAGAACATCTGTTTCAGTATCATCATCTTTGTCCTGAGGGATATGAGGGTACTCACCGTATTCGGTTTTATATCAATTGTGTGCAGACTGGCGATCGGTATTGATAATGTTTTTTCTGACTAACAAGGTTGCTAAGCAGCAAAGTCTACAGTCTATAGTTGGGAGCTGAGATATAAATTTCTTTACATTTGTGAGAGAATTCACTTGACTGTGGTGTAATAATGCTGGTGGGAGACGTCTGTTCCCATCTTCTAACCACTATGGAAATGCCAGCTTGGGTTTCACCTTTGATCAACAATGGATGCATGAAGCATGGTGGCTGTGGGCCTCTAATTACATTGAAGTGAGCCATAGGTTGACAGGGCATAGAAGAACTGCCTCCTATGGATAGCTCTCCTTAATCTCTTTTTGTTTGGTAATTCATTTAAATGAGCTGTTTGCAGATCCTTAATCCCAGCCTCTGCAATCTAAATCTTTAAAATAAACAATGTTCATGCTAAAGTCCTCTACAATAGACCGGGGGCAGCTTCTAATACAGCTCGCCTTCGGGTTGGGTATAGAGGGCATTTTCTTAAGCAACCCAGCCCTCTCGAGAATTCCTGTACATGCTTTTTCCTAGCTTCTAAGAGTCCTTTTAAGGAAGTAGTCTTGGTTTTTCTGTTTTTTCTTCAGGTGTAGCACCAGTTTATACCAGATGCATGATCTTTCGTCACACTCTGGATAAGTTATGCCATCCACTACTCAATTCTGCCTGCTGATTTCTCGATCTTTCTGACCTCTTGACCTATGAAACAGTAGGAATTATTCATTTTGAAGGAGACCTTCAAGGTTTTTGTTAAAAATACAGCTCAGATTTCTGTTCCATTGAAGATTCAGGGGTCTAGGGTGTGACACAGGTCTGAAGCTCCACCTTTTAAGGATGCCATCCCACTAGATTTCAAGTGGTGTTGTATTGGAGAAGGACACTAAACGTTTTGTATTCTGTCATTCGTCCTGTCATTCTTGTGTTTACTACATAATCTCAAGGTTTTCTGAAGAACCTACACAGGTTCCATTTCTGCCCTTGCTAGGAATGAGAGTGCTTTGGACTTAGTTCTGGATAACCATTGGTGTTGTTTTACTCCCACCTGGAACAGTGACTAATCTATAACCAGGTGACTAATCTACAATCACCTCTGTCCCTTCTATCACAGCAGGATTATGACTCAGCCAGGAATTGGATCCAGCTGCAGGTGCATATTTTGACTGTATTTCCTGATGCAAATTCTGTATTCATATTATCATGAATTTAGGCAGTTGTTGTGCTAGTGGTACTAATGGCTAAGGCAATATCTGGGTCTTTTGGTTCATTAGATCCTGTTGTGTTATACAGCATCAAGAAACAGTCCCCATTCAAGAGAAAATATGAAGTAACATTTCCAACCAATATGTCAGTTGAGATCTCTTTCCCTTACTGTTCGTTGCTGTTGACTAAGTATACCAACAGTATTTGCTGTGAGGCATAGGTTTCCGTGGTAATTTAGGAATGTTGTTTTTTTTTTAGTTCTTATTAGTTTAGAAAGTTTGACTTCTGTCCAGACAGCTCTTCATACATATTTTTAAACAAGGCAGATATTGGTCATGTGCACGGCCATAGCAAATATATACTAATGGGCCAATCTCTTCCCTCATAGGATTTTTGAAAATTTCTTTGACGTTTTCAATGATCAGCCTTTCTTCAATTAGATTCAATGCTCTATTTCCTCAGTTATATTCCTGTATTCATTTGCAGGAAGTCTTGATGCCTCTTCTGTGACCTTTCCTAGATAAAGCCTCTTTGCAGTATCTGAGACACTTGGCGTGAAGGTTTCGAAAATACATTTTGATATTAGCTTTTTGACCTTCCGCAAGGTGAGATAATTTGATCATCTTTGGGTCTACTTCTGACACTGATACCTTCTTTGTGTTGCAGCTCCCCTTCCTGAATTAGCTCTCACGTTTTTAAATCATGATTTTGATGTTGATTACAATGGAATACTAGTCAAATGTTTTCTCAGGGTGGTCTTTCTTGTACTGTGGTTATTACTGTAAGTCTTCTATGAGGATGCTTTCTTGCTGCGTCCCAAGTATTCATAAGTGTGTGATCCTTGTACCCAGCCTTTGTTTTTTCCCTCCTTTCAGGGTTCTTTGTTTTTATACCTGACAATCCCTGTGGTGTCTTCCTCCAAACATATGCCTTCTCCCCTCCTGTTTGCTGAAATGTGTTTTTGTTGTCATCAGGCTCTGGGATCTTTACCACTGCTCCAGTGCTAAAGTGCTTGTCCTTACTTCTTTAAACATGGAAAAATTGGCTTACACCCAATGGGCACATTTAATATACATATAAATCACTAGTAAAGCAGTACTACATGTACCCAGGGTCTGTAAATGAAATAGGCCTGGAATTCTTATTGTACCACCCACTTAAGTATCCCTTTAAATCCTGTCTCAGGCCTGCCACAGCCAATTCGACCTGGCAAAAAAAGCTTATGCCATGTTTAAACCTCACTTTGTAATATATACACATTACCCCTAAGGTAGGCCCTAAACAGCCCATAGGGGACTCTGCATTGTATTTAAAAGGCAGGACATGACTTAGTAGGTTTTACATCAATTAGTAGTGAAAAACTCCTAAATTCATTGTTCACTAGTGTGAGGCCTCCCTCTCCCAGAGGAATAAATGGTGTTACCTTGTTACATTTAATTAGTGAAACCTTTGATTGGGAACAGGTAGATATATCATGTTTCATATCAAAAGACTTGCAATTTAAATTCTTCTTTAATGGAAAAGTCGGATTTTAAGTTACAATTCTAAAAATACCACATGTGGTGCCGGCAGCCTGTGTCCTTGGCCACATGACCGGGCGTAGTTGGCAGTTTGTCTTTGACTATTCCTCGCAGACAGTGAGACAAACGGAGACCAGGTGTTGGCAAGGTAGGCAATCCTGTCAGGATGGGAGGGGCGGAGCTGTACCCTGCCCAGATTAAATTTCAAAGGGGGTTGCTTCCAGAACACTCACAAAGTACTTCAAACCAGCCTATTGTCACTCCTAACCCATTGGAGCCCGGCCAGGGTAAGGAAGGAAGGACATTCCCAGAACTGGTTGTAGGATGAAGTCTAGACATTTCTCCTACTTGAAAGGCTGGCATAATCTATAAATATTGGACCCATGGACTTATTCTTCAGTACACTCCTAGATGTGTGGACATCATGGACAAGGCTGGCTTTAATGCTGGTGGCGCACTGTGCAACAACGTTTGTTTGCACACCCCCAATGACCAGCTCGGATTCTATGATCATACCAGTGTAAGGGGTCAGTGCACTTTACATCACACACATTGCAAAGAGACAATCATTTGTTTTTAAATCAGTGCATAGGAAATGTTACATCAGACAGGACTACAAGGTGTAGTGTAGGAGTGACATGTCATCGATACTGGTAGGCAATATAGTTTAAGAGTCCTTATTCTGGAAAAGCACAAATTTGTAATTTAAAACATAACATCATTGTTAGTGATTTTAAGAATAATTTTCTACCCAAATGAACCCTTTTGGCAAGGTTTGGATAATGAAAGACTGGGCAAAAAAACCTATAGCCCTCACATATACCTTGCAGTTTGCATTAAGCTCTTTGATGGCAGTTTATAGCTCAATGTTCTCTATTAGGACTTTCACTTATGAACGGAAATTAACAAAAGGAGCTCCCTTACAGAAGTAACCCACTTGCCTATTTACATTATATGCACTTTGTTATCTGCATTGTACACGTTCTTAGCAGCAGGCATTTTGACCCTCTGTGCTACCTTAAAATTAGTCCAAACTTCCACTAGACAAACCTCCGGTCTCTTTCCAGGAAGACGATTAATCACCTGATTTATCTTAGTATTTTAATTGATGCCTCAAAATTGTTGGAGGCTAGGAAAGCGGCAGCAGGAAAATGATAATATACTTGTGAAAATGACGCCCTCACCGCAAGTCAGCGCCAGGTGCGGTGGCACCGATCGCGCCGCCCTAGAGCCAGCCCTGATCGTGGACCAAGAAATGTTCAGCAGAGGACTAACCTGCTAATTGAGGCCTGCCTTGTTCCTCAGAAGGTTGCCCGGCTTCCTAAAGCTTGCCTTGTTTCCCAGTTGACTGCCATGCTGCTTGAGGCCTGCCCTGCGAGAAGGAAGACTGGACATGCTCCCTTCATCCCAGACTCGTTTTGTTGTGGTTCTCTGATTGAAAGAGGAGGCTGTGGTGATCAAAGATTCTTTAAGAAAGAAATGCCCCTAGATGCCCAATGGTCCCAAGATATGTGTTACCCATGGATTAGGATTTTGGGGTTATTCTAAATTGAGATCATATTAGATTGGGCAATCGGGGTCTCCAGGAGTCTGTTAATCTTCAGCGGGGCTCTTTTAGTATTGTTAAGGACATACATGGCCCACAGAGGAAGCTTTGTTTTGCTAGATAGATCTCCTAGAATTTCTTTTTCAATTAGTAACCATGTTGAAGTATAATCCGGAGATTGGGAGAACCAAAGAGAGCCTTGTTTTGCTAAAAAGATGGATTGGTAATTTTTGAAGTATGCTAGATGAACACCGCCCAGGTGTACAGACAAGCATGGTTTCTTGATGGAGATTCTAGGGCTTTTCCTTTGCCTACTAAACTTATTTAGCAGCCTATCAAGTTTCTGGTGAAGTTCTTCAGATAGTACTTGAGGTAACATACGCGAGGTTGTTTTGTGAGGCATTTGGGACTCCAACCCTCTAATAAGGTCTCTATTTTCTTCAGAGTTATATCTTTATTATAGTGGAGTGATTCTAATAAATCTGAATTAACTAAAGGTCAAGATATTTTATAAAATGAGGCTGGCAGTACATCCCTGTATTTTTTAAGAGATTGTTGGTGCTAAAATTGTTTAAGCTCAAGATTTCAGACTTCTCCTTATTAAGTTTATAGTTTGCAACCTGTGCGTATTTGTCTATTGTCTCTAGAGGGGGGATAGTGTGGGATGTATTTTTCAGTCGTAATTAAGATATCGTCAGCATAGGCCGCTAACTTCACAGTGGTATTAATGAAGGAAATGCCAGTGATAGTAGGATTAATTCTAATATTGCGGAGTAAAGGTTTGAGGCTCAGGATAAATAGAGAGGAGGAAAGGGGGCAATCCTGCATTGTACCTCTTTCTAGGTTAAAGGCACGAGATAGTAGACCGCCGTATCTTACCTTAGCAGAGGGACCACTATAAACAGTCATAACCATTTTTGTAAAGGTCTCACTTAAATTATATCCTAAGAGGAATTCACAAAGAAATATACAAGAGACCCTTTCAAATGCTTTTTCAGCATCAAGTTTAATCGAGAATGTTTAAAAAAAAATGGGGATTAGTAAAAATTTCCATAAATATGTATATGTAGAACTAGAGACCTACTTTTCTATTTTCTAATTGATAGGGCAACAGGGGTCTAGGGCCTCCTAAGGCGTAGTTACGCCAATCAGGAGGGCAGGGTTCCTCGGGGGGAGGGAGGGAGGGGTTCTCAGGGGGGGGCGAGAAATCAAATAAAAAAGTCCTCTTATGCCCAAAAAATTTGGTACTTTTCTTTAGTATTTATAAGTTTTTATAGACTATTCCTTTCAATGCTGGCCTCAAAAGGTAGAAGAGTAGAAATGCCCGATGTCTCAACCTAGATATACTAAGATCCTCTCCTGGAACTTGAATAGAATAGGGAGCCGTAAGAAGCAATTAAATGTATCTCATTCTTTGAAAAATACGGATGCTTCTATAATTCTTCTACAAGAAACGCATTTGGAAGCTGAAGAATGTAGAAACGTTTTTATTAGGAATAAGTGGGTCCAGGATGTTCTTTGTTCAAAGCAAACTGGTACAACGAGAGGTGTAGCAATGATAATAAGTGCTAATAAAGGAATTAATGTTCATGATTGGGCCACAGATCACTCAGGAAGGTGGTTGGCTGCATTAGTCTCTATAAGTACTGTTACATTTTTATGTGGGGTCTATTACGGTCCGAATGAGGATAATCCTTATTTCCTACAGAAATTAGAAAATGATATGCTTCAGTTTACAACCCCCATAGTGTTGGGTGGTGATTTTAATTTATTACTAGACCCTGCAGTCGATCGCACTTCAAAAGCTAAGTATAATTGTCCAAAAAAATCCCTCTCGATGTTGAAGAATACAATGAAAGAATATATGTTATGTGATGTATGGAGAGTTAAACACGGCACTAGGAGAGAATATTCTTTCTATAGTAAAAAATACCATCAGTTCTCGAGAATAGATTTCTTTTTGTTGGATCAATCATTATTGGCTAATACCCACTCTATTTCCTATATTCCCAATGGATTATCGGACCACTCTGTGGTTGAGATGATTATTAATATTCAAAAGAATCTTTCCGATTATAGATGGACATTAGATAGGACTATTTTGTTAAATGAAGTCTTTAACATTAAAATTAAGGAACACATATCAGAGTTTTTTGAGTTCAATCAAGAATCAGCTCCATACTATATTGTTTGGGATACTCTTAAGTCTTTCTTAAGAGGAATATATGGCTCTCAGATGACCCTAATAAGGAAGTTAAATAAAGAAAAGGATAATAAAGATCTCAGTTTGATTAAATCAAAAGAACAGCAACTCCTTACTGCCATTTGTGAGGATCAAAGTAAAGTATCAAGATTGGAAAAGGAATTATTTGAGTTACAAACAAATTTTAGACTCAGAACTGAAAAAATTCTCAAAAATAAATGGGAAGTTAGCAAATTACGTAACTTTGAGTATGGGGAGAAATGTGGATCATTATTAGCATGGAAAGCCAGGACAGAGAGGACTAGAAATAATATAAAATCACTGATACAGCGCGGAACTGGGGTATTCTTGTTAGAGGATGGAGAGATTAAGAAGGAAGCTAAAACGTTCTATGAAGAGCTGTATTGCGATAAAATTAATCGGTCGGACGAGGAATTAGAAAATCTGTCTTTCTTGAGGGACCTGCCACAGTTGAGCAATACAGACAGAGTTTTTCTGGCAAAGGGAATAACCGAAGGAGAGATTAGATCTCAAATAAAGAAAATGGCAAGAAATAAAGCTGCAGGCCCAGACGGGCTTCCAATAGAGATTTATAAGGATAATATAGAAGAAATTCTAGCTCCACTATTGAAACTATTTAATAATATTTTTATTCTGGGAAAACAAATTCCGTCCTCTTGGCTAGATGCTACAATTTCTCTAATTGCAAAACCAAATAAAGACCCGACAAAAATTGAATCATATCGCCCCATTTCACTTTTAAATTCTGATCTAAAGATTTACTCTGGAATTTTGGCCAGTAGATTGGCAAACATTATTAAAACTATTATCCATCCAGACCAGAGGGGATTTATTCCCGGTCGACAATTAAACAAACTCACATTTCAAGTAATTGGGGCCATAGATTATGCAATCGAAAAGAAGAAGCCTCTTGCCATAGTTGCAATAGATGCAGCCAAAGCTTTTGACCAAGTTAATTGGCCCTTCCTTTGGAAAACAATGTTAAAGTTCGGTTTTCCAGAATTTTTTATCAATGGGGTTAAAACTTTATATAAGGGCCCGAGAGCAAGGATATTGGTAAATGGTGGCCTGTCTGATTGGTTGCACATTTATAGAGGAACAAGGCAGGATGCCCCTTGTCTCCATTATTGTTTGACATATATATCGAGCCATTTGTTTGTGCTTTGAGACAAGACCCTGTAATTGTTCCTTTTAATATAGGAGAATTAATAATTAGGACAGCATTATATGCCGATGACCTTCTTCTTTATACCTCAAACCCATCTGTAGCCATACCTAGATTATTTAAACTAGCCGATGATTTTGGTATTGTCTCAGGATATAGCATCAATAGGGACAAAACTGATGTTATGTGTTGGAATAGTCCAGTCTCTATCCCAGAAGCAAAATCTAAGATGAGATATCTTGGTATCCAACTGACTCAGAAGGTAGAAGAAATCCCTAAGACCAGTTGGGAAACCGTGATAAAGGAGATTAAAAAACTTTTGTTTAAATGGAACTCTCTACTCTTAAATATTTATGGTAGGGTGAATTTAGTAAAGATGATTATATTACCGAAGGTAAAATTTTTGTTTAATTCTATTCCTTTAGTATTTAATAAAAAAGATATTCTTAATTTACAAGGCAGGATTGGATCCTTTATTTGGGCGACAAAAGCCCCAAGGATAGCATGGAAAAAGTTAAGGAGAGGACTAAAAATAGGAGGCTTGGCTCTTCCAGATTTATTATTTTATTGTTACGCCTTCCAGCTTAAATATTTTCGGCTCTTAGCCAATAAGTTGGACTCTACATCTAATAGTTAAATTTTTCGGGCCATGTTGCACGACCTTCCATTTGATGCAGATTTTTTCTTGTTTAAGTTTGGGGATCAAAAATTTTTCTAAAAAGTTAGATTGAAGGTTTGGAAAGCCGCTTTACATTACTGGTATCAAATTTGCAAGTTGCTATCTATCCAGTATTATCACTCTTATGCTCCGATTTGGGACTCTCCAGGTACTCCTGAATGTTTGGGTGATCAACTAGCTCTCCCGTTGAAGAGAGCTAGTCTCTTTAGATGGGGGGATTTTTTGGATGCCTCGAAAGCCCTAAATTGGGAATTTTTGGTTAATTTAACCGGGGGTACTCTCACGAGATTTAGGTTTTATCAGTTGTCAGCTTGGTGGGGAAGCCAAACTTGGGATTTAGAGAATGAGAGTCCCCTGTGGGATTTAATTAATAATTCTAGGGTGAGGCGAGGGGAGACGGCTATATTGTATAAAATTCTACTTGACAATAGGGATAACTTGGAAGCTGAGATTATGAAATTGTGGGACCCCTCAAGGCTCTTGGTTTCGGATAACTTAATGAAATTGTGGACACATTCTTTTACTATGTCTCAGCAAATAATCAAACCCTCTAATTTGCGAAGAAATCATTTATACACCATGTACAGAGTTTACTGGACTCCTGCAAAACTCTCCAAGATGTCTGTTGTTAAATATTTTTGTCCCAGATGCAAGTTGCAGGATGCAAATGACATTCATATGTTTCTTGAATGTCCCAGTATAAGTAATTTCTGGGAACAGGTGTGTGAGTTTTTGGAGGATGTACTTGCATTTTCAATTCCATGTACCCCCAATTTGGTTTTTTTTGGTCTCCAATCTGATTACGTTCTGGATAGTAATTTATCACAGTTTATCTTTTATGTAATAGTGATCGCCAGAAGAGAGATCTGTAAGGTATGGAAATCGGCACTACCTCCAATATTTGCAGATTGTCTCAAAAACATTATGGTGGTGAGTAAATTTGATATGTTATGTGGTGGAGAAAAGTCTGTAAATCTGTGGTCAGCTTTAAATGCATGGAGTGAAAAATAAAATAAGCTATAAGGTCCAATGATTATGCCAGAGGTTTTGTGGTCCTGTCCTTCCTGAGTAGCAAGTACCATCATGACAGGAAGTTGGACGGGTAACAATCCTACCTCTGGGCAATCTTCAAAGGCTAGCCACAATAGGCCTGAGGAATGCCTATTCAGAGTAATTATTTTCTGGTGGCATATATGAGGACACAAGAAATAAAAAAAATAAATAAAAAAAATAAAAAAGATTTCAGACTTCTCCTTATTAAGTTTATAGTTTGCAACCTGTGCGTATTTGTCTATTGTCTCTAGAGGGGGGATAGTGTGGGATGTATTTTTCAGTCGTAATTAAGATATCGTCAGCATAGGCCGCTAACTTCACAGTGGTATTAATGAAGGAAATGCCAGTGATAGTAGGATTAATTCTAATATTGCGGAGTAAAGGTTTGAGGCTCAGGATAAATAGAGAGGAGGAAAGGGGGCAATCCTGTATTGTACCTCTTTCTAGGTTAAAGGCACAAGATAGTAGACCGCCGTATCTTACCTTAGCAGAGGGACCACTATAAACAGTCATAACCATTTTTGTAAAGGTCTCACTTAAATTATATCCTAAGAGGAATTCACAAAGAAATATACAAGAGACCCTTTCAAATGCTTTTTCAGCATCAAGTTTAATCGAGAATGTTTCAATGAACCCAGGTTTGGCTCTCTCGATGATGTGACATAAGAGGTGAGTACTATCATTCAATAGCCTATTCTTCATAACAATCATTTGTGTTCGGTCAATTAATCGCGGCAGTAGTGGTTCGAGGCTCTTTCACAGTATCTTGGCATATATTTTTGCATCCAGATTAATTAAGAAGATTTGTCTAAATGTCTTCACCTGCGTCGGTTCCTTGACTTCTTTTGGAATTAACACTATAGTGGCCTCACTGGATGTGCCAGATATGACACCAGAGTCTGCAAAATGATGGTAAAGGGCCAATAGGGTTGTTTTAAGTATGGGACAAATGTTTTTTAAAAGGTAGCTGTATAGCCTAGCTTCTTGACTGTAATCGGAGAGCTGAGATCTAACTTCTCCTGATTAGTGACAGTAGGAAGTGTAATGCTTCTTAAGCACTCTTCGCAGGACACTGCAGCTGCAACGGTATCATTGTTGTATAGGGACTGGTAGAAGTCTCTGAGAACAGCTAAGATTTTGGGGAGTTTGTGTGGGTGACATTCTTTTTGTCTTTGAGGAAATTAATGCCTTTGAGGTTCTGTTTTTGTTTTAAAAAAAATGGTAAAATATTACCAGCTTTGTTAGCCTCACACAGCTGTAGGCTTTTATATTTATTGATCCAGACTCCAGCCCTATCCCTCCAAATTCTGTTGTATTCGTACTTTTTATTGGTATGCGTAGAGAGGGTTTGGGTATCTGAGGAAGAGATATGGGCAATTTCTAACAACTTTATGTCCTTTTCCAATTCTATTAGGTATTGATTATGGGCTTTGTTTATCTTGGATTGTACATCAATTAGGGGTCTATAACAACAGTGGCCTTCAGTGCGTCCCAATGTACAGATGGGAAGGTCATGGAGACCACATTATCCTTCAAGTAATTTAGAATGGTCTTTTCAGTAGTATCTGTGGACCCGTTTTCCCTAATCGACTCGTCATCGAATCCCCACATTTTGGTGGGGGTTCTCGCACTTGTTACGGTGAGATATAATGTAATGGTGGAGTGGTTTGATATTAATCTCAACAGTATGTCTATCTGGACAATTAAGTGAATGTAAGCTTTGAACATGAGTCCAAATCCACCGCTGTAGAGTACATTGGAACCAATGCTGTGCAACGTGAAGCCCCACAAAGCCTCACCACACAGCTGATAGCTTGACTTGAACCGACGCTGAGAAAACTAGTGCCATAAAGCCCTACAAAGCCTTGCCGCACAGCTTTATTAGAACCTATGCTGGATGACGCAAAGCAACGCCTCAGAGACCTCTCAGCAAGGGCATATGGTACATTTCTCAATGGGCCAAACTGGTTCCTATTCCCTGCCGGCACTCTGTCGTGGTCGCCCTGAACATGTGACATTGTCTCAGTTGAGCGCAATTAGACACTGACAGTGAGCGCTTTTTGCTTCTTGGTGCTATTTTTTTAAAACACTTTCAAAATTGATAACTCCGTTTCTACTGATTGGATTTTATTCATTTGGGTGTAATTGTATTCATTAACATTTTTTCTCTTTTATTAAATTGGTTTGTTATTTATCTTGTGTTGTGTTATCACTTCATTACTGGTCGAGTGAGGCATAAATATTGTACACTATGCCTCGAAGTTCAGCTTGATTGCTTTTCTGCCAAGCTACCAGAGGGTTAAGGACAGGTTAATTTAGTGGCTTTTTTAGTTCACCTTGACAAGTATTGTGGTTATTGCTTGACAAGGGCTGTCACCCCATCAACTCATAACCCAATTTTACATTTGTTATAGCCCTTGGAAGACATTCATATTACATTCTCTCCTTGAAAACATGTTTCTTCTAATTTTCCCATATGTTTAAGTGACATAAGATTGGTTTAGTGCAAGCCTCCCTACTATCAAAGCTTCATTGATGATGAGAGTCATAGTTAGGTCCAGAGCTAATTCTGTAAGACCTTCTGGAGGTTTCCTCCCTTCTCTATTTTTGCTAATCCTTTCTAAATAGATGGAATCATCTTGCTCCTCAGGATGTGGTTTGAGATTTGCAATGCTACCTAGGCTGTTAAAGTACTTCCATCAGGATGATAAATTGCTTTTTAACTTTGGTATTACCTGGAGGGTTTTTTAACACCTCCCTTCCATCCTTGGCCATTGCATGAACTCTGTTATAGTTTGGCAAACACTGACACTGAATTGACTCTTCCTGTTGGCATTCAGGGTCAACATGCGGGCAGGATGTCAGACTTCTGATGGGTTTTGATAATTGTATGTATTTACAGGTTTGCTACTAGGGCTCCCCCCTCTACATTCAAGGTTTCACTACAGAATGGATATCATAAGTTATTCTGAAATTGACATGAAGTCTACTCTCTGGACAATGCAGTAATAAAATGTGGGTTGCAATATTTTGGACTTTCAGTACATCTTTTGTTCCTGTTGGATGATTCAAATGAAGCCATAATTGCCTAGATAAATCCTCATCATCTAAGGAATGGAATAAGGAAGGAGATGGGGAGGCTATGTTTAGATTACTCACTGGTAGTTTTCTTTACTTCAATTCTTACTTCCTTACTGCAATAATTATGAAGTGGTGGGGCTTTTTTTGTGGTATTCGTCTTTTGATTGGCATTAACAAGAAATGCTATTTGCACCAATCCCAAGGTATTTTCAAGGAAATTATTTTAAAAGACTTTTAATATGGGGTGCTTGTCTGGAAGAAAATGTACCAGCCTCTTCACGACTTCCTCTCTAAGTACAGAGATTATCACATAAACAGTGGGATTAGGAAGAAAGAAGTGGTAAGAAATATACATATTAATTGCCCCAGAAAGGGAGAGGGGAAATGAGGGGAATAAGATAGCCCAGGTTTTGTGCACTTACATAAGCATCTCATGGAGGATGGGCCAATAGAATGATCACATCCCACGGCGGCCATCTTGTAGGTGTGCTTGCTGCTAATGGCAAGTATTAACTTTCGGCTATTTCCAATCCTAATTCCGGTATGACAGTGATCTATGCCTAGGATCCCCCTTAAAATCTGCTCGCCGTATGTGATCTACACATTTGTAGTAATTTTATTCTCCGAAGTCTCTGCTTAGTGAATCATTTCCTTCACTCACGGGCATAGATAGGATAGGTTTAAGCTTGACTCACTTACACATCATAATGAAAGGTAGATACTGACGACCCAGAGCTGCTATTCAGCCACAGTCTTTATTTGTGTCACTATCACTGGAACAGAGCACCTGCACACCTCACCGGAGCTTTACCTGTAATATAAGCGGCTGACAAAAGAACCCTGAATAACAGAGATCAGCTCCTGGAAACCTGGAAAAGACACGAAAAAGACCGTCTCATCTGTGTCTCTACTTACAACACACTATCAAACTCCTCTCAGAAAATAATAAAGAGGAATTGGAGAATACTGTCAACAGTTGGTCTCAGAATTGAAAAACCAATGTTCTCATTTACAAAAGGGACAAGCATAAAAGATCTGCTAGTACACACATGCCCCAAGACAATCCAAGAAAAAAGCACACAATTCACACTATGGAACCTCCCACTGCCATCTGAGCATTCACCATGTGGCAGGTGTAGTGCATGCCCCCTGACACAAAAAGTAAAGGAGTTAAATATTGACCTTAGGACACCATGGAAGTTAAAAAGTTTTAAAAACTGCAATTCAAAAAATGTGGTTTACATAATCAAGTGTCCATGCAACCTTTTATCTGTGGGCATGACGAGACAAATTCGTATTAGAATAACAGAACACCGCAGCAATATTCGGTGCAAAAGAGAAGCTACTAGACTAACACAACATTCCATAGAAAAAGGCCATAACAACAAAGACATGGAATGGTATGTGTTGGAAAATCTTACACAAACGCGCCCGACATGAGTGGGTCCCTTTTTCTATTTGAACAAGAACGAGTCTATAGACTACGTACAGATTTACATGGTATTAATGACGGTAGTTTAAGATGATGTGATTATGTGTATAGACCAGACGCTGGTGGGTACCCTCTGGAATTACCAATATAAAATATCATCTATTCATATGTAGTCTCCATTGATTGTTGAAGGTAACAATGAGACCATGGGGTAATGAGTGTTGAATAATTATGTGTCCTTGAATAGATATTTAAACTTCACAAAATCAAGAGGGAACATGGTCTCTTTTTTGTTAACAAATTCCTATATTTAATAAAAGTGTCCATCACAGACTGCTTTGAGATAGTTGCACTTGCTCACCTTGGTAACTGACGTACAGATACAATCCCGATGGCATGACTACTTCTCCCATGAGCACATGGGACCAGGGACTGTTTCCCAAGAACACTGCATTTCCGGCTCCACGCCAATGGAACAATGCACAGCACCAAAGCGCCTATATAATACCCCATCTTGCCTGCTGCCAGTCATACCACGGCATAGAGCGGGGATTGGAGTAGGTAATGAGGACGGGCGCTCCTTTTGACAAAGTAAGTGGGTCTGAGACAATGTGTGGGTGGACTTCTCTTTGCCAATCACTTTACCTGTATAGAACATGGTTAGAGACAAATCTGTAGTCCTTTCAAATATTTAAGAACTATAGCGTGTGATTCCTACGTGTGTCTTTGATAGACAGTAGCATACCGGTACACTAATATTTATACCGGAAGCGTCTCTGCTACTATTAAAAGGTTGATGAACAGCATTGGCTTGTCTCATCTAGCTTTATCCATGAGGTATGCACAATGACTGGATGTTCTGTTTTATGTTTAAAACCTTTGATGAAGGTTAATCACCTTCACCAGCCAATTTAAATGAGACCCGAGACGTTCATATAAATATAACTGGTAAAGACGGTCGAAACTGATAAACCAATGGTCCACTATCAATCAATCTAGCATTATCTCCTTTTGAACAAATTTAAAAATGGTGCTAACAACAGAGATCGTGTCAAGTGTTTCTGAACACTGATGGCAATTAAAATCCTATTTTATAATAAAAAATAATGTCTTAGAATTCGAATACATAATTCAGAATCATATGAGTGAGATGGTTGATAATCCCCAACATCACTTTATTGATTTACATTTGTTCCTTGTCATGATATCTCTCATTGTGTGACTATAAAGGACCCCACCTCCTTTGTGACCATGATGCTGGCATCCCCAATAATCTAGGGTAAGAGACATACACTAATAATCTTATGTAATGTCCTCCATGCTAAAAATTAAGGAAATACTTCAACACGGGCTATTAGCCATAGCACTTTAGACCACATAGGAGTTTGTTTGTTTTTATAAGAACATTTTTAAAGAGCACTTGTACAAGCATGACCCTAGACGCCCCTAGTTATTTAATGACCTCTTATTCTCTACACTTACTATCAGGTAACCTAAGTAATCCTTGTATCCTGGTTTTTTTCTTTCCTTTTTGTATTTTTCTATTATAGGTTGCTAATTTCAACTTAATCACTAATAGGTAGGATAGTGTGGTAGGACCGAAGTTAGGAATCCTCATTGACAAAAAACCTAATTAGTCTGAATAGAAGAGTATTTAGGAATATTTCTCCCATAGGGATCCACACGCCCTGATGAATGCCCCAAACCTTACAGGCTATTAATGATGGACAGAAACATGTTGGCAAGTAAGTTGGGTCTGAGTCATTGTACTCTATTACCCAGCCTATTTTTGATTTTTAACCATAACCAGTGTTCCACTAAATAAAGGTATATTTTCCCCAGGCACTCTAAGGAATTTTTTAACTTCTTGCGTGCTCTTGACGAGCTCAGCTCGTCATGAGGCACGTTGGCCGTGTGCTGATGACGAGCTGAGATCATCATGACAAGTGCGGCGCTCACACTCGGGGTAATTCCCCCGCGGTGCTGAGCGCCTTAAAAGCTGGCGTGGTCATGACGAGCTCAGCTCCTCAGCACAGCGCCACCGTGCAGCGTGACGAGCTGATCTCATCACGAGCACTGTGGCGCTGCACGCGCCTCCCTCCCCCCAGCGCCGCGGGGAATTAGCCCAGCGGCGATGGGTTAATATTCAGCTGGATCCCCTGTTATATGTTGTTGTCCAGAAAGATTTATGCAAGAACTCCGTCCTATCTAGTCAGTTTTCACGGAGGTTGAGTCCCCCCTGGTGGTATTGCCCTACCAAGGTGGGGAGAGGACTCACATGATGAAGCATGACACTAAAAAGTGTGCGAGGTCCCCTCTTCCATTAAGGATGACTTTCTACGGATGGGGTTCTAAAGTTTAAGTCTTGCACAATCCACATACGTGTCAGAGACAATCATTTTGGGGTACTGAGTACACAATTCTTTGACTCACTCTCACCGTACATTTATGTTGTGTTAGATGTTACGTGAAGGGACGTATGGTACCATACCCTTTTCTTCTCCCGAATTGTGTTTCCATGCCGTGTCTAAAGTTCATATGGGACCTGGCATTTGGAAAACGCTTTTTTGGACCCCTCCTTTTCCTCAGCCCCACCTTGACAGATCACTCCAAAACTTTCAAGACAGCAGCTGAAGCGAGTGACAAACTAGTGTGCAAAACTTCTTGAGGATTCATCAAATGATGCCAAGGTTTTGGTAAATGAAAAAAATCTTTTCCTATGGAAACTAGGTCCTAACTATACCTACCTACTGGCTTATATACATATATAAGCCAAATTAACTAAATGCATATTAAACTTTATGAAAGAAACATTAATTAGCATTCACCATAAAGAGCATAACGGGAAAAAATTCAAACCTAAAACTAGCCAACAAAAGTGAACCATAAAAAAACCTAACCAGTTAAACCCACAACATAAATGGCACACATATTTTAACAACTTACTACTCGAAAAACTATAGAAGCTGCAAGAAGAGGAGACTATGACATGTTCATACCAGAAAGTGAAAACAAAAGTGAAGATATATATACAACTACTTTGGAAAGTAAGTAAAACATTTATTTATGCTAAAACATATATTTAAATAAAGTAAAAAATGTGAATAACAAATAATTAATCTACTACTTCTGTTTCTTTACATTCAGTTACTATGAAGAAATTACTAATGCATCGAGAAACTACTAATCTGCTGAAAAATGAAACCAGTCACATACCTGGAAAAAGACATACCACAAGAAAGTAAATTACATTTTTTACAAAACAGGATCTCACACCAAAACAGTTAAAAAAAAATCAAACCTAACTAGCTCAGCCCCGCTACCTACCAACAAACAAACATTAAAAATGAAAGTAATACACTTATTTTTAAACCAACAGAGAGGAAACCACCTTTTCCACATTACAACATTCCCAATAAAAAATTGCAAGGATCTAGCAAGAATATACATGTAAGTAAAAAACAGAAAAGTGATCCTTAATGTTGTAAGTGAATAACAAACATATGATATATTTTAAAATTGCAATAATGTATACTATTACACTATTTTTAGACATAATGACTGAAAGAGCAAGATACATCACATCACAGAAAGGAAAGCAAATATTATCTCGAATGAGCTACACTTACAACCTAGAAAGTACAACAATGGAAACTGTCAATTGGAAATTTATAGTAAATATTACTCTAATGCTTGCTATGGGAGGACAAATTCAAAATATTATGTTTTAATTAATGTTAGGGAAGACAAACATCCCTCAAATGTGTCAGAAATAGAAAACATGAATTGCAAGATATGAAAGAAGCAAGAACTAGCCCACAACTAAAATACTAAGGGCCAGATGAAGGTGGCCAATTACCGGTCGGTAACGGACGAATTCGGCCGTTACCGACCGGTATTTGGATTTTGAGATGTAGGGCATGCATTTACAGAATCGGTATTTTACCGATTCTGTATTTACCGATTCGGTAAAATTACCGAATCGGTAAATACAGACTCGGTAAAATACCGATTCTGTAAATGCAGATGTAGCTGGCACATGTCAGAGTGCCACAGGGCTTTAAGAACGGTATTTTACCACCCAATCCAATTGGGTGGTAAAATACCGAATCCAGGTGTGCATGCACATGTGTGCATGCACACCTGTGCCATGTGACACACAGACATGCCCTTAGGACATGTCTGTGTGCCACATGGCGCACATGCCTATTTTTGGGGTGCCAAAGGGTGTCAAAGTGACACCCCCTGCACCCTTGCTAAAATCGGTATTTACCGATTCTGTAATTACAGAATCGGTATTGCCCATTGATTCCTATGGGCTGCAAGGCCCATAGGAATCAACGGGCAATACCGAATCGGTATTTACAGAATCGGTAAATACCGAATCTTAACGATTCGGTACTTACCGAATCTGAAATACCTACATCTCCCCCCTCTATTTTACCACCTCTTAAATACCGATTCGGTATTTAAGAGGTGGTAAATTATAATGACCTACATCTGGCCCTAAATGATATATTCCCTAAAGTCCCCAAACACATCACAGGCCAACTACCAGCTATGCCCACCTATAAATGCATGAACTAAATAAGCCATCGGCAATACCCATCCTTCCCCTAGAAGATACCATGATATCCAAATAATTGAATACTTAACAACCACACATGAGGAAATCTTCCTCTTACATGATAACCTAATAAAAAATAAATGATTCTTAATATTTTTACACAGATAACTTACTGAAACTAAGTCATGTCAGACATGGATGATGGACTATAACAATGTGGTCCTACCTAATGGCATCAGAAACCTAGCTTTGGCCGACCCTGACCCTGACCCTACCTTTTTATCTGGAATCTTCTTTTTGACTTGTTTTTTAGTTTGAGTGTTTTCCTGAGTCGCATAGTTCATTATTTCCCTTGCCCCATGGGGAGAGGGCCAGAGGCTGCTCTGTGGCCCCCTTCTCCATGTATACCACACCTGTGGGGTCGGAAGTTAGGGCCAACTATTTTCATGGATTATGCCAGCATGGTTGGAGCAACATGAGTGGACAATGCTTGAAATGGAGGTAAGCCTGGAAGGGGTGTAGCGGGATCCCTGCGTTTCATCTGGAGCAGTGGTAGAGGCTTGGAAGCCTCCATCTCTGGCATACGCTCTCCCTCAGACCACACCCCACTTTCTATCAGCGTTTCTGGTGGGTCAGCTGGTCTAGCTTTTGACTGGGGTCTCTTGAGCTCCTCAGATTAAAATTGTTGCTCATCTTGTCGATCTAGAGATAGGTAAAAGGTTGAGTGAACCTCCAACTGGAGTCTTGAACTCGTCATCCAGCTGATGCCTCCTAGCTTATTGACTCTTGTGTGTGGGTGCTGTGGGGTGTTATAGACTTATCCTAGGTGCAAGAAGAACATTATTCCATTCACCGATAATGGCTTCACTTAGAACGGAAAGGGAGGCCTCCATTGATTCAGAGTCTTCTAGAGCATTTTGGGGTGCTATCAGAACTACACACCATAAAGGAAACGTTAAGCTTGGACATGATACCCAAAAATGTGGACCTTTTGGGGACACGTTAGGATTTGACTCCGGGACCTGGAAGTTTGCTTTGTACACTGGTTTCTGTTCCGCTCCCTCATCAGACTGCCTGCTTTGGGGTGTGGCCAGTGAAACCCACCAAGAGGGATCAGTAGCAGAGTGGGGCTTTGGTTTCTGTAGGCACCTTATGCAACCTGATTATTCTGCGCTCCCATAGGATGACGCCCGATCGACAGCCCCAAGCAGCCCTGAATTCCTAGACGCAAGTAAACTTTATGGACCCCCCAATGCTGTCTGTTAGTCCTGTCTGATCTGGTACCATTTTTAAAGGTAGTGGGTAGGGGGATGCTGATTGTCTTTATCATCGGAGGGGAACTACTGTGGGTTAAGTTGATGAGATTATTATTATCTGTCTTCATTTACTAGTGGGTCCATTTTACCGCAAATGTTGGCTCTGTGGTTGTGTGAAGGCGCTACCTCCCCACGCTATCACCCCTCCTTGCCGGGGTTGTGGCCCCTGTCCCTGTTGTGCTAGGTTCACCATCTGTAGTTGCTGCTGCCACATGCTTGCCCAATTACTTGATCCCTGCTGCAGTTGTGTAGAGAACAGCAGACCTACCTGAGACTGAGTGTATGCTATGTTCTGGTTAACCTGTGCTTGCTACTGAGGAGGGGCAATAAACATATACTGTGGCATGGGGTTATGTGTCGGCTGTCACTTATTGTCTAACCTCGGCTTCTTTTGCTGCTCATGGTAGCACTTTGTCTGGCATGCCTCTACCAGGTGACCCCGTCAACTGCAATAGAACCACTCTCTAGGGTCAGGTTGCGGCCAACCTCACTGGCCTCTACTACCATAACCTGTTTGCTTGGCGGCCTTCTTTTCCACCCCAAATACGTTCTCTACTGATGAGGGAAGATATCCCGAAACCCGGGCCATGTCTCGGGTCTAGAGATCTTCACAACAAGTACTCACTTGCACCTACTGAGGTGACCCACTCATGAATTATACGTACCAGAATCCTTAGGGGCGATCCGGAGGAGGGGCTAGCGGTGTGCGATCCATTGCGGTTGATTCCACAAATGGGCTCCCTTGAGCCTTTAAGCTGACGAGCTTCTGGATGACGCACCTGCGTGCCGGTTAGGCATCAAGGCCTGTGACAGTTGCTTGGCGGCCTTCTTTTCCACCCCAAATACGTTCTCTACTGATGAGGGAAGATATCCCGAAACCCGGGCCATGTCTCGGGTCTAGAGATCTTCACAACAAGTACTCACTTGCGCCTACTGAGGTGAACCACTCATGAATTATACGTACCAGAATCCTTAGGGGCGATCCGGAGGAGGGGCTAGCGGTGTGCGATCCATTGCGGTTGATTCTACAAATGGGCTCCCTTGAGCCTTTAAGCTGACGAGCTTCTGGATGACGCACCTGCGTGCCGGTTAGGCATCAAGGCCTGTGACAGTTGCTTGGCGGCCTTCTTTTCCACCCCAAATACGTTCTCTACTGAGGAGGGAAGATATCCCGAAACCCGGGCCATGTCTCGGGTCTAGAGATCTTCACAACAAGTACTCACTTGCACTTACTGAGGTGAACCACTCATGAATTATACGTACCAGAATCCTTAGGGGCGATCCGGAGGAGGGGCTAGCGGTGTGCGATCCATTGCGGTTGATTCTACAAATGGGCTCCCTTGAGCCTTTAAGCTGACGAGCTTCTGGATGACGCACCTGAGTGCCGGTTAGGCATCAAGGCCTGTGACAGTTGCTTGGCGGCCTTCTTTTCCACCCCAAATACGTTCTCTACTGATGAGGGAAGATATCCCGAAACCCGGGCCATGTCTCGGGTCTAGAGATCTTCACAACAAGTACTCACTTGCACCTACTGAGGTGAACCACTCATGAATTATACGTACCAGAATCCTTAGGGGCGATCCGGAGGAGGGGCTAGCGGTGTGCGATCCATTGCGGTTGATTCTACAAATGGGCTCCCTTGAGCCTTTAAACTGACGAGCTTCTGGATGACGCACCTGCGTGCCGGTTAGGCATCAAGGCCTGTGACAGTTGCTTGGCGGCCTTCTTTTCCACCCCAAATACGTTCTCTACTGATGAGGGAAGATATCCCGAAACCCGGGCCATGTCTCGGGTCTAGAGATCTTCACAACAAGTACTCACTTGCACCTACTGAGGTGAACCACTTATGAATTATACGTACCAGAATCCTTAGGGGCGATCCGGAGGAGGGGCTAGCAGTGTGCGATCCATTGCGGTTGATTCTACAAATGGGCTCCCTTGAGCCTTTAAGCTGACGAGCTTCTGGATGACGCACCTGCGTGCCGGTTAGGCATCAAGGCCTGTGACAGTTGCTTGGCGGCCTTCTTTTCCACCCCAAATACATTCTCTACTGATGAGGGAAGATATCCTGAAACCCGGGCCATGTCTCGGGTCTAGAGATCTTCACAACAAGTACTCACTTGCACCCACTGAGGTGAACCACTCATGAATTATACGTACCAGAATCCTTAGGGGCGATCCGGAGGAGGGGCTAGCGGTGTGCGATCCATTGCGGTTGATTCTACAAATGGGCTCCCTTGAGCCTTTAAGCTGACGAGCTTCTGGATGACGCACCTGCGTGCCGGTTAGGCATCAAGGCCTGTGACAGTTGCTTGGCGGCCTTCTTTTCCACCCCAAATACGTTCTCTACTGATGAGGGAAGATATCCCGAAACCCGGGCCATGTCTCGGGTCTAGAGATCTTCACAACAAGTACTCACTTGCACCTACTGAGGTGAACCACTCATGAATTATACGTACTAGAATCCTTAGGGGCGATCCGGAGGAGGGGCTAGCGGTGTGCGATCCATTGCGGTTGATTCTACAAATGGGCTCCCTTGAGCCTTTAAACTGACGAGCTTCTGGATGACGCACCTGCGTGCCGGTTAGGCATCAAGGCCTGTGACAGTTGCTTGGCGGCCTTCTTTTCCACCCCAAATACGTTCTCTACTGATAAGGGAAGATATCCCGAAACCCGGGCCATGTCTCGGGTCTAGAGATCTTCACAACAAGTACTCACTTGCACCTACTGAGGTGAACCACTCATGAATTATACGTACCAGAATCCTTAGGGGCGATCCGGAGGAGGGGCTAGCGGTGTGCGATCCATTGCGGTTGATTCTGCAAATGGGCTCCCTTGAGCCTTTAAGCTGACGAGCTTCTGGATGACGCACCTGCGTGCCGGTTAGGCATCAAGGCCTGTGACAGTTGCTTGGCGGCCTTCTTTTCCACCCCAAATACGTTCTCTACTGATGAGGGAAGATATCCCGAAACCCGGGTCATGTCTCGGGTCTAGAGATCTTCACAACAAGTACTCACTTGCACCTACTGAGGTGAACCACTCATGAATTATACGTACCAGAATCCTTAGGGGCGATCCGGAGGAGGGGCTAGCGGTGTGCAATCCATTGCGGTTGATTCTACAAATGGGCTCCCTTGAGCCTTTAAGCTGACGAGCTTCTGGATGACGCACCTGCGTGCCGGTTAGGCATCAAGGCCTGTGACAGTTGCTTGGCGGCCTTCTTTTCCACCCCAAATACGTTCTCTACTGATGAGGGAAGATATCCCGAAACCCTGGCCATGTCTCGGGTCTAGAGATCTTCACAACAAGTACTCACTTGCACCTACTGAGGTGAACCACTCATGAATTATACGTACCAGAATCCTTAGGGGCGATCCGGAGGAGGGGCTAGCGGTGTGCGATCCATTGCGGTTGATTCTACAAATGGACTCCCTTGAGCCTTTAAGCTGACGAGCTTCTGGATGACGCACCTGCATGCCGGTTAGGCATCAAGGCCTGTGACAGTTGCTTGGCGGCCTTCTTTTCCACCCCAAATACGTTCTCTACTGATGAGGGAAGATATCCCGAAACCCGGGCCATGTCTCGGGTCTAGAGATCTTCACAACAAGTACTCACTTGCACCTACTGAGGTGAACCACTCATGAATTATACGTACCAGAATCCTTAGGGGCGATCCGGAGGAGGGGCTAGCGGTGTGCGATCCATTGCGGTTGATTCTACAAATGGGCTCCCTTTAAGCTGACGAGCTTCTGGATGACGCACCTGCGTGCCGGTTAGGCATCAAGGCCTGTGACAGTTGCTTGGCGGCCTTCTTTTCCACCCCAAATACGTTCTCTACTGATGAGGGAAGATATCCCGAAACCCGGGCCATGTCTCGGGTCTAGAGATCTTCACAACAAGTACTCACTTGCACCTACTGAGGTGAACCACTCATGAATTATACGTACCAGAATCCTTAGGGGCGATCCGGAGGAGGGGCTAGCGGTGTGCGATCCATTGCGGTTGATTCTACAAATGGGCTCCCATGAGCCTTTAAGCTGACGGGCTTCTGGATGACGCACCTGCGTGCCGGTTAGGCATCAAGGCCTGTGACAGTTGCTTGGTGGCCTTCTTTTCCACCCCAAATACGTTCTCTACTGATGAGGGAAGATATCCCGAAACCCGGGCCATGTCTCGGATCTAGAGATCTTCACAACAAGTACTCACTTGCACCTACTGAGGTGAACCACTCATGAATTATACGTACCAGAATCCTTAGGGGCGATCCGGAGGAGGGGCTAGCGGTGTGCGATCCATTGCGGTTGATTCCATAACCTGTTTGTGTTCCTGGATTACCTGTTTGGAACCCTCCAAAGGTTTGTGGTAGAGCCCCCAATGTGACAGGTGAAATCTGCATGGCTGCAGCCATGGCTGATCCCCAAAGGCAGTTTTTTTCAACTTATGCTGCATCCATTTTGCTGTGTCTTTTGGGATCTGCTCCTTCTCTCTATCTTTTTCTTGGTTTTTATTATGATAGTGGAGTATATGAGCTTTATTTCCTGCCAGGGTTTGGTATCCAAACCAACTACGCTGTCCAGTCACTCTGTATCTCAGTGAGTAACCCTTTCTTTAAAATATTATAGAAACATATGACTTGTGGGCACGTGTTGGCCCACGGCTGTCCGGTTTTCTGTCCCCATCTTTCCTTCATTCCATTTAGGAAATTGCTTATGCTTTCCTCTAGCTTCATGATCCTCCTACATCTGGGCCGTCAGGGAATATGTAGCTCAGGGCGCTCCATATCCGGTGCCTATGCTTAATAAAAGTGGCCCCATCATGCTTGGTATTTGTTAGCATGATTGCAGGAATGTGAGGCTAGATGACCACTATGTTTATCTGCTCCCCAATTAGGCTGCTTAGCAGGCTCCTAATGTCACCTATCACTAGGTTGGTACCTGCCGTGTTTTTCTCTACGTATGTAATCCATTTCCCTGCCTCATCCAGCATTTGTCCACCATAAGCGTGGAAGGGTATACTCAGATGTGAGTCCCTTGCTCATTGCACCATCAGGATTCAAGCAAGCCGGGCCGACGACGCCTGAAATGGCAGAAACCGGTCCCCGGAAGCTTGTTTCCTTCCCAGTATAAGAATTGGCTTGGTAGTTTGGTTTGCCCTGTTCCCATCATGCACTGGGACAGGAACAGACTAATTTGCATATAGCCAAGTTCTGAGCTGGGATGGTGCAGTGAGCTAAAAAACGGTGATGGATCAAGCCCTGATCTTTGGACTGGGTAAGAGTGGTCTGCTTAATTCAGGCACTCTGTTCATCACCACCCCCTTTTCTGAACCATCCAGCAATGACGGCAACTTTATCCTCAACCACTCTTTGTTCATCTTGACTCGTGGAACATATGTAATCCCCACGACGCCCTTCTGTAGTAATGGTAGGTTTCTTCTCAAAATAGCACTCCCATCTTATGAGGCATTGCGGCATGTAGAAAAAGTTACAACTGGAGTTTCTACCTTCAAGCCTATTGCAATCCTCTGCTACTGCCATGTCCTCTGGCGCAAAAAATCCTTCCCTCAACCAAGACCAGTCATATTGGTCCCTCTCCTCAGTCCAATCTACTAATAGGTCACAAAACGGGTACACAAAAGTCTTGCCTTACTTTTTGGTTATTATCTCCCTTGGTGTTAGTTAATCTTTGTCGTGCAAACATGCAGAACAGCACATCCTGCTTCCCTCGTGTATACACACAGGTGGCATTTGGTTTTTCTTGTGTCGAAGGTGGTTAAGTACCAGGCTGCCTTGTTCCCCCATTTCTTGGTCAGCCCCTCTCCTTTGTCGACACAATGGTGTGGCTACAGTAGCCTTTCATCTACTTCCGACTCTTTCCGGCGCTGTGCCCTGAACCTGGCGCCGCTTCCCTTGTGTAAAGAGCGCTCTGTCATGTGCTCTTGCTCCAACTCCTGGCTGTGTGCCCTTTCTCTCTCTCGAGCATCAGCTCACGCCTCTCTTCCTCGCACCATCTGGCCTTTCTCTTTTGCTCTGAGCTACGCTCTGCTTCTGTTGACCTGGCTTCACCTTCAAATTCACTCTCAATTTCCTTCTCGGTTACCTGGGCAATCCCTGTAGGCCCACCCATGGCATCTGTTCCTGGGGCACGTTGCAAGCATCAGCAAAACCAAATGGCAACACACCTCCTCTTCCCACATTTACGTTCACATGTAGTGAGCATACAAGGGCTGAAAAAATCAATTCAGAGCATGCGCAACTGGGAGTAATATTAAAACAGGCAGCCCCAGCAGAAAAATAGTCTTTGGAAGAGGCACGCACCGGGTGAGGCAGTTTTGGTAAAAATAATGATGCCCATAGAACCCCCACTAAAGCCACAATCCTATCCCTCTCTGAACTCATGGAACCACTCTACAACATGCCTACCAGTGATCTGACCACCCACAGCCAAAAAAATCGGAAAAGGTCAGAAAACACAACATGTTGGAAAGTGCTTCATTAGTAGTAATAAGTAGTGACTTACAATTAGTACTAAGGCCACAAACACAATGAAAGGTTCTGTTAGAGTCTCAATAAATTAATACTTTGCTTAATTTTTGGTAACTGACAACGAGCAAACAAGCTTAACTTAGGTGACAGGTGTGTAAAGCATTTAAAAACACTAATACATTAAATACGTAAGACATAACACACAACAAAAATCAAATATGAATATTTAAAGAAGAAACACATTCGGGTGCTCAAAAACCTGTAACACCAAATTGGGAAATCTGCTCATTCTTGGTCAGGATAAAGTCAAAGTTTGAGTCCAACTGCGATGACGCTCTGGTTGGATAAATTAACCAGGAAGCCTCTGTCAAAATATTTTCCCTTTGCACTTAGGTGTTCTTCTGGAGATTTTTCTCTTGACTTCAAGCATGTCCTCCTCAGGCCGGATTCACATTGTCAGCTTGGTTTTCTGAGAGGCCCCAGTGAAATCCTGGAAGTCTGAAGCTCCGCTGTTTTCAGGCTGGGTCACAGTTGAAGGTCGCCGACTTGACTCTCGATATTAAGTGGGTCACCTTAAGGAGCTTTTTACCAAAAAGTTCCCAAACATCACTGAACTTCTTGATCTTCTTCTAGGAGATCTTCTTGAGGGTTCAAAGTGTTCACAACAACAATGAATGAGTCTAAAATCTCTGACATGGTATTTGGGATATTGGGACTATAATTACACCAATGCACCTGGCTAAACCCTTAAAAGCCCACTGGATGCACTTCAGGATGGGTACTTCTTGGTGGACTCTGTCAACCTATAGTTGAAGGTAGTTTACTCCCTAATCCTTTTTGAAGCCAGGCAAAGTCCTTATGGCCATAGTCCCAGAATATGCAGCAGGTGCAGTCCTTCAAAGTGCAGACCTTTGGGCTTCAGATCAAGGTCCCCGGAGGGCAGTCCTTCTTCTCTTTGTAGTTTCTGGTAGCTTGTCTGAGTTGCTTGGGTACTCTTCCATATTTATGCCGAGGTCCTGGGAGTCAAGCAGGGGGGAACCACTGATCAATGAGATGCAGGGTACCACCCAGGTGTATGATCACCTCTTCCAAAGTATGGCATATTCTTGCCACAGAAAGCACAATTTTTCTAAAATCCAAAATGGAAAAAAGTATCTCCTTGGAAGTTAGACCAGGCTAAGCCAATCCACTGGTGTGGCTAAGATTCCCTAAAACTCCCCTTTCAGCCCTCTCCCTAATCAAATTACAGGAGCTATTGTGTGGCTGGAGGGGCAGGATGTGGAGTGAGCCTGTGCTGGCCTAAAGTGCCATTCTCCCTTTGAAGACCAGTTTGGATACCTCTCCCACATCCTACCTTTTGCAGCAGCAGTGCACCTACAGAAAATCCTTTGTCTCTCTAGCAGGTCACTTCTCCCTTCATTAAGACAGCTTGGCTCATCCTGGA
This sequence comes from Lissotriton helveticus, assembly GCF_964261635.1. Classification (NCBI taxonomy): domain Eukaryota; kingdom Metazoa; phylum Chordata; class Amphibia; order Caudata; family Salamandridae; genus Lissotriton; species Lissotriton helveticus. Next base: position 1,148,851,424 of record NC_136057.1, read on the forward strand.
AGAGGGTAACCAATAGGGAGAGGGCAGCTTGAAGGCTGCAATTTGGCTTAAAGAAAAGAAAGTTTAATAACTACTATTCTGTGATAGTCATTATAAACCGAACAGTGGCAAGTTGTTGGATTTATCATAACTATAATTTTAAGTCCCTGAATTAACCTTTTTAGCTCTGTCTTGTCAATATTCACACTTAAATAAAATATTCCAATGATAGGCTATGGAGCTAATTATCTACATGGGGGGGGGTGAAATTGGCAGTGTTTCTCTCACAAGGACGTATAAAACATCTTTTAGAATGACCCTGTATATAATTATATGGCACCTTACCCCTTAGGCACCTAGGGGAGACCTTAGGGGTGACTTGTAGGTAACAATAAGGCGGATTACTACTTTGGAAGTATCTTTAATTCCAAAGTAGAATTTGCAGGGAATTTACTTTTAAAGACAGTTTGCAAAGCAGAGCTGCCTTTAGAATGACGGTACAAAAGGGGGTGGCAGCAGGCAACACAGCAGTGCATTCTCTAGCGCAGGCCATCTACTGGGCCTCTAAACCTTATACACCAGGGACTTATGGGTAGTTTGAATCCCCCTTGCTTTTATTATGTACTAGGGACTTCAAGGGGTCTGTCAATACCAATTGTAAATATACCTAATTTCCATGTACTTTTAATAGGAGCACATGGCCTCTGCCTGTTTAGCAGGGCCCTGGGCACAATCAGAGTCAGAAAACCACCTAGTAGTGAAAATAGGAGCAATAATACTGCAATAAGGTCCTGAGCCCTCACACAACCCCTCAGACAACAGCCCAGAAGACTCAGCCCAACCCTTGGAAAGTTTCCCTGTTCTGTTAGGTGAGGAAGAAAGTGTAGAAATAAGGCTATACCACTGCAGGGCATACTCTGCCTTACATCCTCCTGCCAAGGTCACTTCCTCTGGGTAGCTGATCCATCTCTACAATAGCAGGACCCATTTTAAAATGAAACATCATCACAAATGTTTTGTTTTCTTCCTCCCTTTTTAGCTTGGGTAGTGATGTGACCACCTTCTATATCCCAAACTTTGCTAGGGTGAGACATAGCTTACCCACAGAGGTTAGCCAACCCCACCATTACCAACAGGGCGAGGGGCCTCCCATGCCAAGTACAGTGCTGCCATGAAGGACAGTACCCAGCAGAGGCTACTGACAGCTGTCAGAATCTAGAACCACACGCTAAGCTCTCCACTGACAGGTGGCTGAGCCGCTGTAGGGGTAACTGTATGTTTCTGGACCTTCTCTGGATGTTAAGAGTGGGACGCTACCACATGCTGTGGCAGACACCATTCTTCCCCTCTCCCTTCTGTCAGTGCAGGGGCGAGACCCTGCTGTTTGACAGCTGACTGACAGCTCAGAATTTCCTTGCGGTCAGGTGAAGCCTCACCAGTCTTAACTCTGGGTTTCTTCCTTACTGGGACAGATGACCCTTGGCTCACTTGAACTCTACATAAGAGTGGCTTAACTTTCCTCTTCTTTTCCCCTTCTTTTGGGACCCCAGTTTCCTAACTACAGTGACTGGTTCCCCAGGAACTTTGGGTTGGCTGTGCTCTGGGCGACAACCACACTTGGGATCAGACTAACCTCTGGGAGGTCATTGCCCAGGAGACAATATAAGTTAAGGTCTAACGCTCCCGTTCTAGGGGCACTATGGCTACAGGTTTGGTTGTTACATGGGGCTACCCTTACTCTTCTTGTCTCTTCAGGCACATGCATGTCTGGGGACACCAACTTTTCACTCAGTATAGTGTGACTGGTAAGTTTCTTGCAGGCTAAAACAGGGATCCCATTCACCTGAATGGAATGGAAGAGCCTACTCCCACCCTCAGGGATCACCAGCTTTCCATTTGGACCTGTCTACCAACAACACGCGCGGAGTACCTCCTCATCTGAGGAGTCCTCCTCTTTGGCTACACTGGACAGCACAGTGCTAACTTCTTGGAACAGACAGAGTCACATCTGAAGTAGCCTGATTGCTGGCAGTCAAAACACACCCTTTTTTCCAAATACTTCTTCAGCCTTGGGTTCCCCTGCCTCTGCTTATCAGAATGGGGTGGGATCTAACCTATTCCTTTTTAGAGTTCCATGGCACTGAGGGAGTCTCTGTGATGGAGTTACCAGGCCCTTCTTGGGGATTTATGAGCCTAACCCCCCTCCTTCTTAGAGTCTCCCCACTGGTGCTGATTGAAAACCCTAAAGAATTAAATTATACAACTCCTCATAAGTACTTCCTTTGTTATTTTCTAGCCAGCCCTCTTGTGCTTTCACTGAGATGTCCACAAAGTCCACCCATGACTGTGTGTTTACCTTCTGGGTGTCCTTGAATGTTACCTGTACTGTTCGGGAGTCAGACCAAATTTCTGATCTTGACACTTTCTATGTGTGAACAAGATTTTGCCCTGCAGGGTGAGCAGCCTATCCCTCCCAGCTACTGGAATCAATTCCCAAAGGAGTGAACCCCAATTCTTGGAGTGGACCCGTCTCATCTTAAGGGCCCTTTCAAATGCAGCCAGCCATTTGTCTATGTCGTCCCCTTCTACATACATGGGAACTATTCCCTTCGAAAGCCTGGGAGCAAGCCCACCACCTCTGAACATCTTAGCATCTTTTTCTGCATTGTCACTGCCACCATTTCCTCTTGCCTTCTAGTACCTAGTAGTCAGAATGGGGGCAAACACTGGGGGGACACAGCAATCAGGTCCTGATTTCTCATAATGCCCTAGTAGAAAATTAGGGGGGCTCAAAAACTTATAAAAATAAGATCTGTCTCATTATTAATGTTTACAGTAATCACCATTAATCCCCTAATCACTGAAATATGTACCTACCAGGGTCACCTTGCAATACCTCACCAGATCGTCACTAGTTGGTTGATGGAATCACACCCCGGTGGTAAAATACAGATTCTCTAAAACCATTGAACTGAGTGCGTGTAACTAGGCCGAATTAACAGTCAGCAAAGTTTTTATTCAAAAACAGGTAGCCGCAAGGACAACAAAGTGCACCAAAGCCCACTTCTCCTTAACCCCCATGACCCAAGGAAAAGGGAACATTACTGAAATTGCGCACATGGAAGGAGTAAAAAGCCACGGTCCCTCAGCGAGGGATCTGCTTAACACCCAGGGTCCTAAAAGAGGAGGGGAAAAGTGAATTGGTGTGCCGTTCCAATGTGCAATCGAGCCTTCCCATGCAATATCACCCCAGAACTAAAAATTGCAAACTTTCATGAATTTGTCAGAGGGGAACACAGCCACCAAAGGAGTACAGACGACTCCCTGGAGGCCATTACCTAGTACTGCAGTGTTGCAACAAACGGTATGTATATGTATATGGTTATGTACGATCTGCCTACTATGGATAATCAGAGTATTACAAAGGAACTTCAAAGTCAAAAGAAGTGTACTAAAAATGAACTATCATGCATGCTTAGAGATCTCTCACACCTTACCTATAAAGACACCAAACAGAAACTCGGCATCCCACATGTACTGCACAGTGCCCTTTTGCATAACACATGGTTCCATCAAATGACTACAGTCGGCTCCAAAGTATCAGCTAGGTCATGTTATGTCTGTTCAATAATCCCACATGCAGAAGGCAGGCTTTACTTGTACCAAGATGTAGCCAAAGAGAAAACAAAATGACTATCTACCTCTACCTATGGAGAATAAGGGCCAAGTTCTAACCCAACAAGATAGAACCACACAGGGCAGTTGTAACCATAACCCAATATGACACCAACCCAACATCCCAAAACATCCTAACTGAACCTACTGATATCCTAACTGATCTGGAAAGGATGCCTACTGATATCCTAACTGATCAGGAAGGGCCACATAGGGGAAGAGCACACATGGTCCCAAGATTTCCTGGAGAAAAGAATTTTGGTGGTGGCAAAACTCCCAACTATGTGCACAAGCACATGTCTGCTCCAGGGTCTATCTGTGGACCGAGAGTGCCGCTTAGTGTAACCGGGGTGATCTTCTTAAACAAAAACTAGTCTCCCAAAATGGAATTTCTATTTAGGGCCATCCAGCTCGGGGATAAAAAGGGGAATGGGTTACATGGGGGAGGGTTCAATAAAAGTATGACCGCCCCATGTCAGGAAATATGAGATACCAAGGTGGGTGGATACAAACTAACACTGTATTCCTTATGTTTCAGGGGAAAAAGAACACTTCCAAAGGGCGTGAACGCTAACTGCGGAGTGATATTATATATTCCAGATATTCAATGGGGCACCTCCCCGCTGGTAGACTACTAACGGCAGTGTAGTAAGTATGCCTACACTTAGCTTGTTCCGGGATGGAGGGAACTGTGCTCCCAGGTTACGATGCACACCCGACCCTTGTCATTGCTGGAGTAGAGCTATCAGACTTGTACCAACACCTGTTAAGGAAAAATAAAACTTTGCTGCACCAAGCTCATGAAAGGAGAGCTGCAAACTATTTTGGCTGAGCAAAATTCAAGGACACTCCAGACAAATTTAGACTGTTCATGGAAGCACATCTTGGGGTAGGAGGTTGATACCCTTCTTCACCCTGCAAACAAAAGCTAAGTCCTGCTGGTTACAAATAACCCAGTGGGAGATGCTCAAAATTATGAGCAGCAAATAGCTAGGCCCCAATTCTATCAAAAAAGAAATGCGTGCGATCTGCCTCATGGTAATGCAGCACCAACATGTACTGGACGTAATGACAGAAATTGAAGGAGGGGTCCGTATCAAGATTGGAGCAGCTTTCTGTAAGCTCATCCCAGAGAATGACATGGACATTGGGACCCTGACGCTTGCCAAAATTGCGGTAAATTTGCGATTCAGTAAAACAGGCCGATACCAAATGCAAAACCTGAAAATGCAATGCATCAACCCAAATACCATTAAAAATAAAGAATCGCTAAATAACCCCCGCGGTAAATTACCGATTAGCAAAATAGCCAATCAGTAATACCGAGAGAGAAATCAGCCTCCGGAAATACCGAATCGCTATTAAAGAATCGCAACGAAATGCATCAAAACTCACAAATACCGAAAATGCCCAAAATCGCTATTTTGCATGAGCAAAATAAGGGGAATCACAAACTGGAGGTAAAGGTATTGGAAGGAAGAAAAGAAAAAATAACACAGGTGCAGATAATCAGAAACCCTTCAAATATGCCTCTGGAGACCCTGTATGTCTACCAAAATGGCTGCTCCATATATGTTTGTTAGGAGGAGGAGAATCAACGCCCTTGCACAGCGCAGGAGGATGATCCAGGACAGAGTCTTCAGGGTGCGCATCACATTGCTGGGCCAGACAGAGGAACTGATCTACGACAAGTACAGGCTGAACCAGGCTATGATCATGCGGCTCATTGCCGACCTGGAACCACTACTGCAGCACCAGACCCGCAGGACCAACGCCATCCCAGCCCATGTCCAGGTCCTATGCAGCCTGCACATGCTGGCGTCAGGAAGCTTCCAGGGGGTCATAGCAGAAGCTGGATATGTGTCGCAAAGCGCACTTTCACGCTTCTTCCACAAATTCCTAGATGCCATGCTGACATTGATACATCACCACATCACCTTCCCCACAACCCCACAGCAGTTGAACCGCACCAAACAGGAGTTCTACCAGGTGGCACAATTTCCACATGTGATAGGATGCGTTGACTGCACCCATGTCCCCATCTGTCCCCCCTCAGCCAACGAATACATCTTCCGCAACCGGAAGTCGTACCATTCCATCAACGTGCAGGTCGTGTGCAATGCCAAGCACATCATAACGGACATCGCAGCCCAATTTCCAGGAAGCACACACGACGCATACATATTCAGACACAGTGGCATCCACAGGCGTCTTATCAACGGTGAATTTGGAGAGGGACACTTACTAGGTACATATAAATGCCTCAAAATTAACTCTCTCCTCACATATGTAAATGTATTCATGCAGCTAACCCTTTGCTCCCCACCATGCAGGTGACAGCGCCTACGCCTTGCGTGAATATCTCCTCATTCCCTATCTCAACCCTGCAACACCTCAAGAGCAGCGCTACAACACAGCACACAGCAGCACCAGGAATGTGGTAGAGCGAACCGTAGGCATCCTCAAGAGTCGCTTCCGGATACTACACAAGACAGGAGGAGCCTTGCAGTATGACCCAGTTACCTGCTGCCGGATAATAGCAGTCTGCGCCATGCTGCACAACATAGCCACAAGAAGGGGGATACCAATAGAGGTGGACGGGAGGACGACTTACGTACACAGCAACCCCCCCAACACCAACAGGCAGACGTGCCTAACACAGCTGAGGGACAAAGGAGGCGGACATACATCACACGACATCACTTCTGAGACAGGTATGAATGAGCCATCCCAACATGTTCTGGTTTGCCCATTTTTAATGCACATGAGCACATGTCAGGTGCATATGAATGATACGCCAAAATGACGCAGAATCAAAATAATAATGGGATACATGGCCGTTGTCATCACGGGTGTATCATGTTGGAGTATAGTTGGCCCATAGTTACGTCACCATGGCCAGGGAGCCAATGGAACATGGCTATTTGCACTTGCCCCGTACCCTTAAGCCTCCTGTCCCGTGACTCCTCCACATCGCCGTGATGTGTTTCTGTGGCTGTGGTGCTGCGCACACTGCGCCTCCTCTCTCTGGCATCCGTAACAGAGATGCTGCTCACGCTTGAAGCAGCCTCACTACCCTCCTACCTTCCCAAACTGCTGGTACTGAAAGTCCCAGACTGCAGATGCTCCACTGCAGTGGTCACTCTCTCTAAGGACTTTGCCACATCTCCGCAATAATGGCCCAAGTCGACCTGCAGGGACACAGACCTGCACGAAAGCACAGTTGTGCTGTTGCACAGCTTAGTGATGGCCCTAATGGAAGCATTGGAACGGAGCATGTTCTGCCGATGCCTCCGGCGCTCGCTCTGTTGGCCTGCAATTACAGCACGTGTGAGTTCCTGCAGGCACTGTTTGATGTCTCTGTTGCCCTCAGCAACGGCTGTGGTCATCTCACGCATAGCGTCAGTCATAGTGCCATGATCGATTGAGTTGTTCTTATCATCTCCTCTTTTTGAATGATTGATTGAGTTGTTCCGTGCTGCTCCATCTGTCATTTTTATTTTCATCAGGATCGATGTAGGTTCAAGATATGTGGTACCCAGGACCAATCTTGATTTTCTTCAGACCAATAATCGGACTGCCTGGTGTTTAGGCTATTTAAACGTGTATCCTGACTTGCTTGATGTGTTCGGTTCGTACTTCTTGCCCCCTTCAAAACGGAAGTTGTTGATTTTTGATTTATTTTAGGTGACTGAGTTGCCTCATCGTTTAATAGCGGATATGGATATTTTATGCGCGTTGGATATGCTAGTGTTGTGCCCCAAGCTTCAAAGACTGCTATTGAGGAATATATCAACTCTATTATTTCTTTTGACGCCCATGTTGTACTGGTTGCCTCTGATTTTGTCCCTTTTTCCATTTGTATAAATTCTACTGCCAAGAGGTCTGCTGGTGTAATTTTTCTTAATTTTGGAATCTCCTTAAACAGTCTCATTAGGTTTCCCCTGTTTAAAGTATCCAGTCTACCTTTGGTTGAATATTCTGGCATAAAGATCAATTTATAGCCAAACTCTACTGAGTCGCTTTGTTGGTTTTGGGTTTGATGTGATGCAAATTCTTCCAATCTGGGAACTTGGAAATTGTTTGATTTTTGGCTCATGATCTCTACCATAGCCCTTTCTTGTGAGGGTGTATTTGATGTTGGGACTACCCCGTTGGTTTTTCCTGGCTCTATCTTTGAAGTTTTTGGCTTATTTCTAGCCAAGCATTTCCTGTTGTAGTTTGCCTTTCAATTGGGAGATAACATGTCCTTCCTTCTTTGTTCAAGGTAATTTTTATTTTGTTACTAATACTTCTTGCATTTTCTGTTTACAATCCTGTTGGTTCTAATGTTACAAATGCCCTTTTTGACTGGTCTGGCATCTCAACATCTAATTTCCTTGTACTTATTTTTACTTGCTCCCTGTTATTTATTTCTATGTTTGGAATAAAAACTTGTGATTCCACTAACTTTATTTCTACTTCTTGTTTTTTCGTTACTAATTTTTGTTCCAACCTTTTTCTCTCTGTCTCTTCTTTTGCCTTTATGTTATTTGTGTTTTTTACTCCCACATTCTGGTCACTAAGTGTTTTCCTGTGGACGATTTCTGGTGACTTATATTTACTTTGCATCGAAGTACTGGGGCTCCCCGTACTATCTGGTGTGTTCGTTCCTGGGCTGTTTAACTCTACCTTTGTGGTATTTCCACCCTGGTTATTGCTCTTTTTATTGGACTTTTCGGTGAATATTGCATAGGTTTGACTTTTATCCTGTATAGCTTTTTTGCCAATGTTGTTCCTGGCTTTCCGCGCTCTTTTACGTTGTCTTTTTGTTTGATTAACTGATAAACTGTGTGTAGCTGTTGTTTCATTTCCACTTTGTCCATTACTATCCTCATTTGTTTCCTTGACTTCCATTGATTTTATACTATCGTCATGCGGGGGGATGGGCCTCATCTTTTCTTGTCCTGTGGTTCTGATTTTTTCTCCATTTTGACTAGTTACAGTATTTCTCCAGTATTTCCTGAAGATTGTGCAACATGCTAAATTTCTGTCAATATTTCAGGAAGGAACTCCAGTTTGTCTATAATCAGGCCACATCCGCAACTTTGATCCGACGATTTATATTTGGTTTGAGCATCTTTATTATTTCATTTTGTGATTTGTGCGGTGATTATATCCAATTTTGTATGTATTCTTGCAAGTGCACTGCAATTAGGTTCATTAAATCTACTTGAACTTCCAATTTATCCAATTGGAAGTATAAGGCATCAATTGCTTGCTGTAGAGTTCTTAGCAGTGATTCACTCCAAGTGGTTGGTGCTATATTATTGGGTTGCATCAAAATCCCCGATATTGAATCAATTCCGCTGACTGATGAGATCGTAATTGGCGACTGGGCTTTTACGCTTTCTTGGGGTTGACCGCTTTTCTCATTATTTTGTTCCTCTCGTTGGTCCGGGCTAAATGAGAATTTAATAGGTGTTGAGGCTGCCCCCCTTACTCCCCCGTTTTCCTTTTTTGAAACGGGTTGGCTTCAATGATATTCCCTTGCCTATTTGCCTGTAAAACCTCTTCCTTTTGTGTATTTTGTTCTAGAGCTTCAATACGTTCTTTTTCCTCTGAGATTGAAAAGGATCTTGACCACTCTAAATTTAGAGAACTGTCTAGGTTTTCGGTTTGGCCTAAATCACCTTTTTTTATTTGCCTTTCTCCACTTTCTTCTTCCTTCCTTTTTTCTTGCGTAGTCGATGATTGATGTATCTGTGCTGTTGTTTTTATCAACCATCTTTTAATTGTTTTTTTTCTCTTGATCAACTACTCCTACGCTTTTTTCCTGTCCATTTCTACTTGTTTGTTGATGTTGTGGTTGTTGATGTATTTGTGGTTCCAAGTAGAAGGACTTGTGTCTCCTGATTTATTTTGAGTTATCAAGTTTATCGGTTTTATTGGACTTTGTAAGATGAACGCCTCTACTGTGGGCACATAAATTGCAGCCATTGGATCCTTTAAAATGTGGAATTTGTGCTTCTCGTTCTTCCCCCCAAACTTAAATGGTTCTGGAGTTAAAAGTAGAACCAGTCTCTTTTTGTGTAGGTTGGGATCCTCTTTTATTTTACTTTTGTTTGCAATCTTGGTTGGATCTTTTCTGAGCACTTTTGTCCTGCTTTTGCGAGTAGGTGCTTGCAAAATTTTTCCTGACCTCTTGCCCTCTGTGATTAACTTAATCCGTTGTGTAGGGCGCTTGAACTAAGTTGTCTTTACTTTTCTTTTTGTTTACTTTGTTTGCCTTTTCCTTATGCCACTCATTTAACACAACTTACTCTTTAATGTGTGCAATGCAGGGTTTTCGAAATAGCTACTCACCCCCTTCTCCAAGCGCACTCAGACAGCTTTTATTCAACCCAAGATTGACTCCAAATCCAGGCAGCGCTTTGTTATTATTCCACCCTGGTGCAAAGTGGCCTACACTAGCCATTACTCAAATGAAAAGTAGGAGTAGAGTCGTGCCCAGCTCCAGCCAAACTCCAGCCAACGCTACGGGAAGTCGAAAGCTGAACCTGGTCTAGCGAGTCCTCCTCCTCCAGGCCTTCTCCTCGAGGCTGCAAGGTCACTCCCTCTTTCTCCTTTGCTAAAGGTCAGCCACGCTGCTTTCCTCCTCTACTGTTCTTCCTTTAGACTTTTCACTTCTTTAATCTTCTTTAATCCCTTCGATGCTGATGATGGAGCGGTTCCGTAATCAGCATCGGTTGGGCTGTGCTGATGACGGAACCGCTCCGTCATCAGCACAGCCACTGGGTGGAGCGCTGGCGCTCTCCGCCATGGGCATCGATCATGCCCACACAAACAGGGATGGCAGCAGAAGAGATTCCGCTGCCACCCCCGAGCCCCCAAAAGCTTCCTGATGACGTCAGCGTGCACAGCGCGCGCCGACGTCATCAGGAAGCGCTGGACACGCTAGAAACCATTTGTTTCCAGCAAGTCCAGGAACAACAGGTGAGTTTGGGCCTCCGGTTGGGGCGGGCATTTCATTGGGCCTTGAGGCATCGGGGGGGGGGTACAGTGTTTCCTCTCCCCTGATGTCCCAATGCAAGGCATTCCTGGTGCACGATTGCGCACAGTGTCGCGATCGTGCACCAGGAATGCCCCCACTAAACACCAGGAATTTTTTGGGGAGAAAAGGTAGCGACCCCTTGGGCAAGGGTCTCTTCCTTGGGGGCACATTATCAAATCAGACTTTTCTGCCCCGCCCGGAGACAGATCGGCCATTTTTTGGCTGATTCTGGACCTAGGGGAGGGCAGAAAAGCCCACTGGAGCCAGGGATTATTTTTTTCTAAAAATTGGAAGCGACCCCTTGAGCAAGGGTCGCTTCCTTGGGCACCAAATTAGGCATTAGTTCATTCTGCCCCCTCTAGAGGCAGATTTATTTATTTGTTTGGCCTTTCTGCCCCCGGGGGGGGGGGCAGAAAACCCCAATAGACACCAGGGAATTGATTTGTTTCTTAAATGGAAGCGACCCCAAGGGGGGGGCCAATTTAAAAAAAGAATTATATTTGTTCCCCCCCCTGGGGACAGATAGCCTGATTTTTGGGCAAGCCCACTTGAGCCAGGGAATTTTTTTTTTAAATTGGAAGTGACCAGTCGCTTCCAGGGGCCTTTTTTTTTAGTATATTCTGCTGATCTGTTTCTTTATTTGGCCTTTCTGCCCCCAGGGGAGGGCAGAACACCCCACTAGACACCAGGGAGTGACAGGGATGTAAAAATGATTAAATTGATGGTTCCAGGGGACATATATTTGTTTATGTGTATTCAGCCCATTTATTTGGCCTTTCTGCCCCCATTTGTGTAGTGACATAGCCTGTGACATAGCCTGTTATAATGTGTATTGTTTTTATTTCTTGTGAATTGTAATGTTTTATTTCCCCCTTTTTTGTTCTAGTTCAAGGCTTTTGCTCTTTAGACTGTTGCAGCTTGCGGTTTCGTTACTGGTGGTTCTTGTGTTTGTGTAGTTGCATGTGTTTGGTAAGAGACCTTTTTTGTACAATTTCAATGTAAATGTGTTTTTGCAAAGTGTGTAATAATACCAGTATGTTTGGTTTCTGTTTTTTGAGTGTCTAAAAAATGTTTTGCATTTGTGCTTATTTCTTTTTACTTCTTCTAGTGGGATATCGTTGACTATTTTCTGTGTCTTTGCAGAGTAGGTTCTGGTGAGTGTAGCTGTCCCTTGCAAGTGAATTGTATATTTTATCAGTATATAGATCTTTGTGATAAAGGCACACATTTTTTTAACTTACTTTGCACACTGTTGGTTGTTGACTTGTTTGTGCAGTCTCCTTTCTTAGTAAGGATAATGGCTAGCTGCCGGATTACAGCTGACTGACTCTGATTCTGAGGCAGAGGTGGGAGGGGAAGACTCAGGCAGTGAGTTTTCTCTCCACATGGCATCATCTGATGATGAAGATACTCTAAGTGCAGATGAAGATACCCTTGGTACGGATGAAGTGCCTGTGTTAGAGGAGGACATTGATGTGCCGATAGTGTGGCAAGAGGCATCTGGGCTGCAGCCTGGGGCTGCAAGACTTCCTGCTGGTATAGTGAGACAGGCAAGGGCCCAAAACATTTTGAGGCATCATCGACATTGCCTATCAAAAAATGTTTTGGGCCCTTGCCTGTCGCGGGTACTTGGGCCTCCCACACAAGTGAGGCCCCATTTTTATCGGGAGACCTGGAGGAACGCTGGGTGGTAGGAAATTTGTGTGAGCCCATTGATGCCACACTTTCCCACACAGAAATGTGTGAAAAACTGACTTTTTCAGCTAAAATTGAGGTTTGCAAGGGATTCTGGGTAAGGGGACGTTAGGGGATCCATGTAAGTCATACCTCCTTGGAAACCCCTGGGTGTCTACTATTCAGAAATGTTTGGGTTTGGTAGGTTTCCCTAGATGGCCGTCGAGCACGGGGCCAAAAATTTAGGTGACCCCCCTTGCAAAAGCAGGTGGTTTTGACATAGGCAATTTTGAAGTAGCCTCACTACGTTGTGGGCCCTTGCCTGTCGCGGGTACTTGGGCCTCCCACAGAAGTGAGGCACCATTTTTATCTGGAGACCTGGGGGAATGCTAGGTGGTAGGAAATTTGGGTGAGCCCTGTAATGCCATACTTTCCCACACAAAAGGGTGTGAAAAAAACTGATGTTTTCAGCTACGATTGAGGTTTGCAAGGGATTGTGGGTAAGGGGACGTTGGGGGATCCACGCAAGCCATACCTCCTTGGAAGCCCCCGGGTGTCTACTTTCCAGAAATGTGTGGGTTTGGTAGGTTTCACTAGATGGCCATCGAGCACGGGGCCAAAATTCCAAGTGACCCCCCTTGCAAAAGCATGTGGTTTTGACATAGGCAATTTTGAAGTCGCCTCACTACGTTTTGGGCCCTTGCCTGTCCGGGTACATTGGCCTCCTAAAAAAAGTGAGGCTCCATTTTTATCGGGAGACCTGGGGGAATGATGGGTGGTAGGAAATTTGTGTGAGTACGGTGATGCCACACTTTACCACACAAAAATGTGTGAAAAAACTGATTTTTTCAGCTAAAATTGAGGTTTGCAAGGGATTCTGGGTAAGGGGACATTGGGGGATCCTTGGAAGCCCCCGGGTGTCTACTGTCCAGAAATGTGTGTGTTTTGTAGGTTTCTTTAGGTACCCGCAGAGCTAGGGTTCACAAACTACAGCTAGGCACTTTGCCAAAAAAGGGCAATTTTTCACTGCCAAATTGAGGTGTGACCATGTTGTGTTTTGCGCCGTTTCCTGTCGCAGGCACTAGGCGGACCCACACAAGTGAGGTACCATTTTTCTCAGAAGACTTTGGGGAACGCGGGGTGGGTGGAAATTTGTGGATCTACGCAGATTCCAGAACTTTCCACAACAGAAATGTGGGAAAAAAGTGTTTTTTATGACAATTTTTTAGGTTTGCAAGGGATTCTGGGTAACATAACCCTGGTGGGAGGCAGTCAAGTCACCCCATCCTGGATTTCCCTGGGTGTCTAGTTTTCAAAAATGTATAGGTTTGCTAGATTTCCCTAGGTGCCGGCAGAGCTAGGGTTAAAAAACTACAGCTAGGCACTTTGCCAAAAAAGGGTCATTTTTAACTGCGAAATTGACGAGTGACCACGTTGCGTTTGGCGCCATTACCAGTCGCAGGCACTAGCCGCCCCACACAAGTGTGGTACCATTTTTCTCGGAAGACTTTGGGGAACGATGGGTGGAAGGAAATTTGTGGATACACGCAGATTCCAGAACTTTCCACCACAGAAATGTAGGAAAATTTTGTTTTTTTTGACAATTTTTTCGGTTTGCACGGGTTTCTGGGTAACAGAACCTAGTCAGAGGCAATCAAGTCACCCGATCCTGGATTCCCTTGGGTGTCTAGTTTTCAAAAATGTATAGGTTTGCTAGGTTTCCCTAGGTGCCGGCAGAGTGAGGGTACAAAAACTACAGCTAGGCAATCTGCCAAAAAAGGGTCATTTTTCAGTGCAAGATTGAGGTGTGGACACGTTGCGTTTTGCGCCCTTTCCTGTCGCAGGCCCAAGGCCGACCCACACAAATGAGGTACAGTTTCTTTTTATCGGGAGACTTAGGGTAATTCAGATTTGTAAATCATCTGGTATTACCTATTGAGTTTACATTAATTTCTCCCTTCCAAATGAAAGACATTGTGTAAAAAAGAAGTCATTTTGAAAATTGATCAATAATTCTCATGCTAGTATGAGTATTCCCATTTTTGAAAATGTGCAAATATGTACTGTTTCTAAACTCTATAATTTGTACCTATTTCTGAAATACTTAGGTGTCTTTCATACCGATTTTTCCATGTATGCATTTTCCAAGAATAATTGCTCTATACCCGGTACAAAATACCATTGCAAGTGGCTGCTCAGTTTTTGGCTCTGGGTTCGTCGGGTTCTTGGTGAACCTACAAGTCCCATATATCCCCACAATCAGGAACGTCCAGCAAATGTAATGGTATATTGCTTTCAAAGAGATGTCATAATTTCAAGAAGTTACAGGAGAAAACGTTGACACAAAAGGCTGTTTTTTTCAACTATTTTTCAATTTTTCCAATATTTAACTGTTAGTTTCTATAAAGAAACCTTCATGGATTTAAACAAATGACCCCTTTCAGAATTCTGTCTACTTTTCTAAAATGTATAGTTTTCCAGGATCCATTATTGCTTTCATACTCATTTTTACCATTAACTGGAAGAAGGTTGAAAGCACTAAAAATAGCAAATATAGGCTATGTCCCAAAAAAATGCCAAAACTGTGTGAAAAATGTTGGTTCTCTGACAAAAGACTGTCATTCCCTAAAATCTGGGAACATGGTGATTTCAGCCCCACAAATCCTTTTTTAATAACATTTGCAGGGAAAAAACCAGAGGCTTTCATTTGCAGCCCATTTTTCCAATTTTTCTGAAAAAAACAAAAATGTTACTGTATTTTGCTTAATTTCTGGGACCCCTCCAAGGGAATCCACAAACCCAGGGTACCTTTAGAATCCCCATGATGTTGGAAGAAAAGGACGCAAAATTGTCATGGATAACTTATGTGGTCAAAACGTTACAGGGGCCTAAGCGCGCATTACCCCAAATAGCCAAAAAAAGGCTTAGCTCAGGAGGGGAAAAGGCCTAACAGCAAAGGGCTTAAGCTTCTTTTAAACTTTGCACTTGCACTTTACCTTTTATGCTGCTGGCGTGTGGTGATGAGAAAAATGACCGGTGCAGTAAGCAGAGGGTGCTGGGCGGATGATGCAGAGACACATAAACAAAAAAGCAGAAGTGGCCTGCTAAGTTAACCCACCTCCGGGTCCCACTAAAATCCTCTAGGTCCCACTAAGCGCTTTTGACGGCAATACGAGGCAAGGCAATGCAAGGCGGGGGTGTGGGCCGATGGCCGCAGAGCTACCCTTTCTCTCCCTTACCCCCACCTCCACCTCTTACCGCTGCTTACCTCTGCTGCGCTAGGTGTAGGATACAGGATTCTAGATGCCGGGCACCCGGTGCCGCTACTGATGCCGCTGTTCCGCTTGGTTTAGCTCCGCTACCGCTGTGCTGCTCTGCTGCTGTTCTGCTTGGCTGAGCTCCTTGGGCTCCTCGAGCGTCTCCCAGCGTCTCCCAGCTTCTCTCGGCTAGGCCCGGCTCCTCATTGCTTCGCCTTCACCTTTACCTTCTTGCTTCGCAATTGCTCTCTAGAGCCACCAGAGTTTTAGGGAGTGTGTTAGTTAGGTATGGATAGTGAGAGTGAATGTTTTTGTTAGTGTGAGAATTAGTGTGATATAGTGAGAGAGAGAGTTAGTTAGTGAGAGAGCGAGAGTTAGAGAGGTAGTTAGGTAGTGTGTGAGTTAGTGAGTTAGTCTGTTACTGAGAGTGAGATAGTTACTGGGTTAGTGAGAGTATGATAACGTGAGCATAGTAATTTTAGTGATTTTTAATATGTTGGTCATTGGTGTAGCTATTACTGGTGCAGCATTGCAGTGGCATTGTAGCGTAACGGTTTGAGGGCTCATTTTTGTCTAGATTTTAGCTTTATTGTGCCACAACCACATCACCCCCCAAATGAAAAACATACACTGGCTCCCCGTCAACAAGAGAATCTCCTTCAAACTCCTGATCCACGCACACAAGGCACTCCACAAGACCGGCCCAGCCTACCTCAACAGTTGACTCTCCTTTTACGTTCCCAACCGCCACCTCCGCTCTGCCGACCTCTACATGGCCACCGTCCCGCGCATCCAGAGAAGCACCACCGGAGGCAGATCCTTCTACCACAGCGCCACCAAGATCTGGAACACCCTTCCCTCAACCTACGACAGACCCAAGACCTGCTGACCTTCAGGAGACGACTCAAGACCTGGCTATTCGACCAGTAGAGGCAACCCCCCTCCTCTCCCTCAGCACCTTGAGACCCTCGCGGGTAAGTAGTGCGCTTTACAAATCATGTGATTGACTATAATAACCTAAAAGGAGTCCCAAACTAACGTGCCGATAATGTTTATAGTAGATAAACATAAAGAGAATGCTAAACGTCTCAGCAGACACCAGCATAATTTAAGCTCCATGCAGGTGCTAATATTACAGTTCTGATGTAAGTAAAAATTAGCTGTTTTCACCAGCACATTGCAAAAGAAGTTGCAAACTTTTTTACAAATGGTGTTACTGGGGAGTGGCCAATATGTAACACCGGCTTAATGTTAGCCTCCTGCACATCATTACATTACGCGCATGGTTTGATCTATACAGAATAGTTTAGCGAAGTACACCATGAAACATATAGAAAATATTTGGAAATATGTTTTTGCGGTAAAGTGTGCAACGTTATTTTTATATTGTAGATGTTATTTAATTTGTTAGGGTGTTATGTACATTTGTGTATGCCTGCTAAAGTTGAGGTGAGAGGTGGAACAAAGGAGAACTTGATTTATTTTGTTCATTTAAAAAAAAAAAAGGTTTTAAGAGAGAGAAAAGGTACAGGAAAGTGGAGGATGTTAGAGAAAGTACTTTACGTTGTGTGAGGAGATATGGCCATATTGGAAGGAAGTGGGTGAGGAACAAACCACAGATGGGAGAGGAGGATGGTACAGAAAGTGTAGTAAGAGGTGTGCTGTGTCTGCCTGCTGTTGATGTGGCGTCGCTGGTCTGGTTCCTGCAAAGCTTTGTCACAACAACTTGTTAATTGATGTTAATGGGAGCACCTGAGGGCTTCATTACATTTGTGTAAAACTTTGGCTTAAGGTGAACCGAAGGTTATTGCAAGTGGGGGAAGTGTGCGGTGTATGCCTGCAAAAACTGTAAACCAGCGGTGTCGCAAAAGGCAAAACTAAAGGCAGGATGCTTAGTGTATTAATACACTAAACATCCATTGACAAAACAGTGGAAAAGCAGTAAATGTAAATGTAAATGTACAGGAATTTATATAGCGCAAATCACCGAGCGGTTTCTAAGCGCTTGCTTAGGGAACCCGTCCTGGTATTCCCCTGTGAGATAACCCCGGCAGGGTATCCGCAAGGTGAAAGCCAGGCATCCCTCCGCGAGGGGCCGTTGTGGAGATTAAGCAAGCTATTGCCCAGAGTCACAGAGTGTGAACCCGTGAATCGAGTAGGCACCGGAGCGAGAATTGTCGAGTCCATGGACATTTTAGGATTTAAGACCCCGCCGAGCCGGGAATTGAACCCTGGTCCCGGGCTGACCTCTGCTTCCAGGTCTGCCTCCTCTAACCAGTGAGCCACACTTCTCCACAAAGAAGGAATGGTATCTATACGTCTCATACAAACGTAATCTCAGTTTGGAGAACTCAGACGTTGATGCTTCCAAGGTCGATGAACTGAGCTGAGTTTAAATTGCGCTTGTTCAAAAGTAGCACCTACCACGAGACGCCCTCCAGCAGGCAGGCTGTACTATATGATGGGCTGATGGGCGTCAATTATGGGTAGCCGTAGCTGCTTTTTCTGACCTGCCATTCACATTTACACTTCCATTCCCTTTCCTTTCCCTGTTCTCCGGGATGCTTAAGGGAGCAGCGGGCAAAGAAACTAAACAAGGCACACAGAGAACTATTCACTTTCTGTAGTAGCCAGCCCTTATCCTTCTTGTAGTCAGTCACAAAAGTGCCACCCTGAGCTCCGGGGATATCATACGGAGTAGCCTGGCAATCAAGTGCCCAGGTTGTGTCATCCAAAGGTCACTTATTGTTGTTATATGACCATGTAAAGTGCCATCTCAGACATAACCAACATTTTGGATGGCTGCAACAGTACGGCGCGCACCAGACCAGAGATCCGGGGGGGGGCAAGCAACCTTTCCTTCCCCCCCCCCCCCACGGACACCCATGAGCACAATTGACTAGGCAAAAGGTTCTGTACTGTTTCCACGATTCCTGAGGGGTCAGGGTTGTCATGTTCGATAGTTGACAGAAACTATTCGCTCCTTGGTAAGAGGGGCTCATAGTGGCACTGTGAGCTATCTTGTCTACATACTAACATATCCTTAGGGGGTGTCTGGAATCATTCTGGACACCAATCCCTTAATTTATTTTGTCTAAATGCACAGATCCTATATAGATTTGTAGGAACTACACGACATAGCCAATCAGGACTTAGCTCATGCAGTGAACATGCACTCCTCATACCAGACATCTGGATACCTTATCCACAGCCCACACTGTGCCCACGCAAGGTTATGACCAACCTCTGGTAACCATTAGACAATTAATTTATGACTGCAATGGCAGCAAACAAACATTCCTCATCATATATGGTATGCTGGAAACTTTTAGAACCCGCAATGTTTTGTATAAAAGAAGGACACACACTGTTTGTAACTGACACAGTCTTCAGACCTTGTGCTTGTAACTATTCTCCCGGCCGTAATGTTTAATTTAACAAGCTGTTCCTGTTTTGCCAAAAGCCTCTTGTCTTCTGTTATTTAAGGGGTTTTGGACTCAAGTAACACAAAGTAGCACTTAGTACAAACTATTAAACCACATTAAAATTGAAACAAACAACTACTGTACACATAAAATAATAATTGATTTTGAACAAGCCAAGATTCAAATCACTTTAAAACTTTAACCACACACAGCCATACAGGGCTGTAGCTACCATTTCAATCAAACACTATGGAGCCATCTCCAACAATCTGCACTTAGGTACTGATTACGAGTACAGAGGTCTTGAGATGGCCATACCCGTGGTGGAAGATCAATCACTACACCTTAGGCGGTCCGACAGCCTGATTACAAGTTTGGCAGTCAGACTGCCACTTGCCTGACACAACACTAGCAGGATCGATGATCCAGACGGTGTTGTGGAGTCGAAGGAGGTGCTGAATGGCAGCGGTGCCAAGACAGGCACTGACGTCGGGATTTGGACTTCCCTTTTTGGCAGCCATTCAATGGTAGGATCCCTGCCATGAAAAGGATGGTGGACAGAGAAGGAAGGGGCCCCAAACAGGCTAGTGCATACAGGCACATGTGCCTCCCTCTCCATGTACTGTCATACGTGAAGTGTGTGCTACGCACAATATGATGCATGGCACACAATGCACTGACATGCTATAGGGACTGCACCACGGCAGCATCAGCTGCAACCTATCTGAAAGGCCGAGCCATGTCATTGCCATGGGACCGCTGACCTTGGACCACCAGCATGGCAGTCCACTCTTAATGCAGCGGTCTGCACACCGCAGGCATAGCGGGGTTCTCCTGGCGGCAGCATCGACGGGCCAGTATACAGACCTCTGATCTTGTAATCAGGCCCTAAGTGTAAAGTATGGTATAAACAGGTAATTTGCCTTTGAAATTAAAAAAATAATGCACCTGTCACAAAGGTAGCTAACCACTACAATTTACTTATAGAATGTTCTTTCAATCGACAAAACAAACACAAACTAAGCCCCCTAATTAATTTCTTTTAAGACGTTTTGGTTGGCAGACTGCATTGCTTTGAACATAGGTGCCTACTCAAATTCCAAATACCATGGTGGAATGTCTGTCAGCATCATTGCACAGGAAGCCGTAACAAACAACAAAGTGGAAGGACGACACAATGCCTTCCAATCCACACTAGGCAGAACCCAACCTACAATTTATACATTTATAGAAGTACAACAAAAAGAACAAAGCTATCAATAACTACAAATAGAACAATCAGTAAACCAAATTAAACCAAAAATGAGCAAAGAAACCATTAGAATGTATGACATGCTACAATGTAATGTAAAACTCTTTATAAACAACAAACATATATACATTATTTAGAACCAATAGCCAAATGCTATTATTAAATAAATAATAACCCAAACAAACAAAATTATTTTTAAATTAATAATATACATATTATTTTTAACGTCAACCAAAAACTAAATAAAACTATACGTTCAAATAAGACTGATGGAATAAAAATATTATATATCTTAATGATACTAAAGACATGAATCTCACCGATCACAAACATCACTTAAGACATGAAATGTATTATAGCAATTATTGTCACATATAATAAATATTGTACCAAATATCAATCACATAAAACTGTCATAATTCACAAAATATAACATTTCACACCCAGAAGTTTTACGTAATAGTACTTAGGCCCTAATTATGATGTTGGGCGGACGTGAGTCCGCCAGACACCATTTCGGTGTAGGAGCTGACCTACCTTAGGTCAGCAGTTCCGACAACCATATTAGGATTTGACTGCACATGATGCAGTCACAAAGTTCCATTTCTCTATGGGAGCTTGTGCTGTGGGCAGGTTCTGCCCGCCGCACAAGCTCCAATAGAGAAATGGGTGTTGGTGTGAATCCCTGTGCCAGTGGCAGGCACTCACAGTAAGCCACATGATTCGAAGATTTATAGGGGGGCACTATAGTTGCCCCCTTGGCCCAACTGGAAACCGCAGGGAGAAGGGGGCCCTGCTGAAGGCCCTCAAAGTTGTTTTCCGACAGCCTTTTCATGTCAGTAAGCCAGCCATGAAATGCCTGTCCAAAACCAATACCATAATCCCAATGACAGAAACGCCATCCGTAGGAATTATGTTGCATTTTCGGTTGGCCAACGGGTTACTAGAGCCCATTGGAAGCCAGCTAGAATGACCGGCTGGTTTGACTTCCGATCCCTATATTGTTATTACGTCGTCAGAAGGCAAATCAGTGGTGTCGTCGAAAAGCCTCCGACCAGCGGCCAGTTTTTTTCTGACCGACATCCAAATGAGGCCCTTAATGTTCTGGAGCTGCAAATCCTATTATGTATCTATGTAATCAAAAAGTATAACCCACCAAAAATGAAAAAAGAAATTACAAGAGACACCAAAAAAATCCAAAACTAAATTTGTGTTATACAGATCCATTTAAGCAGTCCAAAGTCTTTATGAGCCAAAAATCCTGGGAAAGTGTTTAAAAAAAACAGAAACCCTCATGGAAAACAGAAAGAAGAAAATAAAGCTGAACATTTTTGGTTTACTGCAAGCCTAATTGGATTTCCTTTTTTAAAAAAAATTAACTCCAAATCTCCTTAAAAGACATTAGAAACGGAAAACCTGCAAAGTAAAACACAATACTCACCTGCAAAAAATAGTAACTTAAAAAATAGCATATACATCACGCCTCCTCATTAAAAAGCACATAAGATAATATAATATAACATACTGATATATTACTACAAACTACCTACACCTAGGCAAACACACTAGTAAACAATATTACAACAAATTCTACAAAACAAAAAACAGAACTATAATAAAGTTCACAACTCTCCCTTATATTCCCGCCCTCTAAACCGTAAAAAAACCTTAAAAAAGGTCTTACCTGTTCTGACAAACAGCAGCACCTCACTGCAGCCCCCTTTCAGGAAAATAACCAAAATATGAGACAAACTACAAAATAGAAAGTAGAGGTATAAAGAAAAATAGAAATATGTAAATAAATGCTAACTTTTTTTACAATGTGAAAATGTTTCAAAAATAATAAACATGTAAACAATTTTTTTTTAAAATATGTGAACATTGTAAATTATAAATTAATTAAATTATACTAAACAAATTATTTAAGAAATATGATTACAAAGTATTTTAAAATACTGTATTAATGTATAAAAAAAGGAAAACATTACAGAAAACTGTTTAAAGATAAGTATAATTGCTTATTTAAAAATATCTAAATATGCATAATAAATATGAGGGGGAAAAATGAAAATTGCAAACTGTGTTATGTACCTTTATTATAATAAAAACAAATCTCAATATACATATGGTATATTATAAATGCACAAAAGACTTCCATGTGATTTATTTATCTTGTACACTAATAATTAAATCACATTAACTACTCCTACTGCATACAAAACCATTTTAACAACGGTATTAGACACTGAAAGGGTAACATTTACTATTCCCACTCCAATCAAAACCATTTTGTGGAAGGTGTTAAACACTAAAGCTGCCACATTACCTATTCCTAGTACAACATAGCCTATTTTGGGCAAGGTATTGGACACTAAACAGGTCAAATTTACTATTCCCACTCTTATCTAAACCATTTTGGGGAAGGTGCTGGACACTAAAGTGGTGACATTTGCTATTCCCACTCCAATCTAAACCATTTTTGGGAAGGTGATGGACACTAAAGAGATAACATTTACTATTCCCACTTCAATCTAAACCATTTTGGGGAAGGCACTGAGGAGTTAACATTTACTACTCCTACTCTATTCACAACCAAATAGGAGATGGTGGTAGAAATTAAAAGAGTTACACACAAAATACATACTCCATAGTAAAACATGATATCTATTTAGTAATAAAATAAATATGAATATTAATTCTAACACATTACCATTGTGTGTCTATTTATACATGTGTGTATATATATATATATACATTTATATATATTTATATATATCTATTCACTGAAAAAAACATAGATTTCAGAGACGTTATAGTTAGAAATTAGCATTTGAGAATGCTTTGAAATTCAGTGAAAAAACCATAGGTTTCGGAGACGTTATAGTTAGAAATTAAGATTCAAAAAATCTTAGAAATTCACAGAAAAAACTAGGTTTCGGGGGTGTTATAGTTAGCTGGACATTTCACTAGTACAAAACCATTAGAAAGTCCTCCGTTATAGTTAGTTCTGCTAACTATAACTCGAGCACCCACAATGCACTGCTGAGGATGTCACAGACTACATCATTCATGACATGGTCAGTGACATCACTGATGACATCTCTAATGACATCACTGATGACATCATCCAGTGACTGTGGCTTAGTTTGAAATTTAAATATGTGTTATATATATACCAATCTGTATTGAAGATTGAGTGGATATATAACTGTCTGGATGGATGATTTAGTAGCTGTCTGACTGTCTGTTTAAGTGAGTAATTAAAAGTGTCTTACTTAATACATGGATTAGTAACTAAACTGTGAATGTGTAGATCACTGTCTCTGTTGATGTATAACATGCTGCATCAGTTGGTCACTAACTACATGACTGTATATTAGTTATTGATTAGTTGGGTGAGTATTTGTATGGGACACTGAGTTTATGTGAGGTTGGATGGGGTGTGTGTAACTCTATGCATAGATGTATGAATGGTTGATTTGACTAGGTGTATAGGTTTAAGAGTGCATGTGGAAACAGTTGTTTGGGTGACTGAGTGTATTTATTTGTGTGTTGGTGAGTGAATATATATTTAGTTGTACATCTTCAACAAAGTAAAACAATAAAAGGCATTGTATGTGAGAGTTGCTGTATATATATAAGTATATGTAAGAGTCAGTGATTGTGAGAGTAACTATATGAATGAGAGTATAATTGTAATGGTGATTTTTTAACATATTAACTATGAGTTACTATGTGTTTGAATAAATGAGGTGTTGTGTGTATAACTGTGTGAGTAAATGTAAGTGACTCCATAACCAACGAAGATGACTGCTAATGTGTCAATATTTATATATGTGTATAAGTGCATTTGATAGTGTTCTATTAATGAGTGACTGCATGTATAAGTGATTCTGTTGTTGAGATGTCATCAGTGATGTCATCAGTGATGTCACTGACCATGTCATGAATTATGTAATATGTGACATCATTAGCAGTGCATTGCGGGTGCGTGAGTTATAGTTAGCAGATCTAACTATAACAGAGGAATTTCTATGGTGTTGTACGAGTGAAATTTCCAGCTAACTATAACACCCCTGAAACCTATGTTTTTTTCTGTGAATTTTTAAGGTTTTTTCAATGCTAATTTCTAACTATAACATCTCTAAAACCTATGTTTTTTTCAGTGAATTTCAAAGGTTTTTTTAGATGCACATTTTTAAGTGTAAAAGTAGTTATACCTTTTTTTGTACTGATTTTCTTCAGTTTTTTAACTGTTTATTTATAAAAAATGTTATTCCTTACATAACATTATCTATTTTTCTGCAAATTGCAAAAAAAATATTTAAACTGAAAAACTGTTTTCTATTTTTGTTTACATTTTTTTATTTTAATATATTTATATTATTTTCTTGTTTTCCAAAACTTTTTCGGGGTTGTGCACCCAATGTGTACACATCACGGTGGGTGCGCGGATTCTAGCCGCCATTTTAGAAAAGTCATGAAGGATCCACGTACGGTGTGCGACGGCTGCATGTTTTTCAGTTATATCATATACATTTAATATTATGTGATGTGCACGATTGGTATGTGACCAGTCCGCGATTCCTGCTCCCACACATTCGCGACACATGCGCATTACAGTACGTGATGCTTGCGCGGTGGGGGGTCCCGTGTAACGTCATATACGTGCTGGGGCACGCTGGGTGCGCGACTCCCGCAAAAATGTTTATGTTCTAAAATGATATGTATGTGTCTTTAATATACATATTAGGGCAAGAGATTATCTAAGCTATTCATAAAAAAATTATATTCTCAATAAAAATAATACATTTGTACTCATAATAAACTTATATTATTTTTAAATAGTGCTTCGAGAGCGCAGAGTGCATGGATCCCATGTGACCTCAAAAAAAAAGATTTCATTGGTTCATAACATTTCCCACAGTAACTATTGAAGTACCCCATCCATTTTAATCATTCTTGTTGGAGCATCTTTAGAGAGACATCTCTTTTCCTACAAGAACCCTTTTTGCTTGTTTTTTTGGGTGTTTTTCAAAAAATATCCAACAAAATGGCATCTGGACAGCAGCAGCAGCAGGAGGAAGTATCTTCTGAAGAAAAATTCTTGCAAGATGTACCACGTCCCCGAGGCCGGAATCTGTCGTGTGTAAATTCTTCACTTTTCCACCTGGAGAGAAGAAAGTAAATGCGAGAAAAGTGACGTGCAAAATTTGTGACCGAGTCCTGTCAGGCAGCAGTAAAAGAAAATACTCTTGTGGCACTGCTTCTATGTACAAGCATTTACGGACCACACATCCTCTCAATCTTGCTCGGGAGGAAATGAGGCGAGCTGCTTTGAACCCCTCACCTGCTGTGGCAAGTACGTCTGGAGCGTCCTCAGGAACACCTGCAATGGACATTAGGCCAGAATTTGCCTTTCTCGCCTTTCTGCGTGAAGTGTAAGAAACTTATATGCTTCGGTGAGCAGTCGGTGGATGCAATTTGTGCTGCGTAACGCAACCATTGGTGTTAATTTTTTTGTTTTAGTTTTTGGAAAGATAAGTAATTCCAAAAGTTTCCTGTTTTATCCATTCTTTTGTTTGTTCATTTTTTGAAAAAACACCAAAAAAAATACAAATTGTTAAACAAAACTTACAAAAAATATAAAAGAAACAAAAGTTCTTATCAGAACTACCTTATCTGGTTAAAGAAAGAACTATACTTGCAAGGTAATGTGTGAAAGTTTGGCTGAATATATGTATACAGAATGATTGACTGAAAGAATGCATTAGTATAGTATGGTGAATTTATAGGTGAAGATTTATGAGGAAGTACTGCAGCATGACACTGCAAGCTCTTTAGCTGCACTGCACTGTGGCACTTCCGAAGCACAGGGATGTGGCACATGTACATGAATATGTTGCAACTCTGTGCTTCCCTCTGCACTGCTGCAAAGACTGCAGCGCTATGGTGACACAGGCACCCTTGACCATGGTGCAAGGATGTCTGTGTTGTGCGGAGATTTGTTTTGTGCAGGAAAAACAATCAGTAAAGGCATTTTCCTCTTTCAATGTATACTGAGGAAAAAATTAGGAGAAACGAAAACAATTCTCCTCGTTGTACCTGGCTACACCAACTCTAGGATGGCGCAGCATTCACACTCATCTCCAGATTTACGATTTCTCATAAATTTGGAGATGTGTCTTGTTCTATGGGTGTTGCGTGGGAACACCCACAGCAACACCTATGTAACGCCCCTTCAACGCAAAGTTTTGTGTATGAAGGGGTCGTATTTACAAGGAGCGGAAAAACCATGCAGGATGGCTTTTCCTCTCCTTGTAAATATGAAGGAGTGTCTGGCGCCATAACTACGTTACACAAAGTGACGTACTGGTGCTTGTAAATCTGCCCCATAAGTGCTTAGGTATTGGCATACTGATACAATAAGAACATAGTGCTGGATGGGTGATTGAAGAATTTCATGAGACTGACAGGAGGTATCCTACGCTGTATGGGTACTACTTCAGTATTTAATGGAGAGGACCAATAGTATGTATCTGCTTAGAGATTTGTAGGGATTATGCAGAGAATATTTTATGTGTACTTGTGTTGGTGCCCAGGTCATTTTATAAGAATACCACTCGTAACTGGAATGATGACAGTGCTGCAAACAGAGTGAACACTTAATTTATAAGTGCTTATGTATTGGTGGAGTGATAGGAGAAGTAGATAGTGGTAGATAAGTGATTAAAGAAGTGCATAGGACAGACTGGACAATTCCTACACTGCATGAGTACTAACTGGGTATTTAGAAAAGTGTATCAATAGTATGTAGCTAGTTAGAGGTCTGCTTGGATAGTGCACAACATATTATAGCTGTACTTGTGTTAGTAGCTAGGCCATTCCATAACTAGTAACTAGAATAATTACAGTATTACAAACAGAGTGTATAGTGAATGTATAAGTGATTAAGTATTGGTGAAGTAATAGGATAAGTAGATAGTGCTGGATGGGTGATTGGAAAAATGCATGGGACAGACAGGAGGATTTCTACACTGCATAGGTACTAACTGGGTATTTAGAAGAGCATATCAATAGTTTGTAGCTGGTTAGAGGTGTGCATGCATAGTGTATAAAATATTGTACCTGCACTTGTGTTAGTGACTATGTCATTCCTTATGTATATGACCAATAACTGGAGTAATTTCAGTGTTGCAAAGAAAGTGCGTGCTGAATTTATAAGTGCTCAGGTATTGGTGGAGTGATAGGATATGTACATAGTGCTGGATGGGTGACTGGAGAAGTGCATGGAACAGACAGAAGGATTCCTAGACTGCATAGGTACTAACTGGATATTTAGAAGAGCTTATTAATAGTATGTAGCTGGTTAGAGGTCTGCATGCATAGTGCACAGAATATTGTAGCTGTACTAGTATTGGTGTGTCCATGGTTTCGAGAATGGTAGTCTGTATTTTAGGTTGTGAGGAGGTGCATCAGATGATCACGGGGATAATGTCATCAGTGATGTCATTTGGGATGTCATCAGTGATGTCATGAGTGATGTCGCTGACCATGTCATGAGTCATGTAATATGTGATGTCATCAGCAGTGCATTGCGGGGGCGCAAGTTATAGCTAGCACAACTAACTATAATGGCCAAATTTCTCTTGCTTTGTATGAGTGAAATGTCCAACTAACTATGACGTCCATGAAACCTGTGGTTTTTTCAGTGAATTTCTAAAGTTTTTTAAATGCTGATTCCTAACTATAATTTCCCTGAAACTTGTGTTTTTTTCATTTAATTCAATATATATGCATTTAATCTCCTCTCACTCCTACAAGGAAAGAATCAGCACTCAGGTTGTTGTTTGGAAGTATTTAATCTGCAAAGGACATGATCCACGCATTTTGGCTCGTCCGAACCTTGATAACGATAAAATACGTCATTGTAGCATCCTTATTTAAATATACAAAAGCCTAAAGTTGCCAACATTAACAAAGGACTACATATTAATTTAATCCAAAAACCTGGTGGCCATATTGGCCGGGTCACGCGTGAAAAATCAGGAATTGATGCAATAAAGAACAAAAAACAAGTGTTAATAAGCACACAATTTAATTTCAGGATATCTTGCCCCGTGACCGCCATACCTGTATGTCAGCCAATGTGAATTATCCATAATAAACATACTTAGGATTGCAAACATCAACATAAACAATGGACTACACTTTAAAGTGAAAGTCTATCGGCCATATTAATCTGGGCACGTTGCATATTATGATGGTTCGTACACGAAAGAAAAGAAAAATAAGGGGTGTTAATATACACACACTATCCCTGAGATGTCATGAGTGATGTCATGAGTGATGTAACTGACCATGTCATGAATGATGGAATGTCTGAGGTCATTAGCAGTACATTGCGGGGGGAGTAAGTTATAGTTAGCTCAGGTAACTATACCTGCTGAATTTCCCTGGTTGTGTATGAGTAAAATCTGAGTCTAACTATATCATCCCTGTTATCTTTGGTTTTGTCAGCAAATTCCTAGTTTTTTTTAAAGTTAAGTAAGATGCATATCACAATGGAGGGTGGGGGCTTGGAAGCAGGGCCTGGCATTGTGCTGCCCCCACCTAAGTTTGCTTCTCCTGCCTTCCCTCCTCCTAGCCATCTATTGTTCAAGTCCATGTTCCTGCTCCCTTATTACAGCCCTGTGTGGCTGTTGATCTGCCACTGGCCTTTCCGCCTTCTCTGAACAGTTAGCTTGCTGCCCCATCCACCTCCTTCATAACCTCTGTTGTCTGAATCCATGGACTAGCCTCCTCCATCCTGCCATGCATGGTCTGATGTGCTCCCGCTGCCTTCCATTTAGCATGATGTACCAGTTCACTCCTCCTACCCTCCATTGCCCAATTCTATGCCCCATCATTTACCCCCTGCTTAGATACTGTGCTTAGCTTGCTGCCCCTATTCTCCTTCCCCCTGCCCTCCGATGTCTGTGTGCATGCCCGTGCTCCATCCTGTTTGCCGACCATGTTCCATAGACCTGCCACTCCTATCCACTCTGAGTGTTCCGTTGAGCTGCCACTCCCCTCCCACCCGCCTAGCATTGTCAAATGACTGTAACCTGTCCCTGCCACCTCCACCCTGCCTGTCCACATTCCATGCCCCTATCCCCTTCCGCCTGTCCCCATGTTCCATTTTACTGCCACACCCTTCTGCCCTCCCTAGTCTGTTGTGCTGCAACTGTTCCTCCTGCCTGCCCCGCGTGGTCTGTTGCGAGGCCCCTTCCCCTGAACTCTCTTGTCTGTGCCCAGGTCCTGACCCTCCCTTCTATTCTCCATGGTCCTTTGTGCATGCCCCTGCACCCTCCTTCTTGCCCATCATAGCCATTGTGCTGCCACTAACCCTCTCGCTTGTCATGCATGGTCTTCTGTGCTGCCACGGCCCCTCCCACCTTCCCTGTGTGGTCAGCTAGCTGCCCTTGACCCTCTCCCACCTTCCCTCCATGGTCTGTGTGTATGCCATTATCATCTCACTGTTGATTTCCATAGTGTGTCTTGCCTCTAGTGCCCATCCTGCCTGATCTCCATGGTCATCTTGCTACTCCTGCCCTGCCCCCTTGCCCCCAGCCCTCTGTTTACATGTGCAGACCCCTATTCCCTCCCTCCTGGCTTGTATGTTCCATTGTAATGCCCATGATCCGTCCCTCCTGCCTTTTATGGTCCGTTATGCTGCAGCGTTCTCTCCTGCCTGTCCATTATGGTCAGCTAGCTTCCATTGCCTCTTTCCCCTCTTTTCTCCGTTGTACTTGTGCATGGTCCTGTCCCCTCCCTATTGCTTTCTATGGATTGTTGTGCTACACTCCCATCCCACATGCCCTGTGTGGTGTATTGTGGTGTATTGTGCTGCTGAAAACCCTGATGCCTGCCCTGTAGGGTCAGTTTGGTGCACCTCTCCATGTCCCTCCTGTCCTCTGTTATCCGAGTCCATGTCCTTACCCCAATTACTCCTGCCTTCCATACTTGCTAACATTTTGAAGTTGGTAAGAGGGAGATTTTGAAAAAAAACTGGGGTATTGAATTTCCCCTTTGACGCACATTAAAAAAGAGGAGATTGTAGACAGGAGACAGATCAAATAAAGCCCATTTGGGCTTAAAAACATTTGTTGTTTCCTGCTGAATTGGGTCTGTTTCCATGTATGGTTGTACTACCACTGCCTCCTATTTCTGCCCACAATGGTCTATTATATTGCCACAGCCTCTCTTGCCAGTCCTGTATTGTTGGTGTGCTGTCCCTGCCCCCCTTTCCACTGCCATCCATAGTCTGCTGTGCTGCCACTGGCCCTCCTGCCCACCCAGTGTGGTCAAATTGTTGCCTCTGCACCCTCCTACCTGCCTCTGCCTCCCAACAGTATCCTAATGAACAACTAGATTGCTAACATTCTAAATTTATTACAAAAGTGTGGAACACCTGCCGTTATCTTGATGTAATCAAACTCTAATACCTAGAGCATTTCCTTTAGAAATTACATATATGAGAGGGTCTTATTTGCATCAAAATTATGGTCAGTGCTCTAAAAAACTAAAATGAGGACATATTTTCTGAGTTTTCAAATAGCAATAAAGCACTTTTAAATTATTTGTCATCTTTGTTTTTTTAACCAGTTGACCACTTGATTAAATGTTGCACGTAGGGGAGAGGATTTGGTGTTACTTCCAGAGCTGCAGACTTTGCAACGGGGGAACCAGGTTGGAGTTTCTGCTTCAGCTCAACATTCTGTGATTCCGGTCAAATCACTTAATCTCCCCATGTCTAAAACCAAAAGGAATTTGTTTTTGTGTGATGTAACCAATGTTCATGTAAAGCACTCCAATACCTGACAAGTCTGCTCTATCGAAAACTGCAAAAACACAAAAAATAAAGGGGCTCATTAGGATCGTGGTTTTCCCGCATCCTCCGGGCCGGTGGAAGCCACCGCCGGGGAGGCACAAAAGACCCACCGCCAAATTAGGATGGCGGTGGGTCTCAAAATCGGTCCGCAGCTTTTCCGCCGCGGTCGCCTTCCGACCGCGGCGGAAAAGCTCAAACATGGCTGGCTGTGTCTATCAGACACCGCCAGCCATATTAGGATGGCGGAAAACAGTGCCTTTCCGCGGGGGATTCTCCGCCGTGGAAAGGCATACGGTGATTTCTTTGGGGGCCCGTTGCGGGCCCCCAGGGTGATGGGAGAGTGGGGGGTGCACATGGGGGGTACCTATGGTACCCCCCTGCATTTGCGCACACGAAGCGGCAGGCACCGCGCGGTGCCTGCCGCTTTGTGCATGCAAATACTAAGCATGCATATTTAACCTTGCGGCGGGTGCTGCTTCAAGCAGCACTCGCCGCAATGTTAAATATTGAGGATGTGACCGCCAGGCTGGCGGTCACATCCTAATTGCACTGGAGGGACCGCCGCTGCCCCTGCGGACGGTCCCTCCTCCTCTAGGGTGGCGTCCGTCCGCCACCCTAATGAGCCCCAAAGTGTTTTGCACACTTCTGTCATTGGGCTACATGTGGGCTACATCTGGGTGATATTTGTGCTACATTTGGGCTCTTTTTTTCTCTGGTGGCCATCATGGGAGATTTATTTGTTATGAAATTTCCTAATTTCCTCATTTACTGCAGTCTCCTCAGTAGGAAATGCTTTCAGTTTTTTACTTTGATTCCATCAAGAAGGTATCCAGATATGTCACACATTTGCCATAGATTCTGAATGTTAGCACTCTAGTTGCACATTAGATCACTGTAGTAAAGCTACTGCTCACCAGGGAAGTCTGCTGCTGGTATTCAAAGTGCATGTTTCAGTCTGCATGTCAGAATTTTTTAGCACTAATTATAATTTCCATGGCAAAATGAACCCCCTCATTGTGTTCCTTTTTAAATTAAATGTTTTAAGTGTTACCAGTTTATTCCAATCAAGATGGCTTCAGGTGTGCCATACTTTTGTCATAAGTAAGACAGTAAGCGCTCTACTTGTTCTTAAGAACACTTTGGGACATTCTGTCATTGAGCTATACGTGGGGTACATCTAGATGATATTTGTGCTACATTTGGGCTCTTTTGTCTCTGGTGGCCATCTTGGGGGACTTAGGGCCAGATGTAGGTAGGCTTTTACCGGTCGGTAATGGCCGAATTCGGCCGTTACCGACCGGTAAAAGGAATTTGAGATGTAGTGGGCAAAATATTACAGAATCGGTAAATTTACCGATCGGTAAATTTACCGATTCTGTAAATTACCGAATCGGTATTTTTACCGATTCGGTAATTTTGAGATGTAGGTGGGACTTTACTGAGTCCCACAAGCCTTACAGAATCGGTATTTTACCATCAAATTCAATTTGATGGTAAAATACCGATTCCGGTGTGCATGCACATGTGTGCATGCACACCTATGCCATATGACAGGCAGACCTGCCCTTAGGGCAGGTATGCCTGCCACATGGCACCCGAGCCTCTTTTGGGGGTGCCAGAGGGTGTCAAAGTGACACCCCCTGCACCCTTGTGACATTCGGTATTTACCGATTCGGTAAATACCGAATCGGTAATGCCCATGCATTCCTATGGGCTTCAAAGCCCATAGGAATGAATGGGCATTACCGGTCGGTATTTACCGAATCGGTAAATACCGATTTTTACCGATTCGGTAAAAAAACATCTGGATGTACCTACATCTCCCTGCTTCTATTTTACCGATTCATAAATACCGAATCGGTAAAATTCGGTATTTATGAGTTGGTAAAATAGATTTACCTACATCTGGCCCTTATTTGTTATGAAGTTTCCTAATTTCCTCATTTACTGCAGTCTCCTCAGAAGGAAATACTTTCAGTTTTTTTACTTTGATTCCATCAAGAAGGCATTTAGATGTGTCACACATTTGCCATAAATTCGGAATGTTAGCACTCTAGTTGCTCATTAGATCACTTTAGTAAAGCTACTGCTCACCAGGGAAGTCTGCTGCTGGTATTCAAAGTGCATGTTTCAGTCTGCATGTCAGAATTTCTTAATTAAATAGAAGAGGATTTGAGAAGTCAATATGTGCCCTAATTTTTCTTTCTGCAGCACTAATACTTTCTATGGCAAAATGAACACCCTCAATTTGTTCCTTTTTAAATTAAATGTTTTAAGAGTTACCACTTTATTCCAATCAAGATGGCTTCAGGTGTGCAATACGTTTGTCATAAGTAGGACTGTTAGCACTCTAGTTGTTCTATAGAACACTCTGGGAAGCTGCCGTAGAACACAGAGGAATCAACTGACAGTCTCTGACCTTGTTGGATGTACTTGTTTTACTGAGAATGTCAGACTTCATTCCCACATGACATAGATAGATAATGTGAATTTACAGAAAATATGCTCTCAGTTTAGCTTATAGATCACCTTCCAAACCTCTGTGGGAAAAGCATGAGAAAATAGTTTTCTCTCAAACATTATTCATGATATCCCAGCAGAAGGCTTTTTCACATGGTAAAATCACTTTAGAACACACCACAATTCGTAAAATGAGTATGGTACCATCAACAAATGATTTATAATGTAACTAAAGCCTTAAAACCTTCTATTAACTGCAATGCTTTTTAATGAGCTGCTATCATGTATATTGGTCCCAAGATGGCTGCCAACACTTCTTGGATGAAGTGCTTTCAGCCAATCAGATGTTACAATGAGACGAGTGGTTAGGCTCCGCCTAGATATATATATTTCTTTTTCCATTAATATTTAAAACACTACTGAATGGATTTACACCATTTAACCAAAAAGGGCTCTTTCTGAACCAAGGGCTAGCTTTTTGCCAAATTTGGTGTAATTCCGTTCAGCAGTTCTGGCTGTAGCCGTGTCTAAAGTTTAGTATGGAAAATTGCATGGAGAAAACACGTTTTGGGACCCCCCTTTTTTCTCGGCCTTGCTTGCCGAATCAACCCGAAACTTTCAAGATAGGAGCGGACCAAAGTGGGCCATAAGTTTTGAAAATTTCGCAAAGATTCGTCAACCGGCACCAAAGTTATTGGGAATAGAATGTTGCGATTTTCCTATGTAACTAGGTCCTAACTATAACTGCCTACTGGCGACCGCCAGTAGGTAACATATATATATATATTTATATATATCCAGGGCTCAATAAATTTGCTTCCCCTTTGTTTATTGATTTAACAACGATTTGAATTGGTCCTCTTTAAGTGGTGTATATACATTTAATGCACATGATAAGATGGCCGCCATAGAACTGAATGAATTGAAGTACATTTTCGATGTTTATGAATTTACCGGAAATGATGTAGTTCCACTATTTGAGCTGTTTGTAACTTTATTATTTAATGATGAACAATGTGTTGTTGTGCGGTAAAAGTTCAAAAAAGGCGCGATGCCGAAACGCGTCCGGTTTTCCGTTACGGAATTCGGTAAATAAACCCGTATAACTTCTGCCACGAGAGTGCGGTCTATTCTTTTGCCTTTGCGAAGGTAGGTGAGCTTCATATATATATATATATCACCTACTGGCGGTCGCCAGTAGGTAGTTATAGTTAGGATTGGCTACCATAGGAAATCCGCAACATTGGGAATAACTCTGGCGCCGGTTGAGGAATTTGTGTGTAATTTTCCAAAATTTTGGCCAGCTCCGCTGCGCTCCTTCCCTGAAAATTTCGGGGGGATTCGTGAAGTGGGGCCTGAGAAAAAGGGGGTTCCCAAAACGTGTTTTCCCCATGTTAATTTCCGTAGGATGGTCTGACAAGTCTACAGCCCGAACCGCTGAACGGAATTACGGCAAACTTGGCAAAATTGTAGGGACTAGTACGCAGATGTGCCTTTGCTATATTTGCTGAAAATTGCTCCAGTGATTTTTTTGAAAATTAACTTCAAAAACACATATATATTTATAGTCGCGCTCCGAGCGCTCACGGGTACGCGTACCGGGGAGCGCACCGGGTGCGCTACGGGAGTG
Organism: Lissotriton helveticus; assembly: GCF_964261635.1. Taxonomy (NCBI): domain Eukaryota; kingdom Metazoa; phylum Chordata; class Amphibia; order Caudata; family Salamandridae; genus Lissotriton; species Lissotriton helveticus. The sequence goes on from NC_136057.1 coordinate 1,148,886,682, forward strand.
CACGAGCGGAAAGCTAATTGGCTGTCGGGTGTCTGTCAACATTCTAAACAGTCCGGAGAGTCCGCCATCTTGTGTCTCGGTAGAATCGAGACACAAGAGGTGAAAAAAGAAAGGGGGATATAATTAAAAGGAGGCAGAGTAGACACCAACTGACCCCCTAGGTTTTTTGAGGGGGGCCTAGAAGGACCCTGAAGGGCAAAAAAAGTTTTTGTTTTTTTTTAAATTTTCGCGGGGTAAGCGCAGGGTGCGCTCCCAGGTGCGCTCTCCGGTACGCGCACCCTGAGCGCACCACGGGGAAAAACAGTGTAAAAAAATAGAGTACAAAAAATAATGTAGAGTGTTTAGAGGTAAGTTAGCTCTGGAAAGAGCTGTTGTGTTCATTGGGTGTTTTTTGTACCTACAAGTAGGTACCAATGCAGAGTCTTATATTCAAGAGGAAAACTCTATTCCCCTCATCTGTAAAATGCACACCATCTCTTCTATAGATGTTTTGCATGTTGTAACGCAAGTTGTTGTGGTAAATGGAACACATAGCATAGTCTCTGAGGTAAGCAGAAACAGATTTATTTACACGTTTCCTTGCTTTCTCAATCTGTGGACAAAATTGGTTGGACCAGTTCCATTTTTGCCTTTGGCATATATTAGAAAATACCAAGGCAGTTTTGGGAAAAAGTGACATCAATTGCCCAAAGATGTCCTTTAAAAGCATTTCCAGACCTACCCCAATCAAAGTGCCTAAGTCATTTCCACCACAGTGCACAATTATACGGTCAGGGTGTGGTAAATGCATAAAGGATTTTACCAATGGTGTCAATTGGTGACTCCTCAATCCTCTTTGTCCAATCCATACAATGTTCACATTTGGTAAATCAAGATTGTAAACACCTCTGTTAGTTGCGTATTTTTGAGCCCAGTGGACATAGCTATGACCCACAAACCAGACTTTTGTCATTTTCAAGGTAGATGTGCTTCTAATCAGATGAGTTGTGGAAATGAAATGGCAGTTTGATTATGAAAAAAAAGTGTTTGAGAATCCGTGCAGATGAATAAGTAGAAATGATTGGAGCTTTGTTAAAAATCTCTATTGAAAATTAGGGTGCATGCTTTTTTTTTTAAAGAAGTCATTTTAATGGTTCAGAAAAAGTCATTTAAAGAAACATTGCATTTTATTAGCTAGTAGATTGAGAGGTCAAGCAGGCTTGATGGATTTTTTTGCAACATAGTAAAATGAACTTGTGAACTCTGTGCTGGTTTTAGAGGGAGTTACCATGGTTACTTGGTGAATGAGCACTGGGGGGATGGGTGAATGTTATGTGAGTTTCAAAGTCTTAAAATCTTCAACCAATTAAAATGTGCAGTTTGGTTTTGAATTTGTGGGGGAACAATTTTTATTGGCTATGTGCAAGAATATGGCTCTGACATCAGAAAGAATCTGTGCCATTATTGAAAGGCTCCCAGTGAAGGAAGCATTGTTCAGAGATTCTGCTTAAGAATATCTGTTGACTGTGACTGACACTGTTTGACATCTTCCAAACCATTTTTAAAGGTGAGTAATGATTCTTTTAAAATATTAGAGAGTTTAAAGATTTTTGACAAGTATCATAGTGTGTGTCTCTGTGAATTAAGGAATTATATTTTAACTTTTTCCATAATGTTAGCTGTGTGTTTATAAGGTAGTCTTCTTTATAAATTGTTTTTTATGCTTGGATTCAATGCTGGTTTAGAAATTGTGTAATGGTTTCATTGGAGTTGTAAATATGCTCATTTTTTTTAAGCACATTGTGCAACCTGTAGCATGGGTGGAAGGAGTGAATGTATGGAGAGGGATAGGAATAGCAGATAGAAAACCATATGAAATGGTGGGGAGATGCATAAAGTATTTCAGTAATGGTATCAAAAGAGATGTAATATAAGATAAAGAGGAACATATTTACAAGACTTTTGCGCAATTTTATACATGGGTGGAAGCAGAAAATGCATGCAGAATTATAAAATATGTACCCAGACAAGAATATGAAATGCCGTGAGAGATGTTAAAATTGTGAGACTCTACCTTATAAACACACAGCTATGTCAAAGCATCTATCCCTGTCTCATCATGTGAAGCCATGCATTTTAACATAAAGTTCACAGCCCTCTTTAACTTTAAGGGAATCCTCTTATATCGTCCCCCCGGGACAAGATCGGCCTTTCTGACCAATTTAAGTACGATAACGGAATCGATAGCCACCGAAGAGTCTACGACAGTTATGGGTGACTTAAATTTTTACCTAGAACAAGGAAATGATAGGGATACCGCCGCCCTCACATCAGACCTAGAAATAATGGGCCTCAGACAACTTGTTACTTCCCCCACCCACCAGGCAGGACATACACTGGACGGTATTTTTTCTAATGAAGAGGGCATGCATATATTAAATACTCTACTTTTTTTTTTTTTTTTCTTAGAATTTTTATTTATTTTCTAAGAAACAAACAAATAAGAAAACAAACATTGCAGCAATATTACAATAAAGGCAGAAACTCCAATGTTCCGGAAATTAAATAGAGAGACATTGATCTACGTGCTATACATTACTGATTACTCTGTAATTGTAGTAGTTGTTACTCTTTTTTCCTTTTTTTTATTAAACTCAATCCAAGCAGGTACATAACAAAAAAATATATATATATTATTACAAAAGGATCATAGGAGCAAGAAACATGTTAAATGGAATACAAGTTAAAATCAAATCATAAGGCATCATACTCATGATCAAAAGAGTTTTACATATTCAAGAATTTTCCCACTCAATAAAAAGAAGAAAAAACAATAAAACAATACTTAATACATAATTATACTGCTTACTATCTTCCACCCCATCTGAGGAGATCTAAATAGGTGGATTTAATCCTGATTTCCACCTCAAGACTGGAGACCAAATTGATTCGCCCAACTTTTTCCATTTAATTCCTCTTGTTGAATATATGGCTCTTTCAAAGCTGAACACAGCTAAAAAGCGCGCTAGCCACATCTGGAAGCTTGGTGGTTCAGCTTCTTTCCATCGGGCCAACAAAATAATTCTGAACACCGCAGTGCCTATAAATAATAGATTTTGCTCACTCTTTGATAGGGCGATTGAAGAGTCATATCCTAAAATAAACAATGAATCTGTCTCTGGAAGATTATGACCAAACAGCACCTCCCAGTAATTAGCAATCATATGTTTAATTTGACTGAGCTTGGGGCAACTGCTTAGCATATGTATTAAATTAGCTGGTCCTTGTGTACATCTTGGACAAAGATCATTCTCCCTTTTACCCCAGGAATATAGTTTGGCTGGTGTATAATAGAGGCCAAAAATAGTTTTATATGTTTGAGCTTTAAGGTTACTGGCCCTGAACAGTCGTTGGCTCAGCTCAAGACTCTTATAGATGTCAACATTCGGATTGCTGAGTTTAATAGCCCAGTTAGATTCAATCTTTTCCAAATCATCTTGTAAGTTTACTAGAAGAAGATTATATATAACCCCAATTCGTGTGTTAGACCTATTAATGGCCTCCAACAAATCTATTTTTCCTAGCCCAAGGGTAGATCTTTTTGCCTTAAGGTTTGTATATAATTGAACATATTTAATGTAGTCCCCGTTGGAAAGATGATATTTATCCTTTACATCTGAAAAAGTGGTTTCTAAACCATGTATCAGAAAATCTTTAACACGCAGAATTCCAAGACTCTGCCATTTTCTTGCTATAGTATCGTTTGAAAATGGTATGAACACTTTCATATGCCATAAGGAAGTATACCTGTTCACATTACTAATATGCAAATGTTTAGTAACTTTGCCCCAAACCTTAAATGCACCGTTTATAATTTCGTATTTCCGGTCATGTGAATAATCTCGTGCCTCCTTTTGTTGTAAAAGCAATCCATTGGCCACGTTTCCTAGCAGTAACTCATAAATTGAAGGTGGAATATTATTATTATCAAGGGGTGATACTTGTAAGTTAAAACTAATCAGTGGAGTCATTTGTTTAAGACGTGCAGCCCAGTGATACATGCTGATATTGGGTATTGCCATCCCACCTCTTTCACTAGGAAGAGACATTAATTTATGAGACCTTCGAATTTTGCCATGTTGCCAGATAAACTTAATCATAAGGGATTCAAGGGTTTTTAGGATCTTAGGATCAATAGCCAATGGGATTGCTCTAAACAAGTAGAGGCATTTAGGAAGTATATTCATTTTGAGAAAATTGGCTCGTCCTATAATAGTCAAATGAAGTCCATTTACTCTATCCAAATCTTTTTTTATACTTTGAATTAAAGGATTATAATTATAGTTAATTACAGATTTAATGGCAGGAGTAATAACAATTCCTAAGTATGTAGCACTTGCTGCTATTCTTTGATCATTGTAATCAATGTTGTCCGTACATAATACAATTGTCTTTGTTTTGTTCAGAGAATATCCAGAATAGAGGCCAAATTCTGTGGTTAAGGCTTCAATTTCCCCCATAGCTTCAACCGGGTTTGATGTTACAACCGCGATATCATCAGCATATGCTAATACCTTAGTGGAAAACAGGCCAAGAACAATTGGAGTGATAGAAGGGCTCTCAATAATTTTCAAAATCAAGGGATTAATATATACAGCAAATAATAAAGGGGAACACGGACAACCTTGCCTCGTACCTCTAGTTATGTTAATATCATCAGATTCAGAACCCATCAATTGTATTTTAGCTTTAGGAGATAGGTAGATTGATCGTATCGCTTTGATAAATTTAGGGCCGAAATTGTTGAGCTTCATAGTTGCCCACAGGAATTTCCACGAGACGCGATCAAACGCCTTTTCAGCATCTAATAGTATCATTGACATTCGACCCCCCGTGACAGTCATGGCATCGAACAAGGCTATTGCCCTAGAAGTATGATCTGTTGTTCCTTTACCAGGTACAAAGCCATGCTGCCACGGGGAGACGATTTGCTCAATGACCCTGCTGAGTCTCGTGGCTAACACCTTGGCATACAATTTAGAGTCCGCATTGATTAACGATATGGGTCGATATGATGTTAACTGTTCAGGTAGTTTACCTTTTTTCGGAAAGACAATTATATTAGTATAATTCCAGGAATCTGGGGTTATCCCGTTCCATTGGATACCTAAAAAAAGATCATGCCGTATTGGACCCAATTGAGAGCTTAGAATTTTATATAGATCTATAGGTAATTTGTCAGGGCCTGCTGCTTTACCTGAAGCTAGTGTGGTTAGAGATAATACAATTTCGTCTAAGGTGATTTCGCCTTCCAGATCCTGTCGTGTAATATTATCCAATTTTTTTAGACCTTCGGTATTATTTATAAAGTTGTTTAAAAACTCATATTCTGTACTTGCTAGGGGGGTAGGGTCCTCCGTATAGAGATTTTGATAATACTGATGGAATAAAGCAATGATCTCGTTTGATTGGGTATGCGCCTTACCATTCACAGTTATTGACTTTATCTGATTAGAAACATTCCTTTGTCGGGTGTATAGCGCCAACTGTCTCCCCACTTTTTCTCCATTCTCATAAGTATCTCTCCTATGAGCACTATACGTGGCATAGGTAGAGTATTAAATACTCTACCTATGCCATGGACAGATCATTTTGCTATATGTAGCGGCTTGACAATCAAGGAGTCATTGAGGAAGAAGGTTACATCTGCTAAGCCAGGCTTGTTCAAAGTATGGAAGAACATAAACCATACTGAACTAAAAAAACTCCTGGACAAGACTCGCCCAGACCTTTCCAATGAACCCAATACTGCTACTCGTCAATTCCAGGAATGGCTAGGTGAGGCAACGAATCACCTAGTACCCACCAAACTCCATTCTAGAAATAGAAGCTTACTGACCGCTCCGTGGTACACAGAGGAACTAAGAACCCAAAAACAATTAAGTAGGAATAAGGAAAGGCACTGGCGTAGAACCTATGACACCGAAAGTAAGATCAAATATAAAGAATCACTTGCCATCTATAAAACTATGATTATCGTAGCCAAAAAAACGTTTTTTTCGGAACAAATTGAAAAAGCTAAAAACTCAAGTAGGCAACTATATGACATCACTAAAACCTTATCTGGTAATGCTCTAGATCTTAATCCGGCTCCGTCACAATCACTCTGTGACGCACTGTCTGAGTTCTTTTTCTCCAAAGTCAACGACATCTACCAAGCTTTTACCTCAAAAACTAATATTATCAGAGCCCCTCCTTCCCACACACCCTCAGGAAACACCTTGTCTAGCTTTAAGGCCCTCACCACCGACCATACAAAAACTATTGTTATGTCCATTAAAACGGGATCGGCTCTGGACCCTTGCCCTTCCTCAGTACTTTCTATGGTGATGGATACTACTCTTCCGGTCATTACTGAGTTCAGGGACATATCCAGATTCCTTAAAAAATACACTGGTTAAACCTTTGCTGAAGAAACCCAGTTTAGATAAGGAGGAACTAAAGAATTATAGGCCCATAGCAAGTCTCCCTTTCTTAGCTAAAGTGGCGGAAAAAGCCATGAACCAGCAGCTGTCAGAGTATATAGAGAAACATCATCTATTGGATGACACACAGTTTGGTTTCCGTAAGTATCACGGTACGGAAACCGCCCTTATCAAAGCAGCAGACGACAGCAGAATTATCCGTGATCAAGGAGGGACTGCATTACTTGTATTGCTAGATCTCTCGGCAGCCTTCGACACGGTCGACCACAAGATCTTGGTGGACCGTGTCGAAAGGATGGGTATTCACCATACTGCGAGAGACTTGCTCTCCTCCTTCCTGACCGATAGAACGCAGGTGGTCACACTGGGGCCATACCAATCGGCCAAGCTGTCTCTACCGTGTGGGGTTCCTCAAGGCTCATCCCTTAGTCCGACACTATTTAACATTTATGAGTCGGACCTTGCTTGTGTGATCAAAGCACACGGGATGAGCCTAACCTCATACACTGATGACACGCAACTGGTGTTGGCCATTAAAGGTGATGGGCTGGTGGTGGAAGAGCGCTTCCAAAATGGAATGATGGCCATTGGAGAGTGGATGGCAGGGAACTGCCTGAAGCTCAACTCCGATAAAACGGAGGTGGTCATCTTCGGACCCCTCTCTCCAAATTGGTCTGCATCCTGGTGGCCACCAACCTTCGGTACCCTTCCTAGCCCGACCCCTAAGGTCAGGAACTTGGGAGTAACTTTTGATGATCACCTCAATTTCATGGCTCATGCAAACAAAGTAGCGGCCACAGCCCACCATAAACTCAGAATGATAAGGAAAATCATCCCTTTTCTACCGGATACTGCTGCTAAAACACTGGTCAGTTCCTTAGTACTCTCATCCTTAGACTACTGTAATGCACTCTTTCTAAATGCCCAAGCCAGAGTAATAAAAAAACTGTAAACAATACAGAATGCAGCAGCACGTTTGCTGTCTAGAACACCTAAGTTTGCACCCATTTCAGCTACTATAAGGACTTTCTGCTGGCTGACGATCCAAAACAGGATCAAGTTTAAATCGCTCTGCATAATCTACAAGGCACTGCACGATCAAGGACCACGCCCCCTCAAGGAACAGCTTATACCCTATACACCGGTCAGACAGCTACGATCGACAAATCTCAACCAATTAGTGGTTCCACGCTCCAAAACGGTCTCCTGGGGTGACCGCCGCTTTTCAGTTGCGGCACCTAAGATATGGAATACCCTGCCACAACATATCAGAACCAGCCCCTCACTCCTGCAGTTTCGGAAGGGATTAAAGACCTGGCTGTTTAACCAGTGACACTACCCAATGATCTTCTGAAGTCATCAACATCTGGGGAAAGATAGCGGAATAGTCTAGCGCCGAGATGCCTATGGGTATTCGTTAGCGCTCAATAAATGTCAGAAATAAAATAAATAAAATAAATAAAGATTGTGCACGCAGCTTGTAAATATGCAGGCAGACAAAGCAATCTTTGACATAGCTGTGTGTTTATAAGGTAGACTGTCACAATGATAAGATCTCTCACGGCATTTCATATTCTTGTCTAGGTGCATATTTACAAGCTGTGTGCACAATCTTTGACATAGCTGTGTGTTTATAAGGTAGACTATCACAATGTTAACATCTCTCACATTACATAAGGTAAGGTCATGGGCTTGCCCCATGTGAAAGGATGTATTGCTGGAAATTATTTTTTTACTACAATTTTTTACACTGTTTTTCCCTGTGGTGCGCTTGAGGGCCTCATTTATGAGGCCTTGCGTCACTTTTACGCCGCCGGTGCGTCACTTTTTGTGACGCAGCAGTGGTGTAAAAATTGCACCTTGTTGAGTTATATTTACAAAGTGATGCATCTAGGTAAATGCGTCACTTTGTAAAGCCCTGTGCCATATTATACGTGCGTCAGGTGTAATGTATGCAAAGGGGGTGTATTGACGCAAAGAAGGGTTGTACAAATGACGCAGTGAAATCTCTGAGATTTCACTGCGTCACTTTTAGGACGCTGTTGTGTCCAAATTTTGGACCTGCCTCACAGCAGGTGTAAGACTGACGCAGGCCCTTTCACATAGGGCTTGCCCCATGTGAAAGGATGCATTGCTGGAAATTATTTTTTAAATGGCATAAATTGATATAGAATATGCAAAAAAAGAGAGACATATTTATAAGCTGCGTGCGCAATCTTCGACATAGTTGTGTGTTTATAAGGTAGAGTTCTTTATAAATAAAATGTTATGCTTGGATTCAATGCTGGTTTAGAAATTGTGTAATGGTTTTATTGGTCTTGTAAATATGCTCTTTTTTTTTTTAAGCGCCTTGTGCAACCTTTAGCATGGGTGGAAGTAGTGAATGTATGGAGAGGGATAGGAATACCAGATAGAAAACCATATGAAATGGTGGGGAGATGCATAAAGTATTTCAGTAATGGTATCAAAAGAGATGTAATATAAGATAAAGAGGAACATATTTACAAGACTCTCGCGCAATTTTTGACATTGGTGCAAGCCGAAAATGCATGCAGAATAATAAAATATGCAGCCAGACAAGAATATGAAATGCTGTGAGAGATGTTAACATTGTGAGAGTCTACTTTATAAATATTTATATTGAGTTTTTAAGAAGCATATTGTGTTTTTGTATGATGTATATTGGAAATGAATTTTGGAAATGAGTTAGGTTTCTGCTTTGCTTTGTAGTGGTCATTTAAATGGGTTGTGCTCTGTGTTAAAAACGATTTAGTATGGAAAATGTTTTCTGGTAAAAAGTCTGGTATATATATTTCCTTTTATGTAGGTGGCCTGTTTTTGGCGAGTAGAGACAGTGAAATATTATGAGCAGAGACACATATACTGGTTGCAGAGGCAGAGATGGTAAATTACATGTAATATGCTGCTCATGTGTTTAAGTTGACATTGTGAGTCAAGCTTCATTTGAAATGGATCTGGACGATTAATATTATTACTTGATGTCTTAAAAAAATATGGAAGTACATGTTTTTTAAAGACATGGTATATTACATGTGACATTCTGGTCATCTGCCTAACGTCACACTGATGGGTGAATGAAGCTTCAGTCATAGTGTTATTTTAGGCACATGAGCAGGATGTTATATGTAATGAGAAATTAATGTTATGTATTGCTTACATATAGGTGACATGTTTTTGGCTAGTAGAGACAGTGAAATATTATGAGCAGAGACACACAGAGTGCTTGCAGAGACAGAGATGGTAAATTGCATGCAACATGTTACTTATGTGTTTAAGATGACGACGTGAGTCAAGCTTCATTTTAAATGAATCTGGGTGAATAAAATGCTTACTTGATGTCTTTAAAAATATGGAAGTACATGTTTTTTAAAGACATGGTAGATTACATGTGACTATCTGGTCATCTGCCTAAGATCACACTGATGGGTGAATCAAGCTTCAGTCACAGTGTGATCTTAGGCACATGAGCAGGATGTTACTTCTAATGAGAAATTAATGTTATGTGTTGCTTATATATAGGTGGGCTGTTTTTGGCCTGTAGAGACAGTGAAATAATATGATCAGAATCACACATACTGCTTGCAGAGACAGACATGGTACATGTTATGCAACATTCTGATCATGTACCTAAGATCACACTGTGAGTGAAGCTTGATTCACCCATTATTGTGATGTTAGGCCGAGTCACATATACTGTTGGCAGGGATAGACATGGTACATTATAACTAAAATCCTATTAATCTGCTTAAAATCACACTGTGATTGAAGCTTGATATAATGAGCAACAAGAGTGCTAACATTCAGAATTTATGGCAAATGTGTGACACATCTGAATGCCTTCTTGATGGAACTAAAGTAAACAAGCATTGAAAATACAATAGATTTGCTGTGATCTTAGGCACATGTGCACCATATTACATGTAATCTACTATCTCTTTGTCTGCAAACAGTATATATGTCTCTGCTGATATTATTTCAAAGTATTTACAGGCGAAAAACAGACAACCTATCTATAAACAAGACATAACATTAATTAGTAAATTATATTTAACATTGCGGAAGCGGTTTATAAGTATGCCAAGGAAACCTTTACACTATCATTGGACCAGCACTAATGTCAAACATTCAGAATGTATGGCAAATGTGTGACACATCTGAATGCCTTCTTGATGAAACCAAAGTAAACAAGCATTGAAAATGCAATAGATTTGGTGTGATGTTAGGCACATGTCCATAATATTACATGTAATCTACCATCTCTGTCTGTGGAAACAGTATGTGTGTCTCTGCACAAATTATTTCTCTGTATCTACAGGTGGAAAAAAGGCCACCTATATATAAACAAGATATAACATTAATTAATAAATTAAATCTAACATTGTGCAAGCGGTTTGTAAATATGCCAATGAAACCTTTACACTATCTCTGGACCAGCATTAATGTCAAACATTCAGAATTTATGGCAAATGTGTGACGCATCTCAATGCTTTCTTGATGGAATCAAAGTAAACAAGCATTGAAAATGCAATAGATCTCGCCCTCGGTGTCACACATACTGTTGGCAGTGACAGACATGGTACATTATATCTAAAATCCAATTAATCTGTCTAAGATTACACTGTGAGTGAAGCTTGAAATAATGAGCAACTAGAGTGCTAACATTCTAAATTTATGGCAAATGTGTGACACATCTGACTGCTTTCTTGATGGAAGCAAAGTAAACAAGCATTGAAAATGCAATAGATTTGGTGTGATCTTAGGCACACGTGCACGATATTACATGTAATCTACCATCTCTGTCTGTGCAAGCACTAATTATTTCTCTGTATTTCTCTGTATCTACAGGCCAAAAACAGGCCACCTATATATGAACAAGATATAACATTTATTAGAAATCGTTTTTGACACAAAGCAAAGCACATGTAATGTAAATGAGCCTTTTGTTGTATACTAGTGTTTATATTGTTTACTTATTGTAATTGCTATGTAATATGTTTGTAGTGGTGTATAATATGTTATTTTTTGTTTTCCACAGATTATAATCATCTATACAAACAAACAAAAAGATGCCTTCTAAAAGAAGAACAGAAAAAAATTATAAACGAAAATTAAGGTCTAAAGAAAAAGATATTCAAGAACCAACCAAAATAAAATCTTCAGAGAAAAAGAAAAATGCTCCTGGTAAGCAAAGTAAAAATTTTCTGAGGAAGTTACTGCAAGAACAAGCAAAAAAAAGTTGTTTACATAACAAAAATGAAACACCTGTAATTTAAAAAAAGACAGGCTATCCTTCTAAAAATGTTAGACGTGTAAAAGGAGACAATATCTTGCAAAGCAATAGAAGAAGTAAACAATTTTCTGACATTCGTAGACGAATGTTTTACAATAGAATAGTGACAAATTTTTTAAAAAATATCAAAAGGTATAAAAAAAGTCTGCTTTTTACAAGAAAAAAAACATAGTTAAGATTGTGGATGAAGCATTTAAAGTAATAAATAAATTGTTTTGTTTAGTAATGAATAGAATTCGTACACTAGGTAAGATAATCAGTTTGTTCAAATCAAAATGTAAGTGGAGGAGAGTAATTAATCGAACTAATTTCTGTGATGTTTTTTCTGGAGAATGGAGGCATAGTTCAAGTTCTGAGCCATTTTTTAATGAAGAAAGTTACTTTCAAGATAATGATTTGGTGCATGCAGTTGACACCAGTGGTCGAGCATATGAGGTGAAGGACGGTTGTCCGGTTGAAAAATAAGTGATTGTGCTTAGAAATACAGAAGAGGTGTTAGCTGATGAAGTTTTAGGGAGAAGTTCTAAGGCTCCAGTATATACATGGAATTGTAGTAGTATTTGTAGTGTCCGACAGGAATCAATTGATTTGTTTCGCAGTTTCTTACGGACATATACTAAGAAAAGTGTAAAACAAAAAATAAAAATTTTACAAGAGTTAGATCCTTGTAGAGTGAGAGAAAAAACAGGTTTGCAAGGGCATTAACTGGCTTGTCTTTCAAGAAAAGTATGTCAGAGTGTTTTTCACCATTTTAGGATGTTAGCAGTGCATCATAATAAAGTGAGGAAATTAGTGAGAAGGTTGTACTATGTAAAAAGTCCAGCACTTAAACTAAAATAGTTAAACAGTGCTGTTTTGCATGGAACTGAATTAGATGTCAAAAACATTTGTGATGAAATTTAGTTTTGTTACTTTGGTGAAAAAGAGGTTAGTGCAGAAATTGATACAGTAATAGAAGGTAATGTAGAAGAGAATGTAGATATTTTAAGTACAGAAAAATTTGAAAATGAAATTATAAAGTTTAAAGTGAATTCAAGTGAAAGGCCTAATTTTTTTTGTGTTTGTTGTCGACGGAATCATTATAAGCATCAGACTAGATTAGTTGATTTATATGTAAGAAGCGAAAAGATAAATAATAATGAGTGGAAGGATTTTGCAACTTATTTGTTGGTTGAAAATTGTTTTGATCTGGGCTCTGATCAACGTATTTGTACATATTGCTATAATAAATTAAATGAAAACAGAATGCCTGCTAGAGCTGTTCATAATAATATGGAGTTGGTAGACATTCCTTCTGAATTGATGGATTTAAATACTTATGAGTCTATTCTGATTTAATGTGTGCATCCTTTTCAGGCTATTGTTCGCATGGAGCCTAAGACAGGGAATTTGCCTCCTTCAGATTTACAGAGAGGATTAAAAGGAAGAGTTGTGTATTTGCCTCTACATTTTTAGAAAAATATAGATACAATTGGTGTCGAAAAAGTAGAAGAGGAACCTCTGGTTATTCTAGTTAATGGTGTTCCGACAAAAAGTAAGAAAATCTGGCAAGAATTAGTGGATGTTAGGAAAGTCAAGAAGGCAACGTTGTATTTGGTAAAAAATAATCAGTACGGGGAGGAGCCAAGATGGCGATCGAGATGGCTGCGTAACCGCTCGGCTCCGTGAGCCTCCTCACCCCGCACATACATCCTGGCACTTATCCTGAGCTGCAACTGCATCTACATGTAGGCGAAGGATCACTTTCACTTACCGCTTGCTCCTGAGGCTTCTGCTTGCTGCAGACCCGTTGGAGTGTCCCCGACTGTTTTGAGGCCTTCACGGAGCTGGGATCGGGGTCTCGAGTGCGGAGAGTGGCCGGCCGCGACTGCAACAACAGCGGCCTCTGGTGATGGTGAGGACTCGGCCGGAGGGAACTGAAGACCTGATTGCCGATGGCGACAGTGCCGACCCAGCCCAACTGGCGGAGAACCATGTGGGGAGTGTGATGCAGCTGGGTCGAGGGAGGTGCATGATTCTTAGCCCCCCATTCCGGTGTTGTATCCGGGCCCATTACCGACTTTGCCCGGAGTCAGCGTGCGGCCCCCAGGGTGCGGCAGAGTTTTTAACCTTTTGGTGACTATCCGCTGAGAAACCTGCCTTGGCTTGTGAGATTCCCGTTGTGAATCCTGTTCCTCCCTGATGTGAGACCCGGTCCCGGGGTGAGGTGGAGAAGGACGAGGCCGGAACAGCTAAGATGGCGGAGAGCGCCCTCGTACGCAAACATCACCCGGGCAGAGAAGCCGCTATGCGAGAGAGTCCTGGGGTCTGGCGACACGAGAGAGAGCCCACGTCCAGAGATGTTTTGGCTGCGTTAACAACTCTGCATAAGACCCTGATCCGGGACGCCCGGGATCTGGGTAGGAGGATGGCCACCATTGTTGTCCCGCCGCTCCACATGGGTAGGGATGAATCACAAGGAAGCGCCGATGTGCCCGCCTTTGCGTCAGTGATGAACGTTCCCAGCTGCGCCTACGTTTGTGGAGACGCCGATAGACCCGGTCCGTGAAACCGCTTTGGACTGCTCTGTTGTGTTTGGGAGTGACTCGTCGGGACCCTTATCTGTACGGTGGCGGAAGAAACAACATCGATCCATAGTTTGGGTTGCCCCGGCGGCGTTTCAACCATTGTCGGATTGTGTGACCTTCTCCTCCTGGCTGGTGAGACTCTGTTCTGCCTTGGGGATATTTCCGGTATCGATACTGCCACAGACGGAGTTCCGCCATGCGTACTTGGCTGGGATTTGGGGGCTAGAGTCCCATGGAGTATTGGCGCTTCCCGGACCGCCCGGTTCGGTTGGACCCACCACACTGTACCGTATGCCGATTGAAGAATGGCCGTATGTGGGTACTATTGATAGAGAAGGCCAGGGATGATATCGTTTAGGATATGATGGAACACATTGTTGGCCGACGGTGTTTTGGAGGGACACTCCGCGGGGATGTTACCGATTGAATTCATGATTCTTGCTTTATGTGGCTATTCTGACTTTGCTTCTGACGTATATTGTGCGCGATAGGTGAGGGGGGGCCGGGTGGTCTGACTGATGGCCCTTCTTCATATTTTTTCCTTTCCTTTTTCTTCCTTTTTCTTCTATATTTCGGGTCTCTCCTTTAGGGCGATAGGCACGCTGCTGGGGGGGTAGGCCATAGCCTTCTGCAGGGGTGCAGGGTGGGGGGTAGGGGGAAGAGGGTTGTTTATTTGTTCTTCCTTTGTCTCTATGGCCCTTTGCCTTTTCTTTTTCTAGGTGTCGTCGTCTTCATGTTTCCTACAATCTGTTTTGTTTTTAAGGGCTGGTGTGCTGATTCGACATGACGTATATGTGTTGTTTACATTTATCCTGACTCGTATGCCTTGCCCCCGTGTCCTCAAGTGTATTTGCACTCACTGCGGATTTCTGTTTTATGTTGCTATTGTAGGATCATGTGTGACTGTCTGGCACTTCTTCTGATATTTTTTCTGTTTTATTTTTCTTCATTGTAAAATTAACCTTCTTAATTCCTGCTTATCACGCTGTACGCTTAAATACGAGTCGTATCCTGGATACTTACCTGACCCCGGCTTATGGACCGCTGTTTCTTTTTATATTACTTTGTTGACCTAATGAATTGACTAGCGGCCGGCCAGGATGGTTGTAGGCCCATGCTTGTATTTCTGTGAAGTGATAATAAAGGTTTTTTTAAAAATAAAAATAAATAAATAATCAGTACTATAGAAATGTGTATGTCGGAGATGAGGAAACAACTGCACAAGACGACACTGATGTCTCTGCTGGACAAATAGAAAAAGTTGATGTCTCTAGAAGTGAAGAAATTTACGACCATTATAGTGTTCATCCATTGCATTCCAAAGAAATAATGGGGAATGCTATTGACTTGTTTCAGATGAAAAAAGCCGAAGGAAGTCCCATTAGTGTATGGGAAGAAAGTTTGGAAGCTCGTTGTTTTCCACAGTTATTCCCAACAGGTAAAGGTGGACGATATGATGACCGACCTGTTCAAATTCCTGCATCTGAATAACGGACTTCAAGATTATATGCAGAAGATCCAAGGTTTCGTCAGAGCATTCCATATTTGTTCCATCTACTGTTTGAGAGTGACTTGTCTGGACTTTCCTATGCACTAAATCATATACTGAAAAGTGGATCACATTTACGAAATGTTTCGGCAAGGGATTTTATGGATAAAGTCAAACTGCAAGACAGTGTTTTGGAATCTCAGCTAATCAATCTCATGGCATGTCAGCGTGGTACTAACGAGTATTGGTACCATCGTCATGGGGAATTGAAATGTATGCTAAGAAACCTAGGAACTCCTACATGGTGCCTCACTCTTAGCTGTGCTGAGTATGCTTGGGAAGACTTACTTGAATTTCTACGAGAGGCAAATAAAAACATTGAAAATATTGAATACAAGACACCTGGAGAACTGTGCTCTTTGTATCCAGTTAATGTATGCAGGTATTTCAATCATAGGTTTGAAGCTATGATGTCTTTTATTACAAACAAAAAAAATCCTCCGCTTGGAGAGGTGTTGAATTTCTTTTGGAGAAAGGAGTATCAAGCAAGAGGTGCTCCTCATATACATATGCTGCTATGGATTAAATATGCACCTAAATTTGGAACAGATTCAGATGAGAAAGTGATGAGTTTCATTGAGCAGTATTCTACATGTGCTGTTCCGAAAAATACAGAAGAAAACAATTTAAGACAGCAAGTTTTACGCTTTCAAAGTCATTGTTGTGGGAAATACTGTCGTCGAAAATACAAATCCAAGGACAAGTTCTACACGAAATGTTGTTTTGCATTTCCACGTCCAGTAACATCGAAAGGAAGAGTCAACAATTTTATGTCTTCTGTGCGACATACTGTGACAAGAAAATCACCCAAAAATACATACAACCTAAGAAGAAATGAGGAATTCAAATTCATAAATGACTACAACCCAGTCATTTTATCCATGTGGAATGCTAACATGGATATTCAATATGTGGCTGACAACTCTATTGCTGTGGCTCGATATGTGACATCTTATATCACAAAATCAGAAAAGGCAGAACTGAAAGAAATGTGGGAGGAAATTTCACATGAAAAGAGTCTAAGCAAGAAATTATACAGTTACAGTCTGAGGATGTTGTCGCATCGAGAAATTGGAGCGTATGAATGTTCTGATCGGTTGTCATCAGCAAGTCTATATGCCAAGTCTAGAACCATCATTTGGGTGAGTCTAGGTCTTGCTGCAACACGAAACCGAGTTTTTAAATCTGTACAAGAAATAGAGTATTTGGCGGAGAAAGAACCAGACAGTACAGATATTCTGAAGACAAAGATGTTGGATACATACTATCCAAATAGAAGTACTCACCTTGAGAACGCTTGTCTCTATGAAGTTCTGCAAACCTACCTTTTTAAAAAGAACATCACAGAAGACATCAATAAAGGTGTATATGCTGTAATTGGATCTAAAGGCTGTTTAGTAAAACAAAGAAAAGGCCATTTGATTAATCATCGAAAATTGAGTTGTGATTCTCCAGACAAAAGGGAATTTTATTACTTAGCTCTTTTACAACTCTTTAAGCCTTGGCGTAGAGAAGAGGAACTACTTGGAGATTTTCCTACTTATGAAGATTTGTTCAATGAAACCAAGGATACAATAGAATGTCCTATTTTTTCAAATTATCTGCAAATGTTAAACGAGGAAATACAGCAAGAAGCTCCAATTGCAGCAGAGATTGCTAGAGACAGTTCTCAAGACAGTCAGAGTTCTGCTTCATTGAGTCAGGATCCACTAGGAGGACCAATTATACAAAATGAAGCTGCCACTGCCATGGAGGAAGTTGAAAGAGCCATGGAACAAGCTCAGGAGGATGGAGTTGACTTAGAAGATTTGGAAAAAGAACTAAACGTTGAGCAGAGACAAATATATGACCAAGTCACACAACAAATTGAGCATGGTTTATCTCATGAGAAGAAAGAGTGCTCATGTACATCATTTGTACTTATTCGACTGTATGTGAGTGGAGAAGCAGGAACTGGAAAAAGTTTCCTGATTAAAGCGATTGCAACATACTTGCAGAAAATAACGGAGTCATCGCTCTCTTGTGTTGTTACTGCTCCAACTGGGTTGGCAGCACACAACATTAAAGGGATTACTTTACACCGCTTATTGATGCTGCCAGTGGAGCATGATAACAAATTACAATACCACAAGCTATCTGGAGAAGCTTGTTGTGAAGTTTCAAGAGTCGTAAAAATCATTGATGAAGTAAGCATGGTATCAAATGTAATGCTTGCTTTTGTGCATTTAAGAATGCAAGAAACTGTTAAAACAGACTATGATGTGTTATTTGGAGGCAAACACATCATTGTTTTTGGATTTACTGCAACTAACTCCAGTGAAAGGACAGCCAGTGTTTAAAATGCTTACGCATGAAGATACCAGGAAGTGCTTAGGAAGCATTGGAAATGTTAACATATGGCTAAATTTCAAATATGCAGAACTACTTCAAAATATGCGACAGGCAAAGGATGAAGATTATAAAAATATTCTACAAGATGTAAGAATTGGAAAAGTAACTGAGCATGGCAAAGAAGCTTTACATGGACGATTAATTTCCAATTTGTTTCCAAAGGAAAATATTGTGCCAGAGAATATTTTTAAGAAAATTTCTGAAAACAAATCCGTCACATGCTTGATGCCAACTTTGCAAGAATGTTCAATCTTCAACACCAAAATGTTAAAGTTGGAAAATCAAGAGATTGTGAAACTGGGAGCTATTGATAAAATAGAACATGAAGGAGCCACTATTATTTTGTCAGAAAATTTGAAAACAAAATTGGATTCTTTAGAGAAGACAATATCTAAAACTTCTGGTATGGAAAAGACTCTGTATGCATCTTTAAATTGTTGTATAATTTTACGACGTAATTTACATGTGGAAAGCGGTTTAGTAAATGGAGCAATGGGTCATGTTGTGGATTTTGTGAATTACCGAAATAGAGATGGAATTGAAATTATAAAAATTAAATTTGATGGTATTGAAGAAGTACAACAAATCACTTGTTGTTCTGCTCGCTTTTTGCTAGTGAAAGATTTATATGTCCGCAGAAAACAGTTTCCTGTTTCTTTGGCATATGCAGTAACTATTCATAAATCTCAAGGTTTAAGTGTTGATAGTGCTTTGGTGAATATTGGAAATTCTGTGTTCAAGGAGGGCATGGCATATGTTGCTTTATCTCGAGTCAGAACTTTATCTGGATTGTATTTGATTGATTTTGATGAGACAAAGATTAATGTAGATCTAAATTGTGTAAACGAATATAATAGGTTAAGAAGAGAGTATGCTCCAAATTTACCTCAATATCCTTTTTTTGAAAAGCGTGTGGTAGGCCGAAAAAGAAGAAGAGAAAAAAATTGTAGTGAAGTTGTAGCAAAAAGAAAAAAAGTAGATGAAACAGTAATTGTAAGCAGAAAGGAAATAGATTCAGTTAAAGATGTTGTTGGATTTCAATTTGAAAATAGTTCTGGTGTCAACTGCTATGCTAATGTAGTGGTTAATGTTGTTTTTTTCTCCAAACTGTAAAAAAACAGATTGCTGAAAATCATGATCAAACACTTTGTTGTTTATTAAATTCTGTATTAGTGAAATGTAGCAGTGATAGAACGAAAATACAAAGTGTTTCTGAAATTCGATACGTTTTAGACATATGTTCTGGTCTAAATCAATTTTCACAGAACATTCAGCAAGATTGTCAAGAATTTTTAAGGTATATGCTTGTTGTTTTGCAAGATGAAGGAGTAGATGTAGAAAATCTTTTTGGCCTTTCTTATAAATGGCAACATGACTGTGACAATTGCTCCTTTTCAAGTAGTACTGCAGTAGACACTGAAAGATTTATATATTTGACTTTACCAGACTGCAAATCAGTGTCTTTTAATAATCTAGTTAGAGCAGCAAATCAAAACATGGTCTGTAGTCAATGTAAATCTAAAATGCTATCAACTTTATTTTTAATAAGATATGGACAGTATTTTATTTTAATGTTCCAACGATGTAGACCTGATGGAACTAAATTGACAACATTCATTAAAAATGTTGTGGCTTCTCAATTATCAATTTCAGGAAGAACCTTTACAACTGCAGCAATTATTTACCATGATGGTCCTTCAACAACATCAGGACATTACACATGTTATTTAAAATGTGAAAAAGGTTGGAAGGTCTGTAATGATACTCAATTGACTTTCAAACAACGTTTGCCTTCTGACTTACTAAATTCGTACCTAGTGTTCTTACAACCGAAATTTTAGGGAAGGTAATTGGCCTATGAAGATTGCAGCAGTTAATATAACTTAGTTTACTCTTCAAAATTACTTTCTGAATGAGACTGATGAAGATAATAAAAAAACATGTAGTTCTCATAGAGATAGTATATGTTTATCATGTAGTGTGTGCTGTGAGTATTATAGAATTTTTTTATAAAAAGTGAACTAGAGGTGGAAGTAAAAGTATTGTTTCATAATGCAAAAGATTTTGGAGCTTTTCTTTCAGAAAGTCGGGTAAATGAGACATTTACGAATACTCTGGACTAATTTCTATCGAAAAGGACTTTCCATATACTATTTGGCCTCGTGGAAAAGTGGATGGATCAAAAGTGAGTTTAGATATGGTTTTTAAAATTTTACATTATTTAAGAAACTAATCAATGGGTTTTTTCAACACAATCATTTTGATTGTGTTTTTTTTTTGCCCGCTGTTATATGATGAGTACTGTTGAAGTCACTGTTTTAAGTGAAATTCAATATTTTCTGAGAACAGCAAAAATAAACCATTTAACATGTTGTTGAAATTATTTTGTATTTTGTATTATTAAATATATATTATTATCCCATTCTCGTATGCTCACTTATCTATTTCCACCCTCTATCCCTTCTCTTAACTCACCCTCACTGGCTTTTTTTTCACTCTTCCTCACCTCCCTTCCCTTATTCCATTTTCCTCACTTATTCTCATTAACCACTCCTTCACGGCCCTTTACTTCTCTACCATCCACTATTTTCCAGCTGTCAGTCACTCTACTTCACTCCCCTTCCCCTTGTTTCTTTTCTTTGTTCCCTCAATAATTCCCCTTCTCTCACTCATCTTATTACACTTCACTCACTCCTTTTCTCACTTCTTCTGTCCTCTCACATCCTCACTTCGTTTCCCTCACTGCCTGTCTCTTAGCTTCAGTCTCTGGATCCACTCACTGTCTCACTCCTCTTCTGTTATGCTTACTCCCTAAAACTGACCTACACTCCCTTCCTTACCTTTCTTTGTTCTCTTACTCAGTTCCTTTCTGTCACTCTTTCCTTCACTACCTGTATATTCTCACTCCTTCACTTCCTTTGTCTCAAGCTCACTTTCTTTTATCTTCTCTATATTTTCCCTTTTTCATCAACCTCCCTGTCCTTCACTCACCCTCCTTTACTCTTGTTAATCTCCTACTTTGTCTCTTGTATTGTAAAATATATATTATAAATATTGTAACTTATTTTGTTTTGTCTTTCACAGATATAAATTTAAATGAAAATATAAAACTAAGTTGACATTACTTATAAGGTAAGTTTAATGTACAATATTTACTTTCTCTATACTGTTTTCCATAACGTCACTACTCTTCTTTGATATTATCACACCTCTGTTCTCTTATTGCGCTTGCTTCACTTATTCTGAATCCCCACTTTTACTCTCTTTTTTCACACTCTTCTCTTACTCTCACATTCTTTCCGGCCTTCTCTTTTACTTTCTCTCTTCTCTTACTTCTTTGTTTTATTTTTTTCTCTTCTTTTACTCTCTTTACTGCAATTCACTTACTCCTTCTCTTTCTTTCTCTGTCCTCTTACTTCTACACTCCCCTTCCCTCAAACTCTTTCTGTTAGCATCATTCTCTTCATCCCCTTAGTCTCTCACTATATCTCAGCCATAGTGCCACACTCATCTTCTTTGAAACCTTCACCTTTACTTTCCTTCCTTTCTCTTCACTTCTTTTGCTCCTTCACTCTTTTCTCTTCCCCTACTCTCCTTAATCCACTTCACTAACTCCTCTTACTGCTCTATCCTGTTAGTTCTACATTTTCCTTCTCTCATTCTGTCTCTGTTAGCCTCATTCTCTCCGTCCCTTTAGTCTCTCACTCCTCTTCTATCACGCTCACTCCCTATAACTCAACCATACTCCTATACTCACCTTCTTTCAAAGCTTCTCCTTTACTTTCCTTCCAGTCTATTCTCTTCTTTCGCTCCTTCACTCTTTTCCCTTTCCTTACTACTTACTTACTTACTCCTTCCTTCCCTCTCTCTTCCCATCCTTTGCTCTTTCATTCTTTTGCTTTCTCTTACTCTTCTTACTCCACTTCAATAACTCCTTCTCTCAAATCCTCTGTCTTCTAATTTATTCATTCCACTTTTCTCACTCTTTCTCTATTACCCTCAAATAATTTCCAGCAATGCATCCTTTCACATGGCGCAAGTTCCATGTGAAAGTACCTGCATCAGTCTTACGCCTGCTGTGAGGCAGACGCAAGATTTTCACGCAATGGTGTCCTAAAAGTGACGCAGTGAAATCTCATAGATTTCACTGTGTCACTTCTATGACCCTTTCTTGCGTCAATACGCCCACTTTGCATACATTACATCTGACGCATGTATAATGTGGCGCAGGGGTTTACGAAGTGACGTATCTACCTAGATGTGTCACTTTGTAAATATGACTCAACAAGATCCAATTTTTACACCACTGGTGCGTCACAAAAAGTGACGCATGGCGGCGTAAAAGTGACACATGGCCTCATAAATGAAGCCCTGAAGCGCGCCACAGACAAAAACAGTGTAAAAAATTATAGTAAAAAAATAATTTCAAGTAATGCATCCTTTCACATGGGGTAAGCCCCATGTGAAAGGGCCTGCGTCAGTCTTAGGCCTGTTGTGAGGCAGGCGCAAGATTTTGACACAACGGCGTCCTGAAAGTGACGCAGTGAAATCTCTTAGATGTTACTGCATCACTTGTACGACCCTTTGCATATATTATACCTGGTGCAGGTATAATGTGGCGCAGGGGTTTACAAAGTGACAAATCTACCTAGATGCGTCACTTTGTAAATATGACTCAACAAGGTGTATTTTTTACAGCACTGGTGCGTCACAAAAAGTGACGCACCGGCGGCATAAAAGTGACGTATATCCTCATAAATGAGGTCCTGAAGCGCAACATAGGGAAAAACAGGCCTTCTCCTTTATTTTTTTTCTTTTCTCTTGTTTTACTTTATTGTTTTATATATTTCCTTTATTTTATTCTCCTGACTCCACTTCACTTACTACTTCTCTTTCTTTCTCTGTCTTCTTAGTTCTACACTCCCCTTCCCTTAATGTCTTTCTGTTAGCCTAATTCTCTCCATCCCCTTAGTCTCTCTCTTTTCTTCTGTCACGCTCACTGCCTATAACACAGCTATACTCCCACACTCACCTTCTGTCAGACCTTCTCCTTTAGTTTGCTTCCTCTCTCTTTTCGTCTTTTGCTCCTTCACTCTTTTCTCTTCCCTTACTTTCTTATTCCACTGTACTAACTCCTTCTCTTACTTCTCCCGTCCTCTTATTTGTACACTCCTCTTCCCTCATACTCTCTCTGTTAGCCTCATTCTCTCTGTCCTCTTAGTCTCTCACTCCTTTTCTATCACACTCAGTCCCTATAACTCGGCCATACTCCTACACTCACCTTCTTTCAGACCTTCTCTTTTACTTTCCTTCCTCTCTTTCCTCATCCTTCACTCCTTCACTCTTTTCCCTTCCCTTACTCCTCTTTCTGCAGTTCATTAACTGCTTCTGTCAGTCCCTCTGTTCTCTAACTCTCTCTGTGTTACCCCCATTCTCTCTGTCCTCTTAGTCTTTCACTCCTCTTCTATCATGCTCCCTCCCTATTACTGAGCCATATTCCCACACTCATCTTCTTTCAGACCTTCTCCTTTACATTCCTTCCTCTCTCTTCCCATCCTTCGCTCTTTCACTGTTTTCCCTTCCCTTACAAACCTTATTCCACTTCACTAATTCCTTGTCTTTCTCCCTCTATCTTCTTAGTTCTACACTTCCCTTACCTCATTCTCTCTTTGTTAGTCTCATTCTCCCTGTCTCTTTAGTCTCTCACTCCTCTTCTGTCAAGCTCACTCCATATAACTTAGTTATACTCACACACTCACTTTCTTTCAATCCCCTACTTCACTTCCCTTCCCCTCTTATGTCTTTTTTTTGCTCCCTCACTCATTTTCCTTTCCTCTCTCACTAAAATTAGGACTGGGTACGGCAGCGGTTGTTCTCTAATGCTCAAACAATGATCATAATACTTTGTTCACCGTAACAAAGTAGGGCATCACAATTTTTGCATTTGATGGAGGCTTCATTAAAAACAGGCTGAATATTTGTGATCAGCTGCTCTGGTCGCCCCCTCACCGATGCAGTTGTTCCTCCAGTTGAAGTAGAGGCACCATCTCTTGGAGCCTCTCGTGCCAGAGCCCTGACACTCTTCCGGGCATAGTTCTGGGGGTGCTTCCTCTCAACGTGGCAAATCATAGTTGGATTACCAAAATTGTACTTCATTCTGGGGTCTCCGCTGCAAAATATAGTATGGCAGATATTGCATTCCACTTTTGGAGCATTACATTTCACTGTCTTCTGAAAATACAAAAAATGGCGGCAATAGTGTACATTAGAGAGGGACAGTGAGAGAAAGAAGGCATGAGATGAAGAAGAGATGTGAAATGCACATTGGAGAAAATATAGTGGGAGAAGAGAAGTAACTGTGAGTAAACTTACTATGTAATACAGAAAAGTTGCACTCTATACTATAAGTCTCACTTTATACCACAATCATTTCACTACTATCTCATAAATTTCAAGTAGAATAATAGAAAAATGTCTCAAACAATTTATAATTTATAAATATAAATTTATTCTTCAGAATTTTCATAATTTAGAAGTACTTCTAACATTATCTGATCAGGAATCTCCTCATCAGAACTCTTCATAAATGACTCTTGAAACTCAACATAGTCCAAACATTCCATTAATTCAGCATCCAAAGTCTCATCATTAAAATCCTCCATTCCATCTTCTCTTAAAAGAAGGTCTTCTTCATGGATAGTGTTATGAACAGGATCATTTAAGACCTCAAACAAACTCGCCTCCACAAAGGTCGCAGAAATTTCAAAATTAATATTAACAGTGTCCTCATTGAGATCCATATTCTTTCCAAATTTCTTGCTGTAAATTGCAGGAAAAACAAATCACTTTTAATTTATTGTTTTTAGTAATAGATAATATTAAACTAGCTTCATCAAGTATTAAATTCCCCTTACAAATTAACAACTCACCTTTTAGAAAGCAGTAGAAGAGTTAATACTGTGTAAATTTCACACCAGAAATAGAACACCAAAAATTCCTCACAAATGTACCTCAAAGAGTACTATCACAAAATGACTGTGTTTCCCTCTCATTAGAAAACCATTTCATTTGTAGAAAACCAATGAAACTTCATCACACACAAATTGAAAACCATTAAAACATTTTAATTGGTTGTAAATTTCAAAAGCTAATTGGCTCTTGGGTGTCTGTAAACATTCTAAATGGTCTGCATAGTCCACCATCTTGTGACTCTGAAGAACAGAGACAGAAGAGGTGAAAAATAAATGGGGAAATAATTAAAAAGGGGCAGAATAGACACCCCCTGACCCCCTAGGTTTTCTGAGGGGGGCCTAGAAGGACCCTGAAGGGCAAAAAAACGTTTTTTTTTGTTTTTTTTCGCGGGGTAAGCGTTGGTTGCGCTCCCTGGTGCGCTCTCCGGTACGCGCACCCTGAGCGCACAACAGGGAAAAACAGTGTAAAAATTTAGAGTAAAAAAAATAATGTAGAGTGTTTAGAGGAAAGTGATGCATTGCTGGAATGTGTCACAAAAATGATGCAACTCCAGCAATGCATCCTTTCATATGGGGCCAGTCCCATGTGAAAGGGCCTGCGTTAGTGTTACGCCTGCTGTGAGGCAGGCGCAAGATTTGGACGCAACAACGTCAAAAAAGTGACGCAGTGATATCTCTTAGATGTCACTGCGTCACTTCTACGACCCTTCCTTATGTCAATACGCCCCCTTTGCATACATTACAGCTGGCGCAGGTATAATGTGGCGCAGGGGTTTACAAAGTGACGCATCTATCTAGATGCGTCACTTTGTAAATATGACTCAACAAGGTGTATTTTTTACAGCACTGGTGCGTCACAAAAAGTGACACATCGGTGGTGTAAAAGTGACGCATGGCCTCATAAATGAGGCCTTCAGTCTTCTACTCATGCGTCATATTTAATGTATGACGCATTATGTCGCAAGTAGTTACAGATACGTCAGTATTTCTGACGTATCTGTAAGTGCAAAAGTGATGCATTGCTGGAGTGTGTCACAAATGTGACACAACTCCAGCAATGCATCCTTTCACATGGGGCCAGCCCCATGTGAAAGGGCCTGCAACAGTCTTTTGCCTGCTGTGAGGCAGGCGCAAGATTTTGACACAATGGCGTCCTAAAAATGGCGCAGTGAAATCTCATAGATTTCACTGCGTCAGCTCTACGACCCTTTCTTGCATCAATACGCCCCTTTTGCATACATTACACCTGACGTAGGTATAATGTGGCGCAGGGGTTTACAAAGTGATGCATCTACCTAGATGCGTCACTTTGTAAATATGACTCAACAAGGTGCATTTTTACAGCACTGGTGCGTCACAAAAAGTGACGCACCGGTGGCGTAAAAGTGACGCATGGCCTCATAAATGAGGCCTTCAGTCTTCTACTCATGCGTCATATTTAATGTATGGCGCATTATGTCGCAAGGAGTTACAGATACGTCAGTATTTCTGACGTATCTGTAAGCACAAAAGTGATGCATTGCTTGAGTGTGTTACAAAAGTGACGCAACTCCAGCAATGCATCCTTTCACATGGGGGCAGGCCCATGTTAAAGGGCCTGCGTCATTGTTACGCCTGCTGTGAGGCAGGTGCAAAAATGAGGCCTTCAGTCTTCTACTCTTATTTTTTCTTTCACTTTCTCTGTTTCTTCACTGCCTTAGTTACCTGTTCTCACACTCACTTGTCTTTATCCAGTCTGTATCTCCACTCTTTCCAAAACATCACTGCTCTTTTCTTACCCTTCCACACCCCCATTCCTTTACTACATTTTTTTCACGTATCCACATTCCCCATGTTCACTCTCCTTCTCCTCACTCTCCTTCCCCACACTCACCTTCTTTCAGTCCCCCTACTTCACTTCCCTTCTCCTCTCGTCCCTTTCTTTGCTTTCTCACTCATTTTCCTCTCCTCTCTCAATGCACTCCACTTCACTTACTCTTTTTCATTTTTTTAAGAATACAGCTCTTTGATGAAAATTGGAGGTAGTTCTGAAAAGAACTTTTTTTTTCTTCTTTTTTCCTTTTTTTTAACAAAAACAAAAACAGGGAATGGGAAACTGCTCAACAGGGCTGGGAATGGCAGCGATGGTTATCCAATGCTCGAACCATGAGCTGAACACTTTGTTCCCCATAGCAAAGTAGCTGATCACAATATCTGCATTTAAGTACGCCTCTATTAAAAGCAGGCTGAATGTTAGGAATCAGCTCTTGTGATCGCCCCCTTCCTTATGTAGTTTCTCCTCCGGTTGAAGTAGAGGCCCCATCACTGAGAGCCTCTCGTGCCAGAGCCCTGACACTCTCCCGGGCAAAGTTCTGGGGGTGCCTCCTCTCGACATGTCGAATCATAGTGGAGTTTCCAAATGAATATTTCTTGGTGGGGTCACCCCATGACAGGACAGTGTGACAAATCCTGCACTCCACCTTTGGAGCATTTACTTTTTTCTGATCATTTGGAATGGAAAAAAACGTCCATATGAAGTGTTCTTTTATCTTCGGCTGAGGAACCTCTTCATCAAGAAATCCCTCTGTGTCATCTTCCATGCTGGATGCTCTGGCAGCCATGGTAATCCAAGATAGCAATCCAACAAAGATATGAGAGCAAAAAGAGAGGTCTTGCAGTCACAAAAGTGAAAGAAGAAGTGAAGGAAATGGGTGGGTATTTCATTCTTTGTAAAAAAAACTGTTAGCAACCAATGAAAAGGTCACATGACTTCACGCGCTTATGCTACGCGCACCGGAGCGCTTCCGGGGGCGCTTACGCGGCGCGAACATAGGCGCTTCCGGGGGGCGCTTACGCGGCGCGCCTGAGTGACGTTTTGATAGCTTTACAGAAATGCAAAATCATTTTCATTTCGTAAATCAAAAATACTGCTTTTATAAATATGGTACTAAATGTCTTCCATTATTATTTACTTTTCATGCATATTTTTTTTTTACGAACGCAGAAATAGCGCTCTCCGGAGAGCTTACCAGTGCGCACACCCTGAGCGCACCAAGAAAAAATGTTAAAAAAAAATATATACATTTAACAAAAGATTTTTTTTTAAAATATAAATAATTGTTGTAAAAATCAGCTAACAAAAAAAAAATAATTGTAGGTTACAAAGTCGATATACAAATGAATTAGCTTTAAAAAAACTATGAAATTCACTGAAAAAACCATAGGTTTCACAAACATTATAGTTAGGAATTAGCTTTTAAAAAACCTTTGAAATTCACTAAAAAAACCATAGGCTTCACAATCGTTATAGGTAGGAATTAGCATTTAAAAAACCTCTGAAATTCACTGAAAAAACCATAGGTTTCACACTCGTTATAGTTAGGAATCAGCATTTAAAAAACATTTGAAATTCACTGAAAAAACCATAGGTTTCACACTCGTTATATTTAGGAATTAGCATTTAAAAAACCTTTCAAATTCACAGAAAAAAAACATAGGTTTCACACCAGTTATAGTTAGCTGACCATTTTACTCATACAAAACCTTTAAAATTCCCACGTTATAGTTAGTTGGACTCACTATAACTCGCACGACCGCAATCCACTGCTGATGATGTCACATATTACATCATTCATGACATAGTCAGTGACATCACTGATGACATATATATATATATAAATATATATACACATACGGATGCAGAGAAAACTTACATTACGCCAGAGGAATCAAAACTCCTCAACAAACAAAGGAGAAATACAAGGAGGAGACAGCGGCACAAATGCGCAAACAGGAAGAGGGAAAAAACAAAAGAAATGCTTTTGGAAGAAGAGAAATTAGAGCAAGATAATACTATAGTCAATTTGACGGACACTGTTTTAAATCAGGCGGAGCAACAGTTGCTGTCACTGGGTCTGTCGTTTTGCCCAGAAAGTAACTTTAATTACTGCAACACACGCATTGATGTTTTCAAGTTTATAAGAAAAATCAAACTCAGAAAATATTATGATATCAAAAACCAACTTGAAAATAAGAAACAACTTTCCTGCAGCAGTGTCCCTGGATCAAAGTGGGCTCCAAGCCAGAGATATTGGTCTCATGCGCACATTACATGAGCTAAAGGATAGCACAACGACAATATGTAGCTCACAAGAAGTAGCTGAGAATGAGGGCATTAATATCTCACTCAACTCTAAAAGCCCTTTCAAAGCTGTATCAACATTTATTCCTAGTATGCCACGTGACGCCATTGACATTTATTCTGATCGCGTCACTGAAGAGCTTAAAAAATTGTAATTTGCAACCAAGAAGTATGTCAAACAGCCCAGTGGACAAATGAAACATTATTCTGACTTTTTGAAGAAACTAAAAACCAACAACTCTATCATAATAAATCAATCAGATAAAGGAGGTAACGTAGTCCTCTGGAGCAAAGACGCTTACATCAAAGAGGCGTATCGGCATTTAAATGACAAACAATGCTACACCAAAATTGATATGGCAACAGTCAAAACGATACAGAGAACTTATAAAGATGAATTGAATGAGTGGAAAAGTGAATGGCTAATTTCCAATGACGAACACAAATTTCTCTACAATTAATTTCCCATCTTGCCTAATCTATATTTTACACCAAAGGTTCATAAAGAAGAAATTCCTGTACCAGGGAGACCAATTGTCTCTTCAATAAAAAGCACCTTTGAAAACACCTCGAAGTACATTGACTTTTATCTTCAAGAATTTGTAACAACTTTACCAGCATATATCCAAGACACTACTGAGTTTCTACACCATTTAACCCCTTCCGAGCTAATGACAAAGCCAGCTCGTCATGGGCGTTACCTGCGCTACGCGGATGACGAGCTGGCTTTGTCATAAGCAAGCCATTTTTGAAATTCCGGTTAAAGACAAAAATGGTTCTGTCGGGTGAGTAAATTGCTTTTACGTAAAGGCTAGATTAGCTCATAACAAAATATAACAAATAAAAAGAGAAGACCTCTCTGACAACAAATATAATTCAAATTGTTTATATGAAAGAGCAAAGTCACATTAAAACACCGGAATTACTTCATTCCATTTCAATTTCAATTATAGGTGAAAAAAGTGACTGTTGGTGAACAAAGTGAATAGTGCAAAAATCACAGTGACACTTATTTACAAGTATATACAAAATTTGTACAAGGAAGAAATGGGCAAGGGGAAAGGTTTTGGCGGTCAGAGTTCTAAGTTAATACTCCAAGGAGACAGATGGTGACTGTGCCCGTTCCTGGAGAGTTCTCTTGACCAGTATTGTGCGTCGACGTTTCGATCCTAAAGTGCCCCGGTTGGTGGTCACGCGGATCTTTATCAAGACAGGGGGGGTCTGGAAAGAGAGGTAAGTATTGTGTCAGAGAGGTAAGAGACAGTTATTTGTGGTGAAGCAGTGTGGTGGGCGCATTATACTCACACGGGGGGAAAAGGAGCCAACCAAGAGAGATCCAACATCAAATATTAGAATTTTGATTGAGACCTTGGTGGACGATGGTGTCAGAAATGGCTTCCTGAGTCAGCCTGAAAGAGACTTTCTAATGAAACAGGAACCTCGCATCCCTACCATCTATACTTTGCCAAAGGTACACAAAAGGATGGATAATCCACCAGGTAGACCGATCATCTCCGGCTGTGGATCCATTTTGGAGCCTGTGAATCAATTTATAGATCATTTTCTCCAACCATTGGTAGCGGAAACCAAATCTTATGTAAGAGATTCAATGCATATCATCCAATTGCTGGAAGGCCAACCCTATGATGATGCCACCCAACTCATGGTGACATTGGATGTTGCCTCATTATATACATCCATACCCCAGAATGAAGCAATCAATACCATACGTGATGCCCTGGATAAACGGCCGGCGCCGCACTGGATACCGACGGAGTTCCTTACTAATCTCTTGGAAATTGCGATGAAACGCAATTATTTTGTCTTCCAGCAACAATTTTACACTCAATGCAAGGGAGTGGCTATGGGCGCGACCTATGCACCCAGCCTAGCGAATCTATTTATGGACCAATATGAGGAGCAACATCTATATACAGCAAGCAATCCATACGTCAACTCAATATCAATATGGAAAAGATATATTGATGACGTGATCATGATATGGACTGGCACTGAAGCTGACTTAAAAGACTTCTTCACTCGGCTGAACACCAGATGCAACGATATCCAGTTCACGATGAACTACAACAAAAGGAACATTGCCTTTCTGGATCTCCTGTTTAAAGTTGAGGATGGATTGATCATTTGTGACCTATACAGAAAACCTACAGAGAGAAACACCCTGTTGAAGTATGACTCTAACCACCCACGTAATTTACGTGATAACCTGCCGTTTGGGCAATACTTACGTATGAGACGCAACTGCACGAAAAGAACAGACTTCTTCAAAGAGTGTGAGACACTTACCAACAGCCTACGCGAGAGAGGCTACCCTTTGGGACTACTCAAACGTGCCAAAAAAAGAGCTTGGTACTACCCAAGAGAAGAGTTGCTTGCCCCAAAAGAGAAGAAAGTTGTCTCCCCCAATTTAGTCTGCGTCACTACATTCCATTCCAGGAGTAACATCATGAAAAAAACAATAAAGAAATACTGGAATCTGGTTGCATCAGAGATCAATACCAATGAAGAACCGTTATTTGCCTTCAAAAGAGGCCGGAATGTAAAGGACAACGTGGTAAAAGCTTTTCTGGCACCCCCAAAACCAGCAACTTTGAGGGATCAACTAGGCTTGCCTGCAATGAAAGGACACTACAAATGCAGCACATGCAAAGCATGTCCACTATGCATTGATGGACCATCCTTTTCACACCAGAACAAAACATACACACTGCCCGCCTTGACAAATTGTAATACCTCGAACGTTATTTACATCGTTCTTTGTCCGTGTAACAAACCATATGTGGGCCAAACAACACAGAAGGTTAAGGCTCGCATATTGCAGCATATGAGCAGAATCCGCTGTAAAGTCCAGGGGGCCCCCATGGTTGATCACTTTGTTAGCCAGAATCATGACCCAGACAGCATACGCTGGCGTATACTTGAAAAAATCAATGTGAACCCACGCGGTGGTTCCACCACCTCAGCCCTCAATAGAAAGGAGTGTAAATGGATCCATGTTCTGAACTCTGTAAGCCAGGGGTTAAACGAACATGAGGAGATTTCAAAACAAATGGGACTTTTATGAGTATGAGCCTATTTACCTTCTCTGAACTACTTGCTCTTGTATGATATGCTGCACCCTGCCTGCATGTGGTCCTATCTCCTGTGTACAACTCCAATTTTAGTCAAATGCAACGTTGTCCATATTATGTCCACTTGCAATGTGTTGATAATGTGGTCTCAATCGCACACTGAAATATTGATTTATCCTTGAAATTCTTCTTAATGCAACATTGTCCGCACTGTTTTCACTTCCAGTGTTTTATAATATGGTTTTAACCACACAGTGTATTATTGATTT
The DNA here is from genome assembly GCF_964261635.1 of Lissotriton helveticus. Classification (NCBI taxonomy): domain Eukaryota; kingdom Metazoa; phylum Chordata; class Amphibia; order Caudata; family Salamandridae; genus Lissotriton; species Lissotriton helveticus. Next base: position 1,148,919,416 of record NC_136057.1, read on the forward strand.
ATTACTGAATGTTGTCCTAATTACACGCTGAATTACGGAAGTATTAAGCCCCTTTCCCAAAACCACACGACCCTTTCTTGAACCCGTCTCTTGTCACATTTCTTAACGCGATAGTCAAATAGCATTCGCGTTGCCTAGTGATCCAGGGGCCTGCCACCCCTATCCAATCCAGGCTTAGCACACCGCCGGCCTTATGACGCGCCAGGCTGACGTCACGGCGTTGCTAGGCTACAGACGTGCATAACGTCCTCGCGCCCAGCATCTCGCTCGATCGAGCGACCGCGAGTGATGCAAACCGGCACCCTGCTTTTCTGGATAGTGCTCCTCCATGTTAGGTAAGCGACCGAAGGCGCATGAATATTGTGCGCAACGGAACACACGCTGTTGTAGCACTCGGTTTTCGGCCTCACGAACCCTGTCCCAGTGTCACTGTTGTTCTGTGCGCGTCAGGACCTGAAAACCCTGAGCGCTAGTCAAGTAATTTAATCACGGTGCCTGCCGGTTGTCTGTACACTGTGCAATCCTTACAGTCTGCCTTGTACGCTGGGTATGTTGGAGGGTTATTCTAAGTCCCTTTCTTTGATACAAACCACCTTTCTATTAATACAAACCACATTTAGAGGGTCAGGACATCTCCCGCCTCTTGGTGTGTACCTCCTGTATGCTGGTTATGTTGAAGGGTTATTCTAAGTGCCGCCCCCCCCTTTCTTTGATACAAACCACTTTTCTATTAATATAAACCACATTTTGAGGATTGGGATATCTCCCGCCTCTTGGTGTGTACCTCCTGCATGCAAGCACTGCATGTGATTACGAAGTGACTGACTCGGCTGTAATTGTAAATGGACTGATTTCAGTTATTTTCTTCCCAGATTGACCTATTGGCTTACGCACAGTGTGTGACTCTCGCCTCCTGTGTTTCCGGAAATCTAAACAACCTAGTCACCCCCCTCCTTTTCCCCCCGTGTGAGTATAATGCGCCCACCACACTGCTTCACCACAAATAACTGTCTCTTACCTCTCTGACACAATACTTACCTCTCTTTCCAGACCCCCCCTGTCTTGATAAAGATCCGCGTGACCACCAACCGGGGCACTTTAGGATCGAAACGTCGACGCACAATACTGGTCAAGAACTCTCCAGGAACGGGCACAGTCACCATCTGTCTCCTTGGAGTATTAACTTAGAACTCTGACCGCCAAAACCTTTCCCCTTGCCCATTTCTTCCTTGTACAAATTTTGTATATACTTGTAAATAAGTGTCACTGTGATTTTTGCACTATTCACTTTGTTCACCAACAGTCACTTTTTTCACCTATAATTGAAATTGAAATGGAATGAAGTAATTCCGGTGTTTTAATGTGACTTTGCTCTTTCATATAAACAATTTGAATTATATTTGTTGTCAGAGAGGTCTTCTCTTTTTATTTGTTATATTTTGTTATGAGCTAATCTAGCCTTTACGTAAAAGCAATTTACTCACCCGACAGAACCATTTTTGTCTTTAACCATACATACCCAGGTTCTGAGGGACACAGGGTTACCCCTTTTTGGTAAAAACATTTTTGAAATTCCAGCGCACAGCGGGAATTCTCGGTAGCGCGGAAGCGGTTAAACAACTGTGAATGGTCTGAAGATCTTTTGTTTTTAACAATGGACATATCGAGCCTCTATACCAGTATCGCCCATGAGGATGGCATATGAGCCGCCAAATATTATTTGGACAAGAGACCTATTGAGATGTATCGCCACAACCAAATGATTATCATAATGATTGACAGGTGCCTAATTAATAATGTATTTATGTTTGACAACTCTGTCTTTAAACAATTGAGAGGTATGGTAATGGGGGAATGTTTCTCCCCCAGCTACGCAGGGCTCCACGTTGGCTGGTGGGAGGAACATGTCCTCAAAGTACAACATACTACCACGTGGGCTAAAAACATTTTCAGATACTGGTGTTATATTGATGATGTGTTCATAATATGGCGAGGCAGCATTTTACAAGCACATGAGTTTGTTAGCAACATTAATGTCAATGAGCTTAACCTTCACTTTACTGCCAATATCAATCCTATCAAAGTAAATTTCCTTGATCTACAGGTAGAAATTCAGGATGGAAAAACTGAAACCTGTCTTTTTAGGAAACGTACCTCAGGGAACAGTATACTCCACGCTGGCAGTTTTCACCCGCAACACACGATAGCCAGCATCCCCTATGGGACAGTAGACAAGCCAGGCAGATTACCAAAATTGTGAAAAAAGAATGGCCCATTATTTTAACTGACCAAGTGCTGAAGGAGGTAGTGCCCATGAGACCCACAGTCACGTTCAGAAGAGCATACTATATGCGTAATGAAGTAGTGACCAACTGTCCTGAGATTAGAAAGACAGGCTGTCATCCCGCAAATGTTTCTTCAAGTGTAGCTCATGCAGGGCGTGTAAATTCGGTGTTAACACCACATCATATCTGACCCCCTTTTCAAGCATCCCAGTAACTCTTAAAGCGTATTATACATGTCGCACTGAATTCGTGGTATATGTTTTGAAATGTAGCTGCAATATGATCTATGTAGGCAGCACCAAGCTGCAAGCTCATATGCGTATATTACAACATCTTAGAGCTATAGTAAATTCAGATCCAACTTATCCGGTAGCTCTGCATTTTAAAGCTTTTCATAACAACGAGTTGAGTCACCTGCAATATTTTATCATTGATTCTGTCACTACTAATAGGAAAGGGGGCAACAGAGAAAAACACTTGAGACAGCTGGAGTCCAAGTACATAGTCAACCTGAACAGTAAGGCACCGGCAGGTTTGAACTTGGGAGAAGATCTTTATAATTTCCTGTGAGAGTCTGGCTCGACATAGCATATACCATCAGTCAGACCATCTGTCAGAGTAATTCGGTAGTACTTACCCTTGTGATCTTATGTAGATACTCATTAATTAGATTTATATACAGTTCTCAGTTATATATTTGAATATGATTCCTTCTCCCTGTACCTATCTATGTATATGACTACAATAGTAATCGGCTGATTGCTATGCTGTGTTATTATTTTTTGCATTATACATGCTTATCTAATCATTTAGTTTTCACATAGCACTACACACCTTTTATTTGATTATTTTATAGATTAGCGTCTTTTGGTTATCTTTAGCAAGATAGTATTTAATATTCTGACATCTGACATCTAGTTATGTAGGAGGGCCTGTGGATTTTTTTTGCTTTTTTATAGTATTGCTATTTATCCTTAGTTCACTTTTCATATTTGTATGGATATATTGTCTCGGTATTTGGGACATACCATACGAGATTTATATAGCTGCTTGCATTTATGCAGTGACAGCTGACAAGGAATAATATTTAATATTTTGCACTAGCACTTTAGCTCCGTATGGTCTCCCATGTATTTGTACATTCTATTAACCAACTATCTGACTGTCGATCATTCTGGTTTCATAAGCTTAATTCCTTGCACATTTGCACATCAGATGAAGATTTTAACATTATCTACTCATGCCATATTGTGATTATTGCATTATATATCAAATTGTATATTATATTGTATATATATGAAATTTTGCACGACACACTTTACGTATCATATATGATACGGTATATAGAGTTGTACTTATATGTATTGTTGTTTAAGTTGCTGTTTTAATATATTTAATATTGTACACATATGTAGGCATGACTAATAACATCAAGGATTTGTAATAACATGTTTTACAGGGCATTTTTTGCAGATGGTTTGCAGTTTGTATTATACAATCATGTATTGACAGACATTATGCTCGACAGACTGTTTAAGATGGTCGCGGTATTAGATACTTACATTGTCATTGTAGTCCACTTTCTATTGCTATACCTTGGTTTTGGCGCGAAGGGGTGTTTTAAATTTGCACTGTTCAGCCTCCTCGTTAGTCAAGTGAGCAAGGACACAGCCTCGTGTCCGAAACGCATCTGAGGCATGCACCGTTCCACGTATTTTTGAAAAATAAAGAAATCTGATTCTGGCTTAGAAATGAGTCTGTGTTCCTGTTTTTGTGCACCAAGGCACTGGGAACGTTTGGAGTGGATATATAGATATATATATATATATATATATAAATATATATATATATATATATATATATATATATATTCACTGAAAAAACCATAGGTTTCACATCAGTTATAGTTAGCTGGAAATTTTACTGACATAAAACCATTGAAATTCCCACGTTATAATTAGTTGGACTCGTTATAACTCGTGCGCCCGCAATGCACTGCTGATGATGTCACATATTACATCATTCATGACATGGTTAGTGACATCACTGATGACATCTCAAATGACATCACTGATGACATCTCAAATGACAACACTGATGACATCACTGATGACATCTCAATTGACATCACTGATGACATCCTCCAGTGTCTGTGTGTTTCTGTAAAGTTAAAATATGTTTTACATATTGAAGAGTAAGTGTATGTATGAGTGTCTGGATGAAGTATTTAGTAGGTGCGTGACTGACTGTATGAGTGAGTGATTAAATGTGTCTTAGTGAATGCATGGGTAGTGACTAAACTGTCTGAATGTGTACATCATTATGTTTGTTGTTGTGTAAGCTGCTGCATGTGAGAGTTGTCATATATAAATGACTATATCTAACAGCCTGTGATTGCATAAGCGACTGTATCTATCAATATGTACTTGTATCAGTGATTATAAAAGACAGTAAGTATGTGTTATTCTATGTTTAAATAAGCAAGGTTTTGTGTGTATAACTGTATAGTTGTGGAAATGGGAGTATGATTGATTCTTTACATGACTGACTATGTGTATGAGTAACTCAATGGATGAGTGGCAGTGTGTGAGTCTCTGTATAGGTGTATGAGTGCATATGTTGGTCTTGTATTGATGAGTGACTGTATGTATGAAAGATTGTATGGGTGAATGAGTGAATGTGTGTGTAGACCTAGAAATCAGTGAGTGCGTATGTGGTAAGTGGTTTTACTGTGTCAATGGTTTCAGGAATTGAGGGGTTGGCCTAACGGCTAAGGCGCTCGACCTGGGACCTGGGGATCTGGGTTTGAGTCTCGGTAACGACGCCAAAATCCCCCTTTGATTCTGGGCAAATCACTTAATCTCCCCGTGCCTAAAAATGAAAGTGTGTCCTCATGTAACGTAACTGGTGCTATGTAAAGCGCTCTGATAACTGATTCGGTTCGGTTCTAGTTCGCGCTATATAAAACTCTGCAAAAAAAAGGAATGGTAGTTTCTATTTAACACTAGGTGTATCATGTGTTATATTAGAGTGTGAGGAGGTGTATTGTATTATCACATGGATGATGTCATCAGTGATGTCATCAGTGATGTCATTTGAGATGTCATCAGTGATGTCATCAGTGATGTCACTAACCATGTCATGAATGATGTAATATGTGACATCATCAGCAGTGCATTGCGGGCGCACGAGTTATAGTGAGTCCAACTAACTATAACGTGGGAATTTCAATGGTTTTATGTCAGTAAAATTTCCAGCTAACTATAACTGGTGTGAAACCTATGGTTTTTTCAGTGAATTTAATAGGTTTTTTAAATGCTAATTCCTAACTATAACTGGTGTGAAACCTATGGTTTTTTCAGTGAATTTCATAGGTTTTTTAATAGCTAATTTCTATAGCTATGAAATATAATATTTTTTATAAAGAATCCTATATTGTATATTTATGTAATACTATTTTTTTTATGTATATTGTTCATGTTTATTTTTTTTATTTTTTGGGCTACAGCGCTCCCGTTGCGCGTACCGGTGAGCGCACCGGTAAGCGCAATCTTGCGGCGCGCCCCGGTGCGCGTACCGGTGAGCGTCCCGTTAGCGCTATTGCCGCAAACGAAAACAACATCATGACGTATCGCGTAGCCGTGTGAAGCGCCCCCGGGCGCGCCCAGACGCGCTTACGCGGCGCGCCCCTGAGCGCGCCCCTGAGCGCGCCCCCGGGCGTGTAGCGTAAGCGCGTCGGGTCATGTGACCTGAAAATAACACTTTTCATTGGTTCAGAACAGTTTTGGTGTCCAAATGATGAAAGCCCGGGTCATGTGACCTGAAAATAACGCTTTTCATTGGTTCAGAACAGTTTTGTTTTCCAAATGATGAAAGCCCCCACCTTTTTTCCTCATTCTCACTTTGTTCTTTGAGAGAGGAAGACCTGCTTCTATTCATAGAGAAATGGCTACAGTAGCAGCAGCAGCCAGAGCATCTGCACCACCACCACCACCACAAGGACCACCACAACACCACATTGCTGGTGAAGAAGAAGAGGAGGAGGAGGAGGAGGAGGAGGAGGAGAGGCAGTTCCTGCCTGAAGACAATCCCCCATATAAACCTAAGGAGCACTTCGTGTGGGAGTTTTTTAAAATCCCTAGGGGTGCCAAGAAAGTAAATGCTGCAAAGGTGACCTGTCTCATCTGTGGCGCTGTACTTTCCAGGGGGAACCCTGCAAAAAAATATTCATTTGGGAACCACACAATGCTTCACCACATGCAACGAAGGCACCCCAACAACTATGCTGCAGCAGAGGTCAGAGAACTGACCAGAAACCCTCCCCAATCTTCTCCGAGCATCTCCAAACAACCCACTCCATCGGGTCCAGAGACTAGAGAGATGGTCCCAAACATCGAATGCCAGTTTGGAGATCACAAGATTATTTGTATATTTTGCGGGACTACAATTTCTTATGGGGAGCAGAGCATCAAACTCATAAACCGTGCTGGAGACAACCACAAGTGCCTAAAGAAGCCTTATTTTTTCCTGATTTTTTTTGCTCCAGTTGAGCCATTTACAATTCCCTGTTTTTTGTTTGTGCCCATAAAAAATACCAAAAAATATAAAATTGTTCATAAAAGCCAAAAAAAGTAAAAAAATTTAAAAAAAACCAATAAAAAATATAAAACAACAAAAGGAATAAAAAAAAGTTCTTTTTAGAAGTACCTCCAATTTATAAAAAAAAGCTACATTTTTTAAAAACTCTGTCATTCTTTTTTCTCCATGGTACGCGTACCGGTACGCGCACCGGGACGCGTACCGGTACGCGCACCGGGGCGCGCACCAATAAAAAAAGAAAAAAATGATTAAGGAGTGAGCATGAGGGAAGGGGACAGAGAGAGTGATGTTAAGAGAAAGAGAGTTAGAGGGAGCAACACAGAGGGACTGTGTATTAGATAGTAAGACAGAGAGAAGGTGTAATAGGGTGTAAGTGAGAAAAGGAAAATGAATAAGGGAGCAAAAGAAGGGAAGAGAGAGGAAGAAGACTAAAGCAGAGGTACTGGGAGAATGTGAGTGGGTGTTGAAAGTAAAGGGAAGGACAGTAAAGGATGGGGAATGAGGGGTAGTGACGGAACCGGAGTAAACGAACAGCGGTGAGGGAGGGTGAGAAAAGAGAAGTGAGTGTAAGTAAAGAGGGGTGAAAGAGGGTGGATAAAAGTGAATAAGGGTAAGACATGGGGAGTGACAGAGAGAAAGGAGAGAGAGAGTAAAGGAAGGAGTGACTTAAAGGGACTGAGTGAAGCAGCAAAGAAAGGTAAGTGAGGGAGTGTGGATGAGTTATAGGGAGTGAGCATGACAAAAGAGTAGTGACAGAGTGAGGGGACAGAGACAGTGAGGGTAAGAGAGACAGAGTGAGGGAACGGGAGTGAGGAACTGTGAGGACAGACGGACTGAGAGAAGGAGTGAGAGGAGTGGAGTAAGTGAGTAAGGGAAAAGGAATGAGTAAGGGAGCTAAGGAAGGGAACAGAGGGTAAGGGAAATAAAGCAGGGGGACTGAAAGAAGTTGAATGTGGTAGGAGAGTGAGGGAAAGAGGAGTAAACATGTAGGATAAGAATAAGTGAGGGAAGCAGAGTAAGGAAACAGGAGTGAGGTAGGGTGAGAGAATAGTAGTGAGGTTAAAGCAAAGGGTGATGACAAACTACATTTTTTTAGTCACACTTACCATATAATTAATGTAAATTTAATTACATGTTTTTACTACACTTTGTATCTGTGAAAGAGAGAAGAAAAAATAAGTTATAATTAGTAAAATATATATTTTAAAATAGAAGAGACAGGTCAAGAGGTTAAAAATCATTAAAGTGTACTAAGAAATAAAGTAAGAGTGAAGGACACAGAAAGGGAAATAAACTAATGTAGAAGGACAAAAAGAGGGAAAAAGAATTAGAAGGAGAGCAAATTACTAAGAGTAAGGCAGATACATTCAGTGACAGAGAGGAAGAGAAGAAGAGAGAAATGAACTGAAGGTAAGAAAGATACTTAAAGAATGTGAGTTAGCAAAACTAAATCAGGAAAGAGGAGTAAGTACAAAGGGAATGACTGAGAGGGAAAGCAGTCTGATTGAGGATGCATTTACAAGAATGAGGAATGGAAGATGACTGAGAGTGAGTGAGGGGGAGTCACAGAGTGAAGGGATGAAGGGAGTGAGGATAATATAGAAAGATTGAGGGGAAAGGAGTGAGGAAGTTAGTAGACAGAGGAACTAAGGGAAGGACTGAGTGAAGTGGATTACAATGAGTGAGGAAAGGAAAATGAATAAGGGAGCAAAAGAAGGAAAGAGAGGGGAAGAGGACTAAAGCAGTGGAACAGAGAGAATGTGATTCGGTGATGAAAGAAAAGAGAAGTACACTAAAAAATAGGAAATGAGGGGTGTAGGAAGGTGGATATTTGACTATGGTTACCCCCAAACTTTTTGCCTGGTGTTTAGCTGGTTTTTGACTTTAGTTGGCCTGGGATCCTGCTATTCAGGGTCCCAGGCTGATTGCTCTCTCCTTAAAATGGACTCCATGTACCTTAGGTACATACACAATTGGAACTGGTTTACCTTATTGGCCCCTGTAACAGTGTACCCCAGGTACCATGGGCATAGGTGCTACCAAGGCCTACCAGGGGCTGCAGCACGTATTGTGCCACCCCTGGCCTGGCCTTCATATTTGACACAACTGGCTGATCACTCAGCTGGGGTAAGTTGGTGTAATCACCCCTTACTTAGGTGTAGTATGGCTATACCTAACCCAAAATGGACACATATGTTCCTATCAGCCACTCCTATGGAAGGCCTCTTCAATCCTGGAGGCAGAGTGCTTGGAAATATGTGAGATGGTGCTCTGGCATGAGCTGAGCCTGTCTGCAGCTTTCAGAACCAATTCCTTTAGCTGTTCCATGATACTGCCATACCATATACTCTTAAGTGCATTATGAACCTCGCGGTTAAATGCTATCTTTGGTTTGGCTCAAAACATGTCGAGTAAGGTGTCATACGAATTGGAATACTACCCCCTCGCCAGTTCTGGTGACGGGGGTAGCATTCCACCCTTCTAGAGGGACAGGACATGTACATAACCTGAAACCTGGGTAAAGTTAAACATGAGCCTCAGCATCACAAAATGGATGCTGCCACCACAGACACAAGTCTGACCTCCTGCTGCTGGGAGTCCTTCCAGCGAGGGCATCTTGGACAAAGGGTTTCCTGCCTTGGGAGGTGCTAGCACCACCCCAGACAGGGTTTTGTGTATTGGATAGGACAGGGCTGAATAGAATCAGACATGCCTGGGGCACACAAGGTGTCCCTGTGCATATGGCAGTTCAAACCGGTGCTGGGGCTCTCCAGCCCCAGTCTTGGCGCGAAGCTGGACAAAGGAAAGGGGGTGTAACCACCCCCTTCCTGGTCCCACCCGGAGGAGGGACCTAGCAGGTAATCCGGCCCCTAGATTTGGAATAAGAGTAGGAGCTGTGTCCCAAGACTTCAGATCATCCTGAACTCGACTTAAAACTAAGAAGAAGACTGGACTTCGACATTCTGCTGCACAGAAGACTGAAGAGAATCTCCCTTGTGGCCAAGGAGTGACCACCCTGTGAATACAGGCACCAACTAGCAACTCGACGTCTGCTTTGCCGGAGCCCGAGCCCAGAGCCTGACCAGACCCAGACTCCCAGACATCTCAGAGCACGATCCACAGTCCCTGCAAAGAAGAGACCCGTGGAGGCACCGAGAGATGTGGGACCGGACATCTTGGAAGACCCCCGAAGAGCTGACTGCGCAGCACCCGAGGCACCCTCGATGCTGTGCTTTGAGGTTTGAGAAGCCCCGACACCGAGCAGCATTTGCACCGAAGATCAGCCCCCCAGCATCTCCACTATCTGCGTGGGGCCCTTTTGCACTTTGCCACTCGACGCGCCATCCCGGTCACTTGCCACGCGGCTAGTGGCCATCTTGGCAATGAAAACTACGACTTGAACCGCTGGTCTGGTTGCTCCAGACTGGCCCTTGCTCCCCTGAAAAGGAGCACTTGCTCTGACCTTGCTGGTCCGAGTGTTAAGCTTTTTCCACTTCCTGCGTGGCTTGCATTAGCCAAGGTCTGTTTGCTCCAATCAAGTTGCCGACAACGCCATCAGCTAGAGCCTTAGTGGGACAGCTCGTGATCGACTCCTGGATGTCCTTGACCTCTTCGTGTCCACGTGGCTGTGGAGACAAGCTGCACCTCTTCACCTGTTTGCACCCGACATTGCCTGGTTCCATCCTGGTTCCACGGTAGTCACTGGCTAGTGACTTTGAACATTGTCCCCTCTGCTTTCAGGTCTTCACCTCTTCAGATCCACCCTTGGATCCACCGGAACTCTCCTCGACGACCCGCCTGCAGCATCTTCAGCTCCAAGCACCATCGACCTGCGTGACGAAACCCGACACTACTTCGCACCTGTGCACCCGCTTCCTGTGGGTGAGGCAACTCAGCAACGCTGGTGCTCCCACACTGGTATATACCTCTAGTGCCTGTGTCTAAAGTTTTATCCTTGTAGGTCCATCGGAAGGTTCCTTAAACACTAACTTTGTAACTTTTATGCACCATTGACTTAACATTGGTGCATGCGTGCACTTTGAGCACTGCACCCGAGTCCCGCGGGCCTTTCCCGACTACATCACTGCTAGTCCCGAACAGCTCCAGCGATTCCCCAGGCCCTAGGCCTCTTTCCTTTCCCCATAGTGGTTCTTATACCACTATTTTAGTATATGGTTTAGGTGGCCCCTAGGGCTCATCCATATTGTGCAACTTTTGTATATTTAAACTGTGTTTTGTTTTAACGCATTTGCTTCTGTGCTCATAAAGAGTATAGGGGATATTTGTAGAAATAAATCCATATATATTTTCAATATATATCTGTGTGGTGTCCTTTCATTTGGTATTCAAGGGGATTGTGTATGGTAAAACAGCTTGCTTCACATGCCTTTACAGAGTTTAGCCTAAGACTGCTTTGTCCACGCTACTAGGATAGCTGGTCTATTAAGGTTGACTTACAACCAATCATCATAAGGGTTGCTTGGCATGTTACAAGGTGATCACTAGAACTAGTGAGCATCATATACCAGGCCAACTTCTCACAAGGGGTAGTAATGGAGCCAGAGTAAAAGAAATGGGATGAAGAACGATGAGAGAGGAGCAGTGACGTTGTTGTAAGAGAAATGATAGAAGGTAGATAAACACAAGTGAGCATAACACAAGGAGAGTGAGGGACTGAGGACATAGAGGCAGTGAACGAAAAACAGAGAGAAGAGGACAAAAGAAAGGAGCAAAGAAAGATAAGTGAGGGAGAGTGGGTGAGTTATAGTGACAGAGTGCAACAAAAGAGGTGAGTGAGTAAAGAGGAATTACTAAAAGAGCAAAGAAGGAAAAGACGGAAAAGGGAAATAAAGCAGAGAGACTGAAAGCTGAAAAGTGGTGCAAGGGAGAGAGGGGATGCAGATATTTGAAATGGGAATGAGGGGTTGTGAAAGAAGTGGAGTAAAGGAACGGGGGTGAAAGAGAGTGAGAGAAAGACATTGTGAGTGGGTAAAGAGAGCTGAAAGAGGGTGGAAAAAGGAAAGTGAGTGTGAGACAATGGGAATACAATTTAAATTACACAATACAAACTATAGAATAACTTGTACAACATGTTAGATAGTTTATTTTTGCTGTTCTCAGAATATATTGAATTTCACTAAAAACAGTGAGTTCAAACTACTCATCATATGACAGCGGGAAAAAAAACCACAATCTAAAAGATTGTGTTTAAAAAAAAAACATATAAACTTAAAAATCACATATGTACACTAATCTTTGAGTCACTTACTTTTCTTTTAAGCCAAATAGTACATCATGAAGATCCTTTTCGTTGGAAAATACTCTGCTGTTCTCTAAAACTTCCATTTCATCGACTTTCTATAAGAAAAGCTCCAAGAACATCTGAAATATTTTTCAATGTTTTCATTTCCTCCTTGTGTTCAGTCATGACTCTTTGCTCAATCCTTCACTTTTCCTTAAGGCCAAATAGTGTCAGATGTATCAGTATGTTTTCAAATTACTCAAAACAAACTCTGAAATTACTGTTTTCCCGACGTTCTGAAAGAAAAGCTCATAGAATATTTTCACAATGTTTAAATATTCATATTTCCATCTCTGGCTCACTCATATTCAACATTTCCTATAATACTGATATCACTTACTATGAGATCCACTTACAGTACCTATATGACAACTCGATTTTTTATATTATCTTGATCACTTTTACTCAGAATATAATTTTAAACAGTAAACTAACTTTTATTAACTGCTGCCGTCTTCATAGGCCAATTACCTTTACTTAAATTTTGGTTCTAAAAACACTAGGTATGAATTTATTAAGTCAAAAGGCAAACGTTGTTTGAAAGTCAAATGAGTATCATTACACAGCTTCCACCCTTTTTGACATTTTAAATAGCATGTGTAATGCCCTGATGTTGTCGAAGGACTGTCATGATAAATAATAGCTACAGTTGCAAAGGTTCTTCCTGAAATTGATAACTGAGAAGCCACAACATTTTTAATAGAAGTTGTCAATTTAGTTCCATCAGGTCTACATCGTTGGAACATTAAAATGACATACTGACATAAGTTTGTATAAATAATGTGGACAGCATTGCACACTTACATTGGGTACACACCATATTGTGATCAGCTGCTTTAACTAGTCTGGTAAAGTCAAATATATAAATCTTTCAGTGTCTATTCTAGTACTACTTGATAAACTACAATTGTCACAGTCATGCTGCCATTGATAAGAAAGGCCAAAAAGATTTTCTACATCTACACCTTCATCTTCCAATACACCAAACATATACATTAAAAATTCCTGAAAATCCTGCTGAATATTCTGTGAAAATTGATTTTGACCAGAACATATGTCTAAAAGATTTCGAATTTCTGAAACACTTTCTATTTTTGCTTTATCACTGCTACATTACTCAAACACAGAATTCAATAAACAGCAGAATGTTTCATCCCGATTTTCAACAATCTGTTCTTGTAAATTTTGAAGAAAAAAAACAACATTAACCACTACATTAGCATAGCAGTTGACACCAGAACTGTTTTCAAACTGAAATCCAACAACATCTTCTTTCTGCTTACAATTACAGTTTCATCTACTTTTTGTCTTTTTGCTACTACCTCACTGCAATTATTCTCATTTCTTCTTTTTCGGCCTACCACACGTTTTTCAAACAGAGGATATTGAGGCAAATGTGGAGCATACTCTCTCCTTAACCTATTGTATTCTTTAACACAATCTAGATCTGCACAAATCTTTGTCTCATCACAATCAACCAAGTACAATCCTGATAAAGTTCTGACTCGTGATAATGCCACATATGCCATACCCTCTTTAAACACAGAACTTCCAATGTTCACCAAAGCACTATCTACACTTAAACCCTGAGATTTATGAATTGTCACCGCATATGCCAAATAAACAGGAAACTGTTTTCGGCGAACATATAAGTCTTTTACAAGCAAAAATCTAGCAGAACAACGACTGATTTGTTGTACTTCCTCAATGCCATAAAATTTTATTTTTAAAAATTCAATTCCATCTCTATTTCTGTAATTCAGAAATTCAACAACATGACCCATTGATCCATTTACCAGACCTCTATCAACATTTAAATTCCTTCTCAAAATGCTACGACAATTTAAACACACATTCAGAGTCTTTTCAAAACCAGCAGTTTTAGATATACTCTTCTCTAATGAATCCAATTTTGATTTCAAATTTTCTGACAAAATAATTGTTGCTCCCATATGCTCTATTTTATCTATAGCTTCCAGTTTCACAATCTCTTCATTTTCTAACTTTAACATTTTGTTGTTGAAGATGGAACATTCTTGCAGAGTTGGCATCAAACATATCCCAGATTTGTTCCCAGTAATTTTCTTGAAAATATTCTCTGCAAGAATGTTTTCATTTGGATACAAATTTAAAATTAATTGTGCATGTAATGCTTCTTTCCCATGCTCACTTACTTTTCCAATTCTTACATCTTGTAGAATATTTTTATAATCTTCATCCTTTGCCTGTCGCATATTTTGAAGTAGTTCTGCATATTTGAAATTTAACGATATATTAACGTTTCCAATGCTTCCTAGGCACTTCCTGGTATCTTCATGCGTGAGCATTTTAAACACTGGTTGTCCTTTCACTGGAGTCAACTGCAGTAGATCTCCAAAAACAATAATGTGTTTCCCTCCAAATAACACATCATACTCTGTTCTAAGGATTTCTTGCATTCTCAAATGCAGAAAAGCAAGCATTAGATTTGAGACCATGCTTACTTAATCAATGATAAGAAGTTTCATTTTCTTCAGGACTCTGGAAACTTCAGAACAAGCATCTCCAGATAGCTTGTGGTATTGCAATTTATTATCATGCTAACTGGTAGCATCAGTAAACTATGTAAAGTAATCCCTTTAATATTATGTGCTGCCAGCCCAGTTGGAGCGGTAACAACACAAGACAGCGGTGATTCAGTCCTTTTCTGCAGATAAGTTGCAATTGCTTTAATCAAAAAACTTTTCCAGTTCCCGCTTCTCCACTCACGTACAGTTGGACAGGCTTAAATGATGTACATGAGCACTCTTTTTTCTCATGACTGAATCCATGTTCAACCTGTTCTGTGACTTCGTCATATATCTGTTTCTGCTCAACGTTAGTTGTTTCACCAACTCTTCTAAGTTAACTGCATCCTCTTGAGCTTGTTCCATAGCTCTTTCCACCTCATCCATGGCAGTGGCAGCTTCATTTTGGATAATTGGTCCTCCTAGTGGATCCTGACTCAATGAAGTAGAACTCTGACTGTCTTGAGAACTGTCTCTAGCAATCTCAACAGCAATTGTGGCTTCTTGCTCTATTTCTTCATTCAACATTTGCAGATAATTTGGAAAAACAGGACATTCTATGGTATCCTTGGTTGCATTAAAAGAATCTTTGTAACAGAGAAAATCTCCAAGTAGTTCCTCTTCTGTACACCATGGCTTAAAGAGTTGCAAAAGAGCTAAATAGTAAAATTCCCTTTTGTGTGGAGATTCGCAACTCAATTTTCGATGATTAATCAAATGGCCTTTTCTCTGCTTCACTAGACATCCTTCACACCCAATGACAGCATATATTCCATTATTGATATCTTCTGTGATGTTCCTCTTATAACTATAGTTTTGCAGAACTTCATACAAACAACTGTTCTCAAGATGACTACTTCTATTTGGATAGTATGTATCCAACATGTTTGTCTTCAAAATATCTGTACTGTCTGGTTCTTTCTCCGCCAAATACTCAATTTCTTGTACAGATTTCAAAACTCGGTTTCGTGTTTCAGCAAGACCTAGACTCGCCCAAACGATTGTTCGAGATTTGGCATAGAGACTAGCTGATGATAACCGATCAGAACATTCATATGCTCCAATTTCTCGTTGCGACAACATCTTCAGACTGAAACTGTATAATTTTTTACTTATACTCTTTTTATGTGAAATGTCCTCCCACATTTTCTTCAGTTCTGTCTTTTCTTTTTTTGTGATGTAAGACGTCACATATCGAGCCACAGCAATAGAGTTGTCAGCAACGAACTGAATATCCATGTTAGCATTCCACATAGACAAAATCATTGGGTTGTAGTCGTTGATGTACTTGGACTCTTCGTTTCTTTTTAAATTGTATGTATTTTTTGGTGATTTCCTCGTCTCAGTATGTCGCAGAGAAGACATCAAATTATTTATTCTTCCTTTAGAAATCACTGGTCGTGGAAACCCGAAACGACATTTTGTGCAGAACTTGTCCTTGTTTCTGAATTTTCGACGACAGTACTTTCCACAACGATGGGATTGAAAGCGTAAAACTTGTTGCCTTAAACTGTTTTCTTTGGTAGTTTTCAGAACAGCACATGTTGAATACTCTTCAATGACGCTCATCACTGTGTCATCCAAATCTGTTCCAAATTTGGGTGCATCTTTAATCCATAACAACATATGTATGTGAGGAGCACCTCTCGCTTGATACTCCTTTCTCCAAAAGAAATCCAAAACCTCTCCAAGGGGAGGATTTTTTTTGTTGGTAATAAAAGACATCATAGCTTCAAATCTATGATTGAAATATCTGCATACATTCACTGGATCCAAAGAACACAGTTCTCCAGGTGTTTTGAATTCTATATTTTGTATGTTTGCGTTTGCCTCTTGTAGAAATTGAAGTAAGTCGTCCCATGCATATTCAGCACAGCTAAGAGTGAGGAACCATGTAGCAGTTCCTTAGTTTCTTAGCATACATTTCAATTCTCCATGACGACAGAACCAATACTCGTTTGTACCACGTTGACATGCTATGAGATTGATTAAATGAGAATCCAAAATATTATCTTGCAGATTAACTTTCTCCATAAAGTCCCTCGCCGAAACATTTTGCAGATGTGGTCCACTTTTCAGTATATGGTTCACTGCATAAGAAAGCCCAGACAAGTCACTTTCATATAGTAGATGAAACAAATACGGAATGCATTGACGAAACCTGGGATCTTCAGCAAATAATCTTAAAGTCCGGTATTCAGATGCAGGAATTTGAAGTGGTCGATCGTCATATGGTCCACCTTGACCTGTTGGAAATAACTGTGGAAAACAACGAGCTCCCAAACTTTCTTCCCATACACTAATGGGACTTCCTTTTGCTGCTTTCATTTGAAACAAGTCAATTGCATTCCCCATTACTTCTTTGGAATGCAAAGGATGAACAGTATAATGTTCATATATTTCTTCACTTCTAGACACATCAACTTTTTCAATTTGGCCGGCTGAACAATCACTGTCTTCTTCTGCAACTGTTTCCTCTGCTCCAACACAAACATGTTTGTAGTACTCATTGTTTTTGACCAAATACAACGTTGCCTTTTTGACTTTCCTAACATCCACTAAATCTTGCCAGATTTTCTTACTCTTTGTCGGAACCCCATTAACTAGAATAACCAGAGGTTCCTCTTCCAATTTTTCTACACCAATTGTATCAATATTTTTCTTGAAATCTAGAGGCAAATAAACAACTCTTCCCTTTAATCCTCTCTGTAAATCTGAAGGAGGCAATTTCCCTATCTTAGGCTCCATGTGAACAATAGCCTGAAAAGGATGCACACTTTGAATCAGAATAGACTCATAGGTATTTAAATCCATCAATTCAGAAGGAATGTCTACCAACTCCAGATTATTATGAACAGCTCTAGCAGGCATTTTGTTTTCATTTAATTTATTATAACAATATTTACAAATGCGTTGATCGGAACCCAAATCAAAACAATTTTCTACCAACAAATAAGTTGCAAAATCCTTCCACTCATTATTATTTACCTTTTCTTTTTTTACATATAAATCAACTAATCTAGTCTGATGCTTATAATGAGTTTGTCGACAACACACACAACTAAAATTTGGCCTTTCACTTGATTTCACCTTAAACTTGGAAATTTCCTGGTCAAACTTTTCTGTACTTGAAATCTGTACATTGTCTTCCACATTACCTTCTATTACTGTGTCAATTTCTACACTGTCCTCTTTTTCATCAAAGTAACTTAACTCAATTTCTTCACAAATGTTCTTCACACCTAATTCAGTTCCATGCAAAAGAGCACTGTTTAACTGTTTAAGCTTAAGTGCTGGACTTTTTGCATAATACATCATTCTCACTAATTTCCTCATTTTAGTATGATGCACTGCTAACATCCTAAAATGATGAAAAACACTCTGACATACTTTTCTAGAAAGACAAGCCAGTGAATGCCCATGCAAACCTGTGTTTTCTCTCACTCTGCAAGGATCTAAGTCTTGCAACATCTTCATTTTCTGTTTTAGACTTTTCTTACTATATGTCCGTAAGAAATTACGAAGCAAATCGATTGAATCCTGTCGCACACTACAAATACTACTACACTTCCAAGTGTACACAGGACCCTTAGTACGTCTCCCTAAAACTTCATCAGCTAACACCTCCTCTGCATCTCTAGACACAAGTTTCTCTTTTTCAATCGGACAACGTCTTGCACCTCATATGCTCGACCACTGGTGTCAACTGCATGCACCAAAACATTCTCCTGGAAGTAACTCTCCTCATTAAAAAACGGCTCACAACTTGAACTATGTATCCATTCTCCAGAAAAAACTTTACAAAAATTAGTCCAATTAATTATTCTTGTGCATCTACTGTTTGATTTGAAAACATCAATTGCCTTTTTAAGTATCCTAATTCTATTGATTACTAAAATAAATCATTTTTTCTTAACTTCAAAAGCCTGATCAACAATCTTCTCTACACTTTTCTCTTTCTTGTAAAAAGCAGCTCTCTGTTTACCTTTCTTAATATTTTTTAACAAATTTAAAACTACCCTATTGCGAAACATTCGTCTACGAATGTCCCTAAATTGGATTTGCCTTCTATTCCTATACATACTGTTCTCTCCTGCTCCAGTATTAACATTTTTTGGGGGGGGCTCTCCTTCTTTTTCAAATTTGCTCTCTCCTTCTGTATATTCACATTTCCATTAACATTTTTTTTTAATCTACATATGTTCCGAAAAAAAGACTTAGTTGTCTTACCAGGAGCTTTTTTGGTGTTTTTTGAAGTATTTGTTATAGGGGAGTGCTTTAATTCCGTTGCTGTTTTTGATTTTTTCCGCTTGGCATCTTTCCTTCTCCTCTGCCTTGAGGGCATATTTCCTTACTATTGAAATCTTGATTTCAATCTGTGGTAAACAAAAAAAATAACACATTATAGACCACTATTACCAAACAACAAAGCAATGACAATAAGCAAATGATATAAACACTAGTTTACAACATATCTAAGTTTATACCACAGCAACTATGTAACTAGGAGTAAGACAGAGAAAAAGAGCTAGAGGGAGTAACACAAAGAGACAGAGAGAGTCAGACAAAGAAACAGGTAGAGGGAGTAAAACATAGAGAAGGAGTAAGACAGAGAGAGTGTATAATATGTTGTAAGACAGAGAAAGGATGTAATAGGGAGAGGCAGTAAGTCAAAGAAAGGGAGAAAGGGAGTAAGTCAGAAAAAGGGTGTATCAGGGTGGAAGACAGGGAAAGGGTGTAAGAGGATGTAAGACAGAGAGAGGGTGTTAGAAGGGGAGAGGATCTAAAAGAGACTAAAACAGAGAGAGGCTGTAAAAGGGAGAGAGAGAGGGTAAGTTTGAGAGAGGGTGTAAGAGGAAGTAAATCAGAGAGAGGATGTAACAAGGAGTAAGTCAGACAGAGGGTGTAACAGGAAGAGAGGAAGAGAATAAAAAAGTCAGAAAGAGGGAGAGAGGGTGTAAAACAGACAAAAGGTGTAATAGGGAATAAGTCTGGGAGAGAATGTTACAAAGAGAAAGGTTGTAAGACGGAGTAAATCAGGAAGAGGATGTAAGAGAAAGTATGACTTACAAATTGCTGTAAAAAAGAGAGAGAGGGAATAAATTAGAGACAGGGTGTAAGAGAAAGTAAGACAAAGAGAGAGTGTAAGAGAGTGTTACACAGAGTCAGGATGAGAATATAATAGAGACTAATACATTGTTGATAATGCTTGGTAAAGAAATGTTGGTGCATAAAGGAATTGTATTTTCTAAATGAGTGAGGTTTCAGTAGTGTAATGAAATGCTTATACATATGACCTGTGCTCTGTTTTGTAAATGTTATTTAAAAAAAGATTTTGGGCACATGAATTGGTTTTACATTATTGACAAGGATTAGATAGTATCTGCATGATTAAAAAAATATATTAGCACATTTCACAATCATGTCACCTGTGTTTCCTCAGATTAGTAAGCAGATTGTGCAGATGAGGTGAGGCCTGTCCAGGGGTGCAGAGGAGGTAAGTCCTGTGTCCAAGAGTGTTGTGGACAGGACTCACCTCCTCTGACCCCTAGACAAGCCTCACCTCCTCCGTGCCCCCTGGACAGGCCTCAATCTATTGGGTATAATAGATGGTAACAGGATGCAGATGAGGTGAGACCTGACCAGGAGTACAGATGAGGTCAGGCCTGTCCTGGGGAGCAGAGGTGTTGAGGCCTGTGTCTAAAAGGGCAGTGGAATGGACTTCATGAAGCCTCTCCCCCACTGCACTCTTAGACACAGGCCTCACCTCCTTTGCACCCCTGGACAGACCTCTCTCCCACTGCACTCTTGAACACAGGCCTCATCTCCTCTGCACCCGTGGCAAAGCCTCACCTCATCTACACCCCTGGGCAGGCCTCACCTCATCTGCACCCTGTTACCATCTATTATACCCAATAGATTGAGGCCTGTCCAGGGCGCACGGAGGAGGTGAGGCTTGTCCAAAGGTCAGAGGAGGTGAGTCCTCTCCCCTGCACTCTTGGATACAGGCCTCACCTCCTCTGCACCCCTGAACATGCCTCACCTCTATCTGCACAATCTACTTTCTAATCTGAGGAAACACAGGTGACATGATTGTGAAAGGTTCAAATATATCTATTTAATCTTGCAGACACTATTTATTCAATCTCAAAAATGTAAAAGCTATTCATTTGCCCCAAAATCGTTTTTCCAATAACATTCAAGAAACAGAGCGCTCGTCCTATGTACAAGCATTCAATTAGTAAGGAGATTGTGCAGGTGAGGTGAGGCCTGTTCAGGGGTGCAGAGGAGGTAAGTCCTGTGTCCAAGAGTGCTGTGGACAGGACTCACCTCCTCTGACCCCTAGACAAGCCGCACCTCCTCCGTGCCCCCTGGACACGCCTCAATCTATTGGGTAATATTGATAGTAACAGGATGCAGATGAGGTGAGACCTGACCAGGAGTACAGATGAGGTCAGGCCTGTCCTGGGCAGTAGAGGTGTTGAGGCCTGTGTCTAAGAGGGCAGTGGAATGGACTTCATGAAGCCTCTACCCCACTGCACTCTTAGAAACAGGCCTCACCTCCTTTGCACCCCTGGACAGGCCTCTCTCCCACTACACTCTTGAACACAGGCCTCATCTCCTCTGCACCCGTGGACAAGCCTCACCTCATCTGCAACCCTGAACAGGCCTCACCTCATCTGCACCCCTGGACAGGCCTCACCTCATCTACACCCCTGGACAGGCCTCACCTCATCTGCACCCTGTTACCATCTATTATACCCAATAGATTGAGGCCTGTCCAGGGGGCATGGAGGAGGTGAGGCTTGTCCAAGTGTCAGAGGAGGTGAGTCCTCTCCACTGCACTCTTGGATACAGGCTCACCTCCTCTGCACCCCTGGACATGCCTCACCTCATCTGCACAATCTACTCCCTAATCTGAGGAAACACAGGTGACATGATTGTGAAAGGTTCAAATATATCTATTTAATCTTGCAGACACTATTTATTCCTTCTCAAAAATGTAAAAGCTATTCATTTGCCCCAAAATTGTTTTTCCAATAACATTTAAGAAACAGAGCGCTCGTTCTATGTACAAGCATTCAATTTAACTACTGAAACATCACTATTTTACAAAATACAATTCCTCTATCTTACAAATGTTGATACCAAGCATTATCAAAAAACATGGCACAAACCAACAAGAAAGAATCTCAATCTGCTTCCTAATCTGAGGTATCACAGGTGACATCATTGTGAAAAGTTCAAATATATTTATTTAATCATGCAGACACTATTTATTCCTTCTCAAAAATGTAAAACCCATTCATTTGCCCCAAAATCGTTTTTTAAATAAGATTTAAGAAACAGAGCGCTCGTCCTATGTACAAGCATTCCATTTCACTACTGAAACCTCACTATTTTACAAAATACAATTCCTCTATCTTGCAAAAGTTGATACCAAGCATTATCAAAAAAATGACACAAACCAACAAGAAAAAAGCACAATCTGCTTCCTAATCTGAGGTAACACAGGTGACATCATTGTGAAAGGTTCAAATGTATTTCTTTAATCATGCAGACACTATTTATTCCTTCTCAAAAATGTAAAAGCCATTCATTTTCCCCAAAATCGTTTTTCACATCACATTTAAGAAACAGAGCGCTCGTCCTATGTACAAGCATTCCATGTCACCACTGAAACTTCACAATTTTACAAAATACAATTTCTCTATGCAGCAAAATCTTTTTACCAAGCATTATCAAAAAACATGACACAAAGCAACATTAAAAAACAAAAATGTGCTTCCAAATCTTCTCCATAGAGCATACAAGTCTTTATCTATATTACATGAATCATTACTCACCTTTACAAATGCTTTGGGAGATTGAGAACAGTGTCAGACACACACACCAATATTTCCTTAGCAGAGCAAAAGGTATGCACTCCAGACACTGCAACCATGAATGGCACAGAAAACCTCTAATTCTACACACATATTCCTCATGTTAACCAATTAAAACTCTTCCCTCACTATTTCAAATCCAACACCCTTCCCCCCCTCAGCCCTTTTTGCCTGTTACCATAGCAACTCCCTCCTCACTGACCTCTCAGGTTTAAAAGTTTATTCTACAATGTTGCAAATGAACTCAGCAAGGATGTTTGACCTCTCAATACACCAGCTTATCCAGTGCAATGTTTCTTTAAATGACTTTTTCTTAACCATTCAAATTACTTCTTTCACAGAACAGAACCATGCACCCTAACTTTCAGTTTTCAATTATCTGAATCCACCAATCATTGCTTGTGATTCAAGAGCACTGAAACTCCACAGTCTCTTTTTTTGCAAACTCCTACTGTTCCAACTGCCATTTCATTTCCACACTTCATCTGACTGCACCAGAACCTCCTCTCACCATGTACTCTGTCTGGACTATTGGACATAGCTACATCCACTGGGCTCAAAGGTACGCAGCTATCAGAAATTTTCACAACCTTGATTTACCAAATGTGGACATCAAGTGGATTGGCCAGAGAGGATTGAGATGTCACCAATTGATACCATTGGTGAAAACCTTTTTGCATCTGCCACACCCCCACCTCATATTTCTGCACTGTGGTGGAAATGACTTAGGCACTTTGACTGGGGTAGGTCTGGAAATGCTTTTAAAGGACACCTTTGAGCAATTGATGGCACATTTTCCACAAACTGCCTTGGTATATTCCAATATATGCCAAAGACAGAAATGGAAGTGGTCCAACCAATTTTGTCCACAATTTGAGAAAGCACGGAAACATGTGAATACATCTGTTTCTGCTTACATGAGAGACTATGGAATGGGTTCAATATACAACAATAACTTGCGTTACAATATGCAAGATATCTACAGAGGAGATGGGGTGCACTTCTCAGATGAGGGGAATAGAATATTCCTCCTGAATTTACTTGTAGGTACCTAAATCAGCCACAGAACCCAAAAGCTCTTTTCAGAGCTACCCTACCTCTGATCACTCAAAATGATTATTTTACTCTAACTTTTTTCACTAATTTTCACCAATTTTCACCAACGTACCGGGCGCACCCCCGCGAAAATTTTAAAAAATAAATTTTTTGGGGGCCTATATGGGCCTCCTAAGACCCCCTCTGAAAACCTAGGGGGTCAGGGGGTCTCTACCGTGCCCAATGTTATTTGTCCTCCATCTTGTGTCTTAATTGTACCGAAACACAAGATGGAGGACTCCCGCTGCGCTGCCGGTATGCGTACCGGGGTGTGCACCGGTAAGTGCCCCACAAAAAATTGGGAAGGTAAATTACATAAAAACCACTGGAGAGACTTTCACCAAATATAGAATAGGCCCTACTACATACCAGTCCCTACCATTTTCCCAAATTTGGTGGAATTCCATTGAGCCATTTGGGCTGTAGCCCTGTCTAAATATCCTGAGGTAAATTACATGACAAAAACACATATAAAAGTGTTAGAATTTACAACCAATTAAAATGTTACTTTCATTTTGTATTTTTGTGTGGTGACATTTGATTCGTTATGTACATGAATATATGAAAAATTAGAGGGAAACACGGCCATTTTGACTACTACTATCTGAGGTACATTTATTAAGGATTTTCTCTGAAAACTTCAACTGTTTTCTGAAAGGAAAATGAGAGGGAAACACGGCCATTTTGACTACTACTACCTGAGGTACATTTATTAAGGATTTTCTCTGAAAACTTCAACTGTTTTCTGAAAGGTAAGTTGTTAATTTGTAAGGGGAACTATATTGTGCACTTTAAGTTAATTTTGAAAAACGTTTTCTGTTAGTTATTTACTGTCCCTCTGTTATAGTTATAGATTGAGATAGGTTTCTCTGTTATAGTTATGGATTGAGTTAGGCTTCTCTGGTATAATTATGAATTTACTTTGACTTCATCACATGCACTTTTTTATATTTCTACTTCCTGCCTGATACCATACACTGCCCAAAGATAACTTGACTGTTAAAAACTCAGAAGTACCTCTCTGAACGGTATACACCCGTTACAACGGATCTTTTACTCCGCAGACCCATTACAACGCGACCATTACTCCGCATACCATTACAACGCATTGCGCTGGGGGGCGCTCTAGGATAGGGGATAAGTATAATTTACTATCCAACACCTTCCCTGGGGTCCACGGGGACTGGAGTTAGAATAGTAAATTATACTTACCACTATCCAGCGCCCCAAGGCGCTATGCGTTGTAACGGTATGCGGAGTAAAAGTCGCGTTGTAATGGTCTGCGGAGTAAAAGTATGCGTTATAACGTCATACATCCCTCTGAACTTAAACCCAACAGTCCCCTAACTCTACTGATATAGTTATTTTATGTGCAATTTACAGCAAGAAAATGGAAGGTACACAACAGACCATCAATATTTCTTTCGAAATTACCGATGAGGAGATTCTTCAAGAAGATATTCTTGACTTCCTGGAGTCTCTTGACCAACAATTCATTGACTGGTTAGATAATACTGAATCATGCAATACAAATTTGGAGGAGATTCCGGATAATGAAATGTTGGAAGTGTTATTAAATTATGAAAATTCAGAACAATAAATTTATATTTAATAATTAAAAAATGTTTGAGACATTATTCATTTTTATATGTAATTCATGAAGTAGTACCAAAATGATTATAATATAAAGTGAGACTTACAGTATACTGTGCAACTTTTTTGTGATACATAGTAAGTTTGCTCATAGTTACTTCCTTTCTCCCACTATATTATCTCCAATGTGTATTTGACATCTCTTTTTCATCTCCTGCCTCCTTTCTCTCACTGTCTGTCTCTAAAGCACCATATCACCGCCAATTTTGTGTGGATTCAGAAGAGAGTAAAATGTAATACTTGAAAACATCATAAGGGAGCAGGGTAGACTACCCATGATCCCCTAGGCCTTCTCAGGGAGTGCTTAAAGGATCTGTTTCTGCTTTCCTGACAGACTATGGTATGGATTCCATATACCACAATAACTTCTGTAACAACATGCAAGATATCTACAGAGGAGACGGTGTACATTGAATTTAAGACTCTGCATTGGTACCTACATGTTGGTACTTAAATCACCCACACAACACAACAACTCTATTCAGAGCTACCCTACCTCTAAGCACTTTAAATTATTATTTTACTGGTTTTTTTTGCCCCGAGGGGCCTTTTATGGCCCCCACATCAAACCTAGGGGGTCAGGGGGGGTCTACCCTGCCCCCTTTTGGTCATTTCCCCCTTTGTTTTGCCACCTCTTGTGTCTCCATCCTACCAAGACACAAGATGGCGGCCGCTCCGGACTGTTTGGAATGTTGACAGACACCCGAGAGCCAATCAGCTTTCCTCTCGTGAACTCGCGTAGCGCGCTGGTGTGCGCCCCGGTACGCGTACCGGGGCGCGCCTATAGATATATATATTTTTTTGAACCTAAATTACTCAAAATCCACTGGAGCACATATCTTGAGACATAGCAAAGGCACATCGGGCTACCAGTCTCTACCATTTTGCCAAGTTTGGAGGAAATCCATTCAGCCGTTAGGGCTAAAAGTGAGTCCAACCGCCCTATGGAAATTAACATGGGGAAAACACGTTTTGGGACCCCCCTTTTATCTCGGCCCCGCTTCATGAATCCCCCCAAATTTTCAGGGAAGGAGCGGAGCAGAGCTGGCCATTTTTTGGGAGAAATTCAGCCATGTCCGTCCATCAACGCCAAAGTTATTCCCAATAGAATGTTGCGGATTTCCTATGGAACCTAGGTCCTAACTATAACTACCTACTGGCGACCGCCAGTCATATATATATATATACATGTGATTAAGTCCGGTGTTACCGGACGAAACGCGCCATGTTTGTCTGAGAAGGGAGAAAGAAAGCACTTTAAATTGGAACCTGCCGTGTGGCCCGTGCCCTGATTTGAAGCCATTTGTGCGGTGGAATTGGGAGTTTGTTTGGTATATATATATATATATATATATATATATATATATATATATTCACTGAAAAAACCATAGGTTATAGACCATATATAGTTAGGAATTAGCATTTACAAAACCTTGAAAATTCACTGAAAAAACCATAGGTTATAGACCATATATAGTTAGGAATTAGCATTTAAAAAACCTTATTTTACTCACACAAAACCATTGAAATTCCATATATAGTTAGTTGTACTAACTATATATCGCGCACCCGCAATCCACTGCTGATCATGTCACATATTACATCATTCATGACATGGTCAGTGACATCACTGATGACATCACTGATGACATCTCAAATGACATCACTGATGACATCACTGATGACAACATCCAGTGACTGTATTTTTCTGTAAAGTTAAAATATGTCTTGAGTGGATGTATAAGTGTCTGGATGAAGGATTTAGTAGGTGCATGACTGACTGTATGAGTGAGTGATTAAATGTGTCTCACTGAGTGCATGGGTTAGTGACTAAACTGTCTTAATTTGTGCATCATTATGTCTGTTGTTCTGAAAACTGCTGCATGTGTTGTTTAGTAGCTATATGAGTAACTATATGGGTTATTGATTGGTTGCCCAAGTATTTGTATGGGAGACTGAGTGTGTGTGTGGGTGGCTGGGAGGTGTATGACTCTGTGCATAGATGTGTGAGCAGTTGATTCACTAGATGTATGGGTTCAAAAGTGCATGTGGAAACAGCTGTATGGGCGGTTGACTGTGTGCATCAGTGTATTGGTGAGTGAATGGATATCTCAGTGCTACATGTCAAAGTAAGTACATATGTAAAACACAGTACATGTGAGACTTGACATATATAAATAACTGTGCATAAGAGCCAGTGAATGTGTGAGTGGCTGTATGCATCATTGTGAACTTGTATCCAGGATTGTATAAGAGAGTAAATATGTTTTAGTATATGTTTGAATAAGTAAGGTGTGTATAACTGTATAGTTGGGAAAATGGAGGTGTGATTGATTGTTTGCATGACTGACTAGGTGTGTGTGTAACTTCATGGATGAATGACAATCTGTGAGTCTGTGTTTACACTGAGTGTATCTAAGGTTATATTAGAGTCTGAAGAGGTTCATCGTATTATCACATGAATGATGTCATCAGTGATGTGATCAGTAATGTCAAATGAGATGTCATCAGTGATGTCATCAGTGATGTCATTTGAGATGTCATCAGTGATGTCATCAGTGATGTCATTTGAGATGTCATCAGTGATGTCATCAGTGATGTCATTTGAGATGTCATCAGTGATGTCATCAGTGATGTCACTGACCATGTCATGAATGATGTAATATGTGACATGATCAGCAGTGGATTGCGGGTGCGCGATATATAGTTAGTACAACTAACTATATATGGAATTTCAATGGTTTTGTGTGAGTAAAATAAGGTTTTTTAAATGCTAATTCCTAACTATATATGGTCTATAACCTATGGTTTTTTCAGTGAATTTTCAAGGTTTTGTAAATGCTAATTCCTAACTATATATGGTCTATAACCTATGGTTTTTTCAGTGAATTTCAATGGTTTTTTAATAGCAAATATCATAAGCTGTCGAATGTCAAGTACGTGGTAAGTAAAAACATTTTCGTGTTTATGCACACTGATCTGCTTTGAATGCTGCCCCCCCCCTCATTTCTATTAGGAGTACTCTCTCTTTGCAGATAGTGAAGGGTAGTTAACGCAGGCCTTTGCCCCCGTTGTAATCCGTCGTGCCTGCTTCTCTCTCCATTTCATTGATTGTTCTCTTTGGTTCATTCTCTATTTACAAACAAGCACAGAGTCGCAATACTCTGTTTAGTCTTTGCAGATAGCGAAAAATCGTGTAAAAAAACAAAAGGAATCGAGCAAAATCAGTAGGCCACTAATGGGATCTCTTTTTGACCTGGCTAAAATAGAAACATTAGGAACAACCTGTTGAAAATAGCAATGTGTATGTACATAAGCGGCGTTCATTTGTGTTCACAGTACCCCTTGTTGATTGTTTGAATCGAGCATTGAATTGTTCGAAGTTGGTTCTCTTAAGGATCTTCTCTGCCTGCAAACGAGGAAGAATAGGAATATTCTCTCTCCCTTTGCAGATAGTGAAAGGTAGGTAACGCAAACCTTTAACACGTCGTGCCTATTTCGTTCCTCATTGATTGATTGTTTGCCCGAACATTGACTGTTTGGGAATTGGTTCTTTTTGGAGGTATTCCCTGTTTGCAAATAAACGTAGGAAAATCTTTGCAAGTAGTGAAAGGGTAGGTAATGCGGACCTTTGTCCCCCGTTGTAATCTGTCATGCCTATCTACTCCCCACTGATTGATGCACCTGTTTCACCCGGACCATTTACTAGAGATAGGTCATCTGGCCCGACCAGAGAGCACCCCTAGTGAAAAGGACATATGCAATAATAACGAAGTGATCACTGTATCCTGTTAACAGAAACTTTAGCATGAAACAACCTGGAAAGAAAGGAATAGGAAAACGAAAATCAGTAGGCCACTGATGAACTTTTTATTAAATAACAAACAAAGAAACGATAACAATACGTAATGATAAAACCTATTATTGTCCTAGAAACAAGAAACGTTAGAAGTAAGCCCGTAATAAGAAACCTGAAAACAGTAAGAGAAACCAAGTGTGACATTGCAACGGCCACAAGGCAACGAGGCTTCATCGCCCCTCACTGCCCCAAAACGTGTCTGTCCCACCGCCTGCCACGCCCAAATAACGGCAAACTGGGAAAGATACAAGTCAGCAGACATCGCCCCATTCTGGAAACTTTATCGGGATTGTACTTGATTGAGTGTGATGTCACAAACATTTGTGCGGATCTAGATTGTGTTAAGGAATACAATAGGTTAAGAAGAGAGTATGCGCCACATTTGCCTCAATATCCTTTGTTTGAGAAACAGGTTTCCGGCTACGCCCAGCCGGAAGCAACACATATAAGGCGGGTCCTGCTGCCAACCGTCGGCCAGGAGATCATCACGTAGGGTGTAGCCGGAGGAGAGGCCGAGGCCAGCGGGACCCAGCCAGGGGGATTGCTACGACCACCCTGGAGAGTTGCAGGGGGGGGAATGTCCGTGTCCTCGACCCTCCCCTCTCTCTCCCAGTCCGGCCACCATCAACCAGAGGCCGAGGCCGACGGGATCCGGCCGCGGTGGCGGTAACCCTGGAGAATTGCAGGTTAGACCCTCTCTCTCCCAGTCTGGGCCAGCATCCATGGAGGGCCTGGGAGTGGAGAGGCCACTGCACGAAAGGCCCAGGAGAGGCACCACACGCCAAGGCCTGCCCCACCGGATGAGCCAAGGAACCCGTTCATGGGGCCAGAGCAAAGGGCGTCCGGCCGCCATCCACCGGAGGTCCGGCCCAAAGACGGACGGGACATTTCTTCTTTCTTTTATAATGGCTGCGACAACACTGGGGGGGGGGGGGATGTCTTGCACATGCATCCGACCCCCCCCCTCCTCCTCATCGCCTGGTCCGGCCATAACAAATGTCAAGCGAAACGCCGTGGGGTGCACTGGGTGGGAGAGACGGTGCGAACAGGCCTCTCCCGCCTCCCCAGGTGGAGGCTTCCCAGCTGCACCCTCAGCGCTCCAGGCGCCCGGAAAAGGGTTCTTCCACTGTGGCGATGCTGCAACGTCTCGCCCGGCAGGGTGGAGCCCGTCTGCTCATTTGACCCCGCGATCGCCAGTAGCTACCGAACTCTCAAAATGGCGGTCGACCTGGCAAGAGCGGGCCCAGCATGAAGAAATGGCCCGGTCACTGGTTGACTCCACCACCGTAGTCCTCCACGACCTTGAAGATTCTAGAGGAGCCGCGGGAGTCCCCGACCCCCGCAGACACCCCCGATGGGGAATGACTGCCATGATCGCCCGTGGAGTGACGAAACTGTAGCCGCGGGACGTCGGCGCTCCCATGCTGGCGCCAGCCTCAGTTTGAATGACTAGAAACCTGCAGACCTCAGTTCCGGTGAAAGCACAGTGTGACCCGGTAGGAAAAATTGTTGCACCCCCTCCCCTTTTTGACTGATGGTTCAAACCACCGATCCTTTCCTTTGCCCTTTTAACGGAACTTTGGACTGCCTCCCCCCCCCCCCGCGGCGCCCCACGCCGTTATTTGCTGGGCGGCAACTTACTAGACATCACCTTCGTGCCATCCAGATTTCAGCGCGTTCTGCTGCCTTGGAACTATTCGCACAACAGACCGCTACTGACAACCCACCCCCCGGGACGCCCCACGCCGGATACCCAAATCAGTGCGGCACCCAGGCAACATCTCCTGAATTTTCATAATTTGAAAGAACTAGTAACATGTCCTCATCAGGAATTTCCTCTTCAATCATCTCATCAGGAATCTCCTCATGAAAAGTCTGCAATGATGATTCTTGTAACTCTATGGTCTCCAAACATTCGATAAATTCGCCATCAAGAGAATGATCAAAAAAATCATTCAAGTCATCTCCTCCTTGTGAGAATATATCATTATTGGTGCTGTCAATTTCATTAAATGTAGTGGATAATTCAAAAGAAATTGCCACGGTCTCTTCATTGTTTAAATGTTTTTACTGTTTTTGTTTTGTTGTATATATTTATAAGTTATTAAAGTTTTATATTCCTACTACTTTGTTGGAGTGCTATATATTTTTAATGTGACACATAATTGTAAAAACTTTGATGTACAAAGAGTCATCCCTGGAATCTTCCGCTTCAGGCTCGGTCCCCTCCCCAATCACAATACAGGATGGTTTTCAGATAGTAGGAACACGTGTGGTTTGACGGATCTCATCGGGTGTGGGCCTTGATCTACTATAACTCCTTTGAAGAGGGGTGATTCTTTACAGCTGGGGCCATAAACTACATCTGCAGGGCTAGCTGATAGCCTGGACAATCGGACACAGAGGAAGAGGAGTGTCAGAGGGTGCGGTAGTGAATAGGGCGAAAGGGAGGTGTCGGGCGGGCACAGAGTGTGATTCTCAGGGAAGAGCAGCGCAGATGGGGGGAGGTTTATTGCCGATGCATAAGACAGAGAGCGGGGGTGACCAGTGCCTGGGGAAGATGCTTGCGAGGGTGGGGAGCCATGCTACGGATCAACAGCGTGCAGAGAGTGGGTCTGGTCAAGGCATCTAAAATGGCTGCCGTGCACGACAAAAGTGTGGCATTTCAAAAAAGGCAAGATGGCGCAGACAATGTTTTTCAACACTTCCTCATTTCCTTCGAATCGAACGTTAACAGACGTTGGTGCATATTACCAAAGTTAAGCGATATTTATCGCTAACGATGCTTAGCAACAAATTTTTTACCGCTAAGCATCGTCAGAAATTATCGCAGATAAACCTTGCTATTATCAAGGTTTATCGCAAATGCGATAAAAAACGGCCGCAATGCATGAATATCGCTAAACAGTCAGCGATATTCATGCATTACCGAGCTAATGCTCTTAGCCATGTTATCCACCTCCCATTGGATAACATGGCTAAGAACTGCTCAGGGCAGGTGTTAGTTTTTGGAGATATTCGCGCTTAGCGCGAATATCTCCAAAAGTTGGTAATAGGAGATAGATATCTTGCATGTTGTAATGCAAGTTATTGTGGTATATGGAACTCATACCATAATCTCTCAGGAAAACAATAACTGATCCTTTTGGGACCGCCTGAGAAGGCCTAGGGGGTGAGGGGTACTCTACTTTGCCCCCTTTTCACGTTCCGAACTATTTTATTTTACTCTCTTCTGTAATTACACAAAATGGCAGCGATAAGATGCATCAGACACAGACAGTGAGAGAAAGGAGGCCGGAGATAAAGAAGAGATGTCAAATACACATTGGAGATAATATAGTGGGAGAAGGAAAGTAAATATGAGTAAACTTACCATGTAACATAAAAATGTTGCACTCTATACTATAAGTCTCATTTTATACTACAATCACTTCGCTACAACCTCATAAATTAAAAATAAAAATGAATAATGTCTCAAACAATTTTTGATTTCTAAATATAAATTTATTCTTCTGCATTTTCAAAATTTGAAAGAACTAGTAACATGTCCTCATCAGGAATTTCCTCTTCAATCATCTCATCAGGAATCTCCTCATGAAAAGTCTGCAATGATGATTCTTGTAACTCTATGGTCTCCAAACATTCGATAAATTCGCCATCAAGAGATTGATCAAAAAAATCAATCAAGTCATCTCCTCCTTGTGAGAATATTTCATTATTGGTGCTGTCAATTTCAATAAATGTAGTGGATAATTCAAAAGAAATTGCCACGGTCTCTTCATTGTGAGCCATTTTATTTTGAAATTGCTTGCTGTAAATTGCAGAAAAAAATAATCACTTTCATTTATCGTTTTTAGTAATACATAATATAAAACTAACTTTATCAAGTATTTAGTATAACAGAAGGACTGTAAATAAATAACAGAAAACATTTTTCAAATTATCTTAAAGTGTACAACATAGTTCCCCTTACAAATTAACAACTCACCTTTTTAAAAGCAGGAGAAGTGTTAGTACTGTGTAAATCAAACACCAGAAATTGAGCACCAAAACTTCCTCACAAATATACCTCAGACAGTAGTATCACAAAATGGCTGTGGTTTCCTCTCATTTTAGATATATACATAACCAATTAACTTTCATCACACACAAATACAAAACCAAAGTAACATTTTAATTGGTTCTACATTTCAACACTTTCAAATGTGTTTTCCCCATGCAATTTTCCATAGGACATTTAGATACGTCTACAGCCTGAATGGCTGAACGGAATTACACCAAACTTGGCAAAATGGTACATCAAACCTAAGAGGTCAGGGAGGATCTACTATGCCCCCTTATGGTCATTTGCCCCTTCGCTTTGGCCTCCTCTTGTCTCTCGATCCTACCGAGAGACAAGATGGCGGCCGCTACGGACTGTTTGGAATGTTTACAGACGCCGGAGAACCAATCAGCTTCGCTTCACAAAGCTCCGTAACGCGAAAAGTACGCGAACTGGAGCGCTGCCCGGTCCGCTGTTACAGATATATATCTTTTTTTGAACTTTAATTTCTCAAAATCCACTGCAGCACATATATTGAGACCTAGCAAAGGCACATCGGGCTACCAGTCCCTACAATTTTGCCAAGTTTCGTGCAAATCCATTCAGCCGTTCGGGCTAAAAGTGAGGCCAACCGCCCTATGGAAAACTCAATGTTAAAAACACGTTTTGGGACCCCCCTTTTTTCTCAGCCCCCCCTTGACAACCCCCCCCAAATTTTCAGTGGCTGCTCAGAAACAAAATGTTCCATTTTCCTGAAAATTTCAGCCAATTCCGTCCACAAACGCCAAAGTTATTAGACATAGAATTTTCAAAAATCCCATAGAGAAAAAATCCTAACTATATATACCTACTGGCGACCGCCAGTAGGTAATATGGGACATATTGTTGCACTATGCGCTTGAATACTAATTTTTAGTTTCCGCAATATCCACTACATGTATATTAAATGTAATGCATTTTAATGTATTTAAATGCAGAGGGTGATGTTTTTGTAAACATTGAAACTTGCGATATCTATATTTTTTCTATGTCTCTGGTTGGGACAGGATATATGTGTTAAGAAAAATGTCGCTCACCAGATTGATAAAGGCTGCGGTGACAGCCCAAATGTGTCTCTCTTGTTTGCTGGGTCTGAGGAGGCCCAATACAATAAAAAAGCCTTATTCCAGCAGCCCTTGTGTGCGTGCTCTCTTCCTTCTGGAGTAAGGGTTATGCTGCTTAGTATCTAGCGTCGGCCTTAGACGCCTTCCACGCACCACCAGTTGCACTGGGCTGTCAGATTAACTGCCACTTAGATGGAGCAGCATGGCAAGTGCTTTACTGACAAGCCCCCAGACTATCTGCTGGGAAGAGGAATAGAGGCGTTTGCATCGTGGGAGGCGTTGATTTTGACGCAAGGAAGTCTGCCAACTTTCAGTGCAGGGTCTGTCTTTCTCCATGTCTCTACAAGCCTCAATCTGCAGGCCGACGCATTTCTGGTGACTGGGCACCGTGCAAGCAATGGCTGTAGCGTTGAGGACTGTTTTGCTTATTAATTTTTGTGCAAGGATTTCCCAACCCTGTGAATTAGTTCACTTTGTGCTGCTTCAGTAGTGGAGACTTCCTGACATGAACGCTGGGACTGGGTTGCTTTGAACTTGTGATATTAGCACACAACGAGCATAGTTTTGGAGTTAAGTGCGGATGTTGCGTAACTCTCAAGTGATATTATTTCACACAACATTGGATTTCCTTGAGCTTCATTACAATCTATCAAGCAACACCATCTGTGATAGTTTGTTCGCCATATGAACTATCGGTGCCTTCCAAATGTTTGTGTTTGTTCTGATATGGCATTATGGGACTAGTAGTCACCATTTATTTGAACACATTTTCAAGGCTATTAAAAAATATTAAAGTGCACACATGTATTCATGTCCACGTATGCACTGCTAGTTCAATAGTGAAAGCTGCGTTTGTTTGTTTTAGCTCATTTTGGAATCAGACATTATATCTTCACCGAACAGCTGAAAATGAGGTTTTAATGTTAGAGTCCAGAGGCGTTCCATGTAATTAAGGGAATAGATGAGGGTAATTAAGTTGTTAGGAATTTGTGCAGCATGAATTATTTTGAAAGTGCTACCTGAGGGGGTTTGCGCTATCTGTATATAATATGATACGAAAATAGAAGGTTTTCCAATACAATGAAATAATTGGTGTTATATTTTCTTGTGTTAAAGTGCATTTCATAGATTTTTTAGTGGACTGTTTATATGTTATGCATTCAGTGTCTATGGTTAGGATATGATATATCTGTTAAGAAAAATGGCCTCACCAGATTGATAAAGGCCTCTGGGACAGCCGAAATGCATCTCTCCTGTTTGCTGGGTTGGAGGAGGCCCAATGCAGTAAAAAAGCCTTAGTACAGCAGCCCTCGCGTGTGTGCTCTCTTCCTTGTGGAGTAGGAGTCGTGCTGTTTAATATACATATATATATATTCACTAAATAAAACATAGTTTTCAGGGAAGTTAAAGTTAGTTTAACATTTGACTCTTATAAAACCAGAGAAATTTGCCTGTTATATTTAGCTAACTATAACTTGCGCGCCCGCAATGCACTGCTGATGATGTTACATATTACATCACTCATGACATGGTCAGTGTCCAAGCTCCATCACCACGCAAATCCTATCCTCCATGTTGTTAAACTCGTAAATGATGCGCATTTTGTATCCGACGACATCGTGGCACCACATCCAGCGTAACATCATATACGCATGAAGTGACCCCAGCTGCTACTTTGGTATCCAACGTCTACACAGTGCCAAGCCACATCTTACGTCATGTACATATGGGGTCGCGCCTGCTGCGCGTTGCGTATGCGACAAGTATCCACTGCCAGGGTGTTACGTCACAGACATATAGTGTTGCGCCAGGTACGCCATTCCCTCAGTTTATTTTTGTCTCAAAAGTATATCTAAATAACTTTAAACAGTATATGAGAACAAGCAATAATATAAAATATTTTAAACATTTATATATTTCTTACTGTAATAAACTTTTATTATGATAAATATATTTTGGCAAAATCGCATCGGGTGCGGCGTCCTTGCATGCTCGGTGCGCGATTGTCATGAGACCTTAAAATAAAGCATTTCATTGCTTCATAACATTTCCCATTGTAACAGTTGGATGACCCCACCTATTTTACTCATTCTCTCTACGGCAATTGATGAGAGACACCTCTTCTGCTTAGAAAGCTTTTTTGAAAAGTTTTTTTGCTGTGTACACATATCTTATACTACACACAACATGCAACGATCATCTTGATCAATATTCATGGTCTGTACATTAGCCTTCCAGGTGTGAACACCATGCATCTCAAACGATACATCAAAAAACAAATATGTGTTACGCAATGCCCCTGCTGTGTGCACATTATTGTGCACCCTTTTGGCCTGGGTATTTGTGGCTCTAAGAAGTATCAGGAGCCATGAGCAGATTGCACATCCTAGATCACATTTGACAAACAGTAAACAGCAATGTGTAGATTTACTTTGCTGTACGCTCTGTTGACAGGCTTTACCAATATACTAGTGTGTTATATGTGAGACTTTCAGATTCATATTTGACATGCATTCCTTGACTGAAATGAGCGTTACCACTGTGTTTTAAGGAAGCCTCACTGCTGATCCTCCCTCCATCCAAGCACATTCACATGTGCACGCCACTGGCAATAGCAACACTTTCAATTATACCGCACACCATTGACATACGTGTCGGCGCATATCCACAGCCTTGACAACGACATGTGATGTTCACCATTCAATCTTTTCAAACACCATCTCATTAGCGATAGTTGCCGCCATCTGACACATGCTACACTAATGTAAATTGCACACTCTGCAAGGTCAAAACCACAAAAGAAACACACATAAGTACACATCCTGCCAGGCAGGATCTGAACAACACCCAGGTCCCGGGAATAATGATTCACACCCCTACGCTGGCCTGGCGTACGCAAGCCCAGCCCACGTTTGCGTACGTATAAATAAGATAACCACAACAACACACGTCACTCTTCTTCCACACTGCCTCAGATGAATGGCCGCACCCACCTCGCATATCAAAAAAAAAAGGGACCATACTGTAGGCCCGAGCCAGTGGACAGCGCTGCCCTCCAGACATGTGAAGTTGGCTTTTAGAGCACTGTAGTGAGCTTGTTATTAAGTGTACATGCACACAGCCTTCCGCCACTGCATTACACGTGCATATTATGCTTCTAGCATGCGCTCTGTTCCTTTCTATATCAACATTCGTATAACGTATTATTATTTAACCTTGTGAATTCTCGAGCACTCCAACTCCTCTTTAACCATTATTACCACTAACAGTTGGTAGATCGTACTTCAAAAATGAAGGATACACTCAACTCCAGTTTTCTATTAAGCTTGAAAAAAAACTTCATTTACCTCCAGACATTTCCACCATTAAATTACTTTTCAGACATTAAATTGATTGGCTCAAGAAGGGCGGAGCAGGAGCTCTCCCCGCAATAATGTCCTGGGCATACTGACGCCTTCCATCGTGGTAACAAGACACCGTCCCCAACTGGAGACCTGGTCTCCTACAGTACAAACCTACCCAGGGCTCGGAGCTTTCACTAACACGTTGTGAGACACACCGGTGGTGGAAGGTTAGCAGTGAAGCCTCGGTGTGCAGGACCTACAATTGAGCACAGTGCGGGGGAAGGGGCTGGGGTGCAGCACCCTTGGTGCACAGGTGCAGGCAAGCGATTTCCCCATAGCTAATAATGTAGCCCAGGTTCACACCAGAACCTGACCTTCTATGGGAATTCACAAGGACATATTATCAAGCCCCTTATCGCCGCTTTAGCTGCAGTTTCCTGTCGCTAAAGCAGCAATATTGTTATCGCCGTTCCTTGATAATATTATCACCAATCTCTGGCCTCATGTGTTTCATTTTAAGGACTTGCTGGACCACACCCTTTCTCGCGGACTCCAGCGTCCTAGACAAACGGGTGACGGGAGGGTAAACACTAAGGGCTGGATGCAGTAGGCCAAAGCTCTGTCTCCTCCTCCTTCTCTTCTTTTGACTCACCCTCCCCTTCTCCCTTCCACCCACTCCCTCTTCCTCCCATTCTCACTATCGTCCTTTCATTCGGACTACCTTGATTTACCTCTTCCACATAGCACACATACTTATGTTTAATTTTTGTCTTGCAGGTTTTCTACGCTGCTTCCACTGGAGTCCAACCCGTGTTTTTTATATTATAATGTTTGTTCTATTAAACTTACGTTTCTATTTATTTGTGTTTTAATAAAGATTACTTTTTTTTCAAATAACTAAGTGTATTGGTCTTCTTTTTCTGACAACACTTGTCTATAGTTCATTGTGAAAGTCATCCGTTTATAGGATATTATGAGGGCAAACCCTTCCAATATTACAGTGCATCTACTAAATATAATCTAACTGACTATTATACAAATGAAGCGATACAAAAGGGGATGATGGACGGAGCGTTTGAACAAATCAAACACTCACCCCCAGTCAACTGATCTGGGTTTAATCCATCACCATTCTTTAGTTCACTCAGCCACCCCAGTTCAGACATGGCTATATGCAAATCAGTCTGACCCTGTGCCTTATGGGAACAGTCCAGCCCGAACTGCCAAGCCATGTCTTCCCTGGACCGGAAACAAGCATCCTGGGACCGGTTTCGGATTCATAATCCTCATCAGCCAGGCTATCTTGAATCCAGTGGCCAAGTGAACAAGGGACTCACGTCTGAGCATACCCTGCCACACTTAGGGCGAACAAAGCGATACAAAAGGGGATGATGGACGGAGCGTTTGAACAAATCAAACACTCACCCCCAGTCAACTGATCTGGGTTTAATCCATCACCATTCTTTAGTTCACTCAGCCACCCCAGTTCAGACATGGCTATATGCAAATCAGTCTGACCCTGTGCCTTATGGGAACAGTCCAGCCCGAACTGCCAAGCCATGTCTTCCCTGGACCGGAAACAAGCATCCTGGGACCGGTTTCGGATTCATAATCCTCATCAGCCAGGCTATCTTGAATCCAGTGGCCAAGTGAACAAGGGACTCACGTCTGAGCATACCCTGCCACACTTAGGGCGAACAAAGCGATACAAAAGGGGATGATGGACAGAGCGTTTGAACAAATCAAACACTCACCCCCAGTCAACTGATCTGGGTTTAATCCATCACCATTCTTTAGTTCACTCAGCCACCCCAGTTCAGACATGGCTATATGCAAATCAGTCTGACCCTGTGCCTTATGGGAACAGTCCAGCCCGAACTGCCAAGCCATGTCTTCCCTGGACCGGAAACAAGCATCCTGGGACCGGTTTCGGATTCATAATCCTCATCAGCCAGGCTATCTTGAATCCAGTGGCCAAGTGAACAAGGGACTGACGTCTGAGCATACCCTGCCATACTTAGGGCGAACAAAGCGATACAAAAGGGGATGATGGACGGAGCGTTTGAACAAATCAAACACTCACCCCCAGTCAACTGATCTGGGTTTAATCCATCACCATTCTTTAGTTCACTCAGCCACCCCAGTTCAGACATGGCTATATGCAAATCAGTCTGACCCTGTGCCTTATGGGAACAGTCCAGCCCGAACTGCCAAGCCATGTCTTCCCTGGACCGGAAACAAGCATCCTGGGACCGGTTTCGGATTCATAATCCTCATCAGCCAGGCTATCTTGAATCCAGTGGCCAAGTGAACAAGGGACTCACGTCTGAGCATACCCTGCCACACTTAGGGCGAACAAAGCGATACAAAAGGGGATGATGGACGGAGCGTTTGAACAAATCAAACACTCACCCCCAGTCAACTGATCTGGGTTTAATCCATCACCATTCTTTAGTTCACTCAGCCACCCCAGTTCAGACATGGCTATATGCAAATCAGTCTGACCCTGTGCCTTATGGGAACAGTCCAGCCCGAACTGCCAAGCCATGTCTTCCCTGGACCGGAAACAAGCATCCTGGGACCGGTTTCGGATTCATAATCCTCATCAGCCAGGCTATCTTGAATCCAGTGGCCAAGTGAACAAGGGACTCACGTCTGAGCATACCCTGCCACACTTA
The DNA here is from genome assembly GCF_964261635.1 of Lissotriton helveticus. Classification (NCBI taxonomy): domain Eukaryota; kingdom Metazoa; phylum Chordata; class Amphibia; order Caudata; family Salamandridae; genus Lissotriton; species Lissotriton helveticus. The sequence continues at coordinate 1,148,959,808 of NC_136057.1, forward strand.
GGGCGAACAAAGCGATACAAAAGGGGATGATGGACGGAGCGTTTGAACAAATCAAACACTCACCCCCAGTCAACTGATCTGGGTTTAATCCATCACCATTCTTTGGTTCACTCAGCCACCCCAGTTCAGACATGGATATATGCATATCAGTCTGACCCTGTGCCTTATGGGAACAGTCCAGCCCGAACTGCCAAGCCATGTCTTCCCTGGACCGGAAACAAGCATCCTGGGACCGGTTTCGGATTCATAATCCTCATCAGCCAGGCTATCTTGAATCCAGTGGCCAAGTGAACAAGGGACTCACGTCTGAGCATACCCTGCCACACTTAGGGTGAACAAAGGGATACAAAAGGGGATGATGGACGGAGCGTTTGAACAAATCAAACACTCACCCCCAGTCAACTGATCTGGGTTTAATCCATCACCATTCTTTAGTTCACTCAGCCACCCCAGTTCAGACATGGCTATATGCAAATCAGTCTGACCCTGTGCCTTATGGGAACAGTCCAGCCCGAACTGCCAAGCCATGTCTTCCCTGGACCGGAAACAAGCATCCTGGGACCGGTTTCGGATTCATAATCCTCATCAGCCAGGCTATCTTGAATCCAGTGGCCAAGTGAACAAGGGACTCACGTCTGAGCATACCCTGCCACACTTAGGGCGAACAAAGCGATACAAAAGGGGATGATGGACGGAGCGTTTGAACAAATCAAACACTCACCCCCAGTCAACTGATCTGGGTTTAATCCATCACCATTCTTTAGTTCACTCAGCCACCCCAGTTCAGACATGGCTATATGCAAATCAGTCTGACCCTGTGCCTTATGGGAACAGTCCAGCCCGCACTGCCAAGCCATGTCTTCCCTGGACCGGAAACAAGCATCCTGGGACCGGTTTCGGATTCATAATCCTCATCAGCCAGGTTATCTTGAATCCAGTGGCCAAGTGAACAAGGGACTCACGTCTGAGCATACCCTGCCACACTTAGGGCGAACAAAGCAATACAAAAGGGGCTGATGGACGGAGCGTTTGAACAAATCAAACACTCACCCCCAGTCAACTGATCTGGGTTTAATCCATCACCATTCATTAGTTCACTCAGCCACCCCAGTTCAGACATGGCTATATGCAAATCAGTCTGACCCTGTGCCTTATGGGAACAGTCCAGCCCGAAGAATGGTGATGGATTAAACCCAGATCAGTTGACTGGGGGCGAGTGTTTGATTTGCTCAAACGCTCCGTCCATCATCCCCTTTTGTTTCGCTTTGTTCGCCCTAAGTGTGGCAGGGTATGCTCAGACGTGAGTCCCTTGCTCACTTGGCCACTGGATTCAAGATAGCCTGGCTGATGAGGATTATGAATCCGAAACCGGTCCCAGGATGCTTGTTTCCGGTCCATGGAAGACATGGCTTGGCAGTTCGGGCTGGACTTTTCCCATGAGGCAAAGGGTCAGACTGATTTGCATATAGCCATGTCTGAAATGGGGTGGCTGAGTAGGCTAAAGAATGGTGATGGATTAAACCCAGATCAGTTGACTGGGGGCGAGTGTTTGATTTGCTCAAACGCTCCGTCCATCATCCCCTTTTGTATCGCTTTGTTCGCCCTAAGTGTGGCAGGGTATGCTCAGACGTGAGTCCCTTGCTTACTTGGCCACTGGATTCAAGATAGCCTGGCTGATGAGGATTATGAATCCGAAACCGGTCCCAGGATGCTTGTTTCCGGTCCATGGAAGACATGGCTTGGCAGTTCGGGCTGGACTTTTCCCATGAGGCAAAGGGTCAGACTGATTTGCATATAGCCATGTCTGAAATGGGGTGGCTGAGTAGGCTAAAGAATGGTGATGGATTAAACCCAGATCAGTTGACTGGGGGCGAGTGTTTGATTTGCTCAAACGCTCCGTCCATCATCCCCTTTTGTATCGCTTTGTTCGCCCTAAGTGTGGCAGGGTATGCTCAGACGTGAGTCCCTTGCTTACTTGGCCACTGGATTCAAGATAGCCTGGCTGATGAGGATTATGAATCCGAAACCGGTCCCAGGATGCTTGTTTCCGGTCCATGGAAGACATGGCTTGGCAGTTCGGGCTGGACTTTTCCCATGAGGCAAAGGGTCAGACTGATTTGCATATAGCCTTGTCTGAAATGGGGTGGCTGAGTGGGCTAAAGAATGGTGATGGATTAAACCCAGATCAGTTGACTGGGGGCGAGTGTTTGATTTGCTCAAACGCTCCGTCCATCATCCCCTTTTGTATCGCTTTGTTCGCCCTAAGTGTGGCAGGGTATGCTCAGACGTGAGTCCCTTGCTCACTTGGCCACTGGATTCAAGATAGCCTGGCTGATGAGGATTATGAATCCGAAACCGGTCCCAGGATGCTTGTTTCCGGTCCATGGAAGACATGGCTTGGCAGTTCGGGCTGGACTTTTCCCATGAGGCAAAGGGTCAGACTGATTTGCATATAGCCATGTCTGAAATGGGGTAGCTGAGTGGGCTAAAGAATGGTGATGGATTAAACCCAGATCAGTTGACTGGGGGCGAGTGTTTGATTTGCTCAAACGCTCCGTCCATCATCCCCTTTTGTATCGCTTTGTTCGCCCTAAGTGTGGCAGGGTATGCTCAGACGTGAGTCCCTTGCTCACTTGGCCACTGGATTCAAGATAGCCTGGCTGATGAGGATTATGAATCCGAAACCGGTCCCAGGATGCTTGTTTCCGGTCCATGGAAGACATGGCTTGGCAGTTCGGGCTGGACTTTTCCCATGAGGCAAAGGGTCAGACTGATTTGCATATAGCCATGTCTGAAATGGGGTGGCTGAGTGGGCTAAAGAATGGTGATGGATTAAACCCAGATCAGTTGACTGGGGGCGAGTGTTTGATTTGCTCAAACGCTCCATCCATCATCCCCTTTTGTATCGCTTTGTTCGCCCTAAGTGTGGCAGGGTATGCTCAGACGTGAGTCCCTTGCTCACTTGGCCACTGGATTCAAGATAGCCTGGCTGATGAGGATTATGAATCTGAAACCGGTCCCAGGATGCTTGTTTCCGGTCCATGGAAGACATGGCTTGGCAGTTCGGGCTGGACTTTTCCCATGAGGCAAAGGGTCAGACTGATTTGCATATAGCCATGTCTGAAATGGGGTGGCTGAGTGGGCTAAAGAATGGTGATGGATTAAACCCAGATCAGTTGACTGGGGGCGAGTGTTTGATTTGCTCAAACGCTCCGTCCATCATCCCCTTTTGTATCGCTTTGTTCGCCCTAAGTGTGGCAGGGTATGCTCAGACGTGAGTCCCTTGCTCACTTGGCCACTGGATTCTGGATTCAAGATAGCCTGGCTGATGAGGATTATGAATCCGAAACCGGTCCCAGGATGCTTGTTTCCGGTCCATGGAAGACATGGCTTGGCAGTTCGGGCTGGACTTTTCCCATGAGGCAAAGGGTCAGACTGATTTGCATATAGCCATGTCTGAAATGTCGTGGCTGAGTGGGCTAAAGAATGGTGATGGATTAAACCCAGATCAGTTGACTGGGGGCGAGTGTTTGATTTGCTCAAATGCTCCGTCCATCATCCCCTTTTGTATCGCTTTATTATACAAATGAAGCCTGGGTAATTCTACAACTGCAAGAGTTCTATGAGTGTATCACTTTATAAAACCATGAGTACTGCCTGTGTGATTACAGAACCAATAAGGCACTGCCTTGGACCACCAAGGCTTCAGGGACTGCCGAGGCCCACCCTGCATATTTAAATAAAGCCCCGGAGTGTGGCGATCCCCGAACTTCAGTTGGCCTGGAACCCCCCCGAACATTTAGTAAACAATACCCGGGAAGGTGGCGGTCCCCTAGGCTGCAAAACGTCTCTGTGCCCTTCCGCGCCTAATTTACATGTGACATTAAGATCCCCAGTCCTACAGAGATCCCACAGTATAATATTTGGATTGGCCATGAAACATTACCCACCAGCAGCCTCATTTAAATGAACGGATGAGACCCCTCCTTTTTTTTTGTTGCTTTTTTTCTCTCCATTTTTACCATCTGCATCCCCTCTACTAAAGCGATACGCGGTTTTTGTCCTCTCGCTTCAAATAGTCAAACAAGGATTTGCTATCACAGGGTGGAAGCCATGCACCAGCCCTCTAATAGCAAACACAAATGTCCCACGAATGCACACCCCGGTATATTGTATGAGCTGCGCCTGAGAAGTCGTCCTCCCTAGGACCATGATGCATTTGTTAGTATAAACACATACTAACACTACTTACACATGTGTTGTACAGTGACCAGAATGTAGTGAAGAAGTAGAGGAAGCACAAAATCAAAAATAATAAATCCTACCAAAAGTCGGATGACATAGTTCCATGAGCCGATGAACCTGGCATGAGTAGAAACAGCTACACTAAGAAAACAGGTCTTCAGCACAGGGCTGGACTGGGTACCACAACTGGCCCTGGCAAAGTGCTCTGCCGGCCCCTCCCCACTCGGGCAGGGTTGGAAGTGCCGCCGAGCTCTTTGCCGGGGTCGGTTTTCAGCCGATTTTGGTTTAGGACCGATTGTGCAGCTAAGCTGCAAAAACGGCCCTGTAACAAAAACGACCCCCAGGGGCCCAAAAACCAGCCCCCATCCGTGCGGCGCACCGGGGAATTGCCCGGTGCCCGCTATGGCCAGTCCAGCCCTGCTTCAGCACAACACAAGCAATTCTGAAATATTGGTGAGTGTTGCCTTCTTTTTACCTTCTCCCGCTCCTCGCCAAATTTATGTAGTGAAGAAGAAGACAGCAGTAGATCCAATAAGCAGATTTATTACAGGAAAACAAGACACCTAAAACAGCCACCAACAGGAGCAGACAGCAAAGCAACCGTTTTCTCCAGCACCGTGCACAAACTCTGCAAGGTACCCCTCATGACAGCCCTACATTCTAATATTACATACTTAGATTCTAGTAGAACTACATACTAACTTTCTACAATGACTTACATTGGAATACTACACAGAGCACATGACTTTACAGCAAAGAGCTCATTTATTCATCCACGAGTCTTGAGACCGGTAGGGGTAAGTAGTTCGCTTCCGACTCCCTATCTTGTATAAACGCAAACTAACACTATTTCCAGAGGTATGCTACAGCGCCCAGAGCACATCAATTTACAGCAATGAACTCACAATTTAGACTCACGGTTTAATCCCCGAGTCTTCACACCAGTAGGGGTGAGTAGTTCGCTTCCCACTCCCTATATACTGTAAACGCATATTAACACTACTTACACACTTATACTATAGCGGCTGGTATCCTACAGCACCCAGAGCCCATTAATTTACACCAATCAGCTCAGTTTCATCCCTGAATCTTCACACCAGTAGACGCGAGTACTTCACTTCCGGGATAGTATAAATGCATGGTACCGGTCAGTAGTTCGCTTCCGACTCCCTGTATGGTATAACGCCTACTAACACTACATGCACTCGTATACTACAGCGCATTGAGCCCATCCCTTTACAGCAATCACCTCGATTTCATCCCCAAGTCTTCACACCGGTATACTGTAAACACGCAATAGCGGTCAGTAGTTCGCTTCCCACTTCCTGTATGGTATAAAGGCCTACTAACACTACTTGCACACATATGCTACAAACACCAGACCACATCACTTTAAATGTAAATGTGGGTGTACTTGTAAAGTGCACTGCGACTCCATGGAGTATCCTGGCGCTGAAGACCGCTGGGGAACCCGTCCTGGTTTTCCCTGTGAGATGGTCTTTTTCTGGGTATCTCCAAGGTGAAACCAGGCATCCCCGGCGTCTGTGGGGGGCCGTTGTAGAAATGAGGCAAGCTTAATGCCCAGAGTTGCCGAGTGTGTTCCCTGGTTAGAGTAGGCACCGTGGCGAGAATTTCCGAGTCCGTTTTGACCCTGGTCCACGACCCTGCCGCGTCGGGAATTGAACCCTGGTCCCGGGCCGTTCTCTGCTTACGGGTCTGCCGCCTCTAACCAGTGAGCCACACCACTCCACTTTACAGCAATCACCTTACGGTTTAGGCTTTCGGTTTTATACCAGGGTGTAGCACCATATCACATCAGCACCATGTCACTTTGAGCAGCACCGCACTTTCAGACCAGTAACAGTGACTACTTTGCTTCACGCTCCCCCACAAGGCTTACAGTGCTCCTACCTTCCTTTCCTACTTTTTTGCCCTGTTGTCCCCTTACTTGCTTCAATTAAATCACAAAATGGTGGCCAACAATTCCTAGTTGCAACCTCTCGCAGCCAATAAGCAGCAAGCTCCTGCTCGTAACGCCTCAGCCAATCAGATGGCAGAATTCCTAAATATCGATATCTGTACATTTTGATATTTCTCAAAAACTACAGAATGGATTTACACCAAATAAACAAAAGCGTGCTTTCTACACCAAAACCTTTCTCCCTGCCAAATTTGGGGTAATTCCGTTCACCCGTTCGACCTGTAGCCTTGTCTAAAGTTTCCAATGGAAATTAACATGGAGAAAACACGTTTTGGGACCCCCTTTTATCTGGGACCCCCCTTGACGAATCACCCCCAAACTTTCAACGGAGGAGCTGATATCAACAAAGAATTAGTTTTCAAAATTTCATGAAGACTCATCAAAATAGCTAAAGTTATAAGCAAAACAAAACATGTTCTTACTATGGAAACTCGGTCCTAACTCAATACCTACCTACTGGCAACTGCCAGTAGGTAATAAATAACAAATTAGAATAGTTCCTTGGCACTTTTAGATTTCAAAACTTCTCTCTATTACTGTTTTTCTAATTTTCCATATAGACAGTTTTTTTAATATTCAAGTACACATAGAAGTCAGAAAGGCAACGTATTCTATCAACACACTATCTAGAACATTCTACCACACGTGGAGGTTAAAAGTTCATCCATTTTTTTAAACCTAACAATATTTTTTTGCAACATTTTCTCGAACATCTAACGGCACGTACAGGTTGAGATTTCATGATTGTTTTAAGTTCGAACACGGCATTCCAAATGCAAGTAGCAGGTGTGGTTGAGTTGATCAAATTTTATCCTATAATATATACTCCATGTTCAAACTGCTTTTTCTTAACCAATCACAAAGATGCTTTTCCACAAAACGAATGTGCACCCTGCTTGCTTTTCATCTCCCAATCAGGTACCATTTTGTATGTGAAAAGAAACTAGTTTCCCATCTTTAAATATATCTCCTATTCTAAAAGGAATTGCATGAGCTACAGACATCTTTCCATACCTTCCAGCCATACCTTCAAAATGCTAGTGTGGATCGTAGGAAATAGCTATGTTTTCTGGTGAAAGAAGTATGCAGAACAAAGACGTATTGACTTAGACCTCGGTTTACAAAATGTGGACATTAAATGGTTTGGACAGAGAGGATTGAATTGCCACCAATTGTTGCCATTGGTTAAAACCTGTTTATATCTCCAACACCCTGACCTCGTGATTGTGCACTGTGGTGGAAACGACCTTGGCACATTGGCCTAGGTAGGTTTGGAAATGCTTATGAAGGACACCTTTGAACAATTCATGTTACTTTTGCCTCAAACTGTCTTTGTATATTCTAATATATGCCAAAGGCAGAAGTGGAAATGGTCCAAACAATTTTGTCCTCAGATTGAAAAATCTCGGAAAAAAGTCAGCAAAGCTGTGTCTGCATACCTCAGAGACCACAATATGGGCTCCTTCTACAACAACATACGTTTTGATATGGCGGATATCTACAGAACACACCGCTCACTTTGATCTCCGGCTCTACTCACCCATAGGGTCATTACTTTGACCCTTTACAAATACCGTATTGATTTACCTTTGCACTCCCTATACAACACCACCTAAGCACCATATATAAGTTGAACACATGTGGCACAGCGCACAGAGCACATGACTTCACAGCATAGCACACACAATTTGGATTCACGCTTTCATCCTCGAGTCCAGCAGCAGCTCAATTTAGCAGCATGACACTTTAGGCAATACCTCACTTCATTTCCGTACCCCGCACTTTCAGACTGGTAGGGGTCAATAGGTCAACGGCTTTGCCCTGAGTCCGTCAGCAGCTCAGCTTACGCCCCCAGCGCCATCAGACCCGTGGGAGTGAGTAGTTTGCACTTTACAAATACCGAATTGATTTGGAACGAGCGAATTTACCTTCGCACACCCTCTATAACACCCTTTAAGCACCATACACAAGCTACAATGTTCGAAACAAAAGTTCTTCCAAGTAGCTATAACTACATGCTCACACTACTTGGACAGGTATGGCACAGCAGCCAGAGCACATGACTTCACAGCATAGCACACACAGTTTAGGCTCACACTTTCATCCCCGAGTCCGGCAGCAGCTCAGCTTAGCACCATGAGACTCTAGACAATACCTCACAAATTTTCCGTACCCCAGGACTTTCAGACCAGTACGGGTCAGCAGTTCGTCCTAGTAGGTATAAACACATGCTGACACTACTTCCACAGGTGTAGTGCAGCGGCCATGGCATATGACTTCACAGCATAACACACAATTTGAGATCCCGCTCTCATTCCCGAGTCCCGCACCAGCTCACCTTAGCAGCAACAGACTCTAGGCAATACCTCACCTAGGGGCCCATTAGGATGGCGGGTGGACTTTGCCCACCCGCAATCCTTGCGGTAGTAGGGACCGCCTGCCATAAGGGCGGGGGTCCCATCGGCAGCATTAGGATGCGCCCGCCACAGTGGCGGGCGCATCCCGCATTCCTACCATTGTGGCGGGCGGTGCACTTAGCACCGCCCGCCACAATGGCAGAAGAGCAAGGTGGGCACTGCCATGCACAGCATGGCAGACACCGCACGGTGCCTGCCATGCTGTGCATGGAACTGCTGGGGGGTACCATAGGTACCCCCCATGTGCACCCCCGACCCCCCTGGAGTCCCTGGGGGCCTGCAACGGGCCCCCGCAGGGATTCTCTGCATGCCTTTCTGTGGCGGCATTGCCACCACGGAAAGGCATCCACAATTGCCCATTTAATATGGTTGGCGGTGTCTGATAGACACCGCCACCATGTTATTCCTTTCCGTCCGCCGAGGTCCCCCCCCCGCCATACTAATATGGCGGGGGGAAACAAATGCAGATGTCGGGTGGATTGCCCCCACCAGGCTGGCGGGGGTAATCCGCCCGACATCATAATGGGCCCCCTAATTTCCGTAATCCACACTTTCACACCGATAGTAGTGAATACTTCGTTTGGCACCCCCTCTACAGTACACTCTAAACACCCCACAGAGGTTACAGTGCTCCTACCCTCCTATTTCCCACTTTTTGGAGGTTTTTTTTCCCCCTTACTCGCTTCAACTGGATCACAAAATGGCGGCCAACACTTCCTAGTTGCAACAGCTCGCACCGCTCGCAGCCAATAGGCAGCAAGCTCGTAACGCCTCATTCAATCAGAGGGCAAAATTCCCAAATATCGATATCTGTAAATTTCTAAATTTCTCAAAAACTACTGGACGCATTTACACCAAATAAACAAAAGCATGCTTTCTAGACCAAGAACCTTGTCCCTGCAAAATTGGGGTAATTCCCCCTTTTTTCTCGCCCCCCCCCATGACGAATCACCCCCAAACTTTCAACATAGGAGCTGATTTCAACAAAGAATTAGTTTTGAAAATTTCACGAAGATTTGTCAATCAGCGCCAAAGTTATCGGGAATAGAATGTTGCCATTTTTCTATGGTAACTAGGTCCTAACTATAACTACCTACTGGCGACCGCCAGTAGGATAGATATATATATATATATATATATATATATATATATATATATATATATATATATATATATTCACTGAAAAAACTGTAGGTTTCACACCAGTTATAGTTAGCTGGACATTTCACTCATACAAAACCATTGAAATTCCCACGTTATAGTTAGTTGGACTCACTATAGCTCGTGCGCCCGCAATCCACTGCTGATGATGTCACATATTACATCATTCATGACATGGTCAGTGACATCACTGATGACATCACTGATGACATCTCAGATGACATCACTGATGACATCACTGATGACATCTCAAATTACATCACTGATGACATCACTGATGACATCATCCAGTGAATGTGTGTTTCTGAAAAGTAAAAATATGTTTTATATATTGAAGAATGAGTGGATGTATGAGTGTCTGGATGAAGGATTTAGTAGGTGCGTGACTGACTGTATGAGTGAGTGATTAAATGTGTCTTACTGAATGCATTGGTTAGTGACTAATCTGTTTGAATGTGTGCATCAGTATGTCTGTTGTTGTGTAAGCTGCTGCATGTGTTGATCAGTAGCTATATAAATAGCTACATGGGTTATTGATTGGTTGACCAAGTATTTGTATGTAAGGGTGAGTGTGTGTGTGGGTGGCTGGGAGGTGTGTGACTCTGTGCATAGATGTGTGAGCAATTGATTCACTTGGTATATGGGTTCAAGAGTGGAAAGAGCTGTATGGGTGGTTGACTGTGTGCATGAGTGTGTTGGTGAGTGATTGTTTATCTCAGTGCTACATGTCCAAGTAAGTACATATGTAAAACACAGTGCATGTGAGAGTTGGCATATATAAATGACTATACATGAGAGCCTGTGATTGCGTAAGTGACTGTATGGATCAATGTGTACTTGTATCAGTGATTGTAAAAGAGAGTAAGTATGTGTTAGTCTATGTTTGAATAAGTAAGGTTTTGTGTGTATAACTGTATAGATGAGGAAATGGAAGTGTGATTGATTCTTTGCATGACTGACTAGGTGTGTGAGTAACTCCATGAATGAGTGGCAGTGTGTGAGTGTCTGTATAGGTGTATGATTGCATATAATAGTGTTGTATTGATGAGTGACTGTATGTATGAGTGATTGTATGGGTGAATGAGTGGATGTGTGTGTAGACTTAGGAATCAGTGAGTGCGTATGTAGTGACTGGTATTGGTGTGTCAATGGTTTCTGGAATGGTAGTCTGTATTTAACACTGGATGTATCAAAGGTTAGATGAGAGTGTGAGGAGGTGCATCGTATTATCACATGAATGATGTCATCAGTGATGTCATCAGTGATGTCATTTGAGATGTCATCAGTGATGTCATTTGAGATGTCATCAGTGATGTCATCAGTGATGTCACTGACCATGTCATGAATGATGTAATATGTGACATCATCAGCAGTGGATTGCGGGCGCGCGAGTTATAGTGAGTCCAACTAACTATAACGTGGGAATTTCAATGGTTTTGTATGAGTAAAATGTCCAGCTAACTATAACTGGTGTGAAACCTATAGTTTATTCAGTGAATTTCAAAGGTTTTTTAAATGCTAATTCCTAACTATAACGATTGTGAAACCTCTGGTTTTTTCAGTGAATTTCAAAGGTGTTTTAAAAGCTAATTCCTTTGTATATCGAGTTTGTAACCTACGATTTTTAGTGGGTTTTTTTTATTAGCTGTTTTGTATAACTATTAATTATTATTAATTTATTTTAAAAAAATATTTTTTCAATGTATTTTTCTTTTTTTAATCAATTTTTCCTGGGGCGCTCAGGGTGCGCGCACCGGTAAGCTTACCCGTATCATTTTGTCTTGGAGCACTCAGGGTGCGCGCACCGGTAAGCTCACCCGAGAGCGCAGCGAGAGCGCCATTTCTGCATTCGTAAAAATAAATATGTATGAAAACTAAATAATAATGCAAGACATTCAGTACCATACTTATAAAAGTAGTATTTTTGATTTTCAGAATGGAAATGATTTTGCATTTCCGTAAAGCTAGCAAAACGTCATTTAGGCGCCGCGTAAGCGCCCACGGAAGCGCCCATGTTCGTGCTGCGTAAGCGCCCCTGGAAGCGCTCCGGTGCGCGCAGCGTAAGCGCGTCAAGTCATGTGACCTTAAAATAACACTTTTCATTGGTTGCTAACAGTTTTTTTAACAAAGAATGAAAACCCCACCCATTTCCTTCACTTCTTCTTTCACTTTTGTGACTGCAAGACCTGTTTTTTCTGCTCAACCTTTTTGGGATTATAATGGCTGCTAGACCCACCAGTAGCAGTGAGGACTCGGATGAGTTCATACAGGAAGAGGCTCCTCAGCCCAGAGTAAAGGAGCGCTTAATTTGGACGTTTTTTTACCATACCAGCAGGTAAAAAAAAAGGTGAATGCTCCAAAGGTGGAGTGCAGAATTTGCCATACTGTCCTTTCACGGGTGACCCTACAAGGAAATACAGTTTTGGCAATTCGACCATGATTCGGCACGTTCAGAGAAGGCATCCCCAGAACTATGCCCAGGAGAATGTCAGGGCTCTGGCACGAGATGCTCCAAGGGATGGTGCTTCAAATTCGACTGGAGGATAAACTGCATCATCGGTGAGGGGGAGACCTGAACAGCTGATTCCTAATATTCAGCCTGTTTTTGATGGCATCGTTATAAAGTGTAAAGACTGTGATGAACTACTTTGTTACGGTGAACAAAGTATTATGAACATTGTCCGAACAAGGGAAAACCACCGCTGCCATCCCCAGCCCTAATTTTGACTCTTTTTTTTTTGCTCCTGTTGAGCAGTTTGTCATTCCCTGTTTTTGTTTACTAAGAAAACCCAAAAAGAAGAAAAAAAAAGTTCTTTTGAGAACTACCTCCAATTCTCCAAAAAGAGCTGTATTCTAAACACATACAAAAGGAGTGAGTGAAGTGGAGTGCAGTGACAAAGGAAAGAAAAATAAGTGAGGGAGGAAAAAAGGGACGAGAGGGGAAGGGAAGTGAAGTAGGGGTATTGAAAGAAGGTGAGTGTGGGAGTATGGCTGAGTTATAGGGTGTGAGCGTGACAGAAGAGAAGTGAGAGACTAAGGGGACGGAGAGAATGAGACTAACAGAGAGAGAATGAGGGAAGGGGAGTGTAGAACTAAGAGGACAGAGGGAGAAAGAGAAGGAGTTAGTGAAGTGGAGTAAAGAGAGTAAGGGAAGGGAAAAGTGTGAAGGAGCGAAAGAAGGGAAGAGACGGGAAGGAAAGTAAAGGAGAAGGTTTGAAAGAAGGTGAGTGTGGGAGTGTAGCTGAGTTATAGGGAGTGAGTGTGACAGAAGAGGAGTGAGAGACTAAGGGGACGGAGAGAATGAGGCTAACAGAAAGAGAATGACGGAAGGGGAGTGAAGAACTAAGAGGACAGAGGGAGAAAGAGAAGGAGTTAGTGAAATGGAGTTAGGAGAGTAAGGAAAGGGAAAAGAGTGAAGGAGCAAAAGAAGGGAAGTGACAGGATGGAAAGTAAAGGAGAAGGTTTGAAAGAACGTGAGTGTGGGAGTATGACTGAATTATAGGGTGTGAGCGTGACAGAAGAGGAGTGAGAGACTAAGGGGATGGAGAGAATAAGGCTAACAGAGAATGAGGGAAGGGGAGTGTAGAACTAAGAGGACAGAGGGAGTAAAACAAGGAGTTAGTAAAGTGGAGTAAGAAGAGTAAGGGAAGGGAAAAGAGTGAAGGAGTGAAAGAAGGGAAGAGAGAGGAAGAAAAGTAAAGGAGAAGGTCTGAAAGAAGGTGAGTGTGGGAGTATGGCTGAGTTATAGGCAGTGAGCGTGATAGAAGAGGAGTGAGAGACTAAGAGGACACAGACAATGAGGCTAACAGAGAGAGAATGAAGGAAGGAGAGTGTACAACTAAGAGGACAGAGGGAGTAAGAGAAGGAGTTAGTAAAGTGGAGTAAGGAGAGTAAGGGAATAAATAAGAATGAAGGAGTGAAAGAAGGGAAGAGAGAGGAAGGAAGGAAAGTAAAGGAGACGGGCTGAAAGAAGGTGACTGTGAGAGTATGGTGAGTTACAAGGAGTGAGTGTAACAGAAGAGGAGTGAGAGACTAAGGGGACGGAGAGAATGAGGCTTACAGAGAGAGAATGAGGGAAAGGGAGTGTACAACTAAGAGGACAGAGGCAGTAAGAGAAAGAGTTACTGTAGTGGAGTTAGGAGAGTAAGGGAAGGGAAAACAGTGAAGGAAGGGAAGAGAGAGGAAGGAAAGTAAAGGAGAAGGTCTGAAAGAAGGTGAGTGTGGGAGTATGGCTCAGTTATAGGGAGTGAGCATGATAGAAGAGGAGTGAGAGACTAAGAGGACGGAGAGAATGGGGGTAACAGAGAGAGAGTGAGAGAAGGGGAGTGAGTAAGTTAGAGGACAGAGGGATTGAGAGAAGGAGTTACTGAAGTGGAGTAAGGGGAGTAAGGGAAGGGAAAAGAGTGAAGGAGCGAAGGATGGGAAGAGAGAGGAAGGAAAGTAAAGAAGAAGGTCTGAAAGAACATGAGTGTGGGAGTATGGCTGGTTATAGGGAGTGTGCGTAACAGAAGACGAGTGAGAGACTAAGGGGACGGAGAGAATGAGGGTAACAGAGAGAGAATGAGAGAAGGGGAGTGTAGAACTAAGAGGACAGAGGGAGTAAGAGAAGGAGTTAGTAAAGTGGAGTAAGGAAAGTAAGGGAAGGGAAAAGAGTGAAGGAACGAAGGAAGGAAAGAGAGAGGAAGGAAAGTAAAGGAGAAGGTCTGAAAGAAGGTGAGTGTGGGAGTATGGCTGAGTTATAGGCAGTGAGTGTGACAGAAGAGGAGTGAGAGACTAAAGGGACGGAGAGAATGAGGGCAACAGAGAGAGAATGAGGGAACGGGAGTGTAGAAGTAAGAGTACAGAGGGAGTAAGAGAAGGAATTAGTGAAGTGGAGTAAGGAGAGTAAGGGAAGGGAAAACAGTGAAGGAGTGAAGGAAGGGAAGAGAGAGGAAGGAAAGTAAAAGAGAAAGTCTGAAAGAAGGTGAGTGTGGGAGTGTGGTTGAGTTATAGGGTGTGAGCGTGACAGAAGAGGAGTGAGAGACTAAGGGGACAGAGAGAATGAGGCTAACAGAAAGAGATTGAGGGAAGGGGAGTGTAGAACTAAGAGGACAGAGGAAGAAAGAGAAGGAGTTAGTGAAGTGGAGTAAGGAGAGTAAGGGAAGGGAAAAGAGTAAAGCAATGAAGTAAGAGAAGAGAGAGGAAAGAAAGTAAAGGAGAAGGTCTGAAAGAAGGTGAGTGTAAGAGAGGAGTGTGGAAAAGGGGAGTAAATGTGGGGATTCAGAATAAGTGAGGCAAGCGCAATAAGGGAACAGAGGTGTGGGAGCATCAGAGAAGAGTAGTGAGCTTAAGGAAAAGAGTATAGGGAAAGTGAATTTTGTACATCAAACTTACCTTATAAGTAATGTAAACTTAATTTCATATTTACATTAAAATTTATATCTGTGAAAGACAAAAAAAGTTAGAATATTTATAATATATATATTACAATACAAGAGACAAAGTAGGACATTAAAAGTCATAAAAGGTTAGTAAGAGATAAAGTAGAAGTGAAGGACTCAGAAAGAAAAACAAAGGAATGGTGAAGGTCAGAGAGAGTTAAAAAGAAATAGAGAGAGAGCAAATTGCTAAAAGGATAATGACATAGATACATTCAGTGACAGTGAACAAGAGCAGGAGAGAGAAATAAACTGAAGGTGAGTAAGATCCTAAAGGAATATGCATTACGAAAACTAAAGGCAGAAAGGGGAGTAAAGAAAGGGGAGTGAGTGACAGAGAAGCGGGAGTGAATAACAGTGGATTAATGACAATGAGGCATGGAATTTGAGTGAGGGTGAATGTAGGCTTGTAAGACAGTGAGGAGACAATGGGAGTGAAGGTAACAGAGAGGGAGTGAGGGAAGACAAGTGAGAATATGAGAGAATAGAGGGAGTAAGAGAAAGAGTGAGTAAAGGGCAGTAAGGTGATTAAGGGAAGGAGAATGACAGAGAGCAAAGGAAGGGAAAAAAGGGAAGAAAAGTGAAGCAAAGGGACTGGGAAAAGGTGAGTGCGTGACGAAAGAAAGAAGAAGGCTAGTTAAAGATGATGATGGAGGATTACTGAAGGAACTGAAGTAAGGGAAAAAGGGTGAGGGAGGGTGAGTGAAGAAGAGTGAGGTTGATAAAAAAGGGAAAATAAAAAGAGGATAAAAGCAAATGAGCTTGAGACAAAGGAAGTGAAAGAGTGAGAACATAGAGGTAGTGAAGGAAAGAGTGGCAGAAAGAAACTGAGTAAGAGAGCAAAGAAAGATAAGTAAGGGAGTGTGGGTGAGTTTTAGGGAGTAAGCATGATGGAAGAGGAGTGAGAGAGTGAGAGGATCGAGAGACTGAAGCTAAGAGACAGGGAGTGAGAGAAAGGGAGTGAGTATGTGAGAGGACAGAGGAAGTGAGAGAAGGAGTGAGTGAAGTGTAATAAGGTGAGTGAGAGAAGGGGAATTATTGAGGGAACAAAGAAAGAAAACAAGGGGAAGGGGAGTGAAGTAGAGTGACTGACAGCTGGAAAGTAGTGGATGGGAGAGAGGGAAAGGGCAGTGAAGGAGTGGTTAATGAGAATAAGTGAGGAAAGTGGAATAAGGGAAGGGAGGTGAGGGAGATTGAAAAAAGGCCAGTGAGGGTGAGTTAAAAGGAGTGATAGAGGGTGGAAATAGGTAAGTGAGCATAAGAGAATGGGAAAATAATATATATTTAATAATAGAAAATACAAAATAATTTCAACAACATGTTATATGGTTTATTTTTGCTGTTCTCAGAATATATTAAATTTCACTTAAAACAGTGACTTCAATAGTACTCATCATATAACAGCGGGCAAAAAAAAACACAATCAAAATGATTGTGTTTAAAACCCATAAAATCTTTTCTTAAATAATGTAAAATTTTGAAAAAACGTATCTAAACTCTCTTTTGATCCATCCAATTTTCCACGAGGCAAAATAGTATATGGAAAGTCAACAACAAACAAACAACAAACAAAATATTTTTATTGTTGAATTAATAAAAATCCTTACAATAAGAAAGGTAAGATTAACCAGTGTTTGCAACGCAGGTTACATTATAAAAAACAAGAAGATAACAGTTTAAAAAAGAGTTAAAACTAGAGCTCTACTCGAAACCCGCCCCCTCTTACAGGATAAGGATTTATAGTGGAGAAGTGTGGCTCACTGGTTAGAGGAGGCAGACCTGGAAGCAGAGGTCAGCCCGGGACCAGGGTTCAATTCCCGGCTCGGCGGGGTCTTGAGTCCTAAAATGTCCATGGACTGACAATTCTCGCTCCGGTGCCTACTCGATTCACGGTTCACACTCTGCGACTCTGGGCAATAGCTTGCTTAATCTCCACAACGGCCCCTCGCGGCGGGATGCCTGGCTTTCACCTTGCAGATCCTCTACTGGGGTTATCTCACAGGGGAATACCAGGACGGGTTCCCTAAGCAAGCGCTTAGAAACCGCTTGGTGATTTGCGCTATATAAATTCCTGTACATTTACATTTACATAGAGTGGGCAGGGGTTCACTAGCAAAGAAGGTAGGGGCAAGGCAATATGTAAAATGATCATTGGGAGGCCTGTAGCTGCTTTCTAATTTCCATCATAAATTTGAGACCCCGACAGGTCAGGATTGGAGATGAACCTCCCAGCCAGAAAATAACGGCCTGGCGACATGTTCTTATTTTCAGGTTGTTCAATATGTCCCGTATAAAGCGTCTTCTAGATACCATAAGGGATGGACATACACAAAACAAATGAACTAGAGATTCAGTATGATATCCGCAGAGTCGACATTTTGGGCAATCATCTTGGGGTTTCCAGGAAGGTAGTAAATCCTTAGATTCGTGAAGGCCCATACGGAGGTTGATAAGGTATTTTTTTAAATAGTGGCTAAAATGGGTTGCCAAATAGGCCTGAGGTTGTTGGAGTGAGTAAGAAGAAATGACTGACCAGGCATGACGTTGATGGGACAGTGTCTGTTTGTCTTCTAGAACAGACTTCCTTTTAGCAATAGAATTTACTATTTTGCAGAAACTGGCTTGATCAACTTTTTTATTCCATGTTACTTGCAGATCAAAGTCCACAAGGCATTTCTCCAAATGAATGGCCCAGGGCTGAGTGGGATCTGTATTAATTGCTTGCCAACAAAGATTATTTAGAGTGTCTGGGTCGGCGGCACGAAGTTTGTGGCAAAATTTAACAAATGTTGACTTGGCCCTGAAGATTTGATTCTGAAGCCCAAATTCTAATCTCACCTGCGCTGGTGAGGAGCATTTAGGCAGTTTGAATACTTCTTTATAAATTTTGTTTTGTAGAGTATTTAGTAGACCAATCTCCCCTCCAAGCAATGTTACCAGCCCATACGATAATGTGGGTAAAACCTGAGCGGCCATTACTTTTAAAAGATGGATATAATTTGGACCATCCAGTTTTTGCAAGAGACGCCTGTATCCATAGATTAACGTCTGGGACTTAGCTTTTAACACCGCAAAGTGTTGTTTTTTTAAATTATCTTTGCCGATGGTGACCCCCAGATACCGATAGTGCGGGTTTTCCCCTATTGCAAGGTGGTTACATGTCCAATTATATTTAATTGATTTTCGCTCTACAAGACGTATTACTTTTGTTTTGTCTCTATTAAGTTCCAGATGTTCTTCGTCTAAGTAGAGTTGTAGAGCATTTATCAACCTTTGCAGCCCGATTGGAGTTTGGCTTAAAAGGACAATGTCATCTGCAAACTGGATAATTGGCATTGGGGTGTTGCAGAGATTCGGAGCATGACTTACAACTTGACCAAGTTTTTTCCCTAGATCGGCGAGGTATAGGTTAAATAAGCAAGGAGCCAGGACACAGCCCTGTTTCAGTCCGTCTTCAGTTGGAATTTTTGACGTGAGACTTGTGCCCTGTCCTTGTTTGACCCTTGCCCAAGTGTCTGTGTAGAGGAGCATTAGAGAGTTGAGAAGGTTTGTTGACAGCCCCCACTTCTTGAGTTTTGCCCAAAGTCTCCCCCTACTAACTCGGTCAAAGGCGGCTCTGATGTCGATAAAGCAGCCATATAACCGGCTGTTCTTCGTTTTGGCTCTTTCTATCAGGAGTGCTAGGGCTGTGAGATTTGTTGTTGTCCCTGTCCCTTTTCGAAAACCTGTTTGATAACTGGGGATTAGATTGTTATTATCCACCCATTCCTGTATTTCCTCCAGAATGCAGGATGCGTATAGTTTGGCTTCCACGTCTATCAAGGATATTAGACGATAGTTCTGTGGCAGTCTCCTATCCCCCTTTTTAAAAATGGGGTGGATGATATTACCATTCCATGATGGAGGCTGCTGCTTACGGGCAAAAACTTGGTTAAACAGGGCAGACAGCTGGAGGGCCCAAAAATCAGCGTTATATTTAAATACTGCATTAGGAAGACCGTTGGGTCCTGGTGCCCCTTCTGTTTTAAGTTTGTTAATAAACCTTTTGACTCTGTCGCTGGAAAATGAGTCAGACTGTATCGGCAGGTCATTGAGCCTTCCTATATCTCGGTTATTTGTAGAGTTTTCTTCTGCTCCTTTCAGATGGATTGAATTCGTGGAGGAATTAAAGCAACAATAATTTTCAGAAAGAGATTCGTCCATTTTGAAATAGAGCTTTTTGACATGGTCTTCCCAGCTTTGTTTGCTAATGCCGGGATCCTGGGATATTACTTCTGCGTTGTTTAATTTGTTAATAATACCCCAGAAGTCCCTTGTGTTGCGCTTCTTACTGGCTACTAGCAAATTCGCCCACATTTCTTCCTTCTGTTTGTTCTTGGCTTTCCACACCATTTTACGATACTTTTTTCTCATACTCCTAACAAGGGAGTAGGTTAGTGAGGAGCGCTCGATGTTACTCCTTATTGCCTT
Organism: Lissotriton helveticus; assembly: GCF_964261635.1. NCBI lineage: Eukaryota > Metazoa > Chordata > Amphibia > Caudata > Salamandridae > Lissotriton > Lissotriton helveticus. The sequence goes on from NC_136057.1 coordinate 1,148,979,499, forward strand.
CCATTGCACCTGGGCTAATTTTCTCTTTTCCTGTCTTAGTTTATTATTAAACCATGGTTCCCGTAAAACTAGTGGGACTTGATGCGAGGCAAGGGGTACCGAGTGTTGAATGGACAGGTTCTCTAACAGATTTTCCCAAGTTGAAACCGGATCTTCTTTTTGTTCATTTTCGTGTAGAACAAAGAAGGCGCTTGCGGTTTCATAGATGGCTTTGGTTCCGCTACCCCCTCCAACGCAGTCTTCGTAAATTGAATTTCTCTGTATGAGCAGAGAGAGCAGTTAGTTGGGCAGACTCCGGCACCCCTAAGTTGATCCAAATAATTTGAGGAAAGTGGTCACTTTCAGATCGCATTACTATTTCATAGCCCTCCATTAAGTCGATCAGTTTGTTACTGATTAAGGTAAAGTCGATCGTTGACAAAACCTTGCCACTCATGTATGTGGGATCTGTTGTCAATCCGCCTACTGTTTCAGACTTTAAGATAGTTAATCCCAACATAGTCAGTTGTTTTGAGATTGATGAGTTGGGCACAGCCCGGGTGTTTTGTCTAAGGATGTGAGTATGTAAATCGTCCTCATTTAGATTTAAATTAAAGTCGCCTGATAGAATCAGCAAACTTTGGGAATTTGATTTCTGGAGTGTTTTTATAAGTTCAGCAAGCACGGCAAGTTTCTCTTTTTTTTTCATACGATCAGGGTGAATGTAAATGTTTATTAATAACAATTGGTGGCAGGGTTTTATAGAGATTTTGGTTACCTGCACCCAGTTTAGTCCCACGTCCTGTTTTTCCGGCTTCCAATTGTATTTCTGCGAGATGTAAGTGGATAACCCACCACTGGGGTGCCCAAACTTGGATGTTCTCTCGGCAAGGATGTGATATTCGGTGAAGCCAGGAATGGCGGGGTATACCAGAATCCAGGTCTCTTGTAGTAGTAGAATGTCATGTTTGTTAAAAAACAATTGAGTATCACTGTCTTGATCCATACTACTAAATCCATGAATATTCCAACTGCAGATGCCTATTTTAGGCATTTTGACCCCGTCCTTGAATACAAGATTTGGCCGTGTACTTTGATTTAAAAGTTCATTTTTCTTAGGTATACTTTTGATTTAAGGTTAACGGGATCCATGACCAGTCCTGGGTTTGGGACCCGCCTGAACAAAACTGCGTTTGGAATATATCATTACCACAGTTCTCTTGGGCTAGTGTAGCCGAGAGGGCACCATGAAGACACGAGGTTTGCTTATGGTTAGTTCTGTCCTCACCGCTTGTATTCTGCAAACTTTTTACAAGCGGGAAGGGATATCTCTTGCGTGTATGTTGTGTAATGATAATTCCCCAGTGTTCGAATGATCCTTTGTTTTCAAAGATTCTTGCGGCTATCTCCTTGGTTGCCCAGGTTGTAACCGAAACTTCGATGTTTGTATGATCTGTTTTTTGGCCGAACACAACTGAGACAAGGTCTTGAGAGGTTAGTCTCCTGAGGCGAAAAGCCGGGAGTAGATGCAATTTTAACTGTTGTGATTTTAAAAACTGTATTTCTGTTTACTGCAACACCTCGCACTTTAAGGGCACGGTAGAGCGGACCTAGCACTCACGTGACCCCCTTATACCGGCTGCCTTCGCCGCTGGCCACGCCCATCTCGAGGCCACACCCCCTTCCCGCCCTTCATAAGCGCTGATCTGCTAGCGCTCGGTTGGGTCAGTCTCCTGAGGCGAAAAGCCGGGAGTAGATGCAATTTTAACTGTTGTGATTTTAAAAACTGTATTTCTGTTTACTGCAACACCTCGCACTTTAAGGGCACGGTAGAGCGGACCTAGCACTCACGTGACCCCCTTACACCGGCTGCCTTCGCCGCTGGCCACGCCCATCTCGAGGCCACGCCCCCTTCCCGCCCTTCATAAGCGCTGATCTGCTAGCGCTCGGTTGGGTCAGTCTCCTGAGGCGAAAAGCCGGGAGTAGATGCAATTTTAACTGTTGTGATTTTAAAAACTGTATTTCTGTTTACTGCAACACCTCGCACTTTAAGGGCACGGTAGAGCAGACCTAGCACTCACGTGACCCCCTTACACCGGCTGCCTTCGCCGCTGGCCATGCCCATCTCGAGGCCACGCCCCCTTTCCGCCCTTGAGGCCTCCTATAATAATGTGCCACTTTAGAACGCGCAGCGGACGTGCGCAGCGGGCGTGCCGTTTGCGCGCCGAAGGCGCGCCTAAGGCAAGCCCGTCTGCGCCCGTCCGCGGCCGGACGGGGCCAGGGGCACGACCCCATGCCAAATTTACATCATACTCTTCTGAGGAGCTCACCACCCTCCAAGGCCACTGGCCTCTCTCAGAAACCGTCCGTAGGCACATCGCCTCTCTAGGGCTTGTCCCTCCTTCCACTTCTACATCGCCGCCTTCTCGATCGATCCCTCTGCCACTTTGCTCTTCTCTACCTGACCCTCTCCCCCCTACTCCGTCGTTATCTGCTCTTTTACTTAACACAAGGTCAGCGGTCAAGCACCATCATGATCTGTTTGTCCTGCTTGATACTGAGAAGCCTGACTTACTGCTCTTAACCGAAACCTGGTTCTGTGATTCTTCCCTTCCTGTTCTCTTGGCTACCCTCCCCCCTTCCTACGTTGCCCTACGTGCCGATCGTCCGGCAGGCAAGGCTGGTGGCGGTGTGGCGTTAATCGCTCGGTCGGATTTAAACTTTCAAACCCTTCCCTCTCCTCCCATTCCCTCCACTGAGTTCCTTGTAGTCCGTTCCCTCTCTTTTTCCCCCCCTATTACTTGTCTTTTAATGTATCGCCCACCCCAGTTTTCGTCTCTGTTCTTACCAGCATTTCAAGACCTGCTGGCCAATTTGGTGGTCAATTACGCTTCGGTTCTGGTGCTAGGAGATTTTAACTACTGGCCCTCGGATCCCTCGGAGTGCACTGCTTCGAAAGAGTTTGCGGAATCTCTTGTTTCTTTGAACTTTGTCCCCCACATAACTGTCCCCACTCATTCTCATGGTCACACACTTGACCAGGTTTGGTCCCTCAATCTTCCAATATCTTCGGTGACCGTATCCCCCTGTCTCTGGTCTGACCATGCCCTCATCTCTTTCACCATCTCTCACAACCCCGTATCTAAAGCCCCACACGCCAAAAATACCTGGGCGCGGAATTGGAACAGAGTTGATTTTCCTGCCCTGTCGTCCCTGCTGCGGAACTCCACTCCGATTCTCTCCGGGCTTTCATCCAACTCTCAAGTCAACGCTATTAACACCTGGTTGACTGGAGGCTGCAACTCAGTGGCTCCCCTGCGTCGCATCTCCATCCGGCGACCCAAGGACTCCAACAGGTGGTTTAACGACCACCTAAAAGAACTTAAACTGACTGCTCGACAGGCAGAGAGGCAGTGGAGGAAAAATTATTGCCCCTCATTAAAAACCCTCTATCTTAAATCACTTGCCAATTACAAAAATGCAATTCTCTCCGCTAAAACCACCTATTTTTCAACAAAAATACTGTCAGCTGAAAACAAACCTAAAGAAATATTCGGTATAGTGAATGACCTGGCCTACTCCGATAGAGCTTCACCCCAAATCCCTCCATCCCAGTCACTATGTGACCAACTCAATATTTACTTCTTGGAGAAGATCGCTACTATCAAGTCTAACATCCCCCCCCCCCTCATCGGCCTTTGTTGATCCCTCCCCTCCCACTGTTCAAAGTTTACTTTTATTCCTCCCCTTACTGAGGCTAGATTCCGGGAGATACTCCCCAAAGTAAAATCGGATTCTCCAGCAGACATCTGTCCGGCACGAATCCTGCAACAAATCTACTCCTCTTGTCCCGAACCCCCCATTATTTTCCTCAACAACTCCCTTGCGCAGGGAGTAGTGACCCCGGCACTCAAATCAGCCACTATAGTGCCCATTTTAAAGAAGCCTGGCGCGGACCCGTCTATCTCAGCCAATTACGGCCCCATCTCCCTGTTGCCCTACCTGGGCAAGGTGCTGGAACGCCATGCCACCGCGGTATTCAGCGCCAACGTAGAGGCTAATGGCGGATTGGCCTCCCGCCAGGCTGGCTTTCGTCCCAGGCACTCGACCGAATCAGTTGTGGTTTCGGTCTTGGACAACCTCAGGAAGGGTATGGATAATAACAAACATCAGTCGCTGGTACTCCTCGATCTCTCCGCCGCCTTTGACACGGTGGACCACACCATCTTACTGTCCCGTGTCAAGGCGGCTGGAATAGAGGGTTCAGCCCTGATATGGCTTTCCTCCTTCCTGAGAGACCGTACCCAGGCGGTCCGGCTAGGAGACTTCACGACCACACCTCTTCCTGTCACTTGTGGTGTTCCTCAGGGCTCCTCCCTTTCTCCCTTATTATTTAACCTTTATATCTTTCCTCTTATTTTTGCTCTTCAGCAGCTGGAGGTCACCGTGTACAATTATGCCGACGACCTCCAGCTCATCTTCGACCTATCCTCCTCTCCTCTCTCTGTCTCCAATTTCCAGTCTACGATGACATTCATCAGGGACTGGATGAACTACAACCATCTCAAATTGAACCCGGACAAAACCGAGTTGGTTCTCACTGGTGGTTCGTCCAGTCCCTGGAACTCTCTCTTCTGGCCCTCCTCTCTTGGTCCTTCCCCCACTCCCTCAACCACAGTTAAAACACTGGGGGTTAAAATGAACAACCAGCTTACCCTTCACTCACAAATCAGCGGTGTAGTTTCCTCTTGTTTCCTCACCCTTCGAACCATCCGCACTGTTTCCCGTTTTTTCTCCCCACAGGCACTTAAGCTGATCATGGCCGCACTGGTGATATCGCGGCTGGATTATGCTAATGCCCTCTACAACGGCATTCCAGCTTACAGCCTGCGGAGACTCCAGATGGTCCAGAACCAGGCGGCCAGGTTGGTCTATGGTCTCCCACGTTATCATCATTCCACACCTCTCCTCAGGGAGCTTCATTGGCTTCCTGTTAAGGAACGTTCACTGTTTAAGACCGGCTGCATGGTCTTCCAGGCCCGTCTAGGCACTGCCCCTGCATTCATCTCCTCGCTAATAAAAGAATATGTCCCCACTAGAGAGCTTCGCTCTTCCTCCAAATCTCTCCTTCAAATCCCACGTTTCAAACGCAAAAAGTGGGGTGGAACCAATTTTTCTACCCTGGCCCCCACGTTTTGGAACTCCCTCCCTGATCACCTTCGTTCTGCCACTCATTATTTTACCTTCCGTAAAGACCTAAAAACGTTTCTTTTTAAACAGGCCTTCTCCGTGTAATTTCCCCTCTTTCTACGACAGGTTTCTTTTGCCTTAGTTGCTGATCTCTCCACTAGCGCCAAGAAACCGTACGGTGCACGCTGCGCTCTATAAATGTTTTAAATTGGAAATTGGAAATACCTCTAAGCTCGGGAACAAGTCCAAATAATTTCAGTATGTTTCCTCTGTTTAGAATGTCATGCAAGCCCTATGACTCATATTCGGGGGTGAATGTTAGCATTGGTTCTAGATCTGGTATCAAGTTTTTCAATAATTCTTGAGAGCATGTGATAGAGTGATTGGGGTTACTCACTGGATGCTTTTTTGATTTTTTGGTCACGTTTTGTGTTGAACCCTTGTCGCTGGAACCCCTTGCGGGAGAAAGGGTTAATGGTGGCTTATGGTTGTTTTTGGGTTCAATAACCGGATGTGATTGCACTATACAATTGCGGTTTTGCCCGTTTTTAGTTATTAAAATCGGGGTGATGTTCCTTTGTGGGACACGGGTTCCTGGTTTGTGTTGCATTATTCCCGGTTGGGCCATTATTTTTTGTTTGGTACACTGCCTGTCATTCCCGATTTTGGTTATTTTAATCGGGGTCAAATCGTGTACTGAGTGGGTGTGGATTTGGCCAATTCCTCGTTGGGTCCTACATGATGTTGTGGCTCCTTTTAGGTTGATTGTTAGTTGCTCCGAGGGACATGTTTTTTGGAGCGGATCACTCCCAGCTATTGGTCTATTTACTTGTACGGGAGTCTGATTAGCATTTGGAGTCGGAGTAAAGGTTTTCACCAATGATGTTGTTTCCGAGGCGAGTTCCGAGGGTGATTTTATGTCGGTACGAGCAGTCAGTGCTTTCTGAGTCTTGCTCAGTCCTTCTGAGGAGGGTTGACCTGTGCCGCGGGACTGTGCCCACAGTTTGGAAGTTTTCGTTGAAGTTTTTGCCTGGATGAGGGATTGTCCTTCCGATAAAATAGTGACAGTGTTGGAAGAGGTGTTTTCTGATCGATTTGCTCTTGGCCGATTGATCGAAGTTTTTGAAAAGAAGTTGTCGATGGTGATCCCTTGTTTACCTTTTAATTTGGACCTAGCTTTCCTTGCTCTTTTCCTTTGTTTTTTTGTAGGGTTGTCGGGGGGTGGCTGTTCATGATCGGCCGTACCTTTGAGCGAATGGACGATCGAGATCGAGGAAGCTTTATTCTGCGACTTTCGGTGGGGTGGCGGGCAAGGATCCCCGTTCCCGTCTGGACTCTCGCATAATGAAGATTGAAGGGTTGGAGCACTTGGTTTGCCCGTGTTATAATTTTCTCCCGATGGAACTAGATTTATCATCTGGTTGTTTCCTTTTTTTACTGCTCCCAGAATATCTTTGAGTATTGCAGGGAGTGTGGCCAGTTTCTCTATAATACGCCCACAGTCGCAACTGGACAATGGGCTTGTAAGGCCTTTGTCAGTTAGAGCCTGTTTTGCCAGGGCAGTATCCGAGGATTGTTTGCTTGTCAAGAGAGTGATGATTGTGTCCATTTTAGAACTGATTTGGGCAATATGGTCTGCAATGATGTTTATCAAGTCTATTTGGACCTCCATCTTATCGGATTGGTAGTTGAGAGCCTTTATAGCTTGGTCCAAAGTGCTAATTAGAGTGTTCCCCCAGGACCCAGAAGGCACTTCGCTGGAGCTGATCTTAATCTGCTCCTCCCGTTGGGAGATCGAACTTGTCTAAGAAATTGATATAGGAGACTGTATTGATTTCTTTTGGTAGATGCTGCGAGTTCCCGAGGTGTCGTCGATTAAGATTCTATGAGTCGTGCTAGAGGCAACCACATTTTGGGGCGTAGACGCCACTGGATTTAGATTTTGTTCCTCGGCCAGGTGGTCGTAGACCAAATTTAGATCTAGATTTAGCTTTTGCGACTGATGGCTTGGGGCCGTGACCAGTGTCGCATTGACCAAATTAGGAAGAGTAAATCCAGTCGAGTGGTCAATCTGGTCATCTTGCCTTGTAGGCCTCTGGATTGGTTGTGTTTTTAAACGTCCATCCCCGTGATTGATTTTGGCCTTGTTGTGATCAAGAGCATGATTGTTATCGCCCATTATCGATTTATTATTGAAATCATTGAATGATTTCTAAAGAGTCCTGACCAGGAGAAATGGGCGAGGGCAGAACAGGTTTTTTACCCGGGCTTGTTTGATTTGCTTTTGGAGAGCTACAATTTTGAATCATTGCCTGTACAAGATCTGTTTTTTTTGTGAGAGACTTGAATGGTTGCTCAATTAGTGGAACCGGTTTAGATTGGATGAAAGATTCTGAAGTTTGGTTTAAGGCCGTTGATGAATTGCCACAATTTGGGGTTCCTGGGTGGCTTGAGTTTGTCTTCTTGGCCGGTTGGATGGGACTTGGTAGGTTCCTGAATTCCCTCGTTGTTGCCAACATTGCCGATACAGGGTCTTTTAAAAAGAAAAATGTGTTGATCTTTTGCTGGTTTCCTTGTAACCGGCTGGGGCTGACCGGGGGTGAGGGCGGACGTACTGTCTTGCTTGTCCCCTCTCCGTCGCACATCCCCTCCTGCAGAACGACTAGGGGCGAAGTTGCTTGAGCTTGTTTTGATGCGTCTGACTTCTTGGTCTTTTTGCTGCGTGATGCTTTGTTTGTTGTAGCCTGTCGTTTGGTACCTGAACGCATGTTTGTCCTCCACTGTAATATGTTGGAATTGGAGCTGGAGAAAAAGCTGAATGGCCTGCTGGTTAGGGCAAGAATGGGCCGAGGTGGGGCACTGAGGGGGGCAGTTGGTTCGGACGAGCGGTGCACTCAGGGGGTGCCTTGAGCCAAAACCGACCTAGTCAGCTTGGCCTGGGCTGCCCCCCCGGGCTCTTACTTAGCGGCTGCCTCTAACGGTAACCGCACTCGTACTTTGACCCTACCCTGCCCTTAACTTCCACTTGCTTGCCTCTCAGCCTCTCGAAGGCAGGCAGGCCAAGAAAGGTTCGAAAAAAGGTCCGAGAAAGGTCCAAGAGGGGGAGGGTTTCCCGGATGGGGGCGGCAGGGCGTTGCTAATACTGGCCCTGGCTCTAGAACACAGCAAAGCAGCCAGCTGTAGCAACCAACAAGCTGCCAGGTGAAGCGCGATAGCCAACTTACTGGGCTGCCTCCTGCGAATTACCGGACACCAAACACCAAACGGTGGGCTCCTCGCCCCTTGCACTCACCGACCACACCTCTCCTCGGTGGCTCTGAGCTGGCCGGAGCGTCCGGACGTTATGCAGGGGCAAGGTCCATGATCTTGGCTTCTCGGCCTCCCGTCTGCGCAGCTGAAGGAGAGCTGAAAATCAAAGTGCAGGGGGGCTTGGGCCTGGGCTGAGGCTAGATACCCCCGAGAAAACACAGAGAAACCTCTCACTGCAGCTCCCACCGCAGCTCCTGCTCGCTCGGCGTCTGTGTCTGTCTGCTCTGCTTCGATAGAGCCGCGCACACGCTCGCCACCTAGCGGTCTCTACTGGAATAGCAGGTAGCAAAAAGACCGATGATTCTCTGTAACCACACATCAAACAGTGTGGGAGGGAGGAGAGACTGCTACGTGAATCCTTGATTGCAAATTCATCTGCGCGTGTTTGTCATTCATGCCCATGGCAAGTCCGTTGCTCTGCCTCTGTATGAGATCTGTATGGAAAGTCATTTTCTTTGGAAATTACTCCAGAGTATTCTTAATTTCTCATTTACCCGACTTTCTGAAAGAAAAGCTCCAACATCTTTTACATTATGAAACAAGAGTTTTATTTCCACCTCTAGCTTACTTTTTATAAATATTTTGTAAATACCCACAGCACACACTATATGATATACATATACTATCTCTATGACAACTACATGTTTTTTTATTATCTTCATCACTCTCATTCAGAAAGTAATTTTGAACAGCAAACAAAGTTATATTAACTGCTGCAATCTTCATAGGCCAATTACCTTCCCTAAAATTTAGGTTGTAAGAACACTAGGTAAGAATTTAGTAAGTCAGAAGGCAAACGTTGTTTGAAAGTCAATTGAGTGTCATTACAGTGTTTCCAGCCTTTTTGACATTTTAAATAAGCAGTGTAATGTCCTGATGTTGTTGAAGGACCATCATGGTAAATAATTGCTGCAGTTGTAAAGGTTCTTCCTGAAATTGATAATTGAGAAGCCACAACATTTTTTATTAATGTTGTCAATTTAGTTCCATCAGGTCTACATCGTTGGAACATTAAAATAACATACCGTCCATATCTTCGTAAAAATAAAGTTGATAGCATTGCAGATTTACATTGAGTACAGACCATGTTTTGATTTGCTTCTCTAACTAGATTATTAAAAGACACTGATTTGCAGTCTGGTAAAGTCAAATATATAAATCTTTCAGTGTCTACTGTAGTACTACTTGAAAAGGAGCAATTGTCGCAGTCATGTTGCCATTTATAAGAAAGGTCAAAAAGATTTTCTACATCTACACCTTCATCTTGCAATACAACAAGCATATACATTAGAAATTGCTGACAATCTTGCTGAATATTCTGTGAAAATTGATTTAGACCAGAACATATGTCTAAAACATTTCGAATTTCAGAAACAATTTGTATTTTTGTTCTATCACTGCTACATTTCTCTAATACAGAATTTAATAAACAACAAAATGTTTGATCACGATTTTAAGCAATCTGTTCTTGTACAGTTTGGAGAAAGAAAACAACATTAACCACTACATTAGCATAGCAGTTGACACCAGAACTATTTTCAAACTGAAATCCAACATCTTTAACTGAATCCATTTCGTTTCTGCTTACAATTACTGGTTCATCTTCCTTTTTTCTTTTTGCTAGAACTTCACTACAATTTTTCTCATTTCTTCTTTTTCGGCCTACCACACGCTTTTCAAATAGAGGATATTGAGGTAAATTTGGAGCATACTCTCTTCTTAACCTATTATATTCTTTTACACAATTTAGATCTGCATTTATCTTTGTCTCATCAAAATCAATCAAGTACAATCCAGAGAAGGTTCTGACTAGAGATAAAGCAACATATGCCATACCCTCCTTGAACACAGAACTTCTAATATTCACCAAAGCAGTATCCACACTTAAACCTTGAGATTTATGAATAGTCACTGCATATGCCAAAGAAATAGGAAACTGTTTTCGGCGGACATATACATCTTTCACAAGCAAAAATCGAGCAGAACAACGACTTATTTGTTGTACTTCTTCAATACCGTCAAATTAAATTTTTATAAATTCAATTCCATCTCTATTTCGGTAATTCACAAAATCAACAACATGACCCATTGCTCCATTTACTAAACCTCTTTCCACGTGTAAATTATGTCGTAAAATTATACAACAATTTAAAGATGCATACAGAGTCTTTTCCATACCAGCAGTTTTAGATATTGTCTTCTCTAAAGAATCCAATTTTGATTTCAACTTTTCTGACAAAATAATAGTTGCTTCATGTTCAATTTTATCAATTGCTTCCAGTTTCACAATCTCTTGATTTTCCAACTTTAACATTTTGTTATTGAAGATTGAACATTCTTGCAGAGTCGGCATCAAGCATATGACAGATTTGTTTTCAGGAATTTTCTTAAAAATATTCTCTGGGAGAATATTTTCATTTGGAAACAAAATATTCTCTGCAAGAATGTTTTCTTTGGATACAAATTTAAAATTAATCATGCTTCTTTCCCATGCTCACTTACTTTTCCAATTCTTACATCTTGTAGAATATTTTTATAATCTTAATCCTTTGCCTGTCGCATACTTTGAAGCAGTTATGCATATTTGAAATTTAACCATATGTTAACATTTCCAATGCTTCCTAAGCACTTCCTGGAATCTTCATGCATAAGCATTTTAAACACTGTCTGTCCTTTCACTGGAGTGAGTTGCAGTAGAACTCCAAAAACAATGATGTGTTTGCCTCCAAATAACACATCATAGTCTGTTTTAAGAATTTCTTGCATTCTTAAATGCACAAAAGCAAGCATTACATTTGATACCATGCTTACTTCATCAATGATAAGAAGTTTCATTTTCTTTAGGACTCTTGAAACTTCACAACAAGCTTCTCCAGATAGCTTGTGGTATTGTAATTTGTTATCATGCTCCACTGGCAGCATCAATAAGCGATGTAAAGTAATCCCTTTACTGTTGTGTGCTGCCAACCCAGTTGGAGCAGTAACAACACAAGAGAGCGATGACTCCGTTGTTTTCTGCAAATATGTTGCAATCGCTTTAATCAGGAAACTTTTCCCAGTTCCTGCTTCTCCACTCACATATAGTCGGACAGGTACAAATGATGTACATGAGCACTCTTTTTTCTCATGAGATACACCATGCTCAATATGTTCTGTGACTTCTTCATACATTTGTCTCTGCTCAACGTTTAGTTCTTTTTCCAAATCTTCTAAGTTAACTACATCCTCCTGAGCTTGTTCCATGGCTCTTTCCACTTCATCCATGGCAGTGGCAGCTTCATTTTGTATAATTGGTCCTCCTAGTGGATCCTAACTCAATGAAGCAGAACTCTGACTATCTTGAGAACTGTCTCTAGCAATCTCTGCTGCAATTGTAGCTTCTTGCTGTATTTCCTCGTTCAACATTTGCAGATAATTTGAAAAAACAGGACATTCTATCGTATCCTTGGTTGCATTGAACGAATCTTCATAAGTAAGAAAATCTCCAAGTAGTACCTCTTCTGTATGCCAAGGCTTAAAGAGTTGCAAAAGAGCTAAGTAATAAAATTCCCTTTTGTCTGGAGAATCACAACTCAATTTTCAATGATTAATCAAATGGCCTTTTCTTTGTTTCACTAGACAGCCTTCACAACCAATTACAGCATATACACCTTTATTGATGTCTTCTGTGACGTTCTTTTTAAAAATATAGGTTTGCAGAACTTCATAGAGACAAACATTATCAAGGTGAGTACTTCTATTTGGATAGTATGTACCCAACATGTTTGTCTTCAAAATATCTGTACTGTCTGGTTCTTTCTCCGCCAAATACTCTATTTCTTGTACAGATTTCAAAACTCGGTTTCGTGTTCCAGCAAGACCTAGACTCACCCAAATCATGGTTCTAGATTTGGCATATAGACTTGCTGATGAAAACCGATCAAAACATTCATATGCTCCAATTTCTCGATGCGACAACATCTTCAGACTGTAACTGTATAATTTCTTGCTTAGACTCTTTTTATGTGAAATTTCCACCCACATTTCCCTCAGTTCCGTCATTTCTGATTTTGTGATGTAAGACGTCACATATCGAGCCACAGCAATAGAGTTGTCAGCCACATATTGAATATCCATGTTAGCATTCCACATGGACAAAATGACTGGGTTGTAGTCATTTATGAATTTGGATTCCTCATTTCTTCTTAGGTTGTATGTATTTTTGGGTGATATTCTTGTCACAGTATGTCGCAGAGAAGAAATAAAGTTGTTGACTCTTCCTTTCGATGTTACTGGACGTGGAAACGCAAAACGACATATCGTGTAGAACTTGTCCTTGGATTTGTATTTTCGACGACAGTATTTCCCACAACGATGGCTTTGAAAGCGTAAAACTTGATGTCTTAAATTGTTTTCTTATGTACTTTTCAGAACAGCACATGTAGAATACTGCTCAATGAAACTCATCACTTTCTCACCTGAATCTGTTCCAAATTTTGGTGCATCTTTAATCCATAGCAGCATATGTATATGAGGAGCACCTCTTGCTTGATACTCCTTTCTCCAAAAGAAATCCAACAACTCTCCAAGCGGAGGATTTTTTTTGTTTGTAATAAAAGACATCATAGCTTCAAACCTATGATTGAAATACCTGCAAACATTAACTGGATCCAAAGAGCACAGTTCTCCAAGTGTCTTGTATTCAATATTTTCAATGTTTTTATTTGCCTCTCGTAGAAATTCAAGTAAGTCTTCCCAAGCATACTCAGCACAGCTAAGAGTGAGGAACCATGTAGGAGTTCCTAAGTTTCTTAGCATACATTTCAATTCCCCATAACGACGGTACCAATACTAGTTAGTACTACGCTGACATGCCATGAGATTAATTAGCTGATATTCCAAAACACTGTCTTGCAGTTTCACTTTATCCATAAAATCCCTTGCCGAAACATTTTGTAGATGTGCTCCACTTTTCAGTATATGGTTCACTGCTTAGGAAAGTCCAGACAAGTCACTCTCAAACAGTAGATGGAACAAATATGGAATGCATTGACGAAACCTTGGATCTTCTGCATATAATCTTGAAGCAGATGAATTCAGATGCAGGAATTTGAACAGGTCGGTCGTCATATCGTCCACCTTCACCTGTTGGAAATAACTGTGGAAAACAACGACCTTCCAAACTTTCTTCCCATAAACTAATGGGACTTCCTTTTGCTTCTTTCATTTGAAACAAGTCAATAGCATTCCCCATTACTTCTTTGGAATGCAATGGATGAACACTATAATGTTCATAAATTTCTTCACTTCTACAGACATCAACTTTTTCTATTTGCCCAGCGGAGACATCAGTGTCGTCTTGTACAGTTGTTTCTTCTTCTCCCACATACACATTTTTATAGAACTGATTATTTTTTACCAAATACAAGGTTGCCTTTTTGACTTTCCTAACATCCACGAATTCTTGCCAGATTTTCTTACTTTTTGTCGGAACACCATTAACTAGAATAACCAGAGATTCCTCTTCTACTTTTTCAACATCAATTGTATCAATATTTTTCTTAAAATCTAGAGGCAAATAAACAACTCTTCCCTTTAATCCTCTCTGTAAATCTGAAGGAGGCAATTTCTCTGTCTTAGGCTCCATGCGAACAATAGCCTGAAAAGGGTGCACACATTGAATCAGAATAGACTCATAGGTATTTAAATCCATCAATTCAGAAGGAATATCTACCAACTCCAGAATATTATGAACAGCTCTAGCAGGCATTGTGTTTTCATTGAATTTATTATAGCAATATTTACAAATACGTTGATCAGAGCCCAAATCAAAACAATTTTCAACCAACAAATAAGTGTGATCTTAGGCAGAGACACACATACTGTTGGCAGAGACAGACATGGTACATTATATCTAACATTCTGATCATAGGACCAATTTCAAAGAAATATAGAAAAGGCCCTACTACATACCAGTGCCTATCATTTTGCCAACTTTGGTGTAATTCCATTCTTCCGTTCAGGCTGTAGCCGTGTCTAAATGTCCTATGGAAAATTGCATGGGGAAAACACATTTGAAAGTATTGAAATTTAGAACCAATCAAAATATTACTTTAGATTGGAATTTGTGTGTGATGAAGTTTGATTGGTTATGTATATATCTTAAATGAGAGGAAAACACGGCCATTTTGTGATACCCCAGTCTGAGGTACTTTTGAGAGAAAATGTGGGTGCTCAATTGCTGGACTTAGAATAACACAGTACTAACTCTTCTACTTTCAAAAAGGTGAGTTGTTAATTTGTAAGGGGAACTATGTTGTACACTTTAAGATAATTTGGAAAATGTTTTCTATTAGTTATTCACAGTCCTTCTGTTATAATTATTGTTTAAGATTGGCTTCATGACATGCAGTGCTTTATATTTCTAGTTCCTGTCTGATACTATACACTGCCCAATTAATTTTAAAGAACTAAATACTTGATTAAGCTACTTTTATGTTATGTATTACTAAAAGCGATAATTGAAAGTAATTACTTTTTTATGCAATTTACAGCAAGAAATTTGAAATTAAAATGAATCCAAATGAGGAGACCAAGAAAATTTCATTTGAAATTTCAACGATATTTATTGACATTCAAGATGACACAGATAATTTTTGGGATGTATCTCTTGACGAAGAATTAATTGCATGTTTGGATAAAATAGAATCATCATGGCACACTTATAACGAGCCCTCCAAAAACGCTAAGAGCTTTAATATGCGGCGAACCAACTCGTCCTTGAACGTTAGTAATAAATGTGTCTGTGCGCTAAGATAAACACCCGTGGTGGCCTGGAGCGTGATATTACATTTTAACTTGCACCAGACCCCTGCGCCATCGTTTTCCTTAGAGCTCCGCATGTAAGCTCAAAAATCCGTTTCTCACCAATAATGCCCAGTAGAGGTGGCCTTTTACGAATGTGTGCAATTGAAAGCCCTCTTTAATTCGCCATGTGCTCTGCATGGAAGTAAGAGGTGATAAAGAGTAAGCCCTCTTATTATGCTATGAGCTTTGATATGTAGTAAATCATCATGTCCTCTACTGTTAGAGATAAAGGCTCTTTTTAAATAACGAATATATAGTCTGAGATTATCAGCTGTTTTGATGTAACACACTGTTAGATTGTTACAGCACCGAGTTATGTGGGTGAACGTAGAGATTGATACGTCCCTCCTTCATTTACAGAATTAAAGATTTTATCGGGACCACAGGTGACAGTTTTGCACTTGGAACCCAGGGTGAGTAGCCAAATGGCCTTAACCTAATTGTTAAACTCATTTGGTTCATATCCCCCTCTGACAACAATATTCTTGACTTATTTGCAGACTGTCATGCATGTATCGTCTTGATAAAGACCCGCCGCGACCAACAAGTTGGCGCAAGACAGGGTCGAAACGTCGACACTTCCTACAGGCCCCCTAACTCTAGGACCCCAATGAAATAAAAGAAATTTAAAGGGTTCAAGAAGTTGTACAACTGTGGATGGCCTTTGTGAAACTAGATCTATGTATTTGTATAGATTGTTGATTTGAATGTACTGATGATGTATATATTGTCTTTTATGTTATCGTTTTGTCTGTGGTGAACACCATTCATTGTTTCACTTGCTTTGCACTATATTTATGATATTGACAGTCTTTGTTATAAACGAGAATATGATTTATTTAAGATAAAGAGAATATAACGTTAACTGGAGGCTATCGTTTTATTGATTGTATGAAGCCTCACTCTTTTTCTTTCAGAGGTGGGATCAGCTATATTGTATAGACAACGCTGAAATTAAGTTTTGTGCGCACCCGACAGAACCATTTCTATTTTGAACTACACTTATAATGAGGACATCCCTGACCATATGATTGAAGAGGAAATTCCAGATGAGGACATGCTACATGTTCTATTAAATTATGAAAATTATGAACAATAAATTAATATTTACAAATTCAAAATTAGTTGACATGTTATTCATTTTTATTTCTAATTTATGAAGTAGTAGCGAAGTGATTGTATTGAAGTGAATTTTAGACTCTGCATCGGTACCTACTTGTAGGTACTTAAATCACCCACATAACACAAAAGCTCTTTTTAGAGCTACCCTACCTCTAAGCACTCCAAATTCTTATTTTACACTATTTTCTTTCAAAGTTTTTCCCTGTGGTACGCTCTGGGTGTGCGTACCGGTGAGCGTACATGGGAACGCAAACAGCGCTTACCCCGCGAAAATTGGAAAAAAAATAATAATTTTTTGCCCTTTTGGGTCCTTCTAGGCCCCCCTCAGAAAACCTAGGAGGTCAGGGAATGTCTACCCTGCCCCCTTTTAAACATTTCCCCCTTTTTTTTAACACCTCTTGTGTCTCGATTCTACCGAGACACAAGATGGCGGACTCTCCGGACTGTTTAGAATGTTGACAGACATTCGACAGCCAATCAGCTTTCCGCTCGCGCACTCCCGTAGCGCGCCAGGTGCGTTCCCCGGTACGCGTACCCGTGAGCGCTCGGAGCGCGGCTATAGATATATATGTGTTTTTGAAGTTAATTTTCAAAACAACCACTGAACCAATTTTCACCAAATATAGCAAAGGCACATCTGCGTACCAGTCCCTACAATTTTGCCAAGTTTGGCGTAATTCCATTCAGCGGTTCGGGCTGTAGACTTGTCAGACCGTCCTAAGGAAATTAACATGGGGAAAACACGTTTTGGGACCCCCTTTTTTCTCAGCCCCCACTTCACGAATCCCCCTGAAACTTTAAGGGAAGGAGCAGAGCGGAGCTGGCCAAAATTTTGGAACATTACACGCAAATTCCTCAACCGGCGCCAAAGTTATTCCCAATAGAATGTTCCGGATTTCCTATGGTAGCTAGGTCCTAACTATAACTACCTACTGGCGACCGCCAGTAGGTAATATATATATATATATATATATATATGGCCCGCTCCGCTCCACTCCTTCCCTGAAAGTTTTGGGGGGATTCGTCAAGTGGGGGATGAGAAAAAAGGGGGGTCCCAAAATGTGTTTTCCCATGTTATTTTCCAAAGGGCGATTAGACACGGCTACAGCCCGAACGGCTGAACGGAATTACAAGAAATTTGCCAAATGGTAGAGTCTGATTCGCAGATCATGCTTTTGCTCAAATGGTGTAAATCGATCTAGTAGTTCCTGAGAAAATCAAAAGAAAAAAAATATGTATATCTATAAGCGCGCACAGTGCGCGCATGATGCGCGAATCGGGTGTGCACGAGCGGAATTCTGGTTTGCTGTTAGACGTCTGTCAACATTCCAATCGGTCGAAATCAGGAAGTGTTGGCCGCCATTTTGTGTCCGAGACAGAAGAGAGCCAAAAACAAAAGTGGAAAACGTGAAAAGGGGGCAGGGTAGAGACTCCCTAACCCCCTAGGTGTTTACCGGGGGTCCCTGAAGGACCCCGAAGGCCTAAAAAAACATTTTTTTTTATAAAAATCGCGAGGTGTGCGCACGTTGCACACACCCTTGAGGCAGAAGTGAGTCAAAAACAAAAGTGGAGAACGTGAAAAGGGGGCAGGGTATAGACTCCCTGACCCCCTAGGCCTTCTCAGGGGGTCCCTGAAGGACCCCAAAGGTCAAAAAGTTTTTTGCACGATGCACGCACCCTCGAGGCAAAAATTTGCGAGGTGCGCGCACATCCTAAATAAATAAATAAATAAAATACAGTTAAATAACAAGTTTGAGTGTTTAGATGTTGGTTGGCTCTAAAAAGAGCCGTTGTGTTTATTGAGTGTTTTTTGTACCTACAAGTAAGTACCGATGCAGAGTCTAAAATTCAAGAGAAAGACTCTGTTTCCCTCATCTGTGAAATGTACACCGTCTCCTCTATAAATGCCTTGCATGTTGTAACACAAGTTGTTGTATACCATACCATAGTCCCTGAGGAAAGCAGAAACAGACTTATTCACATGTTTCCTTGCTTTCTCAATCTGTGGACAATATTGGTTGGACCAGTTCCATTTTTGCCTTTGGCATATATTAGAATATACAAAGGCAGTTTGTGGAAAAAGTGACATCAATTGCCCAAAGGTGTCCTTTAAAAGCATTTCCAGACCTACCCCAGTCAAAGTTCCTAGGTCATTGCCACCACAGTGCACAATTATGAGGTCAGGGTGTGGGAGATGTAAAAAGGATTTTACCAATGGCATCAATTAGTGACATCTCAATCCTCTCTGGCCAATCCACATAATATCCACATTTGGTAAGTCAAGGTTGAGAAAGCATCTATTTGCTGCATACCTTTCACTCCAGAATATATAGCTGTTTCCTACAATCCACACTCTAAGCATCTTGAAGGTTGTACTTAAATTGGCTCTGGAAATGAAATGGCAGTGAATGGCATTCCCATATTTTTAAACACATCAACTAAGTAAATTATTCTGCCACATTTTTCTGAAATGAATTCTGACTCACACTGTGATCTTAGACACATAATAGTATCCCTTGCAATTCAGTAAAATGATTACTACAGTGAAAGAGGGTTTTGCTGAGAGTGCTGTTTCAGACTTTAGGACAGTGCAGTAGCGGAAAGAGTTTAGCAGCTTTTGATAGGGATGGTGTATCAGAGTTTAGGACAGTGCAGTGCTGTTCAGGCAGTATAAGGGGTCAAGGTGGGACTGAGAATATAGAAATGAACATACACTGAAATGATTAATACATGCTACAGAGAGAGTTGCTATGGCATTTCTACAGCACACACAGGATCAATATTACACAACATGGAGACTATTTGGGAATTAAGAGGCCTGACGCACATGCTGCATAGATTTTTATAGCACTACATGTCCTGAAGTCTGACTCACTGCATAAGTACATGTATTCCCATATTTGTAAACACATCAAGTAAGAAAATTATTCTGCCACAATTATCTGAAATGAATACTAACTCACAGTGTGACCTTAGACACATGACAGTATCCCTTAAAATTCAGTAAAATTATTACTACAGTAAAAGGGGTTCTTGCAGGTAGTGCTTTGTCTGGGTTTAGGGCAGTGCAGTGGTGTTTGAACATTATAGGGGCATTCGCTGAGGATGGTGATTCTGGATTTAAAGCAGTGCAGTAGTGTTGAAAGAGTTTAGTAGGTTTTGCTAGGGATGCTGTATCAGGGTTTAACCCCTTCCATGCTCATGACAAGCTCAGCTCGTCATGTAGTACACTGCTTGTGTGCTCATGACAAGCTGAGCTCGTCATGAACAATGGGAGTCCTAAAATATCAGCACAGAGGGGGAATTTCTATAGCATTGATGTGGTTAAGACAGTGCAGTGCAGTTAAGGCTTCAATCATAGATTTGAAGCTATGATGTCTTTTATCACAAACAAAAAAAATGCTCCTCTTGGAGAGGTTCTGGATTTCTTTTGGAGAAAAGAGTATCAAGCAAGAGGTGCTCCTCACATACATATGCTGCTATGGATCAAAGATGCCCCCAAATTTGGAACAGATTCAGATAACACAGTGATGAGTTTTATTGAACAATATTCTACATGTGTTGTACCCAAAAGTACAGTAGAAAAGAATTTAAGACATCAAGTCTTACGGTTTCAAACCCATCGTTGTGGAAAATATTGTCGTCGAAAGTACAAATCTAACGTCCAGTATTATCAAAAGGAAGAGTGAACAATTTTATGTCATCTTTGCGACATACTGTCACAAGAAAATCACTGAAAAATACCTACAACTTAAAAAGAAATGAACAGTCAAAATACATAAATGACTATAACCCAATCATTTTGTCCATGTGGAATGTTAACATGGATATTCCATATGTTGCAGACAACTCCATTGCTGTGGCTCGATATGT
This sequence comes from Lissotriton helveticus, assembly GCF_964261635.1. Taxonomy (NCBI): domain Eukaryota; kingdom Metazoa; phylum Chordata; class Amphibia; order Caudata; family Salamandridae; genus Lissotriton; species Lissotriton helveticus. The sequence goes on from NC_136057.1 coordinate 1,148,999,818, forward strand.
AACGTCTTACATAACTAAATCTGAAAAGACGGAACTAAAGGAAATGTGGGAAGAAATTTCTCATGAAAAGAACCTAAGTAAGAAATTGTACAGCTACAGTTTGAAGTTGTTGTCTCATCGAGAAATCGGCGCATATGAATGTTCAAATCGTTTATCATCTGCAAGTCTATACTCTAAATCTAGAATAATCATTTGGGTGAGTTTAGGTCTTGCAAGAACACGAAACCGAGTTTTGAAATCTGTACAAGAAATTGGGTATTTTATGGGTATAAAGAGTGCTCATGTACGTCATTTAAACCTGTCCGACTGTACGTGAATGGAGAAGCAGGAACTGGAAAAAGTGTTCTAATTAAAGCAATTGCAACTTATCTACAGAAAAGAACTGAGTCGTCACTCTCTTGTGTTGTTACTGCTCCAACTGGGTTGGCAGCACATAACATTAAAGGGATTACTTTACATCGTTTATTGATGCTGCCAGTAGAGCATGAAAATAAACTAGAATACCACAAGCTATCTGGAGAAGCTTGTTGTGAAGTTTCTAGAGTCTTGAAAAAAATGAAACTTCTCATTATTGATGAGGTAAGCATGGTATCAAATGTAATGCTTGCCTTTGTGCATTTAAGAATTCAACAAATCCTTAAAACAGAGTATGATGTGTTACTTGGAGGCAAACACGTCATAGTTTTTGGAGATCTACTACAACTAACTCCTGTGAAAGGACAGCCAGTATTTAAAACAGTTACACATGAAGACACCAGAAAGTGCCTGGAAAGCATTGGAAATGTTAATATTTGGTCATATTTAGAATATTCCGAACTCATTACAAATATGGGACAGGCAAAGGACGCTGATTATAAAAGTATTCTTGAAGATATAAGAATTGGAAAAGTGAGTGTACACGGCAAAGAAGCTTTACAGGCATGATTACATACAAATTTGTTTCCAAACGAAAATATTCTCCCAGAGAATATATATAGAAAAATTTCAGAAAAGAAATCAGTGATATGCTTGATGCCAACTCTGCAAGAATGTTCAATATTCAGTGAAAAAATGCTAAAGTTAGAAAATCAAGAAATTATAAAACTGGAAGCTATTGATAGAATAGAGCATGAAGGAGCTACTATTATTTTGTTAGAAAAGTTGAAGTTAAAATTGGATTCTTTAGAAAAATCAATATCTAAAACTGCTGGTTTAGAAAATAATCTATATGCATGTATACATTGTTGGATAATTTTACGACGTAATTTACATGTGGAAAGAGGTTTAGTAAATGGAGCAATGGGTAATGTTGTTGATTTTGTGAATTACCCAAATAGAGATGACATTGAATTTTTAAAAATCTAATTTGATGAAATTGAAAAAGTACAATTGAGTTGTTGTTCAGCTCGATTTTTGCTTGTAAAAGATTTATATGTCCGCCGAAAACAGTTTCCTGTTTGTTTGGCATATGCGGTAACTATTCATAAATCTCAAGGTTTAAGTGTAGATAGTGTTTTGGTGAATATTGGAAGTACTGTGTTTAAAGAGGGTATGGCATATGTTGCTTTATCTCGAGTCAGAACTTTATCTGGATTATACCTGATTGATTTTGATGACACAAAGATTAGTGCAGATGTAAATTGTGTAAGAGAGTATAATAGGTTAAGAAGAGAACATGCTCCCAATTTACCTCAATATCCAGTATTTGAAAAGCGTGTGGTAAGTCGAAAAAGAAGATATGAGAAAAATTGTAGCGAGGTTGCAGAGAAAAGAAAAAAACTAGATGAACCAGTGATAGTAAGCAAAAATGAAAAGGATTCTATTGAAGAGGTGGTTGGTTTTTAGTTTGAAAACAGTTCTGGTGTTAACTGCTATGCTAATGTAGTGGTTAATGTTGTTTTTTTCTTGAAACTTTACTACAACAAATTGTTGAAAATCGGGACAAAAGATTTTTTTGTTTGTTAAATTCTGTGTTTGAGAAATGTAGTAGTGATAAAACTAAAATAGAAAGTGTTTCTGATATTCGAAATGTTTTAGACATATCTTCTGGTTTAAATCAATTTTGACAGAATATTCAGCAAGATTGTCAGGAATTTCTAATGTATATGCTTGTTGTTTTGCAAGATGAAGGAATAGAATTTGAAAATGTTTTGGCCTTTCTTATAAATGGCAACATGACTGTGACAATTGGTCGTTTTCAAATAGTACTGAAATAGACACTGAAAGATTTATATATTTGACTTTACCAGACTGCAAATCAGTGTCTTTTAATAATCTAGTTAGAGAAGCAAATCAAAACATGGTCTGTACCCAATGTAACTCTCAAATGTTATCAACATTATTTATAAAAAGATATGGACAGTATGTAATTTTAATTGCAGACCTGATGGAAGAAAACTGACAACTTTAATACAAAATTTTGTGGCTTCTCAACTATCAATATCAGGAAAAACTTTTGTAACTGTAGCAATTAATTTCCATGATGGTCCTTCTACAACATCAGGACATTACACAGCTCATTTAAAATGTACCAAAGGCTGGACTCATTGTAATGATACTCAATTGATTTTTAAACAACATTTGCCTTATAACTTACCAAATTCTTACCTAGTGTGTTCACAACCCAAATTTTAGGGAAAATAATTGGCCTGGGAAAATTACTGCTGTTAAGAAAGGGTAGTCTGGTGTTGAAAAGTACTTTGAGAGTGAGGGTGATGAGGTTAAAAAAATTCTTGTAGTTGACGTAGAGGTAGTGTAAGTGTATCAGATAGTGGGTGATGTGGCTATCACAGGAGATGTTGATCATCAGTGAGGCAGAGGTGTTTTAGATTTGTTGTAGTTGTTGGAGATGTTGCTGACATTTTTCATTCCTTTGTAGAGGTTTCTTTTAATGGTATACAGCTCCTTGGTAAGATAAAGGATGAGCAAAGTGTGATCGGCATACCAGATGATGTTGAGGTTCTGATAGCATGCTAGTTGTTTAAGGTTCTATGAACATGATAAATAGCATCGGGTGAAGGTATAACCATTGTTAGATGGTCCAAAATATGGTGGTGCTTTTGATTCAGAAGGTTGGGAAACGGACGCTTAAGGGTACTATTAAGTAACTTCCAAAGTAAGGATTTCACACATACTATTTGGCCATGAGGAATGATATGTGAAACAAAAAAATGACTATTTCGGGTAAATGTTTGTACATTACTTTATTTAGAGTGTATAAGAAAGAAGTAATAATGTTTTGTTACTTTGTGATTGTTGGTGATATCCCTTACTTACTTAAAAAATTGCTGTTCGCAAAAGACATTTAATATATGTTTTTTTCTAATTGTTACATTCTTAATGAAAATGTTGAATGGGTTTTTTAAAGACAATCTTATAGATTGTCTTTTTTTTTGCCCGCTGTTATATGATGAGTACTATTGAACTCACTGTTTTCAGTGAAATTCAATTTATTCTGAGAACAGCAAAATAAAATACATAACATATTGTACATATTATTTTGTATTGTGAAATATATATTATAACTCAATTTTTTCTTCTCTTCCACAGACACTATATTTATTCAAAATAAATTATAAACTTTTCATTACTTATAAGGTGAGTATGAGAAACAAAAAATACTTTCTCATCACTCTCTTACTTCTCTTAACCTTTTTCACTTTCTTCACTTTGTCTCTTACTCCACTTCCTTTGCTCATGATACTCTCCTTCCCTTACTCTCTTTACTCCCCTTAATTCACCTTTACACTCCTTCTCTCACCATCAGTACCCATTCCTATACCCTCACTTACCTTCTCCTGCTCCCTCCTTCCTCTCTGTGACCCTCACTTCTCTTTTCTTTCTTCCTCCATCACTACCCTTCTTTTGCTCTATCCCTCACTCTTTTCTCTCTCCCCTCTCACTCTCTTTCCTTCACACCATCCCTCACTTTCAGTCACTCCCATTCTCTTATTACCACACTTGCTTTTGCTCACTCCCCTTCCTTTATTCCCTCCCTCACTCCCCTTTCCTCCATCTGCCTCTAAGTCTCTTCCTCTGTCTCAGTCACTATAACTGCCTCACTCTCTCACAGTCCCTCACTCTCTCTTTCTCTTTCTCTCTTTCACTGTCTCCCTCTCTCTCCACCAATCTTCCTTTTCTTTCCTCTCTCTTTCCATAAATTCTTCTCTCTCACTCACTACTTTTTCCTCTATCTTAATATGCTTATTTTTCCCTCACTGTCACTGCCCTTCACTCAATCTCACTCCTCTTCTCATACTTCATATTCTTCTCTCTGTGCATCACTCCTATTCTCTTTCACCTGCTTCCATTCTCTAACTCCCCCTTACTCTCTTTCCCTCACTCCATCCGTCTATCCTCTTCCCTTACCTCATTCACTTTTGCTAACTCCCATTCGTTTAGTCCCCCACTCCCCTTCACTCCATTTCTCTCTCCCTCTCTTCCTCTGTCTCGCTCAGTCTAACCACCTCACTCCCTCTCAGTCACTTGCTCTCCCTCTCTTTCTCTCTCTCTCTCCCTCACCCTTACTGTCTTTCTATTTCTGTTTCCTTCTCTCCTACTTCATCCCTCAGTCCCCTTTCCTCTCTCTTAACATCCTTCCTTCTCTCTCATTCCCCTTTCGTCACCCTCATACCCCTTCTCTCACTGTTACTGCCTTTCACTCACCCTCAGTACTTTTCCTTCACTCAATTACCCACAGTCCCCTTCCTTTACTCCTCTTTGTTCACTCCCTCACTTCATCTCACTTACCCCCGTTTGTTTATTCCTTCCCTCACTTTTTTTATCCATTTTTCTCTCCCTGTCTCCCTCTGTCTCACTCACTCTAACTGCCTCACTGCTTCTCAGTTCCTTGCTCTCCCTCTCTCATTCTGACCTCTCCCTCCCTTACCCTTAAACTCCTTTCCTCTCTCTTTATATCACTCCTCCTCTCTTCCTCACTCATTTTCTCTCTCTCTTAATTTTGTTCCTTCTTTCTCATTCATCTTCCCTCACCCTCATACTCCTTCCCTAACTGTCACTGCCCTTCACTCACCGTCACTCCCTTTCTCCCTATGCACTTTATCCTATCTGTATTTCTCACCCCTTCACTTTCCTGCTCCCTTTTCCTCACTCCCCCTCGCTCTGCTTCTCTCACTCCCCTTCCCTCACTCTCCTTGCTTTACTCCTCTTTTGTCACTCCCTCACTCCATCTCACTTACTCCCCTTCGTTCACTCCCTCACTCACTTTTTTTTCATCTATGTTTCTCTCCCTGTCTCTCTCTGTCTCACTCACTCTAACTGCCTCACTCCTTCCCAGTTCCTTGCTCTCCCTCTCTCTCATTCTGTCCCTCTCTCTCTCTTACCCTTAAACTCCTTTCCTTTCTCTTTATATCACTCCTCCTCTCTTCCTCACTCATTTTCCCTCTCTCTTAATTTTATTCCTTCTTTCGCATTCATCTTCCCTCACCCTCATACACCTCTGCCACTGCCCTTCACTCACCGTAACTCCCTTTCCCCCTCTCCACTTCCTCCTGTCTGTATTTCTCACCCTTTCACTTTCCCGTTCCCTTTTCCTCACTCCCCCTCGCTCTCCTTCTCTCACTCTATTCCTTACTCCCCTTCTCTCACTTCCCTTTACTAACTCCCTATATCCCATCACTCCACTTCTCTCTCCCTCACTCCCCATCTCTCACTTTCCCTTACTCCCCTTTTCTCAGCCTCATACCCCTTCACTCACCGTCACTCCACTTATCTTACCTTCACTCCCTTTACTCTGCTCTACTTCTCCCTCTCCATCTCTTACTCCCTTTCTCTGTCTCTGTTCCATGCTCCCCTTTTCTCACTGCTCCTCCCTCACTTTCCTTTCCTTACTGCCCTTTCCTCACTTTTTCTCTCCCCTTACCTGACTCCCCTACCCGTAGTCCCCTTGTTTCAGTTACTCTTTGACTCCCCTTTCCTCACTCACAATACTACCCTTTACTCACTCATTCCATCAGTCCCTTCCTCCCCTACACTCAGTCATTTCAGTCATTCATTTATACACTACATATTCATTCAAAAAAAGTATGGCACAGTATATAAGAGATATAGCTCTTCTTGGAGAAGTGAAGTTAGTTCTGAAAAGGACTGTTTTTTTTGTCTTTTTTGTTTTGTATTTTTTTTGTTGTTTTTTAACAATTTTTTAGGGGGGGGGGGATATTTTTTAGAACAAAAATTAAAAATAGGTAACAAAAAACTGCTCAACAGGAACAAAAATTATTAAATGAAAAAAATGATTGGCGGGAGCATGTGTGCTGGGTAATCTTCAGCTCCATTAAAAGACTCTGCTCTCCATAACAAAGAATCTCATTGCACATGTTGCATCGGAGGTGGACCTTGGAGAAAAGTGGCCGGATATTCAGAGCAGTCGATGAAGGAGATGCTCCTGCAAATGAAGTGCTGGGGACAGCAGCTGGAGGGTTCGCTGCAAGGGCTCGGGTAGATGCCCTTGCATAGTTGTTAGGATGCACATTTTTCACTTGTCTTATCATTGTGTGTATACTAAAAGAGTAGTGTTTCTTTGGGTCTCCTCCAGAAAGCACACTACCACAGATTTTGCAGGTGACCTTCGGTGCATTTACTTTGTTCTGACCCTCTGGAAAGGTGAAAAAGTTCCAGATGAAGGACTCCTTGGTCTTCTTACCACGTGGCTGCTCTTCAACAAACTCCACATCTGAGTCAGATGATGATGTATCCTGCGGCTGTTGTTGCTCTGCCATTTTGCCCAAAAAGCTGGAACAAATCAGCAAAGATCCTTCTTCCAGAAAAGTGAAAGAGATAGTGAGGGAAGTGGGTAGGGTTTTTGAAGATTCTGGAAAAGAAACTAGTATAAACCAATCAAAAGTGTTGATTTCTAGTCACATGACTTTACGTGCGCGCGGACATTGCGCGACCGTCGCATATGAATGACGTTTTACCTGATTTTCGAAAATACTTTTAGAAACGTGAAAAGAAGGCAGGGTAGAGACTCCCTGACCCCCTAGGCCTTCTCAGGGGGTCCCTGAAGGACCGCGAATGGCTAAAAAATTTTTTTTATTTTTTTTAAAAACCCGCGAGGTGCGCGCACGTTGCTCGCACCCCCGAGGCAGAAGTGAGTCAAAAACAATAGTAGAAAATGTGAAAAGAGGGCAGGGTAGAGACTCCCTGATCCCCTAGGCCTTCTCAGGGGGTCCCTGAAGGACCCCGAAGGGCAAAAAAAAAAGTAATAAAAAAAAAGAAAATGGCGAGGTGCGCGCACGTTGCGCGCACGTTTGAAAAAAACCCAAAAAAGTTAAATAACAAATTTGAGTGCTTATATGTTGATTGAAGATGTAGACTATACTGTTCAACTTTATCCAAATCATAAAAAGTAGCTGTGCCGTTGCATATTACAGGATACAGTCAATGTATTACAACATACAAAGGCAGTTTGTGGAAAAATAAATATATAAAAAATATAAAAATTGATACAGAAATTAGCATTTTAAAAACCTTTGAAATTCACTTAAAAAACTATAGGTTTCACACACGTCATAGTTAGGAATTAGCATTTAAAAAACCTTGCAAATTCACTGAAAAACCATTCGTTTTACACTCGTTATAGTTAGGAATTAGTATTTAAAAAACTTTGTAAAATCACTGAAAAAACCATAAGTTTCACAGGCGTCATAGTTAGGAATTAGCATTTAAAAAAACTTGCAAATTCACTGACAAAACCATAGGATTCACACACGTTATCGTTAGGAACTAGCATTTAAAAAACCTTGCAAATTCACTGAAAAAACCATAGGTTTCACACACGTTATAGTTAGGAATTAGCATTTAAAAAACCTTGCAAATATACTGAAAAAAACCATAGGTTTCACACATGTTATAGTTAGCTGGACATTTCACTCATACAAAACCTTTGAAATTCCCCTGTTAAAGTTAGTTCAGCTAACTATAACTCGCGCGACCGCAATGCACTGCTCATGATGTCACATATTACATCACTCATGACATGGTCAGTGACATCACTCAGGACATCACTGACATCTTCGGGTACAATGCTCGTATATAGTGATGATACGTCTCGAGCTAACATCCAGTAATCCTCCTTCCAAGAAAGGTTTGAGATTTTATACAGAAAGTCCCCAGTGTCCTGGATATATGACTCCAAGGCTTTCACATATCCCTGCAAGAGAAAGTAAATATAAATAGACGTGCTTTCCAGCAGGCCACCCCTGGCAGAGATGAGTGGTCTACCAGGGGGGTTGGTCATGTCTTTAAAGACTTTCGGAATAAAGTATATAAGCGGGGTTACTGGATAGTCTTTTTTCAAGTATTTGCATTCGTCTTCTGACAACATTCTTTTATTCTTCCATTTAGCCAGTGTTTGATGATATTCCACCTGTGTAGCTTTCAGTGTTGTAGCATTGATACGTTCATAATGTTTTCTATCATTCAATTGGAGATAGGCTTACTTGTCATATTTGTTCTTGTTAAGAGTATAATGTTTCCTCCTTTATTACTGCCATGCACAATGATGGCTTTGTCAACACTGAATTTTTGGACCAAAGCTTCATATTGTTGTGTTTGTTTATCGTATCTGTATCTTTCTTTGCAAATTCATTTATGTAAACCTTTAAGCTGGGAAATCACATTCTCATGGAAAATATCTATGTAGTCGCGGTGCATGAGGGGACTGAAGGTTGAAGAAGGTTTAAAGGGTGTAACAGGTGCTATCTGCTTGATCGGTACGCTGACTTGTGCCTCACTGCTGTCCTGTGTCAGCATTCTATGATAACCCACCCCATCTGTCTCCCATAATTCTACATTGCCGCTGGGCATTAGTGATCCTGAGGCCGTGGTAATCTCATCAGATTCTTGAATTGGTAATGTGGCGTTGGTATTTGCTTTCAGCAGATTACATTTTCGGAGTTTGAGCTTTCGAACCGCTTTGCATAAATCCACTCTAGTGGCAGCATATTTCATGTTGGTATGCGGAGCGAAGGACAGGCCTAATTTCAGGATATTTTGTTCGTCATTGGAGAGCTGCACAGAGGTCAAATTAACAATACTAAGCTCAGACTTTCCTGCTGCCGTTACTTTTTGACTGTCCATTGGCCTCTGCCTCTCTTTTTCGAAACGCGAAGGGTAGACTTAATAAACTCGAATAAATCTCACTTGGAAGCAAATGGGCTAAAGTGTGTTGTCTGGTTAATAAGAAGATGACTTTTTTGTTGTATGTATATACATATATATATATATATATATAAATATATATATATATATATATATATATATATATATATATATATGTATATATATATATATATATATATACTAGCAGCCCGTCCCAACGTTGTCCGGGTATGAAATAGAATATGTGTAATGTGTGTATTTGGCAAGGGCAATTTATTTTAAAATCTCGCGGTAGACAACGTTTTTTGTTTCATTAGAATAGGGACGGAGAAGGCCCAGCTGCAGCCCTGGTTGATGTTATCAGGCGGGTGTAATTAGTGTACTGATCCGCCGCCTGAGCCCGGCTAGAGCCCTGGTTAATGGTAGCAGGCGCGTATAATTTCATTAAATGAGAGAGTTCAGTAACAGCGCGCAGGAGAGGCTGCAGTAACGTTACTTATCAGGCATCCAGGTGAACGCGTGTGTCACGCCCCCAGCACACGGCCACAGCAGACAATCTTCTGATTAATGTACGAGCCACATGGCATGAAGGGCGGAATGTAGCACACGCCCCTGACGTTTCTCACGCCCCCAGCGTGCCCCTTGATGCGGCGCAATTGTGTTCACATGGCATGAAGGCCGGACACACGCCCCCAGCGTTTCTCACGCCCCCAGCGTGACCCTTGATGCTGCGCAGCATCGTAATTGGCGCTTGAATGTATGACTCACATGGCATGAAGGGCGGACACACGCCCCCAGCGTTTGTCACACCCCCAGAGTTTGTCACGCCCCAGCACACGCCCACAGCCCACAATGTGATGGCCGTACCACACACCCCCAGCGTTAGTCACGCCCCTAGCCCCAGCCCACAGCACAACGCAGACATGCCCACAAGGGACTACGTTGCTGGCACGGTTCTTTTACCTTTGAAATGTATAGAGGAGTTGGCCTAACGGCTAAGGTGCTCGACCTCGGACCTGGGGATCTGGGTTCGAGTCTTGATAACGATGCAAAACATCTTGTGATTCTGGGCAAATCACTTAATCTCCCCGTGCCTAACAAAAATTAATGTGTGTCCTCATGTAACGTAACTGGTGCTATGTAAAGCACTCTGATACCTGATTCATCTGCATAGCCTATGTCCTTCTGCTGCAACTGCCCTTTCCAATGCTGTATTGGGTGTTGTGATTGGTGCTGTGGTTACTGAGATTACCCGCCTCAAAGGTTTGGGCTCTCTCTTTATAATATTAGTATGGATATATATATATATATATATATATATATATATATATATATATATATATATATATATATATATATATATATATATATATATATATATATATATTCAACATGGACCAATAACATATTGAATATTTTTCTACTAAGTGAAACAGTATCAAATTATGCATAATATTTAGAAGTTTAACGAAAATTATATACAAATTAAACATAGAAATATGCATAAAGAAATTTGTAAAATTACTAATATATATCCACATTACATAGCAAATGATTATTAATACATTCTATAATGTTTTATTAGTTTTATTTACACATCAAAAATGTATAATGCATTTTCCCAATTGATTACTTGATTTATAAATAAATATGACATTTCTCATTAGAGTAAATATATTTTCTATTTGTAAAAAATATAATTTTGGAGAAATACATCATACTTAAACTTTTGCTTCAAATGTTACACATTAAAAGTATTCATAAATGTATAAAATAATTTACATTTTATAAAAACAATTTTTTAACATGCAATTTATTAAAATGAAAATAAATAAGCAAAACAAACACAATGCACTTAATTTTATAAAATATATTTATCAATTTTATATTTTAAAACAAATAATGAAATACATTTTAAATAAATATTTACACTATACTATTTAAAATGTAAAAGTTTAATTTTCCAATTTGTTTAGTAACTAAAATAATTTTAATAATTACCTTAAATACTCAAATTAGTTTTCAGTTTTTTTATAATCAATCAATTGTATACTTTATTCATCAGAAAAAAGACCATAAAAATCATAAAATACATGTACAATAAAATGAGTACATCCAAAATAGCAGCATAAGACAATCTAAAGTGCAATGAGCTATAAAGTGCAAACAATGAGGCAACATACATAAATATAGCAGTCTTTTTACAATCCAGTAAGCACTGCAATCACTTGGGTGCCATGTGCACCCCAGATAGCTTAAAAACATGTAACAAATGAGGACTGTAATTCAGTACTCATGAGATCTCGAATCCTAAAAACATGGTACCAAGATAAACATGCATAGAAGGATCGTCAACCTTGCCAGTTCAAACTTCGGTAAGTAACGATGAACATAAAAAGTGGCTACAACATGGTTACAAAAATGTAACCATCCATTTTCTGCTCCTCATCGCCGCTTTAAGAAATGAGCAGACTCTATTGCAGACATCAATGCGACCTAGAAGCTGAAAATAAAGTAAAGCTACCTTGCACTTACAAATCCGTAGGAACTTTAAAACTGGCTATTTAAAAAAGATAAAGATAAAGATAAAGACTCCTCTGCTGAACTACTGTGAGTACCATATGGCTTTGCAGATCACAGAAATCACCATACCATACCCACCCTAAAACAAATAAGCTATCTCTCCCAGTGAATACTGGCTAATTTAAATCGATAACAAAATTGCTAGGAGTTAGATAGGAGTAGGAGTCTCTAATGGTGTGTTAATAAGGACAAGGGGACCCAATTGAAACGGTAAGGGACCTTGGATATTAGTAAGTTACAAACACAATTGTCCCTGACAGGGCGAATAAAGATAAACGGAGTAAATATAGACTCAGAATCAGTACTATATTAAAGCAGTCCAGCTGGACAGGGTTATTTTAATGATGCTTTCAATTTAAAACACAAAATAAAGTGGGACACAGTTCTGCGTCCAACACAAAGCCTACAACAAATAACAAACAAAAATTCAGGCAGGGGAATAAGCTTGTGAGCTATACAGAAGATATAACAAGCCAAAATGAACGATGACACCCTTACACTTAAATAGAAAATTGGATAGGTCAACCCTACACGCCTGAACAGTTACTACACGACTTGAACATTGAGGGAGACAACACGGTAACCAGCAACCTTAAGTGCAAATCTAGCTGGACATCCAACCTACCAGCTGGTAATCCAGTGGACACCTTTCACAACTTGGTCTTAGATGACATCGAGAAACACAAGACTAGACTACACAAATGCCAGCATAGGTACAGAGATAACCTCATCAGAAATGAGCGGACTGCACTCAAAAATCTTTCCTCGGATCATGACATAATAATAAGAGAGGCGGATAAAGGCGGTAACTTCGTCATTATGGACAAGGTGGACTACCACAACGAGATCTTGTCCCAACTTAATGACCCCGCTTGCTACACACTTATCAAGAACAACCCCACTGACCCCGTAACCCGCCTCATAAACAATCAACTTAGGGAATCCCACACCGCAGGCATAATAAATGATGAAGAAGCACTCTATCTGAAAATAGACAGACCCACCGCGCCATGGCTATACACATTACCCAAAATCCACAAACCACTTTCCTTCCCTCCAGGTAGACCGATCATATCAGGTATAGGCGGGCCAACTGAAAGAATAGCCGAATATGTGGACCTTTTTCTTAATCCCCTGGTCAAAACCCTTCCATCGTTCATTCAAGACACAAAACATATCCTGAGCATTCTCAATGACATCCAGTGGCAACCTGGAATGATGATGGCCATATTAGACGTGGTGTCACTTTATACTTCTATTATTCCTGACAAAGGCATTGAGGCCATGTCCAAATATCTCGAAACAAGACCTGCCACTTTGTGGCAACATACTAACATGATAATCACCATGATGGACATTATTCTGAAAAACAACTTCTTCATCTATGACCAAAAATGGTACAAGCAAACCAAGGGGGTGGCCATGGGCTCAAGGTTTTCCTCTTCTTTTGCGAACTTGTACATGGGCACACTTGAAGCCACATGGATCTGGGGCACATGAGGAGAACTCTGGGTGGACTCTATAGTCTACTGGGGTCGCTACATTGACGACTGTCTACTCCTCTGGTCTGGGTCTCAAGTTGAACTAGAAGCATTCTTCAAACACCTCAACACCAATTATATGGACATGAAGTTCACTTGTAACTACAGTACACACAAGATCACCTTTCTAGACCTAGAACTATATGTCACTAACAACATCCTTCAGAGTAGGCTTTTTCGCAAAGAGACATCATGCAACGCCATACTACGAGCAGACAGTTCACATCCTCGACACCAGATTGATACAATTCCCTATGGGGAATTCGTCAGAGCACGCAGAAATTGCATTGAAAATACAGAATTCAACAAATGCGTCACTGACATGAGAGACAGATTTCACATGCGTGGTTACAACCGCAGAGTGATCAACAAAGCGGTCAAACGTATCAACACACTTGACCGCATAAGCACACTACAACCAAAAAGTCAACCAATTTCTAATACTCCTCAAACCAGACTGATTATTGACTACAATGAGCTTAGTCCTATTGTTAGAAAAAGCATCAACAAGCACTGGAACGTCCTACTTGCGGACAAAACTCTGTGCACTAACATCAGCCCCAGTCTACTCATCACCTATAGACGTGGTAAAACATTACGCACCAGACTAAGTCCCACTGTACCTACATCTACCAACTCCACAACCTGGCTGGCCCCACACACCAAAGGATTCCACAAATGTGGCTGTTGTGGCGTATGCAAATGGGCAAGGAACGGTGTCAAATCATTCACCTGTCACCATAAACAAAAATATGAGATAAATGTCAACATCAACTGCAACACAAAATTTGTTGTTTACATTTTGGAATGCACATGCCATAGCGAATATGTGGGCAGTGCCATCAGGCTGCAGAAAGATTGCATTAGCGAACACGCAAGATCCATGCATCAACAAGATCCCCGCTACCCCATGGCTCTACATATGGCTACATGCCCCAGCCAGAGTTCACACAAGAGATTTGACTTCTATGGAATCGATATTGCCAAACCGAGTATCAAGGGAGGCAATCGTGAACTCAAACTCAGGCACCTTGAGGCGACCTGGATCATGTGCCTACACACTGTCAAATACGGCCAAAACATTGACCATGAGCTCCAATATTTCCTAGACACTTGAGCACATCAGCTATACCTACATGGCTTCCTTGGATGTCGAGGGATATGACCCTTATCATGCCTGACCACCATCCACTGGTTGTTTAGTAGAGATCCTCAATTAGAGGTTATCATTGTACCTGTTTCTGCTTGCCCAATTTGATATTTATATGATTGTTTCTCTCTCTTCTCTCAATCACAATTAATGCCAATAATTACTACACCTACTGTACTATAGGCTGAGACAACTTCTTACAATTTTGTCTCTTCCTATAAAACACATTTACCACTAGCCTTGTTGTCCTTTGCTTCATGAATTTTTCTTTAATCTACGTGAACATGTTACTGTCCGATCTCATAATTCTAATGTTTGTCTGTATACTACTCGCTAATAATTTACTAGCAATTAGAACTATGTATTCCCTGTAATAGACTCACTTAACTGTTCACATGTTCATTGTCTTTCAAGTATAACATCGTAAGCAATGGTCTTATTGTGTCCTACACTCTAGATATTTACAATTCTGTACAAATGTGATCCTGTGCCACCCTCTAGGTCCGCCCTCGCGTCAAAGCCCCCCTTTCACAGTCCCATTTCACTTTTAAAATGTTCTCATTTCGTGCTTGTTATGCGATCCTTCGGTTTGTTCCACAACACGAGATGAAGGTTAGCACTCTAGCCGTTCCGTCACGCTCGAGTCCTCACTTCCGGTCTCCATTACGCTCTTGCATGCGTCATCCATACGCTTAGGGCTTTTAAACACGAGCATTTCACCTACTCAGTCTCCTACTCAGAATAGCGAGACGAGCACCGCCGCGACCTGATATCCTAAGGTAATTAACCTCTCACGAGTCACCTGACCTCCACATACTAGGTCACAACCCTTTACATAGCCGCAAGTTGACTTACCCTCCGTTTTGACTTTCAGGTCCTGGCTACACAGAAATACCCTTCTGTATTTGTTTTCCTTCATCCCATCGTACCGTACCTACGGAATTTTTTATACCCGTAGACCGGGTTGGAATTATCACCGGTTAGTAGGTGAGTTCCTCCTGGACAATGACATGTTCTAGTTTCTTGCTCACCAACCTTGTTTACCGACATTTTTTCTTATTTTGGCCTTGCGCCCCCTCCGTTTTTGTTTCCCAATTAGCTCATGCATCACGCCTATACAGGTAAACACCTCTATTTTAACTTGCAACCCCACCCGGTTACTCAACACCATGAGACCTCCTCTCGCATGTAAACTGATCGCTTTCCGCCCGTTTTTCACTCACATTACTTCGCTTACTCACAGGATCATGTTTCAGGCAGTCAATGTCACATTGTTATTTACTGTTCATGCAAGTACACATGGTTCACGGTAGATAATGTATTTGATGATTTATTGTTCGCATGTGTTAAAACCTCGTGTACTTTTCGTATCAGAACAACGTTCCACAACATTTGTGCTACCGCCACACCGTTGCAATCATTGTACTCCTGTTTTGCTCTCCGTTTTGCTGAAATGTTTTCGACTTACCATGCCATTTATCGCACCGTTTTTTGTAGTCTCAATTTTCTGCCATTTGCCCTCCTTTGTTCCAATCAAGAGATGATTAAAGAGCTCTCGTACTGTCCCATTGATGCATTGACCTATATGCAATAATGTCAAGATTATGTAGCAAACATTTTGGAATACACTTACTAGCCTTTTCTCTTCATATCCTGGGGGTGCTTTCTCGTCTTTCAGCCCCCCACGCCACCATCACATTCGGGTTGTACTCATTTTTCTAGGGGTACTCCACGCGTTACTTAGGTACTTGTTTTTTCACCTGTCCTTCCTATAGGGACACTGTACTCACTAGCAATTCTTGAATTGACCCTAAACTCCAGCACTAGCGCTGCGTGTAGAACGCTCCTCCTGCTCTGGAATTTTTAATATTTTACTTTACTTGCATTATTCTGTTTTGCGCCGAGCGATCGCGCTTTTTATTTTTAATTGCCTGTGCCGCTTAGGGGGAATCAAGGGAGCTCTTACCCGCACTTTAACTGCTCTACACCCACATTTGTGGGATAGAAGGGACTCGGGGGCATTGTAATAGCATCGCGCCGGTTTCGAGCGCCATTTTGGAGTGGGGAGAAGGTCTTTCCTCACTGGGCGCCATCTTGGGTGAGGGAGAGCCACTCGCCCTGCCAGGACCCATGCATTGGAGGAGGAGGCTATTAAAGTAGGACCTCCTTCCTCGTTTCAGTCTGACCCTAAACTCCAGCACTAGCGCTGCGTGTAGAACGCTCCTCCTGCTCTGGAATTTTTAATATTTTACTTTACTTGCATTATTCTGTTTTGCGCCGAGCGATCGCGCTTTTTATTTTTAATTGCCTGCGCCGCTTAGGGGGAATCAAGGGAGCTCTTACCCGCACTTTAACTGCTCTACACCCACATTTGTGGGATAGAAGGGACTCGGGGGCATTGTAATAGCATCGCGCCGGTTTCGAGCGCCATTTTGGAGTGGGGAGAAGGTCTTTCCTCACTGGGCGCCATCTTGGGTGAGGGAGAGCCACTCGCCCTGCCAGGACCCACGCGATACCCGTCGGCCATATAAGATGGCCACTAAACAAGTGCGCAGCGACGGTGCGCAGCGGGTGCGCCGTAGGGGTGCCGGAGGTGCGCCAGAGGTAAGCCCGTTTGCGCCCGTTCGCGCAACGGACGCGCTTAGGGCCGCTACCTCTGGCCCCTCGGGCCCACTTCGCACAGTCTACTCTCGGGCTGAGCTACTTAGTCTGAGACCCTGTCAGGATCCGGTTAGGGAACCAACTGGGAGGCGAATCTCCTGTGGCTTGCTTAATGTCAGATCCCTGTGCAAGCACTATACGGAGATTGCCTTCCTCATCGAATCAGAAAGACTCGATGTCCTGTTTCTTACAGAAACGTGGACTCGAGAGGACTGTGAGGTTGAGCTGGGCTTAGCCTGTCCCTCAGGCTATAAAATCAGTCATACTCCACGCCCACTCAATCGAGGAGGGGGAATCGGGTTCATTTACAGAGACTCGCTGACCCTCTCCCAGCTAAAGATTCGGGAAGTACCGGGATTTGAACTGATGGGTTTCACAGTCAAACAGCAGGAGCTGATACTGTGTTCAGGTGTTCTATGCTATCGTCCCCCGGGACCGGCACCTTCCATATCGCTCCTCATTGACTTGATCTTCGAACTCTCTAGCTCCCACTCCAAGTTACTGATTCTTGGTGACTTCAACCTGTGGGCAGGCGGTTCACTAGACAATGCATTCCTCTCCCTTAGTCAAGCATGCACGGATATTAATCTGGAACAGTTGGTGAACGCCTCTACGCATCAGAAGGGTCATATTCTGGACTTAGTATTTGCAGATCCAACATGGGTATCACTAAATGATATTAAGTGCCAGTTTTGGACAGACCACTATCTGATCATGTTCTCTCTATGTCTAGAGGACCATATCTCACGAAAGGCTGGAATTTCGCTAGCTAAGCTAGAGAGACCTTGGTCCCGAATTCTTAAAACCTCTCCATTACCGAACATCTTAGGTAAGGAGTTTAAGCTTGGCGACACAGCCGAAGAGAGTTATACTCTCTTCTGCCAGTCCGTTTCGAGCTCGCTGGATAAGCTTGCACCCCTCCGAGGGAGGGTGAATCGAGCTAGCCCCTGGTACACGAGCGAATTACGCCAGCTCAAACTTGACTGCAAACGCGCAGAAAGGGCCTGGAGGAAACAGTATTTGGACCCGGAGAAAATTGCTTTCAAGGCCGCCATAAAACAATATAAGGCAAAGATCAAGATGGCCAAAGTGACCTATCTTGAATCCACCCTGAATCAGGCCCCTAACAAGGCACAAGCCCTCTTTAAAATCGTTAGGGACCTTGCCCACCCTACGTGTGTGGCCAGTGCTGTCCCCTCTTCGCAAGCTCTTTGTGACTCGCTTGCTGATGCCTTCGAGGAGAAAACCCGTAAAATCCTGGAGGGCTTGCAGGACCCCGCCAAGTTCACCACTGGTCTGGGAGCTCCGGAAGAGGTGGCCAGTCGACCCCTGCAGAGGGTGGCTCACCTCTGTTTGGAAGCTCTGACCACGCCTTCCAGTCGACCCCGACCAGAGGATCAGGCCCTCAGTTTGGGAGCTCCGGCGATTGAGGCCAGTCGACCCCAGCTGAGTAGCTTTTCCCTTCCCTCCTCGGACCCGGCCCTCAGCCTGGGAGCCCCGGTGATTATGGCCAGTCGACCCCAGCTGAGTGGCTTCTCCCCTCCCCTCTTGGATTCGGCTCTCAGTTTGGGAGCTCCGGCGTCTGAGGCCAGTCGACCCCAGCTGAGTAGCCTTTCCTTACTTTCCTTGGATTTAGCTTCCAGCTTGGGAGCTCCGGCGATTGAGGCCAGTCGACCCCAGTTGAGTAGCTTCTCCCCTCCCTCACCGGACCAGGCCCTCAGCCTGGGAGCTCCGGTGACTGTGGCCAGTCGACCCCAGCTGAGTAGCTTTCCCCTTCCCTCCTTGGAGGAGTTTGGTAGCCTAGCCCTAACGATCTCTTCTGGCTCGCCTCTTGATCCTCTTCCATCAAAACTCTGGAAGGTGTTTCAGGAGGATCTCTTCCAGCCCTTGCATTCCATCTGTTGCCAGTCATTTCATACAGGGACGGTACCGGGCTGCTGGAAGAAGGCAGTGGTATCTCCGCTTCTAAAAAAATCTACGCTTGACCCTGCTTGCCTCTCTAATTACCGACCAATTTCCCTGCTTCCTTTTCCAGTCAAAATCATGGAAAAATTGGTCACCCGCACCCTGTCCGGCTTCTTAGAAGGGAACATCTGGTTGGATGAGACGCAGTTCGGTTTTCACCCTGCTCATGGGACGGAATCCGCGTTGGTGACCGTGCTGGACAATCTGCGGGCGCGAGTCGACAGTGGTCGGGCAGCCTTTCTGGTGCTGCTCGACATGTCGGCCGCGTTCGACACGGTCAGCCATCCCACCTTGATCTCGAGGCTGGAGGAGTGCGGGGTCAAAGGTAGGGCCAGGGATTGGTTAATCTCCTACTTGGACAACCGTCAACAACGGGTCTCGCTCCCTCCCTTCAGTTCAGAGGAGCGGAGAGTAGGGCATGGAGTACCTCAGGGCTCTGCCATCAGCCCTATACTCTTTAATATCTACCTCCGCCCTCTCGTCCAGCTCATCAAATCATTTGGGATCTCCGCATTTAACTATGCGGATGATACCCAGCTGGTTTTCTCACTGGAGGGACAGGACGCAGTCCCGTTGGAGACCTTCCATCGGTGCATGCAGGCGACTGCGGAATGGCTCCGCTTGAACTCATTACAGTTCAATGGAACTAAGACAGAGGTCCTATACTGCTCCAATGACCGAGTTCCCCGAAATCTCCCAGATGACTTCTGGCCTCCGTCTTTTTCTGAGTCGGTGTCAGCCGCACGTTCGGCACGTAACCTGGGTGTTATTTTTGGGCCCAACCTGCAGCTGGACCTGCACGTAAATAAAACCACCTCAACGTGCATGATGTTGATCCGCATGCTGCGCAAGGTCTTACCTCTCCTCCCTGAGCAAGCCAGACCCGAAGTAGTGCGTAGTACCATCCTAAGTCGACTCGACTACTGTAACGCACTACTTCTGGAGGCCCCGGCAACACTTCTGAGCAAGCTCCAAAGGGTGCAAAATATGGCTGCCAAACTTGCCCTCTCCCGCCCTTACTATAGCTCTGCAACAGCAGCGTTACAGGAACTCCATTGGTTGCCGGTCCAGTCACGCGTTCGCTATAAAGCAGCCTGTATTGTGTTCAGGGCTATCCATGGCCTGGGCCCAATCCCTCTGCAGAGAATGTTTGACTGGTACCTCCCTTCCCGAGCCTTACGTTCCTCTTCATCTAGGCTACTAGTA
Source organism: Lissotriton helveticus (assembly GCF_964261635.1). NCBI lineage: Eukaryota > Metazoa > Chordata > Amphibia > Caudata > Salamandridae > Lissotriton > Lissotriton helveticus. The sequence continues at coordinate 1,149,020,023 of NC_136057.1, forward strand.
GTTCCACGCTTCCAGAGAGTGAGGATGGGTGGCCGATCGTTTAGAGTAGCGGCGGCCAAACTCTGGAACTCCCTGCCACTCTCCCTGAGAAGCCTTGAGGGTCTTTTAGCCTTTAGAAAGGCACTGAAAACTCACCTCTTCCCTGGAACAGGCTAGGCTGCTGAATCTGCTGGATTAGGGGTCAAAGCGCCAGGATGCCCTTGGAGGTGACAGGTTTGCGCTATAGAAGTATACCACAATACACAATACAATTTGTTCTAATGTATATACTGTCTTGTAATATAAATTAACAGCCCTGAAGAGTCACAGGTATACCCCTGTTGACGAAACACGTGTCGGCTGGCGTTGTATGTTCATGAAGAAAATGTTTACATAAACAAGGTGTTTATTACACAACCGGTGTCATCTTGATTTCTTTGTAAATCTCTCAGTATTAATACTGTTTATCCTCACACGTGTGCGCAGTACCTGCTATAAGCAAATTGGATAGTGTTTGCGATCGTTTCGAGCCCATATGGAAAGTACTGGGATCATCATCAGGGTATTTTATTACATTAGGCCAGACGTTCTAAGGATATGCGAAGAACATAGATAGTACCAGTAATGACCAAGTGGTCTGCATTCCAAACGGCGAAGTTGTGTGCCAGGTGTCAAACTTGAACTATGGTGAACAAGCATAACATGATGAAAGTTGAAGGATGCTAGGCCTAAAAATGAGGTGGAGTGGATAATGTGACGGCAAGTGGTGCCTGACGTTGCTGTGACATGAAAACTGGATAGAAACATGCTGATCGGTGAGATAAGGCAAGGCTAATCAGCGCGGCATACCCTCAACCGGACCCGCAATTGAGGCTCCAGTTAAACAATTATTAATTTTGCAGCTCTACGATCAGTAAGCAGACATTTTTTGCATCTCCTGCCCCTATAACTCCATCATTTTACTTGGTACTTACGAGCCCCTTGCGCCCTTACACGATTGAACTCAATCCACATCAACCCGTTACGCCATCCGACCAACTCACTCCAGCTGAGACATTCTCAGACAGCTTACTGATGCGCCCGCACATGCTAAGCCAATACTCCTCCTTCAGGAACCACATACTGGTGTCATTAGTCACAGCCATCGTCAGCACCAGCCACCAGCATGCTTAGCTCCTTAAAAAGCACAATCTTTCTGCCAGGTAGGGCTTAGGCGGTCCTTATCTCGCCAATCAGCATGTTTCTATCTGGTTTTCATGTCACAGCTACGTCAGATACCACTTGCCGTCTCATTATCTGACTCTCTGCTCACCTGAGGCTCAGCCGGGTGTTTGTTTATCTGCTAACTCTTCTGGTTCTGTGCACCTGAGGCGGAAAGCCGGGTGAAAAGCTATCTGCTGCATTTTTAATACTTACGTTTGAAATTTACTTATTTGTTTGCGCCGTGTAATTATATTTTACAAATCCATTGCTTACTCACGCCGCATTGACCCTTCAAGCCCTGTAACAGCCTGCTCTTCCGAGTACTTGCAGCCGACTAGGTGCTGCGCTCGAAGACGCTGCAACAAACTACAAGTCCCAGCGCTCTAGCGCTGCTGATGGGACTACAAGAGAAGGGAGCGCGCTTGCTCGCGAGACTCTCTGCTCACCTGAGGCTCAGCCGGGTGTTTGTTTATCTGCTAACTCTTCTGGTTCTGTGCACCTGAGGCGGAAAGCCGGGTGAAAAGCTATCTGCTGCATTTTTAATACTTAGGTTTGAAATATACTTATTTGTTTGCGGCGTGTAATTATATTTTACAAATCTATTGCTTACTTACGCCGCATTGACCCTTCAAGCCCTGTAACAGCCTGCTCTTCTGAGTACTTGCAGCCGACTAGGTGCTGCGCTCGAAGACGCTGCAACGAACCACAAGTCCCAGCGCTCTAGTGCAGCTGACGGGACTACCAGAGAAAATGGCTACTTCTCCGCGCATCCAGCGCTAGCAGTGGGCGCGCCGCATTCGCGCCGGAGTCAAGCCAAAGTCCAGCCCGTCTGCGCCCGTCCGCGACCATGACGCAGCCGTGGCCGGAGACTCTACCGGATTCGGCACTTCACCCACCATCTTTTACGGTAGGGAGGCTCTAATTAAGTTAAGATCTAAACATTGCGCCTTCTCGCATTCCACGCCATTCGACCTTGATACTTCCTCTTACCCATGCACGCCCTGTAGCCATGGACAGGAAGCTGGTAATATTGTGAATCAATGTTCACTCCTACAGGTCCCTGCTCGACCCATCCTTAATAGGAAAAGGTTAAATCTTAAGGCGGGTCTGATTAATTGTCGCTCATTGGTGAAACATTCCCTAGATATAGCCCAGACCCTGATAGACAATAAGTGGGATCTTCTGTGTGTCTTGTGTCTGGCTATTCCTTCTGGTTATAACATCATGTGTGCCAACAGGCAGACTGATAGTCATGGTGGAGGAGTGGCCATAATATATAGGTCGCAATGGACCATCTCTTCTTATCCCTTTGCCCAAATTGAATTGATAGAGGCACTACCATTTTGTATTAAATTGAGGGCCAATATTACATGTTCAGGTCTACTAGTATATCGTCCTCCTAAATCCAAGGCAACTTTCCAATCTGCTCTTTCGGACTTTGTGCTCCAAGCTAGCTCCCGCTATGCGAACTTCACCTTGCTTGGTGACTTTAACCTTCATGTGGAGGATGCCTCCGATACTACCAGTTCTAATTTTCTTTCCACCCTAACTGATGGTGGATTAATCCAACTGGTCTCTCTTCCCACCCATAAGGCTGGACACACACTTGATCTTATCTGCTCCAATCTAGCGGACATCTCCATTAGCAAGCCTTACCCAGTGATATGGTCTGACAATTTTTTCATTCCTTTTTCCATCTTATTATTTCATCAAGACAGACCTAGGCTACTGGCCAAGATGGTTGGCCGCAACGGGAGTAAGATCTCTCCCGATAGTTTAGCTGAACACCTCCCAACTGTCGCTCCTATGGATGCATCAGACTTGGACTCCCGTTTGACAAATTTCAACAGCTGGATCTCCTCTGTGATTGATTCTTTAGCTCCTTTGAGGCCCATTAAACCTTTCGAGCTGTCCCTTCCTCACCCTAGTATTCTTATGAACTACGCAAGTGTAAATCTGCTTGTAAATTTCTGGAGCGTCGATGGAGACATTCGTACTCCTTAGACGATAAACAAAAATACAAAATAGCCCTTAAGGAATACCGGAAGAAGATAATCAATCATAAAAGAATCTTCCTGGAGGAGAAAATCAACAGAGCACAAGGTTCCACCAGGGAAATTTTTAACACAGTAAGAACTTTCACTGACCCTTTGGCCCTTAAATGTCAATTCCCAGAGTCACAGTCCCTCTGTAATCATCTTTCTGACTATTTTGAGAAAAAAATCGCAACCATCTATGAGTCCTTCCCCCGTAGTAAAGGTTTGGGAACTGAAGAAAAACTGACGGACCACTCAGTATCTGCTCCTGTTTTTTCAGAATTTGAGGAGATCACTTTAGACCGATCCTTGACAGAACTTTTAAAATGTAGATCAGGCTCTCCAACTGACCCTTGGCCGGCCAAACAATATAAAGCACTGGCCCATCTTCTCAATCGCATATTAAACGGCATTTGGAATGACTCCCTCAGGACAGGCATATTCCCGGATTCATGGAAACATGCCCAATTAGTTCCTATTCTCAAAACAGCCAATACAGACCCAGACGATCCGGCTAATTATAGGCCTATTTCCTTAATGCCTGCCCCAGCCAAGGTTCTTGAAAAACTGGTACATCAGCAATTAGCAGGCTTCATGGAAACCCATGGCCTATTCCATGATTCCCAACATGGATTTAGACCTGGCCACAGCACCGAGTCTGCCCTAATAGAGATGGTGGATTCCGTGCGATGGAAGCTGGATGGGGGCTCAAGAGCGGTGTTGGTGCTGCTTGATCTTTCGGCAGCATTCGACACCGTCTCTCACCCCGTCCTGCTTGATCGCCTCCGGTCTAAAGGCCTTCAAGGTAAGGTCTTGGACTGGCTGTCCTCTTTTTTATCCAACCGAACACAGGCGGTGTTCACCCTACCCTACACCTCTGAGAGCCGTCCGTTAAAGTGGGGTGTCCCCCAGGGCTCTTCATTGAGCCCCCTGTTGTTCAATGTTTATTTTCCCCCCCTGGCTGAGCTTATCGCTCAGTCAGGAATTAAGGCCACCTCATACGCTGATGACATTCAGCTTTTCTTTTCATATGACACTCCCACTCAGACCACCTTTGATCCATTGAAATTTTGTCTTCGTAACATCGCCCGTTGGATGGATAATAATTTTCTTCGGCTGAAGGCAGGAAAAACCGAGGTTCTCTTTTTCCATCAAGTCTCTCCTTTGGACTCTAACCTCTGGTGGCCACTTGATTTGAGCGTAGCCCCCTCCCCCAAGGAATCAGTAAAAAACCTGGGGGTAAGATGGGATTTCAGCCTATCCTATCATAACAAAGTCCAGACAGTGTCTGCTGCCTGTTTTTAAAAAATTAGGATGATCAGAAAATTCATCAATTTTCTCCCTAGCAGCACCAGGAAGATCATTGTTCAGGCACTGATTACATCCCATTTAGACTATGCCAATGGTCTGTATCTTGGACTGACTTCGGTTACAGACAGTCCAGAATGCAGCTATTCAGCTGGTCAGTGGCATTTCCCTATGTGAGCATATCTCGCCACATCGACGCAGGTTACATTGGTTACCTGTTAGTAAAAGAGCGGAATTTAAAGCCCTCACCTTAGCCCATCGCGCTATCAAGGGAAAAGGCTCTGCCTATCTCTCCTCCTGTCTTCGCCCTTATAGCAATGAGAGACACCTTCGCTCTAACTCAAAAAATCTGTTGTTTTCCTCCAGATTCAAAAAAGCACGCTCCGGGGGGAAAACCTTCCAGGTATGCGCCTCCTCTTTATGGAATAAACTCCCCATCTCCATTCGTATGATACAGGAGGAGCTGCCTTTTCGCAAAGCATTGAAAACTTTCCTTTTCTGCTAAACTCACTTGGGTAAGACTCAGCAAATGTGCAGAAGCGCCGGGACACCCCGTTGGGGTAGCTGCACGCTATATAAAACACACTAAATAAATAAATAAATTATCCACTCCACTTAATTTTTAGGACTTGCATCATTCAACTTTCCTTACGTTATGCTTGTTTGCATCCTTCATCTTTCATCACGTTATGCTTGTTTACTATATTTCAAGTTTGACACCTGGCGCACAACTTCACCGTTTGGAATGCAGACCTCTTGGTCATCACCGGCACTATGTTGTTTGCATGTCCTTAGAACTTCTGATCTTCTTACTGTTTGTTCTCCACTTTTTCCCTCATTTCCTTCAATTGTTTTACATGCAAATCTTCCTCAGGCATGTAATACAATGTCCTGATGATGATAACAGTACATTCCTTACAGTATCGAAATGTCGTCAACTAATAGTACACCGAAAGCACTATCCAATTTGCCATTGAAGCGTAACAGTGTCATTGTTCATTTTGGCTTGCTGTATCTTCTGTATAGCTCACAAGCTTATTCCCCTGCGTGAGTTTTTTGTTTATGTTATATGTTAAATGCTTTGCGTTGGATGCAGGACTGTGTCCCCCTTTATTTTGTATTTCAAACTGAAAGCATCAATAAAATACCCTGTCCGGCTGAACAGCTTTAATATAGTACTGATTCAGGGGCTATATTTACTCCATTTATCTGTATTCTCCCTGTCAAGGACAATTGTAGTCTCTAATGGAGCACTTAGTAAGTTCGAGACTCAGGGCCTGATTAAGAGATTGGCGATCTGACTGTCTGAACACTTTAGCCTCTAGAAGACTGCAGTGCCAGTAGTCTTCCGACCGCCACATTGCAAGTTGACAGCGGTGCCCGCAAAGTGGCTGCAGTGGTGGGGAATGGTTTTCCATATATATCCATGCCTGAGAGTATTTCGACTGCTTTTTTGTCGAAGGCACACATGTGCATGATACATGTGGAAAAATACCACCTACCCATTGCCAGGCTCCCGCGCATATGTATGCCGTCCATGCAAAATATATATGATACAAAAAGGACTTACCTGTAGATCGCCGCAAACAGGATCATATTCCTCAACGTGGAGATGCTGCTGTAAAGAGGGGACTTTCAGAAAGGGATCCACATCGAACTCAGCCTGGAAAAAATGAAAGAGGTGAGGATGCTCCCCAAATCCTTTGATGACCTCAAAATAGTAGTCCAACTGCCACAGTTAGCTCATTGGAAAGCCAACTCATAATATGGACAGCGGTAAGACTCCTCAGTATCTCCCTCTGGCAGCTTTTTTTCTCTGACCGCAAGCCTGGCCGTCTGCAGTGTGCTGGCAGTTCGACCGTGGTCTTGCAAAGGCAATCCGACAATCTCATAATACACTATTCACGGCAAGCGGACCACAACTATGGGTAGGACGGTTCATGGACCGCTAAACTGGTAATAAGGCCCTTAGTATTTGAGATTGATTATTTTTTTTTTTTTTTTTTTTCCAAAACCTTTATTGGAGTAAGCATAGAAAAGTACAAGAATGGGCCTACAACCTCACGGGCTGGCCGCTAATAACAAGGCAAAATGCATGTAAGAAAATATACACCCGTGGATAGGTACAGCTCAAGTACAGAGCGCTACTCTATAGACATCACAGAACAATTTGTATTTTTATTTTTTACAAAAAGAAAACATAAACACTAAAGGCGAATGGACGATAATTAAGGTCAGCCCAAAGAGCGGAGGGGACGGTTCCACGATCAGGAGAACACACCCAGAGCCCGGAGGCTCCAATCAAGTCGGGGAGGGGGGGGGAGGGGAGCAGCGGGGAGAACCGGAAGTATAAAAAACTTTACGGAAAGGTTCCGGGAACTCTAGTCTAGGGAGAAAGGACAATCTCAGCAGTGTTATCAAGGGGAGGGGTGCAAATACCCCCACGATAATCATTCCACTGGCCCCAAACCTTCGTCCACGCCCTGGGTCTGCCCCTGGCCACATAAACCGTCTTTTCACGAAACATGGACCAGTCCATATTGTCCTCCCACCTCGAGACCTCAGGGGGCCTGGAAGCGCCCCAGAGTTGCGCGACATCCCGCTTCGCAATCATGTAACCAAGGGTAGCCCATCTGGTCTGGGCCAAAGAGTAGTCAGTGGGTTCCCATACATTCAACAGACATCTGCGAGGCTCCGGTCGCAGGGCCACCTCCGTAACAGCAGTCATCACCTCAAGCACAGCAGTCCAATAAGCAACTATAACCGGGCACTCCCAAAGGATATGCAAAAAAGTCGCACTCAAGCCACATCCACGCTTGCATAGCCCATCCGAAGAAAAGCCCATCGTAACCAGACGCGGACCAGTGACATAGACTCGATGAAGAATCTTAAGCTGAACCAAACGGAGACGGGCAGGAATGGCCACCTCCTTGGGAGAAGAGAGCGCCGATTGCCAATCCTCGTCGTCCAGTTCCAACCCATCGCGAACCCAAGCCTCCCGAAGTCGGATCAGTAAGTCCACCCGATTATTAATCAACTTCTTGTAAATCAGAGAAATAGTACTATCGGGAAGATGCCCATCAAGGACACGGTCCTCGAGGGGGGAAGAGTCAGGCAAGGCCTCATCAGGAGCCAAGACTGAGACGAGGGCATGTCGGATCTGCAGGTAGCGAAAAAATTCCCTACCACTCAAACCATATTCCGCCTGGAGGGCCTGGAACGACTTCACACAACCATTCGAGTACACGTCACCCACCTTACAGATCCCAATCACATCCCAGCGGTCGAAACCCTTGGTAGACCAGAGTCCGCCCAAACGTTCGGATGCATAAAGCGGTGTCGCTAACGTCAATCGATCCTCCCACCCCAAACTCACACTCGCAGCCCGCCACACCGTTACTGCAATCCTGGATGGGCCCACAAGATGGCGCCCGGCCGATCGGGAATAAAGCGCTCTAGTAAAGTCCCCACCTGGAAGCTGGAGTCTGTCCATCTCGAATGCAGGATTACGACCCGGGGAAAACATCACATGATTAATGGCAGACAACTGGGAAGCCCAATAATATCGCTTGATATCGGGGAGCGCCATGCCCCCGTCATACCAGGGGATGGTGAGCTTTGCGAGTGCGATACGGGGTCGCCCATCCCATATCAACTGCCGTTGAAGACTCTCAATCTCTTGGAAATAGGTCTTAGGGATAGCGTCATAAGAGTTGTGAAGCGCGTAAAGGAATCGCGGCAAGGACATCATTTTAAACAGGGCCGCCCTGCCCAGCGGGGATAAAGGAAGCTTGCGCCAACGGGCTACATCCAATCGCAGTCTAAGCAACGGTGGGAGGAGATTATGCTCAAAGCGGAGCGTCGGGTCCAACGTAATAAAAATCCCTAAGTACTTGAAGCCCGAATGGACCACTTGAATGGGAAGTCTACTCGGCAAGGGGGGCAAAACCCCCGAAAGAACATATACACAGGACTTGGCCCAATTAATAACGAGGCCCGAGTTGGCCCCAAAAGAAGCAAGAACATCAAACAGAACAGACAGAGATTTACGCGGGGAGGTGAGGTATAAAAGGATATCGTCCGCGTAAAGCGAAACGCGGTCCTCAAAGTCCGGAGACCAGCGAATCCCCTTGAGAGACGGTTCCCACCGGAGCCAGGCAGCCAACGGTTCCAAGGCGAGAGCAAACAGTAATGGAGACAAGGGGCATCCCTGACGGGTACCCCTGCCGAGGGTGAAAGGAGCCGAGACCCTACCATTCACCACCACTTGCGCCAGAGGTGCCGTGTACAGCAACTTGACCCAACCAATAAAATCAGGCCCAAAACCAAATTTCTCAAGAGCCGCCCAAAGATAGGGCCACTCCACCGTGTCGAAGGCCATGGATGCATCCAACGATGCCAAAATGGCCGGCTCCGTCAGAAGCCCCGCCCTCGCGATCGCGCCATGAAGACGACGTAGGTTCAGAGCCGTGTTGCGATGTGGGATAAATCCAGATTGATCCGGATGGACCAAGTCACTAATGACCGTCAAGAGACGGGTGGCCAGGAGTTTCGCCAACACCTTGGGTTCAACATTTAGTAGGGATATGGGTCTATAGGAGGAACAAAGATCACGTGGTTTGCCCTCCTTGGGGATGACAACTATCGTGGCTAGTCTCTGATCATAAGGGAGAATACCCCGGTCCCGGGACTCCAGAAACATGGCACGGAGATACGGAGCAAGCCTATCCGGACGCAATTTGTACAATTCGATTGGCAACCCGTTCGGGCCCAATGCTTTGCCAGAACGGAGGGAACGGACGGCAGTAGCTATCTCATCAACCGTAAAGGGGGAGTCCAACGCCACACGGTCCGAATCAGAAACAATGGGCAGGGCTATATCACGCAACAGAAGGCGAGAGTCAACCACATCCCTCACAGACACAGGGGTATACACCACACGGAAGTACTCGGCAAACCGGTCAACTACTCCAATCGGGTCCGTTACACTCACACCACAGGCAGACTGAATCACGGGTACAACCCGATTAGCTCTCTCCTTCTTATCCAGCCACGCCAGCAATTTACCCGCTTTATCACCCACATCATACAAACGTCCCTGTTGCTCCCGAAACATCACTTTGGCGGCATCCGTGACCAAGGACTTATAATCAAATTGTTTCAGACCCAGGGCATGGAGCTTCTCAGGCGTGACACCATATTCCAGGCCCTCCTCCAGTACAGAAATTTCCCCCTCAAGGTCAACCACTTCTCTATTCCTCGCTCTCTTAGCCTCAGCAATAAGGGAGAGGGCCTGCCCACGAATCACAGTCTTAAAGGCCTCCCACAGGGACACAGCAGATGAAACCGACCCCTCGTTATCCAGAAAATACGAGTCGAGGGACTTAAGTAAAAGGGTGCGGGTCTCAGGGGAGGTAAGATACCACGGATTAATGGGAGCCACCCTGCCCGCTGCTTCCACCCCAACCTCAAAACGAAGCCAGAGCGGAGAGTGGTCAGAGATACCCCTGGGCAAGTGCACGATCTCACGCACAGCCGGGGACTGAGCCGCAGGCATCAGGAAATAATCCAGCCGAGACAAACTCCCATGGGCCCCGGAGTGAAAGGTGTACTGCAGCTGCGTAGGATGCAAAAGCCTCCAGCAGTCCACTAGGCCGAAGGTATCCAAAAAGCCACCCAACCACTGCTGAGCCGCCGGGGTATCCCTAGGAGGGTGGCGATCATGAATGCCAGAGACTACCGAATTGAAGTCACCAGCCAGAAAGAGAGTACCATCAGGAAGGTCCAACAAGACACGGCCCAAATCTGAAAAGGTGGAAGTCTGCAAGCCGGGGGGCACATAAACAGTTAATAAGGAAAGGGTACGGCCTTCATACCGACCCACAAGGACAGCATACCGCCCCCGGTCATCCTGTATAACATCATCAATAGCCAGGGGGAGGGAAGCCCGAATGAGGATACCCACACCCCTGGAACCCGAGGTGAACCCCGAATGTGCTACGAGGCGATAGCCCCACCTGTTCATTGCATGACAGACATTGCCTATCAAATGAGTCTCCTGCAGGAAAACAACATCAGGAGATAAACGTCGTATACATTTCAACACCACACTGCGTTTGATACGATCACCCAGACCATTAACGTTCCACGAAACAAATCTCAACCCGCTACCCCCCATCCCACCCCACAAAGCCCAAACCCCCCATCAATGAGCACGACCACAAAAAGCAATTCAAATACAGAATAAAGTCGCCTTGAACACAGAACATACAAACAATGAACTTCCCAACCACCCACCCCCCAAATAACAGGAAAACACCCCCCACCCTGCACCCCTGCAAAAAGCTAAAAAGCCACCCCAACCTGCAGTGTGCCTGTCGCCCAAGAACCCCTATTCTACACAAAGACCCCGGAGGAGGAAAGGCTCCGGCCCACCCGCCCCCCGATCAATAATAACGAGAATAAGACCATACATCAAAACACATATGAGGTAGAGGAACATAGGCTTACATCCCTGGAAAAGTCATACAAAACAAGGCATCAGTCAAAAACGAAACGTTTAGCTCTCAACACCACCTTCAGCACCGCCCGGGTGGGCTTCGGACTCAGTCTCAGGAGGTCGATTAGGCAGGGAGTCCAGCCAGTCATTCACAGCCTCTGGCCGATCAAAAAAGAAAGTTCGATCATCATGCTCCACCCGCAGCCTGGTCGGAAAGAGCATTGCGTAACGCATCCCCAAGTCCCTAAGACGTTTCTTGGCACCACGAAATCCCATCCGCTGCTTCTGGACCTGTTGGGAAAAGTCCGGATAAAAGTTCACCGTGGCATTTTCAAAGGCTACTGGGCCCTTCGCCCGCGAGGCCTGCAGGATAGCGTCCCGATCTCTGTAGTGGAAAAGCTTGGCAACAATAGGTCTCGGCGGGGCGCCAGGCTTGCCCTGGCCCCCCGGAACACGATGTGCGCGCTCCACTGCGAAAAATTTACTAAGGCCAGACGGTGAAAGGTGATTCTGGATAAGATCTTCAACCAGGAGATCAACCGAGTGGGGTTCTGAATTCTCCGGCACACCAACCACGCGAACATTACAGCGACGCGCCCTGTTCTCAAAATCCTCCAAGCGCCGGGTCATGAAATCGTTCACCCTGCGGAGATTGCCAATCTCCGTCTGAATATCAGAGACGTCCGTCGTGAGGCTGGAAGATTTGATATCCAACGATTTCACCTTTTCGTTCGTCTTGGAGAGATCGGCTCGAATCAAATTGACCTCAATCGCCACAGTGTCCAGTTTGTGGGCCAAAGTTTCATACTGGTGGCCTATGGATTCCCTCATGCCAGAAATGGCGCCCATGATGTCTTGCAAGGAGGGCTCCGGCGACGCATCTAGTACTTGGTCCGACGCAGTGGGACCGGGCAGGGCAGCTCCGGGGGACCCCTTAGAGTGGGTATAACGATCCATGACATTAGATTGAACCGGACCCCCGCGCAGAGGTGCCTTCGTCTTGCGCGTCTCTCGGTCCCCTCTGCCCGCCATTTTGAAGATGCGTCACAAGCAATGTCACCAGGGTCGACAGGCCGAGCACCAGAAACGGAGGCCCCTGGACCAAAGGACTACAAGAGATGTAGCACCAGGATAGATGCAGCCCACTCCAGAAACAGTGCAGCCAAGGGCCAAACAACCTACGTGGAGAGCGGCCGCAGCTCTGGCCCAGCCCTCTCACCAATGTCCCAGTCCGAGGCAGAAATGAAACCGAAACTTAAGAGGGGGTCTCACACGTCCAATCCCCCTGCCGTTGTTGTTCAACTCCAAGACGGCCACCGAGCCTCACCCAGTCCCGGGCGCACTTCGAGGGCGGAGCCCAAAAGTTCAAGCGAACATAATTCAGACACCCAATGTCCAAATTCGTTTATGAAAAGTCCAGGTAGATCAGCCCAACGTCCTCTATATGAATCCTCGCAAAAATCAGGATTAAATCAGGATATTAAGCCGGGAGCGGCGGGGGTCCGGGGAGCGCTGTGCTCACGCGGCCATCTCGGATGCCCGCCAAGCTCCTCCCAAGTATTTGAGATTGATAATGCTCAAGAAAGCTAGCCTTAACTTTCAACTTGTCATTCTCAGTTTAAGTGGTAAATGCCTTTACTATATCAAGCAGGATCAGCTCATTCAGAGTTTTGGAAACATGGCCTAACCAAGGGAAAGATAAACCCCTTTTTAACGTGAGGTTGTCTAAAATAATGTCGCTCTTCAAACTAGCCACTTGGTTTATTCAAATGCTTACCCAGAGCATAAGTGGGGCTAATCTGGCGTTGGTTCAATATTTACTCAAGATTTAACTCAGAGTGAATACAAAAATGGGAACTGGTGACTGAGAGGTGTAGGAGCCACCTGCAGATATGACTTACCTCTGTTTGTAAACTGGCAGCATTGTGGTAACCCCATACCCCAGCACAACACAAAGCTGCAAAAACACACTAAGACTTGTATATATTCAAATGGGGAGCAATGCTCGCCCTTCCCGAAGATTGCAGAAGATAGAAGAATGCCCAAGCCGCCCTACTGAGCTTTATATGGGAGCTACTCATCTGCAGCTCAGGAGCCTGAAGAATTAAAGAAAAAAATCCCCAAATATCTAAAGTTGGACACATTGTCCAGGGATTGACCACTGACCAATTCGGAAATATATTTTCTGTCTGGGGCGCACATCATGATATGTGACTTCCTGAAATTAGTGCGGAGATTCAATTTTCTCATGGAAGTCACAAACGACTCCACTAACAAACGGAGAGCCTTCGGGGTCTGTGCCATTAGTACTGCGTATTCTACAAATAATAAAGGAGGTACAGACAGGTTTGCTATCCTTGGAGTGGCTTTAACAGCGTTAATCAAAAATGGGCTCAGACTTTTAATATATAAGCTGTACAACAGTGGGCCAAGATGCAGCCTTAACGCACTCCTCTGGATATTTGAAAGGTTTTGGGCATTTCCCCTGTGGACCCTTGCAACTTTTCCCATGGAGATTATTTAAAGAATTCCCCAAAGCCACTTCAAACCCTAAATCTAGAAGCAATAGCCATAATTTGGTTCTGTGTACTCAATCAAATACAGTTGACAGACCCATGAAGGCCAGGTATAGTGGCCTGCACTTAATAATGGTGCACTCTCCACTATAAGATGCAAGTTTAAGAACTGTTCCACATTACCTAGCCCTGGACGGAAATCAGATTGTTGGGGATACAAGACATAATTTGAATTTGCCCAAGATTTTAGGTGATTGAAGATCACCCTCCCAATTATTTTCCCAGAGCTATTGATGGGGGAGACGGGGTGGTAAGATTTTGGCAACATACAATCGCCTCTCTCAAATATAGGGACTATGGTGGAAATGGCCCATTAGCGAAGGATCTTACTGCCAGACAAGCTGTTACATACATGCGTGATCAATGGTCCTCATAGGTTCACATTGCATTTGATCAGGTCCATTGGGACGCCATCAGGCCCTGGGATATTGCCACCTGAGCTTTGCCTGAAAGGTTTATCCACCTTTGGCAGGGTAACACACAATAGAGGCAAATTACCCAGCTTGCAACAAAGAGTTTCTGCCAAACTCTCCTCTATTTTTGATTAATAGTTTGCACTGGAGTGTGAGACTCATTCAGGGCCCACTACATTACATTGAAAGAGTGGATTAACCAAGGCATCCCTTTGTCTAAACATTTTTTTACACCATCCCACAACAATTTGCTATTGTTTGAAAGCACTGCATATTTTAGATGTTACAGTCCCTTTTATTTAGCCCATCCCTCCTATCCTCCAAGATGAACTTATAAATTGTCCTAACTACACTAACCTCTACGGAATCTTTTGGTTTGGGTTTGAGTGCGGTTCTAAACCTGGGATTTGCTGCAGAGCAGTGCCATTCAAACCACTGTGGACTCTCTAATGTATGTCGATTTGGCTTCAACAAATGGTTCCTAATCCATAAGCATAGCTCTTCAAATGGATCTATCAATGCCCCCTCATCCACTTTAGACAAGCAGTCTAGGAAAACCTTGTGATGGACCTTCAATAGTAAGCTAAGAGTGACACCAGGTTCCTCAAGATGTCATACTAGCTTGAGACCTTTGCTGGTATACTGAGGAACAGAAATAATTTCTGTGAGGTTCTGTCCTTAGCACTCGGAAAAGTCCTACTGCTGACCGACCATTATGGTTCCCTCACCGTGTCTCAAGGATAGCACCCTGTAAAAATCTGGAAAATATTGTTTCGAAAACAAATATATAATCAATAATCAATTCCCTCCTAGATCCTCTATAAGTTACCAAAGAAGGCCCATGCCCCCTAAACATATCGACAAAATCTAGATGATCATGTAAGGCCAAAAACAGGTTTAACTCTATTCCTCTATTCCTCTGCTGCCTTGATGACCCCTAAAGGACATAGATTGCTTCAACCCATGCTCCAAATCGGTGTTGAACAGTGTAAGTCCTCACAGAGTATAAAGTGGGGGTGAGATGAGAACCCAACATCTAGCGGCTTAAGATCCCATAAAATTGAGAACAGTTGAGCAAAAGGAATACATGTAGAATTTGAAAAATAATTTTTATAAAAATGTATCAAATCAAATAAAAATGCAAGGGACTCAAAATGTCATTGATGAGCAGAACCATGAAGACCAAGCTTCCTGAGTCAATGACAGAGACATCCACTCTTGGGTTCAAATGAACCCATACTGATAGGCCACCCTTTGCCCTGCCACATATAGACGGGGTAGCAGAGCAGGAGTAGCAAGCAACACCTTCACAACAAGAAGAGATGGTGTCCAAAGTTTCCTGTAGGGCAATAAAATCATATATGGTGACAATTGAGCCAAGTCGGGTTTGTGAGCTTGTCCTTGGGACCAGCAATGTTCCAACTCAAAAAGGAATGGGGATAGTTGGTGATTTTAGACATAGGGTCCTTCATAAAGGTCACAACACTTCTGGAATAATCAGTTGCGACAGATGCCTTGGTATCATTAGAAGGTCAATCCGCACTAGAGCGAGCTTCATATAGATTTGCAACAGGAATTAAAATCTGATCACCCCCCATTTTTTTGGGGGGGGGGAGTGGATAGGACATTTTTTTTCATTTGTTTTTATTGTTTTTTACAGTTACATAAACATTTGTGAAACAAAACAGTTTAGAATAGTCCGTATGCATAGCAGAGATCATTCAATACATATGTCCAGTACAAATTACGGCATAGTTGTGAACAGTTTACAATTATCTGTTGAATAGAAGATTATAAATCAATTTGGTGTCAGGGTGAGACATAGTATATAATGTATAAAAAGGAGAAAAGCAAGAAGAAATAGGGGGGAAGGGGAGGGGGGGGTGAAAAAAGTCTCAACCCGTGCCTACACATGCTAGTATGCTGAATAGCATTTCACTCCATTAACTGGGTCTACACAAGTTAAAGAAAAAAGGAAGGAGTACAAATACTTTCAAAGAATTGCTGGCCTGGTGTCAGTAACTAGAGCAAATATAAACACTTTTGTATGTGTGGATACATTGCAAGCTGGAGAAATATAAGGGGGGGCAGGGATGGCTAGGAACTAAGTGTGTTATATCAATGCATTAATGGGTCTGGGTGTGCATTGTTTAAGCTGATCACCCCCCCATAAGGTGTAATGTTTATGTGGGGGGTCAGTCAATTGCAGAACCTGAGATACAGAGATGAAGTAAACACCTGGATGCTCCTGCCACAATCAATAGTCCTGGGCACTCTATGACTAACTACCTCTGGGTGAAGGGAGCTGGGCTAGTAAAAATAGCCTATTTGCTCCAGAATCATTTGACAAACAATGAGTTTACTCACCAAGAAGGGGAGCTAAAATTGAATCTACCACAATCCTTCTTGAGTCTTGTGGACTCTGCCCGATCCAGTCCACCCTGCGAGTCCACCTCTGTGTCATGCAAGCCAATGCAGGACCTTATTTTGTAGTCCAATAGAATTTCCCCTTGATCCTTGCTTACAGGAGGAACTCCCTCCAGAATCACCACAAAGGGGCTGGCAGCTGGAGGGAGATTGACAGTGACCTGATTTTGATTCAGATTTATGTCATTAGGTGTTTGCCCAGCCCTATGCAGCCTGGCAGATGGACAATTTCCCCATAGGCATTTGGTCCTCTCGGGCAACACATATAACCTGTAAGCTTGATGTGAGAACAGGCATAAATCGGATCAGTAATAGACCCACAGATGGTCCAGGAGGGGAGGGGTGGCTGGGATTGAGATGAGAAACGAGGTTTCATATTGGTGGCTTTAGTTGTTGTGGCCATTAGGAAGAACAACTGAGCAAAAATAGCCTTTCGCACCTCAACTGATTTGAGTCTATCCAAGAGAGGGGAAAGCTATGCCTGTAGCCTCTCCGTAAATCTGATACAGTATTCCTCCACAATGTGCTGCTCAATTCGAGACTCCCCCGGAGGGGAAAAAGGGAGTGTGAAGGCTGAAGGTGGAATTGGACATAAGGAGCTAAGATTGTTGCTGTGGTTTGGCAGGCCTGGTTAATTGAGCCAGGTGCTACTCTGTGTCAGTTGTGAATTCCTCATTTCCCCATCTTGCTCATTGGAGATTGAAGATGCAAGCTGCTGTTGTGATTGCCTGCCTCAGCAAGGGGTTATAAAGCACCAATTGCATAGACTGTGGGAGTACTGACACAAAGTCAGGCAGACACCTTGTCCAATGGGATATTCTACCCAGCCTCGAGGACAGGGGATACTGGAGCTGAACTCAAGTTCAAAGACAGCTATCTCTCTGTCAATGTTATCACAGTGCTAATAACCCCCATAACCCTCTCCAACATTCTATCAATTGAGGTAGCTTTGCTGGAGGAGTTGAAGTGGGTTGGACACCAAAGTAGTTGCAGACAAGCACAGTAGAACTCAGAAATACTGACAAAACAGGCCCGGACATAAGGAACGATTAATCAAGTCAAGTCAAAACCACTTTATTCGATTAATAAAAATCATAAAAGTATGCTATACATATACAGAACAATTAAAAATATTAAAAGGAAATGTATATACAAGTTAAAAAATACTGTACAAATTCATTTTAGGATCATTAACAATTATTTTGCTGATTTAAAGCAATTGGGTAGTCTGCTTTAACAATATTTTAGGAGGATTGAATTTCTTGTGCGGCTTTCAGTCTCGCCCTCCTAGTTTTGACAGACATGGCACAAAAGCTGGCGACACAAAACATGATTACAGGGGATTCCAACAGTTGTAAGAACAATAAAGCCGGTCTACACTGAATAAAGTTCATATTCTTCAATAAAGGGAGAATAAACCTTTTCCTGGCATCATGGTACAGTGGACAAAAAAATGTAAAATGCAGGGTGTCTTGGGGGGAAAAATCATCACATTTGCACGGAGCTGCAACTTCAGGTCTACTCCAGCCATGCAAATCCCAAAGTACCGTATATATTTGGTTAAACCGGAATTTTGTCAGTAACCATCTATGGAAAGAATTGGTCACTATAGACAGATAGGGAGGCAACATTAAAGGCAGGGTAACCAGAACATGGCCCCTAACCGATGGTCTACTTAATTCAACAGCTTCCCGCTCTGCCTCCCTTAGCATAGTAAAATTAGTTTTTACCCACGCCAAGTCCGATTTACATAGAGATTCTGGATTGTAGAAAATTTCCGGTCGCCCCAGATATACGGTTAACTTTTTTATATAAGACAGCCACTGTATTTCCTTCATGTTGTCTAGGTTGATACAATCCTTTAAGATCTTGTGGTTTAAGGAAAGATTCGGGTTCAACCAGATTCTGATCCAAAACAGAATGGGAGCTATATTGATTATATCTGCTATATAACCAATACCCAATTCTAAATGGACGGAATAAGTAGCTGTGGATTGCGGAAGGCCTAGGCGGGACCGTAGACATTTGTTTTCTTCTATTTGTATGTGGTCTGGTTTAGTAAATCCCCATATTGCTGCCCCATACCTTGCAACAGACAGGGTCTTAGCCCTGTAAATTGCCAGGATCGCCTCGTAAGGTTTCCCCCCCAACCTTTTCGCAAAGCCGAGCACTGCCGCCGAAGAACTTCTCACAGCATTTGCCTTTATTGAGAGCTGTGGGGACCACGTACCCCTGTCATCAAAAACTACTCCCAAATAGATAAATACCTTAACTCTGGTGATTTCTTCATTGCCACAGAGAAAGGTCTTGACTTTATTTTTAGAGACACCCAAAGACATAACATGTGACTTGCCATTGTTTACTACTAGATCCAGGCTATTCATAAAATCCCTGAATGAGTCCCGCAGTCTTTGAAGGCCCAGCGGGGTCCTTGCTAATAAGACTGCGTCGTCCGCATAAAGGAGCACCGAAATCGGGGTGCCTCCCATATGGGGGACGTCGGGTGTTGCTGTTAAAAGGTTTACCTCCAATGAATTTACATATAGCGTAAACAACATAGGAGCTAAGATACATCCCTGTCGTACCCCTCTGCCAGATTTAAAACTTGATGTACATTTCCCCTCGTTAGTCATCCTGATCGAAGCATTTAAGTCCCTATGCAGCTCGGCCAAAAAATACACTAAGGACTGATCAAGACCCATCTCCAAGAGCATGGTCCACAGCCTTGACCTATTTACAAGGTCAAAGGCTGTGGACAAATCCATGAAACCCAAGAAGATAGAGCCTCTGGCAGCTTTCGTGTATTTGGCTATGATTAGATGTAAATTCAAACATTGGTCCTCCGTGCTCCTCCCTGCTCTAGGAACGATTAATCAAAACAGTATCTTAACAAAAGTAAAAACCAAGACGTGTGGCCTAGCCCGCCTGCTTCTAGCTGTGACGGGTATGGACGAGCCCGCCCTTAGGCAACTGGACTTGCAGGAACCTCCTCTTGATGTGGGAAAATGCCCTTAGTTTATGGAGCTTAAAGGCCGCTCAGCCCCTACTTCTCTACGCATCAGTTTTTACATTTATCAACACATTTAAATTAAAAATAAGGATTTATTTAAATAACTTATTTTTTAAATAAAAAACAATCATTTCAAAAACATTAAATAAATACTTTGCATATTAATACAAATTATACATAAAATCAAATTTCCCCATCTTTGCCCCCTAAAAACTCAACTTCCCGGTACTTGGACACTATAATTATACACATTAATAAATCTTTTTAAAAAAATCACAACTTACATAAATTGTTTTATGAAAGACATTGAGCAAACAAATTAACAAACAACTAACATGAAACAAAGTGCAAAAAAATACATGTAAAAACACGTAAAAATTATATTCAATACAACAATATTTTATCTAACAATTTGTTTTACAATATTAAAAACAACATTTAAAATGATACTCCAGCTTTTGATATGGCTGGTATTTTTGGCACCCCGGTATTCTAGAAATTATATTTTGGTATCACAATATTTTTCAATGGATATTCTGTCCAAACACCTGTTAGTACATGTACGCGTGTATACTTGAAGCAATCACTGAAATTGATTATGTCTTGGTGTCATCTTTTGCCTAAGCATTAATTTTAGCTATACTGCTTTTAACTGCTTTTACCTCTTTTTGTGTTAAAATCAAGTGTTTTTAACAATTCTTACTTGTACTCTGCACTTTACCCGGTGGTGATCACGCCCGCACGCTGGTCCACCACGGGTTTTCCCGCTTGTCGTGGAGGGTGCTGGTGCTCTAAAATCCCAGTCCTTGATTCGCTGGGAACTGTTGGGTGTGGAGCAGGGCGGTCAGCACTTTAGTTGGCGGCAGCCTATTTAAACTGCATGCATCCCTCGTCGCGCAGTGGGCGCGCCAAAGGCAAGCCTGGATGCGCCCGTCAGCATCCCACCGGGGCCAGGGGCCCCTCACCATGCCCATTTTGTCAGTTACTCGGCACTAGAATTAAAGCAGCTGCTGGGAAATTGGCCCATTGAGCATGAGATGTGCCAAAATTGATGGGGTAGGTATTCTAACTTACAGGGACTCCCTTCCTGAAGTCTCCCTGTCTCTCAGCGGATGGGCTTTCCCCGCACTAACAAGGCCCCTCCGGTATTAATCTCCCCTAAACACCAGGAGAAGAGAGGAATTACAGTCTGTTATCTAAACACTCCCTCAATGGTTAAACATAAGCTGGACATCTTTCAGCTAATCGACTGAGAGAAACCAGACATCTTCCTTCTTTCCAAAACTTGGCTTACTGCTGAGTCTATTCCCAATATCTTGTCAGCAGTGCCTGATAAATATTACATCCTTCAGGCCAAAAGATCCACAGGGAAAGTGGGTGGTGGGGTCGCGGCCATCATCAACCAGAAACTACAATTTACTTCTTTAGGTGTTACAGGTATCCCTCCAGTCGACAGCCTGATACTCAAATTTGAATCCCCCTTTACCCCTTTTATTTGTGTACTATTCTACAGAACCTCCCAAGCCATGCCCAAATTCCCGCAACTGCTGGGCGACAATATCTCCCACCTGGCTATCAATCACACCAGAATCCTTCTTATTGGATACTTTAACTATTGACCCACAGATACCCGGTGCTATGTATCATTTGAGGACCCTATTGTAATTTTCCAGATTCATGCCCATATATAGGTATAAATCACCATATCCTTATATAGGCATAGAAATCATAACCATATTTAGGCATAACTCATGCAGTCCAAATACGGCAGGGCTACTTCCACAAGTTCCTAAAATCTACAACGATTTCTTGGAAAACTCTGCTTCAGCAGCTAGGGACTTTTCCATGCTCGAGAACTGACTTGTCCAAGAACTCATGGAGTTTTCAAAGAACTGAGACTCTTTGATGACATTATTATGTCCTCCTTTACGTCAAACTCGGCAACTTCAAGGTATAAATTTGCCCACACTTGCCTTAGCAAACACACGGTGGTTTGGAGCAGTTCGACTATCTACTTGCCCGACGCATCCTGCTACAGCAAGTGCCGAAGGAAGCCGACCCTCCAGCAGACGCACTGAGAGAGACGCTGTCTTTTATACTGCCGAGAAATCCAGCTCCAGTGTTTCTAAGCTACCCTTGTGGGTTGTTGGGAAATCGAGTCCCGAGACTGACCTTCTCCATTCTAAACTAAGGTACGGAGCTGATTAGACCCTAAGAGAAATCTTGGACAGATTCTTGGTAAAAGAATACTACATTTATGCTACACCTCACTTACTTCTTCCCTCGTACTAAGCTTAGGGTAGGTACACCGGGGTAGGCGTATTTTAGAAGCACCAGTTGAGTACTTTTAGCCTCTGTTATTTATGTATGTATTTATCTATGGTTTAGGAACCATACAATGCTCTTACAGTATTATTTTGTCCTACTCTTTATACTGTATGCATTCTATTTTACAACCAGTTTTACGATTGTACAAGTTCATTTATTATGCTTGAGAAAGAAGACTGTTCCATAAATCCTTTTATTGAAAATGCCCATCTATCTATTTTTCAGCAACTCTGGTGAAACGAAGCATGCAAGATTGACTGAGTGAAATATATATATATTGTTTCCACGACTCTGAAGATCAGTTTTATCTTGGGGAAACAAAGTTGTCATGTTTATGCGGTTGTCAGAAACTAATCCCTTCTTGTGAATTCGAGAAAGTTTCTAGTGACCTCTGAGCTAGCTGGCACTCACAATTAAGTCTAATATATCAATAGAAACCTAGTCAACCTCAGTCCTACGTCTAAACTATAGGATATATTATTCCAATGCGCAGAGCCTATTGGGAATATAGACACTACACCACATGGCGCCCAACGTTTAGTAAGGCACGAATTTAACGCTAGATACTAGAGTAACTCAGTCGTGCTTTTCACAGAGACCCCTTTTTCCCATAAAAACTCCAATAGACATCTGGAGTGGTTTAAAAGGATAAAAAAATCCACCTTAAACTGAATAGGAAAAAAATCCTATGTATTAGTTTTTGGTTTTGTTCAACGTTGAAGGATACAGTGTTCCAAAATATTGTGCACCTTATCTTTATTTCCTTGAAACTTGCTCTGCAAAAACATTCATTAAACAATGCCGAATAATGACAACAACGCAACCGGTGGAGCTGCAGCAGCCCAACCGGGTTTAGACGTTACAGGGTTTTATGAAGATGGCGCGGTGCCATAATCATCCTGGAAAACGTAAGAAAAGCCATAGCTATAAAGCTTATAAAAAATGGCCCATCACCAAGAGGTGGTATGGTTATATTAGTCATAGAGGCACATGAATATTGACAGACAGAGGTATTCTATTCATGGATTGTCTTTCCACAACAAATCCAACAACTCATGTGTTCCACTTCTACAAGATGGAGGAACATCCAGCGGAATACGTTCCTTTCGAGAACGTTGAAATTCCTCTAACTAACCAAGAGCATCAGCTCTAGTTTAAAGGTGCCCTACAACATCAAAATCACATTACCAGGCTCGGTTCACTAGGTAGACCAGGAGCAACATGGCCGGTACTAGCCAGCTATACACCACATACCTAACATTGAAAGAATGTCAGATGTAGAACTGTTAGCTCAGCTAAAACAATTAATTAAAATACATAGACAATTGGTACAATATGTCATGCGGACCTTAACGGTCCAACCTGCTATTAGAATTCCACAACACACCCCTCAGGTGAACACAAAGAAAATCACACCACAGACTATACAACCATTCATTGGTAAATTGCCCGCAAAAAGGGAACAAATTCCATTCTGGTTAGTCCAGAAAATTACTCAAATAGAGGCGGTATTTCCCGATAGTACACCTCATGAAAAACACAGGATTCTAACAATCTCTTTACCAATGGGGATTGCACAACACATGGAGGACAACACTTGGGGTACAGTCTTTGCTTCAATCTACAGAAAAACACATGGTGTCCTGTCTATGGCGGTAATACCAGACGTTCTGAGACAGATTCAAAATCAATACGGTCCAGAACCAGCCTTGAATCTTGGTATAAAATTACTGAAAGATTTCAAACAGGTCTCAGCTATCTTATTAGCTAACATTAAAGGTGAAGCAGGATCGGTGGCAATCCGCCAAAAATTAAAAGAACTCGATATTACTGAGCAACCATATAAACTTGCCATAATTATTGAAAAATCATATGAAGAACTAGTAAGAGATAGTTTGGGAGGGAAACCTGTAAAGCCCGAACTAACAGAAAATTCTGAAAAAGTTTTCATCAAAAATATTCTAACTACTTCTAAAAAGAAATGGTAAATTAGTAGGCAGCCACTTCCTAAAGAGAAACGCTCTCAATACAGAGGTAGATCTCCTCAAAAGGAGCACTCTGAAAAGAGGTATAACCTTAGGAATAGGGATAATTTAAGAAAACCTGATAGATATCAAGATACTGATACACGTTCCTCTCGTACCTTTCAGACTTCCTCGCAGAAATCCGGAAGAAGAGGACAATCAGAACACAAAGTAGAACGTGTGAAGTCCAAAGACGATCAACACGTTCCAAAAAATAAGAAAACTCAATTCTCCAAAAAGAAGGTAGCAAGTATTAAAATCAGACATGCTGAGGATCTTGAGGACACAACTCAAGAACGGGGAGTGGGCCCAGATAATGCTGGACAGCGCAGCAGAGGTCACCATAGCTCGCAGGATTCTGAGAGATCATCTAGAGAAAGTGGACCTGAATGAGTACATTATTTATTTATTTATTTATTTATTTACTTGGAAAGTTTTATAGAGCGCGAACCAGATCCTTGCGGATATCAGAGCGCTTTACAAGCAATAATGAAAAGAGTTAAACAAAAACCATACAACATATAAATATACATGTACATAATGAGCAGACCAAAAGCAAACGATAGAGGTAGATAGGATCTTCATCCTACGTTGTGCAAAATAAAAACGGAGAGAGGTGCTGGGCGAGAGAGCCTCAGTGCCATATGGGTTGTCTGTTGGCAGCAGATCATGTTAACCTTAGGGGAAGATCATGTGGATTATTTCATGAGAATTGCTTTTACTTCCTTTTTGAACAATGCAGTGGATGTGATAAGTCTGGTTTCTGGGGGTAGTGCATTCCATATCCTAGGGACCATCCCTGAGAAGGAGCGTTTATAGGTTTTACTCTTATTAAATCTGTGTGGCTTCAGTACTAGGTTTTCTGCACTTCTTGTGGATATTTTACCCCCAGAGAGAAACAGTTTCTGAGCAAGATATCCAGGAGTTTTATGGTGAATGGCTTTGTGGGTCATGCAGGCTATTTTTAGATGGATTCTGGCTTCCCATGGTAGCCAATTCACGGCTTTCAAATCTGGGGAGATGTGGGATTTTTTTTTGAGCCTGCGATGAGTCTAGCTGCAGCGTTGATGGTGGCTCTTAGTGGTGCTGTTGTAGCTTTGGGGAGGCCACAAAGGGAAACACTACCGTACTCTATCTTGGGGATAACTAGAGCCTGAACTGCAGTCTTGAAGTCGTTTTTTGGTATGAAGGGTTTAAGCTTCCTTAGGATATTAATCTGGAGATTTGCTCCCTTTGTTGCGATGCCAATATGTTTATGCATGTTGAGGTCACGATCAAGGGTTATACCCAGAGATTTTGCTGAGTCAATGATAGTTGGTTGAACGTTGAATGCCGTGAGGTGTATGAACCACTCCTGGAAGAGGGGTATTTTGGAGGGTGGAGCTATAAGTAGGAATTCAGTTTTGAGTGCATTAAGTTTGAGATGGTTCTTCGCTAGCCATGATTGGGAGTTTAGCAATGTCTTGTTGAGTAATTTAATATCTTCAGGGGTATTAATCTTCAGGTAGACTTGTGTATCATCTGCATACATGTGAAATTGGACGTTGGATGGTTGCAACAAGGCAGTAAGAGGTTCCATAAACAGATTGAAAAGAGTCAGGGATAGTGCGGACCCTTGTGGGACTCCAAGAGTTACTGGTACAGCATTGAACAATGAGTTATTGACCTTGAATTTTTGGGAACGGTTATGAAGAAAGTAGGAAAACCAATTGAGCACTGAGCCTGATAGGCCCATTCTGAGATTCAGCAGGTCGATGAGGTTCTCGTGTTTGACCGTATCAAAGGCCGAGGAGAGGTCTAATAAGTTGAGTAGGCAACATCCATTTTGGTCAAGTATTTGTAATGCGTCGTCGATAATGTGAGTCATGGCTGATTCGGTGCTATGCCCTGCTCTAAAGCCAGATTGGTGACTGTCAATGAGGTCGAAGTGGTCAATGTGTTTTGTCAGTTGTTGGAGAACACATTTTTCCAACAGTTTGGCTAGGGTAGGGCTGTTAGAAATAGGGCGATAGTTGTTAAGGTCCATCGGGTCAGCTGTGGGGTTTTTTAGGACTTGACCCATTTTTAGGACATCGGGGATGCAGCCTTGATGCAGAGAGCTGTTGATGATCCTAGTCCAGAGCAGAAGGATCAGAGGTGTTAGATCTTTAACTGCGTTAGCAGGGAGAGGATCGGTGGCATGATTGGCCGGCTTGAGGGTGCTAAGAATCCTGCCTACTGCTTCTTCAGTGTAATTGTCGAAGGAGGACAAGGTTGCCTTGTTTTTTAGTTTCAGTTTAGGGGATGTTTGTGGAGTTGGGGTTGGAACAGATGGAGGGATAGAGGTGTGATGACAGGACTGTAAGCTTGAAAGGTCATTGAGGAGATCCCTCTTGATGTTTGCAGTTTTTAGATTAAAGAAAGCAGAGAATTCGTCACATGTAGGTTGGGTGTGCGAGGTATTTTGCAATTGTTTCGGTTTATCCTTAGATTGTGAGTTGATTAATACAAAGATCTTTCGGGGATGATTTCTGGCTTCGTCTAGTTGGTGAGAAAAAAATTCGGCTTTAGTGCGTTTGATCTTTCTGTAATTATCCTTTCTCTTACTCCTTATAATTTTAAGGTGCTTGGAAGATGGGACTGCTCTCCAAATGCGTTCCGAAGCTCTAAGAGCACGTCTAACATCATTCAGCAGGTCATTGAACCGTGGTTTGGAGTTTTTTGATGGAATTCTCTTGAGTTGCAGAGGAGCAGCTTCATTGATAACCATAGACATTGCGTCAAGGTAATGGTTGAAACTGCCGATTCCAGGGTTAGTGTACCCCATAAGTTATATGAAGTAACACTCCGGATAGAGGGGGACATAACTAGAAAAATAAAAGCACTCTTTTGGGAAACACTATGTAAGGGTTATGACATCCTTCTGGCTGAAAAAGAGTGACTGGCCACCTGAATTTTTCAGGGAGTGCCCACATGGCGAAGAGATAATTATGCCAGCCTTCTCTAATCATATTCCTATTCATAAAAAATACACCTATGCACAGATGAATAACATCGTTCGCAAGAAATACAAAACTACATTAGATATTTTAAACAGTTTCTTCTGTCAAAACATTGCACCTGAAAGCAGGTACTTGACTGCTTTCTCAATAATGGGGACCCAACAACTTTTTTGTCGTCTCCCACAGGAATTCAAGAACAGTCCTGGATTATTTTCAGCCAGAGTAACAGAGGAGGAAGGTCCTTCTCCTACCTGGCCGCCAAGACCTGGAACTCACTCCCGACCGACCTGCGCCTGACCCAAGACCACCTCTCCTTCAGGAAGAAGCTCAAGACCTGGCTGTTCGAGCAGTAACGGCACCCCCCCCCCACCCAGCGCCTTGAGACCCTACGGGTGAGTAGTGCGCTCTATAAATGACCTGATTGATTGATTGAGAGTTACTACAAACGTATGATGATGAGGCATTATCTTATGTCGATGACATCTATCTTACAGATGATGATTTGGACAGGCACTTGAGCAGGGTGAACACCATAATACTTGGTTTCGCCTCTGAAGGGTATAAATTCCCCTTTAAAAAATCAAGAATTGCCAATCTCAACGTCCTATTCTTAGGATACGAACTTTCAAGTGATGGCAAAAGCCTGGCAGCATACTTTTTAGAAAAATGTGCGCTGCTCCAACCTCCAAAAACGCTGAAAACCTTGGTCAATTCTAGGATTCCTAAACTTTGGAAGAACTTACATTCTGAATTACGCAGAAAGGGTTAAACCTCTCTACGAACTAATCAAACCTGATTTCAAACCTACTAGTTGGATTCAAAAACACACCGAAATTTTGCGTTCAGTACAAACTGACATGTTGCCACCAACACACTTACAAACACGCGACAATGTACGCAACCTTGTAATCAGAATCATCCCAGCGAGATGCAGATTCACATACCTAACCTTTAATGAAGGGGAAAAGGTACCAATAGTTTACTAATCACACTTGTACACACAAGCTGAAATGAAATTCACTTCAACAGAAAAAAATCTGACAGCGGTTCAGACTGCTGTACAATGAATATCTGCAGAACTGGGTTCAAAATGTATTTAAGGACGCAAAAGGTGGCACAATCAAGCATAAAATGCTTTGGGAACAGGTAGTTTTTTTGCAGAAAGAACTACAAAAGACTCACGTGATCCATACACTGAGTCATCAGCGTGATGGCATTCACGTTGAAGGGAATTAATTGGCTGATGAAGCCGCAAAGGCAGCTGTGCAAACGGCTTCCATAGCTGCAATCACTCGTTCAAAAACGAAAATAGACAGCGAAATAATGCAAGCTGTCACTGCCTCAATAAAGGACAGTGGTAAAACATTACCAAAAGGCTTTCCACTCAAGTACTCGTATATAACTGATGCAAATAATTTTCCTTTTGCTCGAATCCCTAAAGTGGGGGATAGACTAATCCCAAACATGGAACACAGGTTTGGACTAATACTAGCAGCACACAAAGGTCTTGCCTCTGCACACGCAGGTGTTTCTGCCACAGTTTCATTACTAAAACAACGATACTGGTGGCCACGCATGAGGAAACAAACCAGAAACTATGTTTTGGAATGTGAAATCTGCCAGAAAAAAAAGTTTCAACAGTGAAACGCCCGGCGCAGACGCCCCTTCTAATTTCAGATAAACCATTAGCATGTGTTTACCTGGACCACTGCGGTCCCTTACAGAGGGATGGCAACTATAAATACATCATGGTCGCAGTGGATTCCTGCACAAGGTTCATTTGGATGTGGCCTCAGCGCTCGGCTGACGCCCAAACTGTTAGAAAAGATTTGCGAGTCTTTGTCGGCACATACGCAATCGGCACGCTACATTCTGACCAGGGTCCTACGTTTAGCTCTAGGGCTTACAAGGAGGCCATGGCCAGCTTGGGCGTTGCATTGCGGTTTTTGAGTCCATTCCATCCTGAGGGAAATATGGTTATGGAGAGAAAAAAACGTAAAATAAAGCAATCTATAACAGCTAGGGTATTAGGTTCGGGTGATTGGTGGGTCAACATCTAATAAATGTCCAACATAGTCTTAATAACCTGCCGAGAAGTTCTCTGGGTGGAATCACTCCATATGAAATCCTTTTTGGTACTAGAATGTTGGTTGAAGAACTCGACCGTCACACTTCAGTCGTGGAACAAACACCCTTTGATATCAAAGATTGTTTGGCTGTTTTACAGGACTTAAATGAAACAAGAAGAAGTCTAAGCAACACCAGCAAAAAGCCAATGACCACTGAAGAAAAACCACCTGTCCTAGCAAGACCTGTCTGGATTCCAAAGATTGGGGATCTGGTCAGGGAAAAAATTGCAGACAAGAAGGAATTTGGGCCTTCTTACAGAAAACCAGTACCAGTTCTAGCAGTCCACGGATCAAGAACAGTGCTACTGCCGCTCCTGGCTGGAAGAAAGGAGAACCGGTCTGTATCAATTGACCTTATAAAACCACACCATGTGGCCGATAATAAGTAGTAGGCCCAGTGGGCTCCCAAGATGTAGCAGACGACCAAATCTTGCTACCATCCAAGAGGTTCAAACTGAAAGACTCATCACCTTTGAATATTCTAAAGTGAGAAAAGAAGGACTATGCAACAAAGCCATGGAACTTGTGCCTCTTGAAACCCAAATAACAGTTCGTCAAGAAACCCCTGTCTACAATAATGTAGCATCTGACTATACAAACATGTCAAGGGAACAAGCAACTCCAGCGATTTCAAAGAATCCAGATGCAATACCAACTATTGACAGAACTGCCCCTGGCTATTTTATCAACTTTGATAACTTTTCTGAGGATCCCAGTGAACCTGAAACTACGCCAGCAAATAAAACTTTCAAGGAACAATTAACGGAACTTGGTCAAGAGCTTGCAAAAACATATCAGGTTTCACCATGGGTTGAATTTTGGATTGGATTAGGTGTATTTTATCTCCTGCTATGACTCATTCTTGTTTTAAGTTTGGGAAAGTTGATAGATGGAAAACACATTAAAATGGACACAGCAAGTAGGAACATCAACCTGCTTCTGAAGCCACACAAATCATCTCATCGTGAACAACGAGACCTGTCATCAGTGAACGTCACAGCGGTTCCTCTACCAGGTGGGATAGCTTGGGATACAACTGATTATGACATTTATGGCCCTGTCGAGCTGCTGAAAATTCCACACCAATTTAAGGTTTCCTTGAGTGATTTTGTTTCAGCCAGCACATTTTCTGATGATTGGGACTTTGAAACTGTTAATAACATGAGGGCAGACTTAGAAATGTCAGCTAAATTTACAAAACATGAATACTTGG
Source organism: Lissotriton helveticus (assembly GCF_964261635.1). Lineage (NCBI taxonomy): Eukaryota > Metazoa > Chordata > Amphibia > Caudata > Salamandridae > Lissotriton > Lissotriton helveticus. The sequence goes on from NC_136057.1 coordinate 1,149,050,149, forward strand.
AAGGTTCATCTAATTATGGAGAAATGTATTGTTTGAATCATTTTGGCCATCATTACTTGCATAAATCTGCAAACCCTAGAAATGTTTTAACTTATAATCAATGGGAACATTGTCCGACACCTCCAAAAGGTAGTTCTAAAACATTTATTAGAAAATTTCCATATTTTACAAGTTTTAATGTTACAAACCCAGAAAGTTTTTACTTTAAAAATGTTAATAAGACAGGCATGAAAAGTATGTTGACAAATACTAAACAAATTTATTCTGTGGCCTTTTATGCTCAATTATCCACCTTAGGCTTTCACTTTTTGAAAGACAACATTGAGACAAAAACTGTTTGGGGCACAACAGACTGGCAAGTACAAGGTTTAGAAGCATTGTTCAGAGCCTGCATCATCCCAGAAGAAAGTATGCTTTTAAATGACACTGTTCAACAGACATCTTATCTTGGCATTTTTAAGATAAAAGATTTAAACAAACCGTCCATACCTAATCCCACACCTGATAGTAATTAACTTCGGATGAGGAGGTAAACGTAAATTATATTCTACAACAAAACAGAACAAATCCTGAATGGAAAAAATGGTTAATCTGGCCCACAGACACGAATAACTGTCAAGATAGATTCCTGAACAAGACACAATGGGTTCACTGTAACTCAGCCAGATTCAAGATATATTCAAAGACAACATCCAGGTATAATAACAACTTATAGTGTAGGTAAACTATGCCTTGAGTGGCTGCAGAAATCTACACTTGCATAAATAAAACAACACTTATCTGTGCTTAAAGATGGCGTTGATTTACGAGAATTCTTACTAGGACCTCGTAATCCACGTCATAAACGTTTTATATTCGCCGGTATATATGCTGCATACAATGAAGCATGGAAAGTCACGCAAATTGAAACAGCTGAAAGAATACGAGAAATTGATTGTATTAACCTAGAGAAATCACTCTCTGTAGTTGACAATGGGTTAACAACTCTGTCGTCCAGAATATATTCTTTGGACAGCATTTTATCCTCTGCCATAGATATAATGGAACAGGACTTGCTGATGTTACAACATGGCCAGTCTCAACTACGTTCTATAGTACTGTTAGGCTGGACGTTGCAAAACCTTCAATCTGGCTATGTGCCTTGGCGCTTAATCAACACTACGTCATTGTTTACTGTATTTAACCTTACAGATAAGCAAATCGCGTTGGCACAGGAGGGAGCAGACTATACAGTGCTGAGCATAGAAAAACTGGGGAGACTACCATTGACCGTTTCTGAGAAACCATCAGTTGAATGGATAATACATCGCACCTTCACGATACCAGTGACGACTTTCCAGTTTTAATATTGCTTAAAAAACATACCTTTTGTACCGCTTTGGCCGCCATAAGTGTGGCAGGGTATGCTCAGACGTGAGTCCCTTGCTCACTTTGCCACTGGATTCAAGCAAGCCGGGCTGAAGACGGCTGTAATGCCAGAAACCGGTCCTTGGAAGCTTGTTTCCAGTCCAGGGAAGGCATGGCTTGGCAGTTCGGGCTGGACTGTTCCCATGAGGCACAGGGTCAGACTGATTTGCATATAGCCATGTCTGAACTGGGGTGGCGGAGTGGGCTAAAGAACGGTGACGGATCAAACCCAGATCTTTTGACTGGGTGTGAGTGTTTGATTGCTTCAGATGCTCTGTCCATCACCACCCCCTTTTGTACCGCTTTGGCCGCCATAAGTGTGGCAGAGTATGCTCAGACGGGAGTCCCTTGCTCACTTTGCCACTGGATTCAAGCAAGCCGGGCTGAAGACGGCTGTAATGCCAGAAACTGGTCCTCGGAAGCTTGTTTCTGGTCCAGGGAAGGCATGGCTTGGCAGTTCGGGCTGGACTGTTCCCATGAGGCACAGGGTCAGCCTGATTTTCATATAGCCATGTCTGAACTGGGGTGGCAGAGTGGGCTAAAGAACGGTGATGGATCAAACCCAGATCTTTTGACTGGGTGTGAGTGTTTGATTGGTTCAGATGCTCCGTCCATCACCACCCCCTTTTGTACCTCTTTGGCCGCCATAAGTGTGGCAGGGTATGCTCAGACGTGAGTCCCTTGCTCACTTTGCCACTGGATTCAAGCAAGCCGGGCTGAAGACGGCTGTAATGCCAGAAACCGGTCCTCAGAAGCTTGTTTCCGGTCCAGGGAAGGCATGGCTTGGCAGTTCGGGCTGGACTGTTCCCATGAGGCACAGGGTCAGACTGATTTGCATATAGCCATGTCTGTACTGGGGTGGCAGAGTGGGCTAAAGAACGGTGATGGATCAAACCCAGATCTTTTGACTGGGTGTGAGTGTTTGATTGGTTCACATGCTCCATCCATCACCTCCCCCTTTTGTACCGCTTTGGCCGCCATAAGTGTGGCAGGGTATGCTCAGACGTGAGTCCCTTGCTCACTTTGCCACTGGATTCAAGCAAGCCGGGCTGAAGACGGCTGTAATGCCAGAAACCGGTCCTCAGAAGCTTGTTTCCGGTCCAGCGAAGGCATGGCTTGGCAGTTCGGGCTGGACTGTTCCCATTAGGCACAGGGTCAGACTGATTTGCATATAGCCATGTCTGAACTGGGGTGGCAGAGTAGGCTAAAGAACGGTGATGGATCAAACCCAGATCTTTTGACTGGGTGTGAGTGTTTGATTGGTTCAGATGCTCCGTCCATCACCCCCCCCTTTTGTACCGCTGAAACACATACCAGCAGGCCTGTATGAAAGGTTGGGTAAAGAATACATTAAGTCGACCTGGGATTTACCATACACACACAAATGTTGGAGTGGGGCAAAGGAGGGATTTCTTAGTGGTAAAAATTGTAAAAACTCACTAAGCGGTACAGTATTGTGTCAAGGTATTAATTTACAAGGAGCCTGCGAAGGTTCTTCCAATAACCTTTCTTGCCACCTGCAGGGTTCGCCCACAGTGGTGATAGATCCAATTTTCTGGCAGCTTTCCAATGGTAGCTACATAATGTTAAATGATCACAGCTGTTGTGGGATGATGCCAGGAATAGGCTATCTCGTTGCTGTCACATAAAACTACAGAGTGGAGAAGGGCCCGAGGGGAAATAGTTTATAGACCTACTAGCATCTTGTCCCCCAACTATACATTTTAAATACACGAAAGATGCCACAGGTCTGTTGCACGATCCAGAAACAATGAGGAACCTATAGAGTATTCCACACGAAGAACTGGAATAGCAGGATAGAAAAAGAACAGGAGAGATACAAGGGAAAGGACACTATAAAGTGCAGTCCAGAATAGAAACTTTATCTAGAATAAAAAGTACCCATCAGCCCACTCACTAGTGGAACTTCGTCATCTGGGATTTCAGGCTTGAAAAGTTGGTGTCCAAAAAGCACTTCCTCAAGTAGATATTGAGGCTAGCCTAGGACCCAATGGTTGAACCCTCAACCAGAAAAGATGACAGAGTTTTAGGCTGATAGGGCTTAGTTGCAGTGCTCAAAGAAAATATATAGGAATATGTGAAACAGAAAGGATAATAATCCAAGTGATTTAAAAATGCCTATCTTGATGTCAAAAAGGAGACTTTATTGGGTGTGCCCATCAAGATGGTATGATTAAAAAACAGAGTGATAGTAGCAGAAAAAATAGTTTGCTAATTACCATAGATGTTCTCTGGTCAACATGTTTCAGCCTTAAGAGGCTTTCGTCAGGACCTATGAATCACTACTGCAACACTTACTTCATGTGCTGTGAAAGACAAACTACAGACATCTTATGGAAAAATATGAACTGAAATACATTATTTTAAATAATTCTTTTTAGTGCGTGGCCTCCTCTAGCCTGAGCCGTTGCCAGGTGAGGTGAGGTTCTTCATCCCAAGAATTTGGGTAAGTTGTTAACAAGAACACACTATACAAATCAAGATATATGCACATAATTATTGCTATAATGACCATAACTTCTTGTTGTGTGGTCTGTTTTGTGTTCTTTTTTCTGGTTTATATCTTTTGACAGGAGGGGATACACCACCGATAAGAATGTCTGTAGTTTGTCTTTCACAGCACATGAAGTAAGTGTTGCAGTAGTGATTCATAGGTCCTGACGAAAGCCTCTTAAGGCTGAAACATGTTGACCAGAGAACATCTATGGTAATTAGCAAACTATTTTTTCTGCTACTATCACTCTGTTTTTTAATCATACCATCTTGATGGGCACACCCAATAAAGTCTCCTTTTTGACATCAAGATAGGCATTTTTAAATCACTTGGATTATTATCCTTTCTGTTTCACATATTCTTATATATTTTCTTTGAGCACTGCAACTAAGCCCTATCAGCCTAAAACTCTGTCATCTTTTCTGGTTGAGGGTTCAACCATTGGGTCCTAGGCTAGCCTCAATATCTTCTTGAGGAAGTGCTTTTTGGACACCAACTTTTCAAGCCTGAAATCCCAGATGACGAAGTTCCACTAGTGAGTGGGCTGATGGGTACTTTTTATTCTAGATAAAGTTTCTATTCTGGACTGCACTTTATAGTGTCCTTTCCCTTGTATCTCTCCTGTTCTTTTTCTATCCTGCTATTCCAGTTCTTCGTGTGGAATACTCTATAGGTTCCTCATTGTTTCTGGATCGTGCAACAGACCTGTGGTATCTCGTTGCTGTGTCAGCCAGGGTCACTTGTTGTATGCAAGTATTGTTTCCTAAAACCAAGACAGACGGGGAGTCACCACTATGGCCTTCACTGAACATCTCTTCTATACGAATTGATACTTTAAGCAGAATGAAAGCCATTCTTTTGCAAAAAACTGTGCCACTCACCTTGTCCAAAGAGACGTATGATCTGCAAGTTGCAAGGACTTCTGCAGAGATACATGCATTATTATCAACAAACTGCCCAATACATTTCACAGAAATGTTAGGTCGTATCTTTAACATGTCCGATACCAGCGGTATTGCACACGTATTTAAGATGATTTTTTCTGGACTGTTAGCACCATTTGAAGCAGTCCTGGGCATTTTCCCTGAATTCGAACACTCTGGGGTCGATTCCGATTTGGTAAAATCCCCCACGAATCGCAGTGTGGTCCATTTTTCCCATACGATTTGTACACCTACACCGTCCCCGTACGTACGATGAAGTATGATCATAACCCAAAGCATTTCTACATACGATTCGTAACCAACAGAATCCGAACTAAAAATACATACGATTCATATCCGGGTCATGCTGTACGTAAACAGGCATCAGTTTCCGGCACAGCAAGTACGATCCATTCCGGCGATACTCCGTACGACCCTATTGCTACGGGAGCTGAAAACATCTGTAAAAGCAGAGTCTGGTCCGAACAAAACCCGGGTATGCCACAGACAGGCCATAAACCTCATCGACCGTGTCATCCCAGTCCTGTACGCCTACGAGCTGGTGCATAGAAACCGATGACGGCGCAGACGGTGAGTACAATGTACCGCAACAAAGGAAGTGTACCTGTACGGTGCGCCACATGCATACATCCCCATTGCAATAGTGCTACGAGCCGCACATACGCCATGAATGTTGGGGTACGGTGCGTCACCCGCTCGCGTATTTCACCATTGCAATAGTGAAACAAGCCGCACATACGCCATTAATGTTGGGGTACGGTGCGTGGCATGTGAGGGGTGTGTGGATAGGACACCCAGCAGTGCCCAACAGTGTAGAGGTGGGTGCAGAGTACTACCAGCAGTGCCCAACAGTATGGGGGTGGGTGCAGAGGACTCCCAGCAGTGCCCAACAGTAAGGGGTGGGTGCAGAGGACTCCCAGCAGTGCCCAACAGTATGGGGGTGGGTGCAGAGGACTACCAGCAGTGCCCAACAGTATGGGGGTGGGTGCACAGGACTCCCCGCAGTGCCCAACAGTATGGGGGTGGCTGCAGAGGACTACCAGCAGTACCCAGACATAGGAGGGGTGGCTGGTTAGGCCTCCCAGCAGTGCCCAGACATAGGAGGGGTTGGTACAGAGGACTACCAGCAGTGCCCAGACATAGGAGGGGTGGGTGCTCAGGACTCCCAGAAGTGCCCAGACATAGGAGGGTGGGTGCACAGGACTCTCAGAAGTGGCCAGACATAGGAGGGGTAGGTGGATAAGACTCCCAGAATTGGCCAGACATAGGAGGGGTGGGTGGATAGGACTCCCAGCAGTGGCCAGACATAGGAGGGGTGGGTGCACAGGACTCCCAGCAGTGCCCAGACATAGAAGGGGTGGGTGGATAGGACTTCCAGCAGTGCCCAGACATGGGAGGGGTGGGTGGTTAGGACTCCTATAAAAATTTAAAAAGTGCCCTTAGAATAATCCATCAACTCCCTAAATACAGCAACATCATCCTTACCCAGTCATATCAATATAAACATTTGCTTTGTGAGTCGGCCTTACATAATTTCTTTTCCGCTCTAGAAATGAATTGGACAAATTGATTGATAACATGAGAGTTGACACCACTTAAACAAAGTATTAGTGCCGTTCTACAGGTTCTAACCCCCATTTCTTTAAAAATTGGTTTTAAAATTATTTTCCGCTCCTGCAACATTTTTGGGCATAATGTTACAATATGCAAAAGGGTTTCATCATGCAGGCCGCATAGCCTACAATTATTTGTCGCCCATTTGGACTCCCATTTGGGGGTTCCATCTTTGGTTGGATATATTCCAAATCTTAATAACATAAATTTCTTTTTAATTAAGGATTTTTGATGAAAAAGTAAGTATGGTTGTGCCATTATTTTCTCAAAAGTATTGGCAATGGTCCAGAAGTGAGTTTTCTTCCTCATCTCATCCGTATCCCAAACTTCTGATAACAAAGCCACTGTTATGAATTAATTAATTTTTTATAAATCATTTTCCTCATTGTTTCATCTTCCAATTTTGGGCATTCAAAAGTTAGGCGACACTCTACTAAATATTCTTGCCAACTTTTGGAATAATCACCTTTCGAAATCTCGCACCAGCACATATTGGCCAACGAGCCCTCATCGGCTCGAAATAATGCCAATAATGTTTTTAAAAATGTTGCTTGGCGAACAAGTATCTGATTCCTTAAGCCCAATTCCAATCTTAGATTGGCACGTGAGATGTGTCTAGGAATCCTAAAGACTGATTTATATGTCCTTGCAACTATGTCCTCCAACACTTTCACATCTCTACCCTTAAAAATTACAGACCCATAGTCCAGGGAGGAAATAAGTTTTGCTTTCATAACTTTAAGCAGGTGGTCATAATTGGGACATAGTAACTTGTCTCCCATTTTTCGGAAAGCGAAAGCAAGTGAGGTACCTTTAGCCTCTAGGTTATCAAAATGCTGTCTAAATGACAGTTTCTTATCAAATGTAATTCCCAAATATTTATAGGCTTTTACACAGTCAAGAGACAACCCATTGATATTCAAATGCTTTACCCCTAGTTTGCCATTCCCTATTAACATTATTTTTGTTTTCTTTGTATTAATTGTTAAACCGTTTTGAGTCACATATAAATTAAATTAAGTTATTAGTCTTTTTAATCCTATCAGGGTTTGGCTAAATAAAATAGTGTCGTCAGCATACTGTAGGTATTTTATTTCTTTACCCATTACAGCAGGGGAATGTGAATTTACATCCTTAAAATGGGTAGGGAGATCAGACATAAATAAGTTAAAAAGACAGGGAGCGAGCACACAGCCTTGTTTTAAGCCGACAATTGTTTCAAGGCGGCGGGTGGTATGTCTTCCGTCTCCAATTTTGACCTGTACCCAGGTGTTGGAGTACAATAATTTAATCATTTTTAACAGAGTTTCCGATATACCCAAATTTGTTAACTTAGTCCAAAGCATATTTCTGGGGACAGAATCAAATGCGGCTTTTAAGTCGATAAAACAAATATACAACTTTTGTTTCCTACATTGTGCTCTTTCTCCCAATAATGACAATAAAATCAAATTAGTAAGAGTCGATTCTCCCTTCCTAAAACCTGTTTGGAAAATTGGGATCAGTTCTTCTCTTTCCTCCCATATCTCCAACTCCTCTAACAGACAACTTGCAAATATTTTCGCATCTACGTCTGTGAGGGTTATTAGTCTGTAATTTGCGGGGTTGTCCTGAGGCCCATTTTTATAAATCGGCTGAATAATACTACCCTTCGATGACTCCGGGATACAACCTGACTTAAGTATATCATTAAAAAGGGACGTCAATAACTCTGGCCAATACTTAATTTTAGCTTTAAAAATGGCATTCGGAATCCCATTAGGGCCAGGTGCACCATTTGATCTCAATTTAAATAAAACTTTTTTAACTTTCTCTACCGACCATAATTCAGTATCAATAGAGTCTGAAAAACAGCCGTTACTAAAAGGGACTTACCCCTCTATTGGGTCCCTATTACTATTGTGGGTAACACATTCAACCAACTCGGTCGAATTTCTTATGGGACTTATTTTCATATTAAAATAGTTTATCCAACTTAATTCATCTATATAGGCACTTGTGTTTCTAAAATTTCCATTTTCTAAATTGTTAATAATGTCCCAAAACAGATGCAGATCCTTAGATTTACATGCATAATGAAGTTTGGCCCAGATCTCTTCATAATACACTTGTTTAGCCCTCCAAATTTCTTTTTTATAGCCCCTCTTTAAGTCTCTGATTTTAGTTGACATTAAAAAGTAAGATGACCCTTTTGCTTTTCTATACAAAGCTCTTATAGTTTTATTAAATGAGCGTTTCAAGTCTAGTAAGCGGTGGGAATACCAACCTGGGTTCTTAGGATTCAAAATTGCCCCCCCAGATGGAATTTATTCAATAAAGAGTCACATAAGGTGGGCCAAAGAGCAACCATAGCTGTTCCTTCAGAGTAGGGTGCCCTTGCATCAAGAATTAATAGGGAGAGAAAATCAATAATATCTTTCTCTGTTTTCTCACTCCATATTAACCTCTTTAGGTTAAATGCAGCCGGGGCTGTTCTTAATATTCTATTTTCTGCTAGATACACGAACGGTAGACTAATCGTCATAACTTGTGGATTATGGTCACTCTCAATCCTTTGAACCACCTCGTAACTTTGGACTGATTCTGAGAGCTTATCTGACAGTATTGTGTAGTCAATTATAGATGGACAATCTGTTTTATTAAATGTTGGTAAGTGCTCTCTATCATACAAAATTGTTAGGTTGTATTTGGTAAATTCACAATTGGACCAATGGGCTAATAAATCTGAATAAGGTTCCCGCTTTTTATATGATAAAAGATGAGTGTTAAAATCACCAGAGATGATCATCTGTGCATCCCTATGATCATAATATAGCACTTTCACCATTTCCCATAACTGGGTAACTTGAGTTGCTCGGACCTTTTTTTTCGAACTTAAATACACATTTTAAATAATCAATGATTGACTGGCTAATGCACAGGATCCATTTTACTTGAAGATCTATCACGTAATGTTCAACCTTAAGACTTAAAGAAACATATATTGAAAGTCCACCACTTGGTCGGCCAAATGCTGCATCCTTACTTGTGGCATTCAAATATTCGTAGTAACCGATCAGTGGAGTACTAATCAAATTCCATGTTTCTTGCAAAATTAATATATCAAACAATTTTAAAAAACCTACAACATTTGCATCCACTATAAGTGTGGTTAGGACTCCCAGCAGTGCCCAGACATAGGAGGGGTGGGTGCACAGGACTCCCATCAGTGCCCAGACATAGGAGGGGTGGGTGGATAGGACCCCCAGCAGTGCCCAGACATAGCAGGGGTGGATTCACAGGACTCCCAGCAGTGCCCAGACATGGGAGTGGTGAGTGGTTAGGACTCCCATCAGTGCCCAGACATGGGAGGGATGGGTGGTTAGGACTCCCAGCAGTGCCCAGACATAGGAGGGGTGGGTAGATAGGCCTCCCAGCAGTGCCCAGACATAGGAGGGGTGGGTACAGAGGACTACCAGCAGTGCCCAGACACAGGAGGGGTGGGTGCACAGGACTCCCAGGAGTGCCCAGACATAGGAGGGGTGGGTGGATAGGACCCTCAGCAGTGCCCACACATAGGAGGGGTGGGTGGATAGGACTCCCAGAAGTGGCCAGACATAGGAGGGGTGGGTGGATAGGACCCCCAGCAGTGCCCAGGCATGGGAGGGGTGGGTGGACAGGACTACCAGCAGTGCCCAACAGTACGGGGGTGGGTGCAGAGGACTCCCAGCAGTGCCCAACAGTATGGGGGTGGGTGCAGAGAACTCACAGCAGTGCTCAGTGAAAGGGGGGTGCATTATCATCATCATTCAACAACTACTTGTGTGTATGTTTACAGCCCAACCTGTGACAGTCCTGATAGTGCCATAGCAAGACATCACTAACAGCAGTGTCCCACTCCAAGGAGGTTTTCTACCTTTCACACACTGTGTGACACACCACATGTGGGTGTGATGTCACATCACACATGCTGATCCACCCATGGAGGTTGCAGGCAACCTACACACCCTACTATCATGACTCTGTAGTGTATAGTCATGTAACAGCCCACCAAACAAATAGAGCACAAATGATTAACACACTGTCATATATATCCCGGACATGATATGAATGTCCAGGTGGTGAAACATGTATTCTTTCATGAAAGGAACTGGGTTGAAACACCTTAGATACAAAGCAATAAATCATGAGTTGTGTGCACCAACCCCCAGCATTACAAATCCAAACATAAGGGTAAGGCTGTGACCATATATATCTGCATAGTGTGAAAAAGTCAGATGGTGTCCATGATGGCATTACTACATACTACAAACACAAGTACAGTGAGTAGCATGGATAGCATAGACCAATGAGCACAACTCATCTGTGAGCAGGCATGGCCATTGCTGAAGGGAATGTCCAAAAAAAGAAGGAACTCTGCACAAAAGTACCCACAACAATGGTGCAACTGTATGTAGTGAAGATCTCATGTGTCACTGAGGAAGGGACACTCTTCTGGACAATGTCTGTATGCAAACTGCACACACGCAAATCAAGTTAATTTGCTGCAACATTCGGATGGCACAGAGATACCATGGTCCACCTCATTACCATCAGAAAATAGATATCTTTCCCAATACTTAAACATTAACATTACAACAACTCCTAGGCAGACAGCACCTAAAGCAAGTACCTGAAATGCAATAGTTCTAAATGGAAAAAAAGCTTTATTCAGCTCCAAACTGAAAATTAGATCATAAATGAGTCCAGGCTCAAAGAAGGCCAATGGCCAGTTCATAATATTGTCTCTTTTGGTGGTATGTTGGGGAGGTTGTCACCCCCAAACTTGCCTGCACATGTTGGACTTGAAGGTTTGTGGACCCATGGGGGCATCATCTGGGTCAGTTACCGGCACCGCAGGGACAGAAGAGGGAAGGGTAGGTGTTGTGGGTGCAGGGGGGAGGAATCCTCCTCAGTGGCTGCTGCAGTGCAAAAGGTGGCAACATATTCTGCACTGCACACTGCTGCCAGTTCTGACAGCCCACCACCTGGACCCGGGGACACAATGGGAGTGGAGGTAGAAGGATGTTAGTATGGTGTAGTGTGTCTGTGTCTGTGTGACTGCTGTCTGTCCCCAGTCCCTGTGGGTGTGCCTACATCCCCCCTGAGATTGGGTGCCTGGAGAACTGCGCCTAGACTTCCGTGGTGGTGTGCTGGGTGTCTCTGGTGATGTGCGTGCTCTGGTGTGTCTGCGTGTTTTGTGGACAGGTATGGGAGAGGGGATGTGAATGGGTCCGAAGGAGTTGGGGGATGGACTGCTGCTGGAGGGCAACTGCTGCCGTCAGTGTGGAGTCTATGGACGGTAGACTCCGACGTTGGTCAGACATGTTAGCTGACATGCCCTCCATGAATGACAACAACTGTGTCATGATCTGAGTTTGGCCATGGAGGTCAGTCAGCATTGATGTCTGACCAACAAGATTCTACCAGAGTAGGTCCATAGACTCAGCACCGAGGGCAGCAGGGGAGACAGGGGCAGGGGCTGCAGTGCCGGGGACGAAGGAGACACGGGGGCAGCACGGACAGAAGGGACACTAGCAACTGGGAGGGTGGAGATGGGTCTGGAGGAGGTGGGGACAGACACAGGGATGGAAGCTGCTGTCGCTGCGTATTCCCCCTCCTCCTGGGAGTCAGAAGCCAAGCCGTCTGCATTGTAAGAGCTGTCAGCTTCCAAAGGTTTGGCCACCTGACTCCCCTCACCCTCCGTGCCACTGCCTGCCTCCAACTCCTCTGCGCAGGTGGCACTGTGGCTGGGTCCCTCCTCCTGGTCCGTGCTCATGTCTCATCCGGTTTCGGTTGATGATGCTGTTGGCAAGGAGAAGAAACAAAAATGCATCAGCCACCTGTACACATCTGACACATGACCAGAAAATCATTTGTGCACATAGCAAATCCTGGCATGCATCTTGAGTAGCAGCCACATTACTCAGCACATATTTTGGACTAGTACTGCACAGTTGGGATAGACACAATGCTATTTGAACCCAAGGATCCAAATAACTGACCAGGCCACAACTTGAGTGAGAGTCACACTGAGGAGGGTCCGTTTGTGTACATGAGAGCTCATCTATACAATGAAGTTATGCCACCTCAAGTTAAGAAATAAATGAACCGTTGTGTTGGCCCTCAGGGCAAAGTAACACAGCTCACCCCCCAAAGTTACACCAACAGAGAGCCCAGGAAGTACTCTTTGGTTAGAAGTAATGTCTTAAAATATTGGCATATTGGGACTCTGCATACTTCACATAATCAACATGTATTGCATGTTCTAAATATCCATTGTGTGAACATAACACATATGTGCCTGCATGAAAGAACGCCCACAAGGAAATGCACACAAACAACATAGACACATTTTTGGATACAGCTTGCACACTTCAAGATGAAGCACTGTTAGAAACAAATGGCATGGACCATATACCATATACATGGTCCAAATGAAGTCTTGATGGATTGACACACATTAGTCTGTACAATTGACAACAAAGGAGTCTCAAGCACTCAAGACCACTGTGGGGACATGTCTATGTAGATCAAGGCACACCATTAACCACTAACACTGGCCTCAATCAAAACCTGCAAGCTTATTCAAAAACATTGCACATGTTGTGTGCTGTACACTACCTTGTAACACAACTATAATGCAGACACAGAAGTGTTACCTACACAATCAGTCATATGCACACATTCCAAACCTTAACCACTCTCAACAAGTTTTGGGAGTGCCAAGGTACATCCTCTGTGAGATCAGTACAAATCTGTCACTCCTCACAGGGGCATCTATCACCACATCATACAGTTGCTAGCATATAACACACACTGGCTGTAATGTGAAGTTGAACACATGTCCAGAATCTGGACAATGCTTAAGCTAATGTGTCTCCAATAGTGAGCATGAATATCATTGCTTCATTGTATACACACCCTTAACCACATGGGAAATGTGAGCACTGTAGTGTGTGCAATAAGACCAAACAGCTTAGCACCACAACTACATACATGTAGCAAATATCGTTGAGGCACAATCATCTCTGTGAGCAAACAACATAGCCTGTAAAGCCCCCAATGACAGCAATGTCCAACACCACAGGGTAAGTGCATGGTGATAACTCTACCTTACAAATTACATCCAACGCTCACAACTGACAAGGACAAACAGGCTGGCCCATCACACCTCTCCTGCACAACACCACCATAACTCCGTTAATGTGATTGAAACAGCGCAAGATTTAAGATCTCTGAAGCAGGGTATCTAAAACTGTGCTGCAACTATAGTAAAAGTAAAGCAAGGTCACCTTGTGTGGCAGCCTATCCATATTACTCACAAACAAACTGCAACACATTCCTGGGAATAGGCACACAGGCACTGCCCAGTGTGAGTATGCCCAACACAAATCTTGTATCCATGGACACTGTGCACATGCAGCTAACACGTGATAAATTCAAAGTATGGCAGGGACCAATGCCACTGAGGCACACCCATGCTGAACACACATAGAATGGACACAGTGTCGGATGACACACATGATTAGGAGAACAGGGTGTTGCAGGGGACTGTAGTGGGCACACAGATCCTTGGGTCTAGAAATAGCTGACTGTGTCCTAATTAACCGTCTTTTCACTATGCATATCTTGCAAATGACGTACATCATGTATGAGTACGCAACATGTGACATGCATGCTGCTAGGGTGTGCATATTCAAAATTACACTCCCATGTTGAGATTCATGATCAGTGCTAACAAATATGAATGCCAAACACAGTGCACAGGTCGTGGCACAGGCAAGGTACCAACACATGTCACAGACCTCCCTCACACATGATGCGCAAATCAATGTGCAGTCCAATTACCTTGCATCCTAGAAGTACATGTGCAATTACTGGAGCACAAACCAGGGGACACATGTGGAGGAGGGGAAGGGATGGAAAAGAGCAACAGCTGAATATGGTGAGTTCATACTACAATGCACAAACAGCCTTTCTGACCAGACCCCACAACAGTGGGAGTGCCTCCAGGCATCAGAGCACCTCAAGTAGCATGTGACACACAACACTACAAACAGACACATACCTACCCCCTCCTTGCTGCTGTCCATCCTGCAACTGCCTATGGAGGTCTGGGAAGACCACTTCCAGGACCCGGAGCATGTGGGGGGTGAGTTGACGGCTGCCGCCATGCCGGGGTGGAGCTTCCAGCTTTAGCTGGAGCTAGGCGATACGCCGGGTCCAGCACCGGATGTCCTGCCACCGCTTCCTGATATTGATGAGGCGACGGCGAGGGCCCCCCAAAGACCTGACAGCCCTGGTGATGGCTGACCATATCTCCCCCTTCTCATAGGCAGTTACCTGTCAGGAAGATAAAGTGAAACAACATCAGTACACCTGCTCCATGTCTCAGTAACACACACTTGCACTACATTGATGATGTGAACAGGGCATAGGATGCAGACAGGACTTGCATCATTGTCAATGTGAATTTGGCCTGTGGGCAAACACAAATGCCCTACATGGCTTCTAAATGCAACAGATGGCATAAAGGGTGTAACACAGTGACTGATCATGGCACACACTGTACAACACATGCAAATGCAGGGTGTTGGACAGCACGGGACATGCTTTCACATATCCCACTACACCTACGAACCCTAAGCAGACCACACATACACACCCTGGCACAGATCACTCGCCTGTCAGTATCAACAGTGTATACAACCCTCCCTTTGCACATGTCACACTTGACAAAGAGGTGCCACAGGTGTTGGGCTTACTGTGCAAGACATGCACACAACACTGCATACTTGTCAAATCAGATGGGTACTGCTGCTGCATACGCCATGCAGCTGTGGTGCAAAACATCACATACACACTCAGCCAGTTGACAAGGAATATTCACACTCTTCAATGTCCATGAGTTAAAACACACCATTTGTACAGCATCGCCACAGCTCCCCAAGAAACATACACATCAGTGAGTACATTTAGCTGTCACTCTGGGCTGAACACTATTACAGGCCACTAAATTATGGCAAAGAAACATGCAAGGTGTGGCACAGCAGATAGTGTAAATCCATATGCATTGGAAGTCACAGTTAGCACAATGCAAGTAAGGAGTACACACACTTAAATTATAACATGCTCTGCATGGGATACACTACAATGTACACACCCGGCACTCACTGCCAAACCACATTGCATGTCTGTTTAACAATGACACAATGGCTGTAGTGACACTCACACAACAGGTGCACAGTCAGAGCTAGTGCTCATCACTCACCTGCTCCCCTGGACTCCCATACAGCTTGCTGTAGTTTGGTAGGAGGGCATCCAGCAGGGCCTGGTTCTCCTCACTGAATGCAGGTGCCCTCTCCATGGCCAGCAAAATCAGAGTCCAGGGAAAGCAGAGACAGCTGAAGTGTAGTCCACTCCAATGTTGTGCAGGCAAGTGCCCTCTCACAGCCATTTGCACCCTTAAATCTGTGCTGCTGAGGGGCTTTCAGTATCAGGAGTACAGTGTGATAGGCCATAATACTTGGCATCCTACGTTTCATCCAATCACTTTCAACCTAAGGCCCTGAAACACATTTGCATGGTTTAAAAATTGAGCAACAGTTCCACAACAAAATTGCAACATTGTATATTTTTGCCCAACTGACTTTTGCAGGACACCTGTAGCACACACTCAAATCTCAGTATTCATGACAACCAGCCTGCATTGTGTATGCCACTTTTTTAATGGTGAAACGTCCCGCACATACACACGCAAGCTCGGGGTACGGGTCGCTCGCGTATGGCACATTCACAGTAGTGAAACGTCCCGCACACACACACATAAGCTCGGGGTACGGGTCGCTGGCGTATGCCACCATTACAATAGTGAAACGTCATGCACACACAAGCTCGGGGTACGGGCCGCTCGCGTATGGCACATTCACAGTAGTAAAACGTCACGCACACACACACGCAAGCTCGGGGTACGGGGCGCTGACGTATGCCACCATTACAATAGTGAAACGTCACGCACACACACACGCAAGCTCAGGGTACGGGTCGCTTGCGTATGGCACATTCACAGTAGTGAAACATCACGCACATACACACGCAAGCTCGGGGTACGGATCGCTCGCGTATGTCACCATTACAATAGTGAAACGCCACGCACACACACACGCAAGCTCGGGGTACGGGTCGCTCGCGTATGCCACCATTACAATAGTGAAACGTCGCGCACACACACACGCAAGCTCGGGGTATGGGTCGCTCGCGTATTCCACCATTACAATAGTGAAACGTCACGCACACGCAAGCTCGGGGTATGGGTCGCTCGCGTATGGCACATTCACAGTAGTGAAATGTCCCGCACACACACACACGCAAGCTCGGGGTACGGGTCGCTCGCGTATGCCACCATTACAATAGTGAAACATCAGCACACATGGCAGTGATGTAGTTGTACAGTTCACAGAATGATGTCTATCTAGTTCTTGTCATTGCATACTTACATGAGCGTGCCCTAGGTGTCCCAGGTACTGATGTAGCACAGGCTATCAAATCACGTTGCACAATCGATGTGTGATGACCTGTTGACACATGTGATGTGTGTTATGGGGCATTATGTGTTACACATCACCTTTACACTAGTCCCATTTGTATCATCATGCCCATGTTGTCATGCACATCAACACTTGGATGGCACAGTCATCACTATGGGCACCGGTCTCATGATGCCAGTGACTGTGGCACTTTCGCACTTGACTATTTGACGCTCATCAGGTCCCGTATGTGACAATTTACTGTGTGTGTCATTGTAAAGATAGAATTTGCTGTTTGTGTCCTGTTAAATGCATCAGCTGTTGGTGCATCTATTATGGGTGTGTGTTGTGACTGAAATAGTTTCACAGGTACGCACACCATGCCACATGTGCTTTGGCAATGGCTTTTGTGTCTGATGGCATCATACATCATTGATCACCATGGATACATGACTTCATCGTGACAATAGCTGTGGTGTTGCGTTGTCACATACACACCGTTATTAGCAAGTTCTAGGATATGTCTAATAGATATTCCTTGTAACCAGGCTCTGTGCCTTGCAGTCAGCTATCTGTATGGGATGACAACCTTCTAATGCAGATCTGGTGACGTGTGTCACTCCTGTGTCACTCCTGTGATATCTTGCTCTGCTCACTCAGAGCAGCCCAGCAGCTCTATTGTGTGCATGTAATTTTGTGGTCAAAAACAACATATGTGTCTGGGTTTTGTTTGTAGTGCCAGGAAGCTGGCATATGTGTCCAGGATGTATTGCATACACCCCATAGTAATTTGATGTGTAGTAGCAGTGTTGCATGTGCCATGTACATTGGACTAGTTGTTGTCTGACAGTTGTTATCCATTCTTCCCAAATATGTCCTGCAGGGCACCCCCTCTACCAGGGCTTTTCCCGTCTCTGAGACCATGAGGGAACGTGATTGCATCAGACGGCACAGATTCAATAGTGTTATGATTCAGAACTTGACGGACAGGCTGGAACCACAACTCCAACCGCAACACTAGTATCCAACTGCGCTGACACCAAAGCTAAAGGTGATGGCAGCCCTACTTTTTTTGCCACAGGTACGTTTCAATATACCATTGCAGATGTGGGGGGTATGTCCCAAGCTATGTTCAGCCGTTTTCCACGTGATGTGTTAGCTGCCATGTTAGAGCACATTGATGAATTCATCAAATTTCCAAGACCTGAAGAGTTAACAGATATAAAGGGTGAATTCTATGCCCATGGGGGGATGCCACATGTAATTGGGTCCATTGATGGTACACATGTGGCTTTGGTGCCACCACAGGCTCAGGAGCAGGCCTACCGCAATAGGAAACATTACCACTCAATAAATGCCCTGGTGGTGTGACTTGCTAATATGATGATTTCCCATATTTGTGCACGTTTTTCAGGATTGTGCCATGATGCATTCATCATGAGGCGTAGCAGGGTACCACAGATAATGCTGCAGCTGCGCAATGAGCAGGCATGTCTTGTTGGTGGGTATACTCTGTTTGTCCTGTATGTTTCATTTCTTGTTTGCTCTGACAGAATGACATTAGCCAAATTATAATTATATTTTTAGGAGACGCGGGATATCCCAACATGCCGTGGCTCATGACACTGCTCCGCAACCCAAGAACAGCTGCAGACCAGCGGTACAACAATGCACACTGACAGACCGGGCGAGTGATAGAGCGTACTTTTGGACTCCTGAAGAGACGATTCCGGTGCCTTGATAAGACTGGCGGATCCCTCCCCTACGCCCCAGTCAAGGTGTGTAACATCTTCATTGTGTGCTGCATGCTGCACAACATGGCAGTTGAGAAGGCCGTGCCACTCTACCTGGATCCTTACGAGCTGGAACATCCACCCATTGAGGATGCCGGCCTTGGCCACCCCTTCTATGTCTGGGCACTGCTGGGAGCCCTGTGCACCCACCCCTCCTATGTCTGGGTACTGCTGGGAGTCCAGTGCACCCACCCCTCCTATGTCTGGGCACTGCTGGGAGTCCTAACCACCCACCCATCCCATGTCTGGGCACTGCTGGGAGTCCTAAACACCCACCCTTCCTATATCTGGGCACTTCTGGGAGTCCTAACCACCCACCCATTCCATGTCTGGGCACTCCTGGGAGTCCTAAACACCCACCCCTCCCATGTCTGGGCACTCTCTGGGAGTCCTATCCACCCACCCCTCCTATGTCTGGGCACTTCTGGGAGTCCTATCCACCCACCCCTCCTATGTCTGGGCACTGCTGGAAGTCCTAACCATCCACCCCTCCCATGTCTGGGCACTTCTGGGAGTCCTATCTACCCACCCCTCCTATGTCTGGGCATTTCTGGGAGTCCTATGCACCCACCCCTCATATGTGTGGCCTATGCTGGGAGTTCTCCCATGTTACATGAGTTGTTTGTATATTCACCAGGCTCCACGACTCATTCAATTCCATGTACTCCCACTGGTGGCAGCAGGGCCATGACCTTCTCCTCCCAGGGCTGGTACTGTACTGGTCTGCGGGGACCATCACCTCCAGTGGACTGGCTTTGGGCGTAGTCCTCGTCCATCTTCCGCTTGACCAACCTCCGCAGTTCATACCACCTGCCTGGCAAACTGTCCTGGTGCGCCTGATGGGTGCAACAGCCTTGACCTTATTGACGATCCTCTCCCACATTTGTGTTTTCTCAGCTATGCTGGTCTGTCTGACCAATGCGCCAAACAGCTGTGGCTCGACTCTGATGACCTCATCTACAAGGATCTCCATCTCCTGGTTTGTGAACGTTGGATTCTTTGGTCTTGACATGTTGTGGGGTGAATGTGTTTGGGGGATGAGGGTGTGTATGGATGGGGGGTGTGGGTCTGAATGCGAAGAGGGGGTGTGGGTCTGAATGTGATTGGTGGTATGTGTGAAGGTGGATGCTGCAGTTGTTGGTGTGTTTTCAGTCTCTAGGTAAATGTGTATGTTGCAAAGGATGCTGGTTTGTGTGTGTATGGGCCCTATTTATTGGTCCATTTGTGGGTGTGGCTTAGTTTGCATTTTTGGTGGGTGTGTTATAAGGGGTAGGTCTGTTTTTGGCCCTCTGTTTTTCAGTTTGGTTGTGGACAGGACTTTGTTTTGCAATGGTTTGTACACAGGAGATATGTTTTGTGGTGTTGTGCGACTCGTTTTCAGACTCCTTGTGCTGTTTTAGGGGTACGCGTTGAGTTTTTTTGTGGGGGGGATTTGTTGCGTTTAGTGTGTAGCTCTCTCATACGCGACGTATTTAGTGGGTACTCGTGGGGTTCTTTGAGGGGGTCGTTTTTGTACTGTATTGTGTGGCTATCTCATACGTGACGTATTTTGGCGGGTACGCTTGGTGTTCGTTAAGGGGGTGTCGTTTTCGTACTGTATTGTTTGGCTCTCTCATACGTGACGTATTTACGGGGCACGCGTGCGCTTCGTTGATGGGGGTTCATTTCGTACTTTATTGTGTGGCTCTCTCATACGCGACATTTTCGCAGGGTACGCGTGCGCTTCGTTGAGGGGGGTTCGCTTTTTCTTTGATTGTGTGGGTCGCTTATATGCGATGTTTTCCATACAAATCGCACTTCATACACGACAGCGTTTTCCCGTACGAATGGCGTTCACGGTCTCCGGTCCAGATCGTACTTGGCAGGTCGTACGGCATGTTTACAAATCGTACGGTTCACTAGCCGAGTCCGTGTCGTACGGTTCTTCGCTTGTTTTTCGTACGGTTCGTAAACATTCGTACGGAATCTTTGTAAACGGATCGTACTACGCAATTCGGGCGTTTTTTTATGAATCGTACGGAAATGGCTACAAATACGAATCGTAGGACGGTTTTATTTCCCAAATCGGAATCGACCCCTCAGTGTTCGGCGGCCTGCCTCTCATTTTGGGACTCGTAGCAGGGATACTATTTTTATTCCTCCAGCTCCATTATGGCAAATCCTGCCACCAGCGATACCCAAGTCAACATGGAAAATGCGCTCCAGGCCATAAGGTATTGTGAGAGAATAACACAGATCCTTGGCTTGGCTCGTTTGAGAGATCTGAATACCACATGATTCCTGTCATTCAGACCAATCTGGCAAGATTGCATCTTACCTGTTCTACGATGCCTGCTTTGTGGAGAGGAATGCGTGTAGGATATCTGTCTAACATGAATGTATGATGATACAACGCATGCTTTCACAACGCATGCCATTACAACGCATTTTTCACAACGCGAATACTATTACAACTAATGTCATTACTACGCAAACCATTACTACGGAAATTAATTCAAATACATTAAAAATGCCATCACAGCGCAAAACAATACTACGCATACCATTACATCGCCCCAAAAAAATATTTTCAAATACATTTTGTAAACTAACTCCTGGCCTGTGATGCAGAGAAAATAGGGGTTTTGGGTGGGTAAGTGTATTAAAACGAGGAACCCAACTGACCACATATTTTTGTGAAAACGTGTAATGTTAACAAAATAAATACTCAGGTATTAAAATTAATACTCGAGTATTGTTCAAGTAACAAACAAGTAGTGAAAAAATGATTAATAAACACAGACTACGCAAACAAACTTACAATAAAATTCAAAGAATAAAAAAACGCAGAAAACATAATCCAAAGATAAAAAGAAACGAAGTACTTTAAAACGATCCACCATTTTATGACCTTGCTCACGCCGTAGTCCTACAACAATTTTCATGAAATGAAATAGAACTCTAAGCAAACAAAATGGAGGAGTAAACTCAAATGAAGACATTAAACAGACACTTTTTTTACCAATAAATTAAATTATACGTTCTCACATCAAACAAATCCCACAAAAAAAAGATTAACATTGAATATTTTAATGGAAATAATGGTGTAACACACAAAAAAGTATAAATTCAGCTGAGCCACCATTTTGAACTCAGTGGTCAGAAGACTATGAGCGAGAGCAGACATAATTTACGCTACTGGCAAAGCACCCACAGAGATAATACAGTGCAATTAACTTTCAACTTTTCACCAAAAACAAGTAAGGAAGATATATTTAACTAATATTATTATCTCAAAAAGGAACCTATTTAAAAAAAAGATATTATTGATTAAAAATTATTTTTCAGTTGTAGTAAAACTTGGCAGTGAATTAATTAACATGCCGAACATTTTAAAGAAATAGAGGACAATTAAAGTAAGTGAATTAATGATAGAAATTATGTATTTTAATACCGTAAAAAATACAAATTGTTACATTAAAAGAAGGAATGTTTTCTCTAGGAATTTTCAAAAGGAGTTTTAATCAGATAACAAATGATCAACCCAAAATATAATCTATTTATAAATATAAGATATTAAAAAGCAATGAATGCAATTTTGTGAAACAACTTACAATTTCTATGAAGCTTGATAAGCATTTAAATAAACCATTTTAAAAATCCTAGAACTAGGGAAAGAACATTTAGAAAATCAACAACCTATATATTGTATATTATTCCACAGATATCTACAGAAACATCACAGGTGAAACAACCAAGAAGAAACAAGCAACAGAAGACCAACTTCATTAAAAAAAAACACGATTTTCCAAACATTTTTTAAACAATAAGTAAAGGTAAATATATTTCTGAAAATATTTTGAAAAAAAAAATGAAACCCCTTTTCACCAGATAGAGTAACACCTGTAAATGAAATGTGAAGAACCTTTTGTAAATTTAAAAAATATGAAAAACATTTTCATTGCAAAATTGCAATTTTTAAAAAACTGTCATGCATTATAACCATGAAATACAGCAATTTTTGTAAATCCTAAAAATAGTGAATTAATAAGAAAAACAACAGCCTATTTATTTTGTATTCTACAACAGATATCTACTACAACATCTCAGCTAGAGCAACTCAGAAAAAGCAACCAGCAGAAGACCAACTTCATAAAAAAATCACCAGCATCAAAACATTGAAAAACCAAAAGTAAAGGTGAATAACATTCTATAAAATAAATGAACTCTTTTTCACTAGATAGAGTAACACCTGTAAATGAAAATTGAACTGCCTTTTGTGTATTACAAAAATATTAGAAATATTTTCATGCCATAAATGCTTTTTAAACAAAACTGTCATGCCTTCTAACCATGTAATACAGCACTTTTTCAAATCCTATAAAGAGGGAAATAATATTATGAAAATCAACAGTCTATATATTTTTTATTCTAAACCAGATCTCTAACAAAACATCTCAGCTGGAGCAACCATGAAAAAACAACCAGCAGAAGACCAACTTCATAATGATATCCACCTTCTTCAAAACATCCAAAAATAAAATTACAAGGTAAATATATTAGTGCAAACTGAGTAAAAAAAAATAACCACTTTTTCTAAAGATAGAGTAACATTACAAATTATATAAAAGGTCAAGTTAATCAAATGAAATTGCAAACTGATGAAAAAAATCAAATAATAATAATTCAAACCTTATTTTTCTTTATTTCTTATCATTTCAGAAAATGTCAACAAATAAAACAGCACACTACATTACCTCCAGCAAAAGAAACCGTCTTCTTCAACGTGCAGGGTACATTAATTGCAAGGAGAGCATAACAGAACCAAGGAGACATTGGAGGTGTGTGCAATACTACTCATCCCATTGCAAAGGCAGAGCGGTTACTCTGGGTGACACCGTTTTTAAAACATCTGAGCATAACCACTCTGCCTCTGCAATGGAGATTGAAGTAAGAGAAACAATAAATGAAATGAAGGATATTTATTGCAAGCACCTCCAATGACTCCTCTGGTTCTATTTTGAGGGAGGTTGCTCAGCATGTCCCTAGTCATGTTGCTAGCAGTATGCCCATCATACCCAATTTGAGATGAATTATTCAATGTAAAAAACAGGCAAGTAACCCACAAAGAGTTACACCATAAACATTCTCTGATATTCTAATTCCACCTGAACTCTCTGCTTCTATATCTAACAAACCTTTCATCCTGCATGACAACCAAAACCCTCAAAAACTAATAATTATCTTTAGCACACCCCGTAATCTAGCCAAGTTAGAGAATAGTGAAACTTGGATGATGGATGGGACATTTAAAAGCACGCCCCATCCATTCATCCAAATATACACTATTCATGCAAAAATTAACAATACAATAGTCTCCTTAGTATGCAGTTTGCTACCTGATAAACAATCCACAACGTACACTGAACTTTTGTCAGTGATTAAATCTAAAACATCAAACAGAAGTCCTAGGAAAATAATAATTGATTTTGAATTTGCAATGATAAATGTTATTACAAAAACGTACACGGATAACTAAATTCAGGGATGTTTTTTTCCATTTTTCCAAGGCATTTTGGCGTAAAAAACATCCCTAGTTGTGGATTATGCATCAGATAGCAAACTGCAATTCGAATTAAAAAAACTAACAGCACTTTGCTTCGTTCCTCCTGAAAGTCTAGACGAGTACTACATTGCAATTACTGAATCAGACTTTTACACATCAAACGAAGAAAAATTGGCACCCTTACTAAATTATTTTGAAGACACATGGATTGGGCATCTAAGCAGGTCGGGTCGCAGGAGGAAGCCACGATTCCATGTAGAGTCGTGGAACTGCTACACGAGTTGCTTAGAAGGAGGAGCAAAGACAAACAATGCCATAGAGGAATGGCACAACTCCTTCAACCACACAATTGGAAAACCTCACGCTAACTTTTATCATTTTTTGGGAACTTGGAGGAAGGAGCAAAGTTTCCAAGAAATGAGAATGTTACAAGCATTAACAGGTAGTCTAAACCCAAGGATTTCTAAAAGATTAAAAGAAATTTCATAAAGACTATTGGGTGCATTACAACAATTTTTGTTGTGTGTGGCTTCAGACTACCTGTTGCTCACATACTACATTACTAACACTACCTACACCATTACTTTCCTGTTTTGCCCTAAATTAAATAAACAATGAAATTAAATTGAAATTTATATTATAATAACAAATAATAATATAATTTTTAAAAATAATAACAAGTGACCGACAACGGCATACTCTAGCAACACGATCGGTGACATGCTAAAAATATGATAATAACATAAAGATATATCTAAAGTAATCCTTTCGATAACTTCTAAACAACTTTCATATTATAAATAACGTTTTAAAAAACTTTCCTACCTGAGCACAGGTCTCCTTGCTTCTGCTCTGTCCATCGACGCTCCTCAATATGGCCGCGATGAATCACCTCTACGCGTATACGTCATCCGGAGCTATGAAAAAAGAAAAAGGACAATTTATTTTTGATTTAATATTAAAAGTAATATATGTTTTAAATCATTTTTTCTTTTTTTTTTCATTTTTTTTGTGAGTTCTCTGTATATTATTTTTTATTAAGAACCAGTATCAGCATAAGACAGTACACTTAGCATAAAGATTGAATAGAGTACATACATATAAGTTCAATAAAACAAAAATAAATAAAAGGAAATGATGTAACCAGTAACAGATATAATGTGCATAATTTAACAGGAAATCAAAAAGCAGAAAAGCAAATGTATTGATAGGGAATTGCAAAAAAGTAAAAGGAAATCATTAGATTCAGCCAATTCCACTAGGAAATTGTGGAAAAGTAAATTTTGCCATGTTCTGTGTCCCTACGTGTCATCCATCATATGTTATGTGTGCATGATTAAATATGCATATGCATTCCCTATGTTCGATTAATGACGCAATTACAGTTGTATCCACCTCTAGTATGCCAGTTTCCAGTCCTCGTGAATACTACGAATATCAGGCCTATGTAAAGTTACGTTGCCACGTTTCTCAGTGTGCACGTTATTTCATTGTAAAGTCCCCGTTTCTAGGCCTCAAAAGGGCCTGGACACCAGATTCAGCTCCTGTCTCCTGAAACTTCGCTGAGGAGCGATACAGCCCCCACCTGTTTCCTCGACCCTTCACTTACTTCCTGCCTTGCAGTGCCCGGTCCAGCCTGGCTCTGCCTCTGAGTCTGCCAAGAATATGTTATAGTTCCAGTTATCAGTTCAGTCCTCCTTCTCTGCATTCCTAAGCTACTGAACTGCATCAATAGTTTCCGTCATTGTCTAGCCTTCACGTCTCCACGTTAGAGAAATACTGCATTTAATGGTCATTTAATATTCTTCATCACGCACTACATGTAGAATAATGCATGGTCCAGTCTTAGAATCAAGTTAGCCTTTCCCCTCCTAACTTCTAGTTTATATCAACATGTTCTCTAAACATCAGATACTAGATACTGTTTAGGTACATGTCGCCCTGACTCTCCAGACTTCAGTCTCTGCTCCTAGCACAGAGTTCATAGCCCCCAGCTTCTCCTAGTGATACGTCATTGCTAGTTTGCGCGCACCATCAGGTTAGAGGTCCCGGCTCCTCAGGTAGCCCCCTCCATGGTTTCCGCCCCACTCATGACATATTCTGTTACGTTTGCATCACATGACTATGTATACGCCCTGTTACACCTCTTTTCACCCTTATCTTTCGCGACTGCTACGCGTCACACCTTCTGCTCCACCCACTGCTACGCCTATTTCAATGTAATGCTATGTGTTTGCGCTATGTATATATGCTCATGTACTGTTATTAAAAAATCATCCTTTTCCTTGTCCCGATCCTGACACCAGCAGCGCTGCTGGGCCCTGCCATCCTATTCCTATGCAGGTTGTCCTGTTCCTGTCCTTTATGCTGTAATAAACCTGCGAAACTCCTACTACCTCGAATCTTGACTCTTATTTATTGAGCTATCTGTTATTCATTTATACATTCAAAAATAGGGTATTATTTATTTATTTACCACATAATGGCGCCCGAACAGGGACTTGCCCTTTCCCCACGCGTCGGTGAAGCCACGCCGACCCCCTGACCCTCTGCAGCCGTGACGGAACCATACCGTGCACATGCAGATATTTCTGCTTCAAGTATCCCTCAGGCCTACGGAGGAGACGGAGGAGGCGGTCCAGCATCCAAACGAGACGGTGGAGGAACGCGGCGAGTCCCGACCAGAGCCCAAGCCGAGAGTCCAAGGTCCGAGGTATCCGGAGGTCCACCCGTAACTGAAGTCCGAAGTTCGTCGTCCGTCGTCGTAGCAGTCCAGTCCAGTCCGAGGCCTTCCGTTCTTGCTGCCCGGTGAGTACCATTACTGGGGTAGTATCTAGACAGGGTCAATCTAAATTGACTCTGGTCCGTGGGTTGGTGGTACACAGACTCACAAACGAAGTGTTCACCTAGGTGGATACGGGTCTTGATGCGTCCCTTTATGGGACCGGTATGTTCCGTACTGTTTCAGCAGTGCATCCAGTAACTCTAGTCTGTTCCGTTCTCGAGAAATTCTTGTGTTTCTGTTCTCAGTATTCCAGGTAATATTCTGTCCGAACTGTTATGTTATGATGTTGTTCAATGTATTTCCAATGTCGTGGTATGCCTGAATTGTTCTCCCAATTGTTATTGTTCCTCGTGTATTGTATTGTGTTCCGATTCAAGTTTACAATGTCTCTCTTTTCGAGATTACGTCAGTTAAAAACCAGAAAGGGTTTGTTAGAAGAAGCAGTTCCTGTTCCGCCGAGGGACAGTCCAGGTCACTTTATGTATCAGAAGCATGGCATAAGCGCCATATTGTATCTAGATTTATGGGTAGAGTATACCAAACAGTTAGAAGAAAAGTATAGATGGCCCGTATCGGGTACATGGGATGCCGAGTGCATCATGCGAGTAGAAGAAGCATTATGGAAAAAGAAAGCCAGACAGTCACAGAAAGATGCCATCGAGTTATGGCGTAAAGAATCTCATAAAAGAACCGAAAAAGAAATCAGAAAGTCAGAATTAAGTAGAGAATCCTTGGAACGAGCCCAAGAAAGGGAATTAATCGAGATTGGTGAACGAGTTAAAACTGAACAATCAGACAGACAGAGGCATGCCCTTAATAGGGGTATGTATCCTCTCTTTGCCGAGGGCTTGCCAAAAGCGACCCCAGAGGCATCCAGTAATTTCCCGCCACCGTTAGTTCCGACCAAGCTACGTCACAAACCAACCGCAGCTGATATTTTTATTTCGTCCTATTTGGACGACACAGTCCCAGAATATGCAAATCCTGTTCCTGCTCATCCAGTCCCTGTAAACCAGGCAATTCCTGCTCCTCCAGACACCGGAGTACCTGTCACGGTACCCCCGGTCCAGCCCACCATACAAGTCCAGCCCGCATTTCCATTTCCCACTCTGCCAGCACGAAAAGCATCAGTTGATGATTCTAGTCTAGGGGCCGCAGGAGGAGGTCCTCCTCGAACCCCGCCGCCACATAAGCGTTTAACGATAGCCGAATTACATGCACAAGCGTCACAGCGTACGCCCAGACATCAGACTGTAGCAGAAATAAGAAAATCCCTTGCCGAATGCGGCTATGATCCAGTCCCAGGCGAGGATAATATGGTTTTATATTCATTCCGCGTAAGAAAGGTGGCCGAGTATCTAGTCACCTTACCGAATATGAAAGAAGATCTAGACAGAATATATCGTTTCATCCGTACAGGGGATGATCCAGAAAGCATTAGCGAGGCCATGTCTCAAAGGAAAGCCGAGATCCAGCTCATGATATTAAAGTTTCTGATCAATTGTCTAATAAGAGAACAAGATTATCCGTCTAAAGATCAAGCCGAAATGAGAACCCTGACAAGGTGGAGTGATAATATAGCCGAGGGTAAGCACAAGACCGTCGGTGCTATGGAGAGTATGTACAAGAAAATCCGTAGAGAAATAATAAAGATACACGAACAACGTAAAGCAGCACAAGTAAGCGAGAAAGAAAGTAACTCTGATACTGAAGAGGTAGAGGACGAGAATCCCGCCAGAATAGCGTATGTAGGAAAACCTAGATTTCCAGATCGCCATTTACGCCTAGAACACAAGTCTATTTTTCATCATCCAGCACCAGAACAAGGTTCACTAGAACAAGTGTTTCAAGCTACCGATCACATTCTGAAATCACGAATCGGTTACAGTGAGTTAAGTACCATGCATGAACAAGAACTAGCCCGATCAGCAGTCCGATGGATTACTGATTCTATCACTTTTCCAGACGAAATAGTGGCACAAATGTTTCTGAAAATGCCCCCAGCCGAACAACGACTGGTGGGTATGTATATGATCCAGCACCTCATTACTCTGTATGAGGGTCAACATTCTGATCCAGGTCCGTTACATGATATCCTGAACGAGTTACTCCAGTATAGGTGGAGAGGTCTAGGTACCGATTTAATTAGTGTCATTCTAGAACAGCGCCACAAATATAGAACGTTTCTGAACCCGCATTTTGTTCATGTCTCACCCCCAGAAAGTAAACCATTTTACATGGAGAGACAGAATCCGTTACGAGAAGTCCACCCAGTCAGAGGAACGGGTGGCGAACTAGAACGAGTGTTTGTTTACACTCCGATTACAAAGATGGAACTCCTCGAGATGAAGAAATTAATTCCCTGTCATGACAAAGATCCAGCAGGGTTCCATAGAGAATTAAAAGACATGCTCCGTATGGGAGAATACACGTATCCGGATATAATTAAAATGTTAAAAGTTCTGCTGCCCGCAGGGGTGTATGAAAAGCTCAAGGAAAAAGAATGGGAGGTGGGAGAGAAAAAGATCGATTGGGCAGTTCTAGAAGCTGAAGACAAGGCACGAGTACCAGGTACCGGTCTTGGAGATAAATGTAAAGAATTACCGGAATTATTAATACAAGTTTTACCCAGATTATTGACAACTAGAAAAGAAGACTGGGATGCAATCTCAGCCTGTAAACAGAAGCAAGATGAGGATATTAGTGATTTTTATTCTAGATTTGAAAAATGTTTCAGCATTAACAGTGGCCTCAAGACAAGTAGTGAGTCATACCCTCACCTTTTTGTTACTAAATTAGTCGAGAATTCAAGTCCACAAATTAAAAATCGAGTTTTGAAAGTCGAAAGTACCTGGCAAGCTAATACCCCGTCCCAGATGTTGCAGATGCTCCAATACCATCAGAATAGAATCAGAGAAGAGCAAGAACACGAAAGAAAACGTATGAAAGACACGAAAATGAAAGTACTAGTTGCACAATCTGTTCCTCAAGACAGTCAGAAGAGGGGTCCGAATCAAGCCAGTCATCCTGCAGCTCCCGTTAAAGGGAACTGCAATTATTGTAAACAGCCAGGTCATTTTATAAATGAGTGTGCAGTTCTGAAACACAACATAGCTACTGGTAAGACTAAAGAAAGACCACGTCCGCCTAGACAAGAACAAGTTTCACAGATTCCTCAGCCACAGAATGCACAACAGACAGTTCCAGCACCGCAGCCTATTGCTGCAACACAGCACGTCACACAGCAGATGTACCAGTATGCACAGTCTGAGTATCCAGAGTACCAGCAGTATTCATGAAACAGCCTAGAGAGGGAGGTAGGCTTGCCTCTCATCGAGATACCTGTAGATCAAGAAGGTCCCTATGTTCATAGTCAAGTATTAGGGAAAGACAGAAAGTTTTTGGTTGATACAGGGGCAAGTAGGACCACAATTAGTCACGCCGAAGTTCCAGGGGCTCCGCTCTCAGGCTCAAGAAATGTTTCCCTTGGATTCTCAGGAAAACCTATCGTAAATGAGATTTCAAAGCCAGTTTCTCTAGAAGTAGGTCCATTGTCCCGCACTACTGATCTGTTACTTACTAAGTCATGTCCAGAAAACCTATTAGGCATTAAGACACTGAAAGAGTTAGGTGCAGTTATATGCTGTTCCCCAGAGGGAATACGATTGTTCCTACGTGACTTTAAGGGTCACTATGTATTACGAGACTTTGATTCAAGACTGTCTAATGTTCCGCAGCACTTATGGGCGCAAGGTCCAACTGATGTTGGTTATATGCAAATCACACCCTATCGTGTGACTCTCAAGCTAGGTGTAGTGTTACCACGAATCAGACAGTACAGATTGCCACCTGAGGCTGTAGCAGCCTTATCCAAAATTATTGACGAGCTTATTGCTCAAGGAGTGGTTGTAGAAACTGACTCCAACGTATGTAATTCTCCGATCATTCCAGTCATGAAACGTACTGATCCAAATGCACCCCCAGTATATCGATTAGTGATTGACCTACCAGAACTTAATAAATGTATTATTCCGCAGTACCCAGTCGTTCCAGATATCTCTTCCCTATTAACGGCCATTGATTCCGAAGCCACGTTCTTCACTGTCATAGACCTCAAGAACGCATTTTTCAGTGTTCCTATTCATCCAGACAGCCAGTTCCTTTTCGGATTTTGTTTAAATGGAAGGAGCTATATGTTCACACGAGCTCCTCAAGGTTTCACAGAAAGTCCTAGTATTTACAGTCAAGCACTCAAGAGACAACTTGACAACATTCACATGCCAACTGACACTGCCCTGCTCCAGTATGTCGATGATCTACTGATCACAGCCCGTTCTGAACGTGCTTGCGAGCAAGCATCCCTTACAGTCTTGTATTTCCTAGCCGAGATGGGGCACAAGGTGTCCCCTTCTAAGCTTCAATTCTGTGTCCAGCAAGTGGTCTACTTAGGACACTTACTGTCTAAGAGGGGTAGGCAGTTGACACCAGACCGTATCCAGTTAATAGCGAGTCTTCCTCAGCCCAAGACCCAGAAGGAGGTACGTGCTTTTATCGGCCTTACTTCTTATTGCAGACAATGGATTCCTCAGTATGCATTTCTAGCTAAGCCACTGATACAGTTAACGACACAGGAGGCAGCCGTATCGACTGTTCTCCCTTGGACATCTGAACATACACTTAGTTTCAATGAGTTAAAGAAAGCCCTATGCCAAGCTCCAGTTCTAGCTACACCGAACTACAGTAAGCCTTTTACACTTTTCGTTACTGAACGCGAAGGTACAGCATTATCTGTTCTCACACAAGATCAAGCAGGACAATACAAGCCCTGTGCTTATTTTTCGAGCACATTTGATCCTGTAGCCCAGGCTCTGCCTGCGTGCCTCAAGTCAGTTGCAGCCACAGCACTAGCTATCAGACAAAGTGATTCCATAGTCTTAGGACACTCCTTGACAGTACAAGTTCCACATTCCGTGGAAGTTCTTTTGAACCGAACACAAACTCAGCACTTGACAATTGCACGTTTAACAGGTTATGAATTGACACTGTTCCAGCCACACATAGAAATCAGACGCTGCAACATTTTAAATCCTGCTACACTGTTACCATCAGTTACTTCGAATTCTGCCACACATGATTGCGTGGAAGTAGTTAACATTACGACAAAACCAAGACAAGATCTGACAGATATTCCGTTATTAGATCCCGACCTGACACTTTATGTGGATGGTTCATGTATGAGAACTAGTACAGGAGAACTAGTCGCCGCGTATGCAGTGACTACTGACACTGAAGTAATAGAGACACACCGCATCGACACTCTGTCCGCTCAAGCAGCAGAGCTAGTTGCTCTGACCCAAGCCTGCATACACGCCAAGAACTTGAAAGTTAATGTTTACACAGATTCACGCTACGCATTTGGAGTTGTACACGACTTCGGAGTGCTCTGGCAGGAGAGAGGTTTCATGACTTCTCATGGAACCAAGATTCAGCATGGTCTCCTTATTCAAGCTCTGTTAGATGCCATACACTTACCGACATCTATCGCTATCATGAAATGCAAAGCACATACGAAAGTTACTGACATTATTTCCCAAGGTAATGATCTAGCAGATCGCACAGCCAAGCTCACAGCACAGACTCTAGACATTCCAGTTAACATGACACACACTCCAGATCCGATTACATGCATGACAGTTAAGGACCCTACACAAGATGTCATAGACATACAGTTACATGCTACTCCTGAAGAAATCAAGAAATGGTCCGAACAAGGAGGGGTCCAGACAGATCAAGGATGGTTAACGAAGGGTAGAGCCACATGGTTTCTCCCCGACTCTATGGTTCAAGTCATTATTAATACCGCACATAGTCCAGCACATCTAGGGGAAAAAGCTATGTTAGACAGTATCCAGAACATTTGGTTCAACAAGC
This sequence comes from Lissotriton helveticus, assembly GCF_964261635.1. Classification (NCBI taxonomy): domain Eukaryota; kingdom Metazoa; phylum Chordata; class Amphibia; order Caudata; family Salamandridae; genus Lissotriton; species Lissotriton helveticus. The sequence continues at coordinate 1,149,083,230 of NC_136057.1, forward strand.
ATTTACGAGCTGCAGCCAAGCAGAAAGTCCGTACCTGTATGATATGTTGTCAGTTTAATCCAGGTAAAAGTGTCCCGGTGGAACAAGGTGGATTCCAGCCCCCTGACCACCCTTTTGAAGTCCTCCAGATGGATTATATTCAGATGGAGCGATGTCGAGGTTTCAAGTATGTCCTTGTAGTTGTATGCGCTTTGTCCAGGTGGACAGAAGCATATCCAGTCCCAGATTACACAGCCGCGACCACTGCCAAGCAGTTGGTTCGTGAGTTCTTCCCTCGTTATGGACTCCCTAGAGTCGTATATTCTGACAACGGCCAGCCATTCTCATCTGAACTCATGAAGCATGTTTCCCTGTTGTTAGGGTACCAGTGGAAGTTTCATTGTGTACGCCATCCTGAAGCAGCCGGTCTCGTAGAGAGACATAACCAGACTCTGAAAATCCGTATCGCCAAAGTATGCAAAGAAAAAGGTGTGGACTGGCTAGTAGCTCTGCCAGTTGCTTTATTTTATATGCGCATGGTCGCACATTCCAGATCAGGTCTGTCCCCGTATGAGGTCGTTTTCGGCCGCCCCCCAAATATGTGGGGTACTCCTAGACCCCGAAGTATTACCGATGTTTCAAGTAATATGCTGACAGATTACCTAGCTTCCTTGATGTCTGCCCTCAACTCATGTCGTTCACAGGTTGCCGCCGCATTTCCAGACAATACCGAGGTGGCACCGCACGAAATCGTTCCAGGATCCATGGTGATGGTCAGGAATTTTGACAGATCAAGTCCGCTGGAGCCTATTTGGAAAGAGCCCCGACAGGTCCTCCTCACCACCCGTACAGCCGTGAAGTTGGAGGGTCGCAAAGGCTGGGTGCACCTTTCTCATATTAAACTTTTTAATGGACTGAAACCCGTCTTAAAGAACATTTCCCAGGATTTGAAGGATTGCCAAAATATTGTTCTCAAGGACTGTCCCGCAAAAGACATTGCTACAACCCCTCCCCTGTTAGAGAAAACTCCGCAACAGGAGTATAAGTTAAAACTCCGGTCTAGTAAAATAAGTCAGTCAGTTTGATTGTCTAAGTCCTCCCCTAGGTGAAACGGTTAGACTGTTTCTGACATGTATAAAATAGACCCCCATAGTGAGAGAGTCAGTCAAAACTCAATCCGATGTATCGTTTTTCTATGTTTCATATTGTTTCTCAGCATTATGATTTCCTGCACCAGTTATGCATTTTACTTGTATTTCCCAGTTCTTCATGTAAATAAGTCTGCTAATGCTACAGTAGAGCATATGTTTAGTGATCTGCCTCCTCATGAACTCTCTTACCGCCTCGCTATGCGAAATAACTCATTCATCCGTATGTTACATTACTCACACCAGACCAGCAATGCCACTAATTGTTGGGTGTGTGGTCGACTCCCCCCTTTCCAGACCCCGAATGGAGTTCTGCCACTTTTTCCTTATCCATTTTCACATAATGGTTCGTGTGGAGCATGGTCCACGTTAACGTCATCCTCAACAGATATGTCTTTTCTTAACAGTACATGTTTTCCAGACAAGCAAGGTCTCCCCCACAGAACAGGGTTAGATCTAGAAAATGAAGTGTATAATTTAGGTAATTATTCGTCGAATTTCATGGTCCTGAATGTTCAGTCTGATTCCACTCCAGACTTACCTGCTATTTCAGTACTGCCAGTCAGAGGTGAATTATGTGTCCGAAATAATGGTTCCGTACATGTAGGAGACAGTGATTGTACTACTATTGTCAAGTATAGTGACAGTGGGAAATCTATTTTTAAAGCTTCACGTCATTCTTATTTTATTTGTGGTCAAACTGCATATGTTCGTCTGCCCCTCGATTGGGAGGGAACCTGTTACATTGCCTTCCTACTGCCACCTGTTTTTCTAGCCCCACCTGATTATCATAGAAACACACATCTAGTACACATTAGACATAGAAGGGAGTCCCCAATTGTCGATTATACTGAAACTGCTCTAGAACAGTATACAGATTTCAATAGAGGTTTCTTTTTCTTTATAGGACCTATCCAGAATAGTAAGCTAATCCGTAGGTTAACTAGAACCCTCGAAGCTGTAGTAAATGAGACTGCCTCTGCTCTAGGTAACTTAACTGAAGAGCAATCTGCTATGAGATTTGTCGTTTTACAGAATCGTCTCGTCCTTGACGTCATACTGGCCGATAGGGGCGGGGCCTGTAGAGTCATCGGATCCAGTTGCTGCATTTTCATTCCAAATAACGCGCCGTCTGTTTATTCAGCTATAACCAGACTCCATAAAATTGCCCATCTGATACACCAAGACCCAGGCACCTGGACATGGTCCGGTTGGTTCTGGAATATAATTTCCGCATGGGGATGGAAAATATTGTCCTTCCTAGGTATTGCAGTAGCGATCATATTCAGCTGCTGTCTCTGTATACAATGTGGCCCTGCGATTTGCGGCATTTGTGCTACCTCTTGTATTCCTAGTCCCAAGCCCCGTTCTAAATCCCGTTCCAAGAAAATTCGAGACGAGCAAATGATACTGTATGAAATGATAGACGGTATCATGAAAATTGATGTTTCCTGATGGAAACGTAGTCACAAGGAGGGAATGTGGAAAAGTAAATTTTGCCATGTTCTGTGTCCCTACGTGTCATCCATCATATGTTATGTGTGCATGATTAAATATGCATATGCATTCCCTATGTTCGATTAATGACGCAATTACAGTTGTATCCACCTCTAGTATGCCAGTTTCCAGTCCTCGTGAATACTACGAATATCAGGCCTATGTAAAGTTACGTTGCCACGTTTCTCAGTGTGCACGTTATTTCATTGTAAAGTCCCCGTTTCTAGGCCTCAAAAGGGCCTGGACACCAGATTCAGCTCCTGTCTCCTGAAACTTCGCTGAGGAGCGATACAGCCCCCACCTGTTTCCTCGACCCTTCACTTACTTCCTGCCTTGCAGTGCCCGGTCCAGCCTGGCTCTGCCTCTGAGTCTGCCAAGAATATGTTATAGTTCCAGTTATCAGTTCAGTCCTCCTTCTCTGCATTCCTAAGCTACTGAACTGCATCAATAGTTTCCGTCATTGTCTAGCCTTCACGTCTCCACGTTAGAGAAATACTGCATTTAATGGTCATTTAATATTCTTCATCACGCACTACATGTAGAATAATGCATGGTCCAGTCTTAGAATCAAGTTAGCCTTTCCCCTCCTAACTTCTAGTTTATATCAACATGTTCTCTAAACATCAGATACTAGATACTGTTTAGGTACATGTCGCCCTGACTCTCCAGACTTCAGTCTCTGCTCCTAGCACAGAGTTCATAGCCCCCAGCTTCTCCTAGTGATACGTCATTGCTAGTTTGCGCGCACCATCAGGTTAGAGGTCCCGGCTCCTCAGGTAGCCCCCTCCATGGTTTCCGCCCCACTCATGACATATTCTGTTACGTTTGCATCACATGACTATGTATACGCCCTGTTACACCTCTTTTCACCCTTATCTTTCGCGACTGCTACGCGTCACACCTTCTGCTCCACCCACTGCTACGCCTATTTCAATGTAATGCTATGTGTTTGCGCTATGTATATATGCTCATGTACTGTTATTAAAAAATCATCCTTTTCCTTGTCCCGATCCTGACACCAGCAGCGCTGCTGGGCCCTGCCATCCTATTCCTATGCAGGTTGTCCTGTTCCTGTCCTTTATGCTGTAATAAACCTGCGAAACTCCTACTACCTCGAATCTTGACTCTTATTTATTGAGCTATCTGTTATTCATTTATACATTCAAAAATAGGGTATTATTTATTTATTTACCACAAAATAAACCTTCTTTCCAGATAGAAATTGGGCGCCAAAGTTCTTCACCACGGTGCTTTGTTTTAAATCCCCTAGTGGCAAATATTGCAGATTCATATTTAGACACAGCAAGAAAGCGAGTTAGCCACATTTGAAAGCTAGGAGGAAGGTTATCCTTCCAGCGAGCTGATAAAATTAATCTCAATACAGCTGTACCTATAAATAATAATCTTTGTTCTGATTTTGTTAAATTAAGCATGCTATCATACCCCAGAATGTATAGGGTATCTGATTCGGGAAGTTTATGATGGAAAACTTTCTCCCAAAATGAAGCAATCATGTTTTTTATAAGAAGTTCGGGGCAGCTACTAAACATATGAATTAATGTCGCTGGGCCTTGTGAGCAGCGTGGGCATAAATCAGTCTCCCTTTTACCCCACGTGAATAGTTTGGCCGGGGTAAAGTATAAATCATATATTGTTTTATAAAGTTGTGCCCTTAAATTACTAGCCATAAACAAATTATTGTTCATGTCAAGTATTTTATCTATGTCAATATCGGGGTTATTTACTTTCGCCGCCCATTTAATTTCTGTTTTCTCGATATCGTCATTCAAATTTGTTAGAAGAATATCATAAAATGTTCCTATCCTAGTTTTTGAGATAGTGCATGCTTCTATTAGATCGTTCTTCTGGAGATTGATTGAGTCTATGTTTGTTTTTAGTTTTGCATGTAGTTGTGCGAATTTGAGAAAGTCCCCTTCAGGAAGACCAAATTTTGTTTTTAGATCTTGAAATGTAGTATGTGGGCCATTTACCCAAACATCTCTTACTGTTCTTATGCCCAATCTTTGCCATCTCTTAGCAGTATAATCAAAATCCAGACCAGAAGTAATAGTAGATTGGAGTAAGGGCGTGTAGCGATTGATTTTGCCGATCTTCATGTGTTTGAGGACCTGATTCCAGATTAGCCAGGCACTTTTAATAATTTCACCCTTCAGGTGTTTATAGTGGGTATTTTCAGTTTTTCTTAGTAAAAGACCATTGGCTTCCTGCCCAAGTACCAATTCATAAATTGTAGGGATTTTGGTGTTAATACTAGTATCAGAGATAGACGGTGATTCTAGAATCATTGGTTTTAGATGTTTTAAAAAAGCTGACCAATGATATAGGATAATATTCGGTGCTGTGAGCCCACCTCTATTGAACGGAATGGACAGATAAGACATTGACCGTCTAATTTTCCCTTGCTGCCGAACAAATTTAGAAATGAATTTGTTAATTAACATAATTATCTTAGGATCTACTATTAGAGGGATAGATCGAAAAAGATATAGGCATCTCGGTAGTATATTCATTTTCAAATAGTTCACCCTTCCAATAATAGAGAGATGTAAATCATTTACCCTGTCCAGATCTGTCTTAATCTTAGCAATAAGTGGGTCAAAGTTGTTTTTAACTACTGTGTTGGTATTAGTGGATAAGATCACACCCAGGTACGTAGCGGTTTTTGCTCTTCTTATATCTAAGCATATAGTGTTGTCTGTGCACAATACAATGGTTTTCCCCCTATTCAGAGAATATCCCGAGCAGTTACCATATTGCAGGGAGAGCTGTTCAATTTCATGCAGCGCTTCTATCGGGTGAGTTGTTAATACCGCGATGTCATCAGCGTATGCCAAATCTTTCGTTTCATATTGATTGCATAGGATTGGCTTGATATTAGTATTTTCTAATAATTTTAGAATAAGAGGGTTTATATAAAGGGCAAATAATAAAGGTGAGCAGGGACACCCTTGTCTTGTGCCTCTTGTAATGTTACTGGGACCAGATTCCAAACCTAATAGTGAAATTCTTGCTTTGGATTGATGATACATAGATTTTATCGATTTAAGAAATTTAGGGCCGAAATTAAGACGTGCCATGGCAACCCACAAGAAGTTCCATGCAACACGATCAAAGGCTTTCTCAGCGTCAAGTAGGATCATAGACATCTGGCCCCCCTCGACAGACATGGCATCAAATAGGGCAATAGCCCGACGAATATGATCGGTGGTCCCTTTACCTGGAACGAAGAGATGCTGCCATGGAGAGACCAGGTGCCCAATGATCCCACTGAGTCTGAGAGCCATTACTTTGGCATATAATTTGGAGTCCGAATTTATCAATGAAATGGGGCGATACGACGTCAGCTGCTCGGGTGGCTTTCCCTTCTTAGGAAAAACTATAATGCTAGCCTCATCCCAAGAACATGGGGGAATGCCATTGTACTGAACACCCAAAAATAAATCCAATAATAAGGGGCTAAATTGATGACTAAGGGTTTTATAAATTTCAATTGGCAACTTGTCCGGGCCTGCTGCTTTACCAGAAGATAAAAGTGAAAGGGCTAAAACAACTTCCTCCAATGTGATCTCGGCTTCAAGCTCTTCTCTCATCTCAATATCTAATAAGGTGGTGGCTGCCGAATTGGTAAGAAAGCCAGCCAAAAAGGTATCAATATCTTCTTCCGATTTTGTCCCTTCTTCAGAGTATAAATTTTGATAATATTGTTTAAATTGTAGGATAATGTCAGTCGGTTGGACGTAAGTCCGTCCACCATCTACTATAGTGGTAATATTCTTGGAAACATTTTTTTGACGTGTTCGTAATGCCAATTGTTTGCCTATTTTTTCCCCACTTTCATAAACTTTCTTTCTATAGGCTCTATAAGTTTGAGCGGCTTTTTGGCTTAAATCAGTATTGAGTTCGGCTTTTAAGACCGCAACTCGAAGCCATTGATTATTGGAATCTTTGCCCTGTTCAATCAAGGAGGAGTGTTCTAATTCAGCTTTAGTCAGTTCGGACAACTTTATATCATAGAAATTTCTAGTTTTGGTTTGTGCGGCATATTGAAAACTGGAAATCTCTCCTCTTAAGGCAGATTTGTATGCATCCCAAACTACATTTCTAGATGCGCTGAAGCGATTTATATTAAAAAACTCTTCAGTCCATTTTTTAATGTGTAAAATGAATTCATTATTGGAGAGTAACTTCCTGTCAAATGACCAAGATCGTTGTTGAGTAGACAGAGGAGTAGTTGTGACTGCGAGGATTAATGCATTGTGGTCTGAAATTATTCTTGGAATTTTTTTTATATCTGATTGTGAAATGAGCTCTCTAGTGGCAAATATATAATCAATTCGAACTTGTTTTTGATGCGGATGAGAGAAGTAGGTAAATCCTAGATCACATGGATTGTTGTGTACCCACATATCAGTTAGGCCAAGATTAGCTGTAAGCCTCCTAAGGGCTTTGTAAACTCTAGGTTTACGTCCTCGGTATTTTGTTGTAGAGGAGATATTAGGTAATGGGGAAATTAATGAAATATTAAAATCGCCACACAAAACTAACGGACCCTGCCATGTGGGCAATTCAATCTCTAATTCTTCAAAGATTGTGGGATCGTCTTGATTTGAACCATATATCGTACATATGGTTATGCCGGATATAAGTTTAGCAATAGCCCATCTGCCGTGAGGGTCTGAAAGGTGTCGTACACTTGGTCCGAGGTTATTTTTCCCAAGAATTGCTACCCCCCTTATGTTCGAGGATTGTGTGGAGACAGCTAATAGATTATATCCATTCATATTTAACCATGATTTTTTAATCCATGGTACATGGGTTTCTTGAAGGCATAATATATCTACTGGAGTTAGCTTAGGCAACTCAGATAAGCGTCTGCCCTTATCCCCTGTTAATAAACCCCTCGACATTCCAAGTTTGGATATTTAATCTACCCATTGTTTATAGGAAATGATTGTAGCATCGCCTTAAACATATAAATCTTTATTATAAAACAATTATCTAAATCTGTTACTGTTCTATTCCTGAACTTTGAAATTTATATTATAATAACAAATAATAATATAATTTTTAAAAATAATAACAAGTGACCGACAACGGCATACTCTAGCAACACGATCGGTGACATGCTAAAAATATGATAATAACATAAAGATATATCTAAAGTAATCCTTTCGATAACTTCTAAACAACTTTCATATTATAAATAACGTTTTAAAACTTTCCTACCTGAGCGCAGGTCTCCTTGCTTCTGCTCTGTCCATCGACGCTCCTCAATATGGCCGCGATGAATCACGTCTACGCGTATACGTCATCCGGAGCTATGAAAAAAGAAAAAGGACAATTTATTTTTGATTTAATATTAAAAGTAATATATGTTTTAAATCATTTTTTCTAATGTAATAAAATACATCAACAATTTTTAAATGATATTTAAAAAATTCAAAAAATATTCTTTAATTAATAAAACTTTTTTTTACAAAAATGAAAATAAAACAGTCTTGCATTCCAATTATGTTTTATTTATATACATATTTTATTTATTCTACTATTAATAATCTAAGCATGTGAATAATTTGTAAATATTGTTCTTACCTTTATGCTGCTCCCATTTGCTTCTGTGCCATCCCGTATCAATCTTCAATTTAATTGAAAAATGATACACGCGGCAAACACATAGCCAGAAATGGAAATAAATGAAGGACAAAACATTACATTGAAATCAATGTAAAAGTATGAGAAAATATGTACGATTAATTTAAAAATATATTTTTAAAATATCTAATTTTTTTTAATAATTAAAAAAAATAAAATACAACATCAGAAAACAAAATACATTTTTTTTTAAATAACATTTTTAAACCATTAAAACATTTTTTTATAATTAACTTTGTATATTTAGAAATTACTAACCATACTTTTGGGGGATGCTAAAAAAGTATAGTAAGTGTAATAATCTTGTTGAGTAATTTTTATTATTAAAATTCAAGAAGGGAGTAATATTATGCTAAGAGTTAAATATTATAGCACTTTTAATAACTAATTTAATACCTATTACCTTTAAAAATAGGCTAAGTACTGGATAGCGTAGTAGTATTAATTACTATTCTAACTCCAGTGGGCTGTAAAATTAGGTTAAATGCTGGATAGTGTAGGAGTATTAATTACTATTCTAACTCCAAGGGGGTGTAAAAGTAGGGTAAGTGCTGGATAGTGCAGGAGTATTCATTTCTATTCTAATTCCAGGGGGGTGTAAAATTAGGGTAAGTTCTGGATAGTGTAGGAGCATTAATTACTATTCTAACTCCAGGGGGGTGTTAAAGTAGGGTAAGTGCTTGATAGTGTAGGAGTATTAATTACTATTCTAACTCCAGGGGGGTGTAAAATTAGGATAAGTGCTGGATAGTGTAGGTGTATTAATGTAACTACTGGGGGGTATAAAATAAGGGTATTAGGTGGGTGTAATTTACACAAAAAAACATTTTTTAAATTAAAAAAACAAAAAAAATAAAATAGCTTTTAATTAAAAAATACAATAAAAAACATACCCATACTTACGTTGTAATAGCATCTGCGTTGTAATGGCATGCGTTGTAATAGCATGCGTTGTGAAGGTTCTTGCGTTGTAATAGATTTGTTGTAAAGGTAGTGAGTTGAAAAAGTTGCGTTGTAATGGTCGTTTCCCGTCTAACACTACCATCGGTTATGCCAACGGATGCTGACGCATTACTGGGTCCGGTAACGGCTCATGTGTTGTGTTGCCCCCAACGGCTACCAATCCTGATGACGGCATTCATTGAGATCTCAACGGAAAATCCAACTGGAGATGAGAAACGCGGACCAACAGGCACACAGGTACCGTCTGCTATGAACATTGCTAACGCAGCTGACGCTGACGGCGATGCTTCACATCTGTGCACAATTGACTTTCTTAATGAAGTGGTCAAACTTTAACCTACTATGGTAGACAATTTCTTTGCCAGCCTTGATGACTTAATGTTTTCTCCTGACACCGAGAATAACTTTTGAAATTATCACACAGCGTTCTTTTGGAACTCTGAAATTCGACCTTCACTTTTACAAAACAAAAGCTTCCAAAGTTTGATTTCTATTTCCACTACAGGTTTATTTGACTTTTTTTTCCAAAACAGACTGAACTTTGGCACAAAGTAGTCTGCTTAAAGTAGAACTATTCTTAGAGAACAAGAATTCTTTGACTACTTCCTAGAAGAAATATTGACCCAATACACAAATAAGACTAGCTTATATAATCTGTTATGGGATGGTCTCGACCTTTTTTCTGTATCTAGAGCCATTTCATAAATGTAAAATTTGTGATTCATTCGGTTAGCATTATATCATATCATATGCTTACAATGAATGCTCATTTTTTTCATGTGCAACCATTTCAAATGCATTTTATATGGTTTTTGGGGGGTTGTAAACACATTCTCTAGATTATATATTTTAGTGCTTGAACTTAGATGAATATGATAACATGGAGTGGGTGTTATGTATCATTTTAAGACCCTATATAGGTATAAATCACCATATCCTTATATAGGCATAGCAATCATAACCATATTTAGGCATAGCTCATGCAGTCCAAATACGGCAGGGCTACCTCCACTAGTTCCGAAAATCTTCAACGATTTCTTGGAAAACTCGGCTTCAGCAGCTAGGGACTTTCCCTTGCTCGAGAACTGACTTGTCCAAGAACTCATGGAGTTTTCAAAGAACTGAGACTCTTTGATAACGTTATTATGTCCACCTTTACATCAAACTCGGCAGCTTCGAGGTATAAATATGCCCACACTTGCCTTAGCAAACACACAGTGATTTGGAGCAGTTCGACTATCTAGTTGCCCGTCGCATTCTGCTACAGCAAGTGCAGAAGGAAGCCGATCCACCAGCAGACGCGCTGAGAGAGACGCTGTCTTTTCTCCTGCCGAGAAATCCAGCTCCAGTGTTTCCAAGCTACCCTTGCAGGTTGTTGGGAAATCGAGTCCCGAGACTGACCTTCTCCATTCTAAACTAAGGTACAGAGCTGATTAGACCCTAATAGAAATCTTGGACAGATTCTTGGCAAAAGAATACTACATTTATGCTACACCTCACTGACTTCTTCCCTCGTACTAAGCTTAGGTTAGGTACACCGGGGTAGGCCTATTTCAGAAGCACCAGTTGAGTACTTGTAGCCTCTGTTATTTATGTATGCATTTATCTATGGTTTAAGAGCCATACAATGCTCTTACAGTATTATTTTATCCTACTATTTATACTGTATGCATTATATTTTACAAGCAGTTTTACGATTGTAGCAGTTCATTTCTCATGCTTGAAAAAGAAGTCTGTTCAATAAATTCTTTTATTGAAAACGCTCGTCTATCTATTTCTCTGCAACTCTGGTGAAACGAAGCATGCACGATTGACTGAGTGAAATATATATCTATTGTTTCCACGACTCTGAAGAACAGTTTTATCTTGGGAAAACAAAGTTGTCATGTTTATGCGGTTGTCAGAAACTAATCCCTTCTTGTGAATTCGAGAAAGTTTCTAGTGACCTCTGAGCTAGCTGGCACTCACAATTAAGTCTAATTTATTCAATAGAGACCTAGTCGACCTCAGTCCTACATCTAAACTATAGGATATCATTTTCCAATGCGCAGAGCCTATTGGGAATATAGAAACTACACTGCACCGGGAAAGCGCTGACTCTCTAGAATTCACTGACCTTCTCCTGGGAATTAACTGCACCCAGCATGTTAACGCCGCAACCCACATAAAAGGGCATATGTTAGACCAAGTCTGGACATCAAACCTGGAAATCTCCAAGTTCCTAATCTCCCCAAGTACTTGGTCAGACCACTGTCTTATCACATTTACGATCTCCTGTATGTCCCCTGATAAAAACCCACTCACTAGAAATCATGGGGCTAGGAACTGAAAACGTGCCAACATCAAGGAATTCGCCAGCGACAAGATTGCCCAAATAAAAAAATTAAGGTTCTATGCTCCCACGAGGCCCAACGGTGGTTCTCCAATGACCTTAAGATGAAGAAACTTGCCTTAAGGCAAGCAGAGCGTTGCTGGAGACGGGATTACTCTCCAGTTAAAAAAGATTGTTATGTAAAATTACTCAAAGAGTATAAAAATGCCATCCTCCAGACTAAGGCGGAATATTTCTCTACAAAAATCTTAAACTCAGCCAACAAGTCCAAAGATATTTTTTCCATAGTAAATGAACTCCCTAAACCAGATAGAGTTATGCCCAAACCTGTTCCCTCACAATCCTTATGCAACTCTTTCACCGCTACTTTATTGAGAAAATAACTACGATGAAGGCCAGTTTTTCCCCTTCTACACCCACCATGGCCCCTCCAGTCTTATGCAAAAACTCAACTTCTCTCGATCAAATCCCCCTTATTTCAAAGGAAAACTTTATGGCCCTCCTAGGAAAAGTTGGGTCCGGCTCCCCTACAGACTGCTGATTTGATTTGATTTGATTTGTAAATTTATAGAGCGCAGCGATTGCCCATGGGCGTCTTGGCGCTAAGATAAATCCTTTCCAGCTCTATGGCAGTGTCTGATGTTTATTCAATCAATCAATCAATCATGCCATTTGTATAGCGCACTACTCACCCGGGAGGGTCTCAAGGCGCTTGGGGGGAGGGGTATGCTACTGCTCGAACAGCCAGGTCTTGAGTTGTTTCCTGAAGGCGAGATGGTCCTGGGTCAGCTGAAGGTGGATGGGGAGGGAGTTCCAAGTCTTGGCAGCCAGGTAAGAGAAGGATCTTCCTCCGGCGGTGGCTCTTCGGATGCGTGGTACGGCTGCGAGGGCGAGGCTGGTGGACCGTAGCTGGCGGGTGGGCGTGTAGAAGGTCAGGCGGTCGTTGAGGTACTTGGGGCCCAGGTGTGGAGAGACTTGTGTGCGTGGGTGAGGAGCCGGAACGTGATCCTCTTGTCGACGGGGAGCCAGTGCAGGTTCCTCAGGTGGCTGGAGATGTGGCTGCGTCGGGGGACATCCAGGATGAGTCGGGCGGAGGCGTTCTGGATGCGCTGGAGTCTTTTCTGTAGCTTGGCTGTGGTTCCGGCGTAGAGGGGGTTTCCGTAGTCCAGTCGGCTGGTGACGAGTGCCTGGGTGACAGTCTTCCTGGTCTCGGTCGGGATCCAGCTGGAGATCTTGTGAAGCATGCGCAGGGTGTTGAAGCACGATGAGGAGACGGCATTGACTTGTCTGGTCATCGAGAGGGAGGAGTCCAGGATGAAGCCCAGGTTGCGTGCGTGGTCGGTTGGCTCGGGTGCGGTGCCCAGGGCTGGGGGCCACCAGGAGTCGTCCCAGGCGGAGGGCGAAGATCCCAGGATGAGGACTTCCGTCTTGTCCGAGTTCAGTTTCAGGCGGCTGTCCTTCATCCACTCGGCGACGTCTTTCATCCCTTCGTGTAGGCAGGTTCTGGTGGTGTCGGGGTCTCTGGTGAGGGAGAGGATCAGCTGGGTGTCGTCGGCGTAAGAGATGATGTTGAGGTTGTGCTGGCGTGCGATGGCTGCGAGAGGTTTCATGTAGATGTTGAAGAGGGTGGGGCTGAGTGAAGATCCTTGCGGGACGCCGCAGATGACTTCGGTGGCCTCGGAGCGAAACGGGGGGAGACGGACTCTTTGTGTTCTTCCGGCGAGGAACGAGATGATCCACTCCAGTGCCTTCTCTTGGATACCGATGTTGCTGAGGCGCTGGACTAGGGTGCGGTGGCAGACCATGTCGAACGCAGCGGAGAGGTCCAGGAGGATGAGGGCCACTGTTTCCCCCTTGTCGAGCAGGGTCCGGATGTCGTCGGTGGCTGCGATGAGGACGGTCTCGGTGCTGTGGTTGGCTCTGAAGCCGGACTGTGAGGGGTCGAGGGATCCGTTCGTCTCGAGGAAGGCGGTCAGCTGTCTGTTGACGATCTTCTCGATGACTTTAGCAGGAAAAGGGAGGAGCGAGATGGGGCGGAAGTTTTTGAGATCGGTGGGGTCCGCTGTAGGTTTCTTCAGGAGGGCGCTGATCTCGGCGTGCTTCCAGCTCTCCGGGAAGGTGGCAGTGTTGAAGGAGGCGTTGATGATGTTCCGGAGTTGGGGTGCGATGGTGGAGTCGGCCTTGTTGAAGACGTGGTGTGGGCAGGGGTCGGTCGGTGATCTGGAGTGGATGGTGTTCATCGTGCGGGCTGTGTCTTCGGTGGTCACCGTGGTCCAGGCGCGAAGGGTGGCGGTGGGGGGGCGTTGGTTCGACGGTTGGGTGCGTGGGTGGGGCACCGAAGCTGTTGTGGATGTCGGCGATCTTGCGGTGGAAGAACGAGGCGAGGGAGTCGCAGAGGTCTTGTGACGGAGTGATGTCGTTGGTGCCGGTGCTGGGGTTGGAGAACTCCTTGACGAAAGTGAGGAGCTCTTTGCTGTCGTGGGCGTTGTTGTCCAGTCGTTCCTTCAGAGATTTCTTCTTGGTGGTGCGGATGAGCTGGTGGTGCTTGCGGGTAGCGTGTTTGAGGGCGGTCATGTTGTCGATGGTCCGGTCGAGGAGCCAGGCTTTCTCGAGGGTGCGGCAGGTCTTCTTGGAGTCCTTGAGGTCCTCGGTGAACCAGGATGCCTTCTTGCTTCTGGGTCTGCTGGGAGGGTTCTTTAGTGGCGCGAGGTCGTCGGTGCAGGTGGTCAGCCACTGTGTGAAGTTGCGGGCTGCTTCGTTGGGGTCCGTTGTGTTGGCGGGTGGGCTCTGGCTGAGGGAGGTGGTGAGCTGGTCTGCGGTGATCTTGCTCCAATTCCTGTGAGGTACCTGTTGCGGGTGGTGGTGGGTCGTGGATCTTTTGAAGCTGAAGTGGACGCAGCTGTGGTCGGTCCAGTGGAGTCCGGTGGCGTGGCTGAAGGTGATGTACTTGCTGGAAGAGAAGACGGGATCAAGCGTGTGGCCGGCGTAGTGGGTGGGGGTGTTGACCAGTTGCTTGAGTCCGAGGTTGGCGAGGTTTTCCAGCAGGGCGGTGGTGTTGCGGTACTTGTTGTTCTCCAGGTGGAAGTTGAGGTCCCCGAGGAGGATGTAGTCAGTGGAGGGGAGGGCGTGCGGGCTGATGAAGTCTGTGATGTCTTCGCTGAATTGTGTGCGTGGTCCCGGGGGTCTGTAGACGAGGGTGCCTCTGAGGGTCGTCTTAGGGTCGGTGTGAATCTGGAAGTGGAGATGTTCGGCTGCGGCGAAGGAGTCGTTGGCGTCGGTCGTGATGCGGATGGTGTTCCTGTGGACGAAGGCGATGCCACCTCCGGTCTGGTTGATGCGGTCCCTCCTGATGATCTTGTACCCGTCCGGGATGGCGATGGCGATGTCGGGTGCAGATGAGGCGTTCATCCAGGTTTCCGTGAGGAAGGCGACGTCCGGTGATGTAGCATCGAGGAGGTTCCAGAGTTCCACGGCGTGTCTGTGGACGGAGCGGGTGTTGATCAGGATGCACTATTCGGAAAAAAGCCATGTTTTTACTTCTTTTCTAAAGGTTTCTAAAGATGGACAGGTTTTTATATTCAAGGGTAGTTGGTTCCATGCACGTGCTGCGTGTATCAGGAAACTTCTCCCTCCCCAGTTAGCTCTTTTAAATCTGGGAACAGCAATTAATTTCATCTTTCCCGATCTCAAAGGTCTCATGGGTTCATACTGTTTCAAGTGGTCCCTTAGGAATTTTGAACCTTTTCCCTGCAGTGCCTTGTAGGTTAGACAGTGATTTAAATTTCACCCTTTTTTCAATTGGCAGCCAGTGTAAATTTTTCAGTCTATGTCTGATTGGTTCAAACCTTGGTACATCTAGGACCAGTCTAGCCGCTGTATTTTGTAGGCATTGTAGTTTGTCTATAATCTTTTTCCTGGCTCCGGCATATAGACCATTTCCATAATCCAGTCTTGCTAGTGCTAGTGCTGTAACTACCGTTTTACGAGAGTCTTGTGGTATATATGGAAATAGTTTTTTTATCATTTTTAAGATGTACCAGAGTGAAGATGACAGTTTGTTGGCTTGAGCTTCAAATGATAAATTCATATCAATTATAAAGCCCAGATTCTTCACTTTTTCTGATGACCCAGGACATCTGCCCATGTCCTTAGGCCACCATGCGGGGGACCAGATGTTTGTGTCACCCCCTATTATCATCACTTCACTCTTGTCTCCATTGAGCTTCAGACAATTCCTTTCCATCCATCGGCTAACCTGTATCATACAGTGTTGGAATTTTTCTGCTATTTCATCTATGTCTTTGTTGATGGTCACTACAATCTGAGTGTCATCAGCGTATGATATTGGGGTAAAACCACAGTTTCTTATTATTTCTGCAAGTGGGGTGACATATAGGTTAAAAAGGGTAGGACTTAATGATGATCCCTGTTGAACTCCGCATGGTAGGGAAAAAGCTTTAGATTTTGATTCTCCTACTTCTACTGTGAAAGTTCTCTTGGTAAGATAGGATTCAATGAGAGTGCACGTTGAGTCATGTATTTCTGCAGGTTTTAATCGTTGTAAAAGAATTTCATGACTGACCGTGTCGAAGGCCGCCAATAAGTCAAGTAATATCAAGGCGGCCTTCGCTCCGTTGTCCATCACTTTTCGGAGTTCTTCTACTGCTGTAATTAACGCAGTTTCCGTTCCGTGTGCTTCGCGGAAGCCAAACTGAGAGTCATCCAGCCAGTTGCCGTCAATCAGATAGCGGGATAGTTGTATATTCAGGAGTTTTTCCAATATTTTGGCAGCAAAAGGAATTCTGGCTATGGGTCTGTAACTACTTTGTTCGTCTCTATCCAGATTAGGTTTTTTTAATAGTGGTCTAATAGAGATTTTTTTCCAATCATCCGGAAAGGTGTTGGTATTAATTATTTGGCCAAATAATCCTGCCAATAAATTGCTCGCTTGTTCTGAACAAATGTGCATTATCTTGGGTGGACATGGATCTATTGGACTGCCTGAGTTAGTGTTGAGCAATTCCTTTTGAATTTGGTCTTTTGTTGGAATAATGAATTGGAACATTGTAGGTTGGACTAGTTGTTCTTCTAAATTTTTTGTTTGAGCCATGACTTTATCTGTTTGACTAATTTTATCTGATGTATATTTTTTAAAGGAGTCATAGACTGACGAGACTTTATTTATAAAGAAGTTACCCAAGGTATTACAAAACTCAGGTGATATTTCTTCCATCATATTATTTTCTATTTTTTAGAGTTTTTTGACAGTGGAGAAAAGAGTTTTGCTAGAGTTTTTTGATTCATTGATTTTTGGGACAAAATATCTACTTTTCTCTGTTGTTATTAATTTTTTATAGCTCGCGAGTATTGTTTTGTATTCTAATCTTTGCTGTACCTCATAGTTGGCTCTCCATTTCTTTTCTGCTCTTCTACATTCTTGTTTCTTTTCCTTCAAAGCTTCAGAGAACCATGGCTGTGAGGGTATTTTTCTTTTGACAGTGATTTGTTAAATTGGAACGGTGAGTTGAACTGCGTTCTCCAACCATATATTAACTTGTTTGCAAGCTTTGTTACTGTCTTCGTCTAAAATAGGGTACGATGAAATCAAGGTATCTATGAGTTTTTGGGGCTGGATTTTAGACCATTCATGATATGTGTTTTTTTTGGCTTTGACCGGTCTTCCCCTATCTTGCGTATTTTCTAGTTGAAAAGAGACCATCTTGTGGTCTGACCACGGAATCGAGAGCATGTCAATTATATTTAACTTCTGACATGATGTAAAAATACCATCCAGAGTGTGGCCGGCGCAGTGCGTATCGGTGTATACTTTCTGTTCTAAATCAAAGTTTGCCATTTCATCCAAAAATGACTTTACCTTAGGGTCTGATGTTTTTTCTAGGTGTACATTAAAATCTCCTAGAATTGTATAGTCACCGTGTGTCACACTGGATTCCAAAGAAGGACTTAATAGTTCAATTAGAGGTGTGTTAGCATTTGGTGGTCTATAGATTAAAATACCATTAAATGTATAATTATTGGTGATTTTTATTTGAAAAGATAATGTTTCACAGTCTGGGCTGCTTCCTTTATCTGAGCTTTTAATCTGTAGTCCCTCCTTCGCTAAGATTGCTAAACCTCCTCCTCGTTTTATTTTTCTGTCTGCTCTATAAATGGAGAAGCCTTCTGGAATTGCTAGAGTCAGATCTGTGTCCGAAGCTTCGTCTGCCCATGTTTCAGTTACGAACAGTAGGTCCAAATGTTGGCTTTCAATAAGTTCAGCTGTCTGAACCTTATGCTTGACCATGGATGTAACATTTAAGAGACCAGCTTTCATATATGTTTTTCTACAAAGTTTGTTATAGTTTATGCTAAGATCTCTGATCTGTGAAAAGGCGAATGTTAGTGAACATGTTGGACAAGTCTTACCTTCCTTATGTAGATCAATCAAGTTACATCTAGCTTGAGATCTTAGTTCTAGAATTTCCTGGCTGGCATAGACATATCTTCTGCTCTGTATACGGTTTTGGTCAGGGGGCAAGGCCCTAGGCCCGGTCTCGGCGCGGATGAGCGCCGACGGGCTTGCCTTAGGCGCGCCTTCGGCGCGCAAACGGCGCTCCCGCTGCGCTCGTCCGCTGCGCTTCCTAGCAATGCACATATTTAATAGGCGTGGGGTGGTTACAGCAGGGGGTGTGGCCTCCTAATAGTGGGCGTAGCCTAATTTTGGCAGTGATGGCGGCAATGTTTGTTTCCCACCCGTAACAGCGCTAATATCCGCTGTGCGGGTCTCTTTAAGCACAATGACTCTTGTGCTCTGGTGCTCAGGGGGAGAACGTGCAAGTTAAAAACGAGTAAGTAAATATCACAATTTTTAAAATAAGTGGCAGCTTTCCTCCCGGCTTCCGCCTCAGGAGATGGTGGGATTATGTCTGAAAAAACGCTTGTATTCAGCGCTTTTAAGTCGTAGGCTGGGGGCGTGGCCTCCTAATAGTGGGCCTAGCCTAATTTTGGCAGTGATGGCGGCAATGTTTGTTTCCCACCCGTAACAGCGCTAATATCCGCTGTGCGGGTCTCTTTAAGCACAATGACTCTTGTGCTCTGGTGCTCAGGGGGAGAACGTGCAAGTTAAAAACGAGTAAGTAAATATCACAATTTTTAAAATAAGTGGCAGCTTTCCTCCCGGCTTCCGCCTCAGGAGATGGTGGGATTATGTCTGAAAAAACGCTTGTATTCAGCGCTTTTAAGTCGTAGGCTGGGGGCGTGGCCTCCTAATAGTGGGCGTAGCCTAATTTTGGCAGTGATGGCGGCAATGTTTGTTTCCCACCCGTAACAGCGCTAATATCCGCTGTGCGGGTCTCTTTAAGCACAATGACTCTTGTGCTCTGGTGCTCAGGGGGAGAACGTGCAAGTTAAAAACGAGTAAGTAAATAACACAATTTTTAAAATAAGTGGCAGCTTTCCTCCCGGCTTCCGCCTCAGGAGATGGTGGGAATATGCTGCCCTCCTCACATTCTACGCAACCCCTTCCTGAAATGCCCAGACCCGCCTCATGCACTTCTTAATAACTTCCTTAAACTTGGTATTGTCCCCAACTCGTTTAAAAGTGCTGAAATTGTCCCGTTACTGAAAAAGCCCAACTCTGATCCCCTGGTTCTCAGTAATTACAACCCTATTTCACTGGTGCCCTACTTAGGTAAAATCTTGGAAGCTCATGTCACGAACTGCCTTAGTTCTTTCATCGAACACTCCCACTTTCTGGACCCGCACCAGGCAGGGTTTCGACCGGCCCACTCCACCGAGTCAGTTATCCTTGCGGTAATGGACGAGCTCAGAAGAGGGGTTGACAGGAACCTCACCCAGGCCTTGGTATTGCTTGACCTATCGGCTGCCTTTGACACAGTCGATCATGCTCTCCTGATCAACCGTTTCAGCAGCACCGGGATCCAGGGCCTGGTGCTGATCTGGATTTCCTCCTTCCTCAGCAACCAATCGCAAGCGCTCCGTCTGGCTAATTTCACATACAAAAAAATGAAACTGACTTGCGGGGTACTTTAGGGGTCCTCCCTGTCACCCCTTCTTTTTAACCTATATTTATTACCTCAGATCCGTTCCTTAAGCGAAAGAAAGGTTGAAACCTTTAACTATGCGGATGACATGCAGTTGGTGCTCGACATCAACTCCTCTCCCTCCTCAGTGCCCAATTTTCAGTTCACTATGTGTTTCATCAGTAATTGGATGACCGCCAATCAATTGAAACTCAACCCCGATAAAACAGAGCTCATTCTGACTGGGGTGGCCTCCCAACCCATGGAACTCTAGCTTTTGGCCTCCTCTCCTGGGTAAGCCTCCACTCCGAGTCGACTCGGTCAAAAGTCTGGGGATTGTAATCTGCAGCGATCTGTCCAGGAAAGCCCAGATTGGCTCGGTGGTATCTTCCTGCTTCTTCCATCTGCGCAGAATCAGGAAGATCAGCAGATTCTTGACTAAGGAAGCCATGACTTTGGTCGTTTTAGCCTTGATAATCTCGCCTCTCGACTACAGCAGCTCATTATATGTTGGTATACCAGCCTACCAATCACACCGTTTGCAGCTGGTGCAGAATCACACAGCCAGACTAATCGCCCATCAGCCCAGGAGACACCACGTTAAACCCCTGCTGAAGAGCCTACATTGGCTTCCAGTGGCCAGGTGCTGTGCCTTCAAACTGGGCTGCACCATCTTTAAAGCCCTTGCTGGGAATGGTCCAGTCTTCATTTCCTCTATGATTAAACGCTATATCCCCTCCCGAAATCTGCACTCGTCCAACCTCAACCTCCGGTCCTCTCTCCCATTCCAGTGCAAGAAGCATGGGAGGCTCAGATTTGTGGTTCTGGCTCCACAATTCTGGAACTCGCTCCCCTTGGAAGTGAGAACAGCATCCCCCATGTTCAGTTCAGAAAAAAGCCTAAAACCTGGTTATTCTCCCAAGAATATCAGTAAGGTTACTGTCCCTCAACACTGCGCCCTTTCCGCCCTCAGCGCCATGAAACCGCCTGGTATATGTGCACTTAAGAAATTCCTTTAACATAACATAACATACTAGGTGAATGTATGCCTGAGAAAGATATATTACACGAGAGATGCAGTGCATGTGCATGGAATGTATGTGCTAGGTGGATGCATGCTTGTGTGAAGTACAATACATGAAGGGTGAACTGTTGTGCAGGGCGCGCAAAGTAAGTGTGTGTGGTGGCAGCGTGTGTGTTAGTAAATAACACACCCTGATTAAAGATAGAAAAGCTTTCAATGCTGAACAGTGCGAGCAGACTGAGCGAGTGTACTGAATGCATGTGTACATGTCAGAGTACAATGCATAAAAGGTAACAGTCCTGGCCCCAAAGTGTACTGTCGATGTAGAGGTACATCGGATGGAAAAACCTGGATGTCATTTTGGGAAGCCCAGTCCTACCTGGTGAAGGCACAAGGAGGACAGGAACCCCCCAGACAAATGTGCGTATTCCAGTATTCCTTCTAGCTGGAGGGCAACACACTAGAGGGAAAAGGAAGAGACTGCCTTTACACTTAAAAACACTGCTCTTAGATTCAGGGATAGATCACAGAAAAAGGGCTAGGGAACTTCTCAGGAAAAATGATCAAACTAATAAGGAAATCATAAAGAGTAGGGCTGGGTGTCTGAAATTAACGTTTGATGCACATAGCATTGTGGCTGACATCCGGGTGTGAGCTCTGGTCACTCCCATGAATTGTGTTGTGTACAACTAGCTTCGTAATCTTGCCTACTGTGATGGACATCTTTCATGAACAAAAGAGGAAAAGTAAAAGTGCCGACTTCAAAACAAGCAGAACCCAATCATGAAACCTCAAAGACCCAGACCCTAAATCACAGTCGGTGCATTGAAAAGGACTATCAGAAGAGGAGGTTGATTCCCCAAACATTTCTCATCTGCCAAGCAGCCAGACTGGTTGTGTGAAAAAGGGAATCTGTGTAAGACATAGAGCTGTGAGCAGAACTGGAGGCCAATCTCTGCTAGTCTTCCTGCTGGGTGAGGGGACATTACCCAGGGACACCAAGACCACCTGCCCTGTAGCCTGGTCTGCCTGCTTGCCAAGACCAGTGTGCCGTGTGAGGAAGAGAAGAGCACTGGAGGTAGCAAGGTCTACTGTGGAGCCATACCATGAGGAATCCCTGTGCGAGGTGTGAGTATTCAGCTGTGCATCGATCAGCCCGTCGCCCGTGTGCAGGGATGTACCCCATACCAGGAGAGGGAAGCCTTAAACTGAGCCATGTGTTGAGTGCTGTGCTGGTCTTGCTATGTCTGTATTGCCACATTGCAATGACACTGTACACCAGAGGGGGCCACCAGAAAAGTTACAACTTTAAAGAGTGCCAAGACGTGTGACCATCTGGGCCAGGGCACATTTGCTGGATAAGCCTGCGCCCACATAACCATGTACCTCTGCAACCCTGCTTGCCAGGAGGGGCTGCCAGTACCAATGTAGCCAAAGGATTCAGGCCTCTGCCTAAATGAAAGACCGAGGCTATGATCTGCGGGTTGGATCAGCACTGGGAAGGAAGTGCCCCAGTCTCACCACATGGGAATACCAGAGATTGTGTGGATGATGTTCCATCATCGATTGCTCCAGTTTGGAGCTTTAGACAGGATTGCTACCGCCTGCACCTTTCAACCCTGTTGAGCAAAGTCAAGTCATCATGTCTTGCAAGCAGGGTGCTGCTCTGACAACTAAGAGACCTCTGGCAGCATTGCTCAGAAGAGGGAGTCTAAATTACGGGAGCTTCAACATGGACAGGCTTAATGGTGCTGTGGCCCCGAAGGCACTTTTGACTAAATTCCTAAAGTCATAGGAAGAATGCTTGAGTAAAGCCTAATAGTTTACATTCTCTGATGTGGCCATCAATGAATGGTGAATAACCCTGAAAAGGTTACACGAAGGGAGGTGGGGCAGGGATTAAACTGAATACTACTAAAGCCTTGACCTCAAGGGGGATTGTGTTGTTGCTTCTGAATGTTGTACTTATTTTCATGTGTCAAGTTAGAAATAAAATAGTATTTCCTTATAAAAGCAAGTCCATATCGTTTGAAGGACTTAATTGCTTACCCCTCCCCCGTATTCTGAGGTGTGAACCCTTAAAATTATACTGGGCCTTCGGAGGAAATAATAATCGCTCCACTGGATTCCTGAATTAAAGATTGACATCATTCGAAGCAATTTTTTGACTCCATTTGGGAAATAGGGATTTTTTACATCGTTTCAGTAATTTGACACACAATTTCATTCTTACCTGTGGAGTAATAGAGGTATCCTTTCCATAATTAGTGCCATTATCAGTTTCAACTCACACCCCACTGCTAGATGACATTTTATCCAATAAGATTCTATTAAACCAACATGGCTGCCTGATGAAGGCGTACCGCCGAAACGTGCATAGACACGAATTATGTTAGCCATGACTACATTGTTTGGTCGTCTAAAATAATATATGTATTGAATTTTTTGTCCTAATTCGAATTTACTACGTAAATCTACATCTACAAGTACAATATCAAGTCTGAAATGCATCAATATGCTATATTATTAAGCCATGTATGAATTGATAAGTATATGTGAATAGTATTAGTAACATCTTATATCCATTTCTGCACTTAATACAAAGACACATCTGAACTTGTATATTTACTAATATTGTCAGTAATACTTTTGTTTCTCTCTTATTTAAAAAATATATAAAAAATATTTTCAAACATATTCTTTACCAATACTTACCAATACCAATACGGTCTTTCCGTCTGCCGCGGACCCCCAGCCATCCTAATGTGGCGGGGGTCATTTCAGTGAGGATGGCGGGTGGATTGCCCCCACCGGGCCGGCGGAGGCTACCGCCAGCCCGGCGGGGGCAATCCACCTGCCATCCTAATGGGGCCCTTGGTGTCAAAGAAATTATAAAAATTCTATTTTTTATACCTTCTTTTTCTGGTCACACATTGTTTTTGGTTATCATAGGTCCACTTTTTATCTAGTTCCTAAATGGTTTATTCACACACACTCCTTCTAAGGATTGCAGACTCTTTAAAGCAATATACCTTTACATCCGCTGGACCCTTCTGGTTGTGAGGATATATAGGACTTGTAGGTTCACCAAGAATCCGAGGAGCTCAGAGCCAATAATTGAGCAGCGTCTTGCAATGGTTTTTTACTGTGTGAGTTTAGAAACAGTAGCTATTTGCACATTTCCAAAATTGTGGGCACCCATACCAGCATGTGAATTACAGGACATTTTTCAAAGTGACTTCTTTTTTACACATTGTCTCACATTTGGAAGGCATAAATGTATTGAAAGTCAATAGGTAATAACAGTTGCTCTACAGTTCTGTATTTCCCTACGTCTCCCAATAAAAATGGTACCTCACTTGTGTGGGTAGGTGTAGTGCCCGCGACAGGAAACGACCCAAAACGCAAAGTGGACACACTGCATTTTCATAGTGAAAACTGACCCTTTTTTTCGAAAAGTGTCCAGCTGTAGATTTTGAACCCTAGCTCTGCCGGCACCTAGGGAAACCTAGCAACCCTATACATTTTTTTAAACTAGACACTCAGAGGAATCAAAGATTGGGTGATTTTTTCTGGCTGTCACCAGGTGTTGTGTTTGCGCAGCTGTCAGAACCTCATAGAAAAGTGGATGCAAGGCCCGATATGAAATGCCCCTTTGAGTGCACTGCCCTGAGACTATAAGTTTTATTTGGTTTTCGTCTTTATCCTGGGTCATTTTCCTCAGTGCCATAGTTAGTAAATTTAGTTGTTTGCTAATAAAGTTCCTGCATTTTCATTAGGAAAGCAAAATTGCATGTATCAAAATGTAAATGTAGGTATGAGAAAGCCAGTCGTCCTGGTAATCTTGTGGGATTATTGCTTTATAATAAGAATAGACCTAAATAACAGAAGCACAAAACAAATGTTACCCAAACATAATAGCCATATGCCAGCTATAAGCTGTCACTACAGGGAAGGACTTCAGATACCTGTGCTCTCAAATCAGTACCATAAACTAATACCGGATACATCATGCACATTCTTAAAACTTGCTTAGGGGCAAATCAGTAACAGGCATGAGTTATACATACAAACTCATGCTAAAAGGACCCAATATTTCTAAATGAATATATGGAATATTATAAAACACTATGGTTAGTACAAGAAAAATGTAAATTGGCTTTTTTCATCCAGTCCTTTAAAAGTAGAAAAAATAGCGCGCCCAATGTTTCTTTTCATTAAGAATAATTTATAAGTGCAAATAATTTTAAGGCCATTTCCATGCATTTCCTTCCTGAAATTTGAAAAGAAGGGAGGCAATCCTACTGCCTCAATGATTCATGAAAGTGCGAAGCACTTGACAGATAACATCAATAAAGCTAAAAATTGGGCATACAGGAATTATTTTGGGAGCATGATATACAAAGACGTGCACTGTGGCACCAACTTTTCAGACACTCTCTGTAGAGCTGGCGCTGAAGTGCATTAATCACCAATGTGCCGCTGTTTCCCGCTGTTGCATTACAACCCCTGTGAAAGGCAGTGGCCCCAGAGGCCAGGATAGGTCCTACTCTGTGTGGTGGCCCCACCCACGGGCATCCCCTTGAAGAAAAGACACGGGGTGCAGTTAGTAAGAGACACGCATACAGTACATTAGTTGCATTCATGTAACTTACTGTGCCAGACGTGAGGTCGGTATGTCCGAAATAAGCTCTACCCGGTCTCCGTGCTTCCTTTTTCAGTTGGACACCAATGTCGGAGTTGCTGGGGCAAGGGTGGAGTGAGGTACCCCATATGTGAGCTCAGTCTAAAAATCCACATCTGTTTTAAAACTAAAGCGATCTTGGAAGGCACTGCATCTCTTTTGTGAACAGCACGTCTTGAAAAGGAGGTACGGCTGGATAACAGTAACTGTCAAGCTTCATCCTTGTAGTATCATGAGGGATACGTTCTAATGTTTCAGCATGGTGTAACCCACACTGAACACCCACCACAGGCGTCATCAGTCAGATGACCCTGCTAATAAAAAGGGCTGAGCGCACGTGCTCAGGGCCAGTTATCTAACCCAACTGAGTGTGTCTGTGTCACCTTATTTATTAGTATGAGGGCCTTGGGCCCAAATACCACATTGGCGATGAGGGGGCTGTGCCGTGTGTGCAGCAGCCCAGCAGAAGATGAAAAAGGGGGAGAGAGCTGCCGGGTGATATCTCCCCCCCCCCACCCCGTGAATGGCGCCAGCTGCCGGGAGGCCCGCGGGGCGTGTGACGAGCCCCGAGCCTGTATGCAGATTAGGAGGTGACCGGGAGCCTACCCCGCACCTCATGAGCCCGCCGTGAACCGCCCCCACCCTCCCCGGTGTTGAAGGGACGTGGAGAGCAGGGCCAGCCGAGTGGAGCCCACCCACATCGGCCTCATCGGAGTACCCCCGCAAGTGAGGAGGAACACGCAGAGCCCACCTACTGGGATGAAAGGGCCCGCCGGCCGAAGGTGAGGAAGGGGGAACGCGAAGAGAAGTGACCCTGTGCAATCGGACACCAGCGGGAGGCCACTCCTTCAGCCCTGAGAACGAAGCGTGACATGCCCCGAGGTGAACCCAGGCCAGCGAGAGCCCACCCCGCTGCACCTGGCGAAAGTACGCACTGACCTTCCCCCGCCCGTGCAGCAGAGTAAACTGTAAGTGGCTGCGGTAGGTGGGTGTGATGAGGGTGAATCAGCTGCCGGCCTGAAGCCCAATGGTGCAGCTTGCGGCCGATCAGTGCAGCGCCAGCAACCCTCTGCGCAGCCCTTGTAGAAAAAAGCATGCTGCGAGGGGTGGAAAGCCGCGAAAAGTGAATGGCTGGCCGCTGTGCCCAACAAGTGAGGAGACACAAGAGGGAGAATAGCGCTTGCCCCGAGGCCCCGCTAAGATACGCTACGCCGTCCTGCATGATCGGAAACTCTGCCCAGAACGGAGCACGCAGGCTCGGGCAGCAGCGCCGACCTCCCCCCCCCCCCCCCGCCCAGCACAGCGTGTAAACTGAGAGGCTGCTGCGGGGGGGAGAACAAGTGAAGAGACAGCGGGTGACCTGCGTTGGTCAGGGCGGCCAGCATGTACTGAAGCCGTCCCCCCCCTCCCTCTGCAAAGTGAACAGACTGCCCTTAGCAGCGCTGGTCCACACCCAGCCCGTTGAACGTGAGGAGCCGGCTTCAAAGGGCGAAGTGCACCGAGGGGCAGTACACCCAACGCTGCCCAAAAGCAAAAGAAAGTAGAGGAAAACTCACAGTAGGGCACGAGTTCCTCCAGAGGCGTGTGCGATCCCTGCCCTGCCCGGAAAGCAAAGAGGCAGCAAAGCAAGGCCAGCAGTGTGGTGAAGCTGCTGGGGGCCGATGGGACCTCTGCCGGGCGTGTAGAGGAGTGCAGTATCAATGTCCAGGGTGCGTGTGAGCATGGGAGAAGGACAGCCATTAAATTAGAAAAGGCTTCCCAGTGGAGGCAGGCTAGGAATCCCAGCAATCCTGCAAAGTAGCAAGGTCCCCTAAAGGAAGAACCACCATGTGGAAGCTTCCATGGATGAGGAAAGAAAAGCAACACTGCCATCTAGTGTTCGTTTTTTAGCGCCACTGAAGTTAGAAACGAAAAGCCCATGGTGGAAAGTCAAGCCTGCAGCAAAGAGCACCCAGTTGTTGCAGCCCACAATCAGTGACAAGAACAGAATGAGCCAAGTCCAGGCTCTTACTAGAAAATTAGAGAACATAACCAGGGTCAAGGAAATACCAGCAGCAGCACAGGACTGTTGCAGCACATGATTGAAAGACAACGAGCGCTAGCAGAAAGACAGAAAGGCAACACTAGGACACAGCGGGGACTGCTAAATGCACAAAGGTGAATGTGCAAGACACTTGCCATGCTAGAGTGGCGCCAAAGTACTGCAAAGGGACAGCGCAGGAATGCGCCAGGAGTGCAGGAACTCCACACAGAAGCAGTTGTGGGTACGTTACTCAAAGCAGATGAGTACAGCGAACAGGATTCGACTGAAGAGACAGGCAGACCCCTAAGACATTGTCATTCCATTGGAAAAGAAGTAAGTAAGCCCTCCCTTCTTCGGAAAAGGAAAACCGGAGACGCCTGGGGATAGCAAATGGAAGAGTGAAAGCTAACTCACAGCTGAACGGAGACTGCCAGAGGCAAAGATGGAGAGTGTGGGGATGCCTAGTGGCCACAGGTAATCACTGCCGAGGCAAGACTACAAGACAGCCGCAGCAAATCATGGAAGGGACAGGAGAGCGCAGTCAGAAGTGCGCCGAAGCACTGTAACTGCGGAGAGACGATTGAGCTGTTGCGCTGACCACCAGAAGCATGGAGATTCACAAGAAGGAAGTAGCCGACCACCCCGTTGGTCGCAAGGGAGAAGAAGCCGACCAACCAGTTGGTGGCAAGGAGGACGAAGCCGACCACCCAGTTTGGTTGCAAGGGAGAAGAAGCCAATCACTCAGTTGGTCGCAAGGAGGAAGAAGCCGACCACCCAGTTTGGTCGCAAGGGAGAAGAAGCCGATCACCCAGTTGGTCGCAAGGAGGAAGAAGCAGACCACCCAGTGTGGTCGCAAGGAAAGAAGAAGCCGACCACCCAGTTTGGTTGCAAGGAAGGAGAAGCCGACCACCCAGTTTGGTCGCAAGGAGGAAGAAGCCGACCACCCAGTTTCGTTGCAAGGAGGAAGAAGTCGACCACTCAGTTTGGTCGCAAGGAGGAAGAAGCCGACCACCCAGTTTGGTCGTAAGGATGATGCTGACCTGCAAGAAGTCAGCGAGCGAGGACATCTGACAAAGACGTCCAACAAGAAGAACTGAGAAGACATCTGTGAAAAGAACAACAGAGGAGACGTCAACGAAGAGGACCAGAAGGAGACGTACGCGAAGTCCAACAACATCACTTGAAGCCAGATGTTATTACGTGAAGGAAGGTCGTGACGACAGGTCCAGTCACAGACAAATGTGAAGATTGTGTCCGAGGGGAGGACAAGACCAGGGAGACCCGGGTAGAGTGCACTCTACACGGAGACGCCTGGTGAGGGAAGACCAACCAGATAGAAGACCAGACGAGTCGTGAAGGAAGGAAGAGAAGACCAATCCTGAGGGGCACAACGTCACGACGAAGGAAGAAGAGAGGAAAGGAGAAGAACAAAGAGGTGTGCATGACAGACCAACACAACACAAACCAGAAGGGGAACACCCAAAGAGGAAAGGAGAAGAGCAAAGAAGTGTGCGTGATGGAACACCACAACACACACCAGAAGGGGAACACTCGATGAGGAAAGTGAAAAGATGCATGGACATCCGAACACAGTACCTGGAAAGCATCAGCACCACTGGGTGTACACATCTACATGCAAACCCGAAGGTCACCCGGGAACGACAGAGGCGAGCAGGCCAGTCCATTGGTAACAACCACCTCTGGGATAGAACGGACACAGGACCGTGGCTATCCAAAGGACAGAGGCCTCAGGGACACCGGTGGCAGTGGGTTCCGAAATGAAAGATGGACCGTTGAAGCTTGCTCTCGAGATCCAGGGAGAACAAAGGTAGCATGCGAAAGAACAAGTGCCAACAACACCCTTTTCAGGTGGAGCTTCGGACACAGAGAAGGGACCCGTAGCGACTCCTCCAACGCATTTGGCGCGACAAGGCGGCAGCCCACTGGTCCAGTGGAAGCCTGGTAGCAAAGGGCCTCCGGGTCGTCCAGTGAGAGGGGACACCCACGAGAGAGGGGTATCCGTGAGAGGGATATCCTGCAACTTCAGATCCTGTTGGAGACCGCCACCATTTGGAGACAACACCTCAACCAGGACCATACAGTGGACAGCAACACACCGATGATCCACCATCATTCCATCTGCACTTTTCACTGACTGTGGTGTCGGAAGAAAGGGACTGTAAAGCACACTTCAACGGTGCAAGTACAAAGAGAGCACATCCACAGGGCCCCCGAACAGAACTAGTGGTCCCGGCTGCAAGGATACCCACGCCGGCAGATGACCAGCAGCAAAGAGACTATGCGGAAATCATCTACATTGAGTTATGTTTGGTTTGCAATTTTGAATTCTCTCCCACAGGTTCGGACTTCATTTTGTTTGGACCTTCATTAAAGTTTGGGAGGGATGTAGTTTCGTGAGGGATAGGTTCTAGTGTTTCAGCATGGTGTAACCCACACTGAACACCCACCCACCACAGGCGTCATCAGTCAGATGAACCTGCTAATAAAAAGGGCTGAGCGCACGTGCTCAGGGCCAGTGTGTTTGTGTCACCTCATTTATTAGTATGAGAGCATAGGGCCCAAATACCACAATCCGATAATTAAAATCATAATTATGAATCTCCCAGTCCTCCGGAGTTTTAAGAAGCTCACGTCTAAGACGTGTGTATACCTGGCACTCACCATTGTTTAAGTGAAAGTGCGGCATGGAGCTAAACAAAAACGACGTTTTCAAAAGAGAATATGAAGCCTGCCATTGTTTAAGTGAAAGTGTGGGCAAGATTAAGTAGAGCGTGCGCTAGAAGCCATGTTGGGGGCGGGGAAGAGGGGAACAAAGGCTCATGGAGGAAGCGAAGCTTCGGCAACGGTGCCTGCTTCCGAACCATAAAGCGAGACGTCCTTGCAGCTGGGGGTGGGGATTAATGGAGCATATTAGAAAGTTATACTGCAACGTCCATAAAGCGGTCGTTCAGTTGCTGTCCTGAGTTTGTAAACAAGAAGAAGAAAAGTAGTCCCCAAATGAAGAAATAAACACCTAAAGTGTAAGGATGTAGAAGTTGGTCGGTGCTGCACGGAGAAAACCGGAAACGAGAAGGAGGGACAAAGACAGCAGACTGACCATTGGCAAGCAAGTCTTTGTAAAGGACAATAACTGAGGCAAAGAAAAAGTGATCAGCAAGCAATGGGGTGAGTTCTCTTCCTAAAGTATACACAATGGGTGGTCGCTAAGCGACAGCGTAAGCGCTGTACGCTCGACCTAAAAATACAAAAAATTAAAGAAATGGCTTCAATCTAAATACATCTTTTATAGGGGCACAATGCTGGCCCACTAGAAGACGAAGAATGGGCTAAAGTCTGATTACCTCCCTGCGCAGTTAGCTATAATCAGATTACATGTCTTTACAAATATTACAGTCGAGCCCCCCCCCCAAAAAAATACAGAAAATGGGTATTATTGATTTGTGTGTACTTAATATTGGGAATTGATTCCAGTTAATTTGGAACTGCCCAGTGATCCATAAATACTTGCAGAACATAGGCTAAACAGTGACTCAGTGCTGGTTCAGTCCATACATATCACACCCAAAATGAAACTTCAGGGAGGGATGAGAATAGGACGGCTCGCACTATACAGATTATGATAGGATTTAGTTGCATCCTAGCTCAAAGCGATATAGCCAGAAACAGGAAGTCTGATAGAGCCCAAACATGCACAGTATGAACTCTAATAGACTTCTGTGCAATAACGTAAAAGGATATATACGGTACGATAGGTAGGATGTCTTCAGAATATCAATACAATTAACTTTAAAAAAAAAGTTTCTCAGGGCTTTTGCATCCATTGCTTTTGACTCACAAAAGAAATTTCCAAGACAAAAAAGAATAAGAATCTTACCTCGACCCCGTGATTTTGCCCCGGGTTTAATAATCCAGACATTCCGTATTCCGTCTATTGCCAGCTGTGGATTGGCGGATTCAATTCTCGTTAAAATCTCCCGGCACTGCGCGACATGACCTTCCAAAGTATCAAGTTTAGCACCGTCACTGAAAACATTAATAAAGGCATTTTATTTACCATCACAGGACATAACTTCACAATGTTTGCAAAACCCTGCAAATGTATTAAGGGTCAGTGAAGTCCATGCATCCATTCACATTGTACTGTTCTCCCAGAACAGGCAATTTTAAGATAATTACTATTAACTATTTGCATGTGATTTGGTTGTGCAAGTGAGTACTATGTACTTGGTGCCCCCAATCTAATTGAACTCATTTTCTCACCCTGTTTTTTTGAATGATGCTCAGCATCACAAAGTTATTTCGGTAAAGAGGAATAATTATAGGTTGCCATGTGCCTTTCAACATTTTGCTGCCATGGAAACCCTAGGAATTCTTCCATAACCCAATGTCTTCCATTGAGATGTACATGTGGTAGAGAAAGATGCTGACTAACAGTTGACATAAGAACCTACACATTTAATACTGGTTGTTGACTTTCTCAAAGCAATATTTTGCTGAACTTGAGGATACCAAGTGCCACTTAAGGTGGCAATACATCTGGTAACGAGCATTGGTCAATGCAATAGGTTTGCCCTATGTGATTAATAATAAGCTGTTTTTGTTGTAAATTGTAGCGTGGGAGAAGTGCAATATAAGTTACTGAAACTCTGTTAGAGTGTTATGACTGGTATCTTGAGAAAGGCAATATATTGTGCTGTTACTGGTGGTATTATAAAGCGGGGAGATTAGGTAAATGAGAGAGGAAAAAGCGGAAAAAAACATGTAAACAATAAGTACAGTGTGAATGCAGATGAGGCTGGGAACCAAGATTAGGTGAGACTGTGCTGTGTGTCCATGAATGCGCCTTGCTCTGACTGGAAAGACGTCTCACAGTGATATATGCTGAGTTGTGCCACGGGGGTTTCTTGTGTGCCTCTACACATGGGACTTAATGTTCATCCCTATAGTCTGAAGGGAAATGATTTAAAAGACCTAGTTTATTGGATGGGAACGAATGATGTCAAAAAGATGGCAGCTGTTTTTGTGGAAACAGAAATAAATAAAATGAGAGGGAAAGCAACGAGGTGTCACCCGGGACAAGGGGAGGAGAGAGAAGGCCTGCAGATGCACTCGTAAAGATTGCTTGCTAGGAAATGCAGACAAGTAATACAAGTAAAGTGGCTCAGTGAGCTTCTGAAGGGAATGTTGTGTTATTGGCTCTGTCCCAGAAAATACACTAAAGAAAAGAGGATGTGGTGAAGCAGTCAGAGCTACCAGCTTCGGACCTAGGGAGCACGGTTCAAGGCTCTGCATCAGCTCAAAATCCTCTGATTCTTTCCAAATCACTTAATCTACATGCGACTACAAAAAAATAATATATAATGTAACTGGTGCTCAGATAAAGCACAAACTTCATGTTACAAAACTGCAAACATAAGAATTTAACGCATTATGAAAACATAACAATTACCCTACCTCACACGACAAACCACAAAACACGTGGCAAATCAAACTAATTGCTGCAGTAAATTGTGTTTTTTTAAATGACGACAGGCTGTTTGTGAAGCTTTGCAGCAGTATCTCTAGGGTTTTAGTGCTGTGTAACAGCTCAGATGGACTGGGTAAACAGTGAACCTTTTGAAAGAGGTGTGATTTGGTTCAAAGGAGCGCTGCATAATAAAGGTGTAAAGCAGCCTTTCTTGGCACTCAGCAAGATCCTTTTACAAAAAAACAGTGGTTCCTACATGTGGACAAGATAACATACAAAAATCATTAATCATACACCTGATAAGTAGTATGTCTTTTGTCCAGCCGGACAAGAAAATGTATTTTAAATGTTCTGGTTGATAAAGTGAATTTTAAGAACCAAAAAAGATAACAAGTGGGCACAGCCGTGACCCACAACAATCAAGACAAAACAACAAAGAAATGGACAAAAGGGCAAAGCGAAAATCTGTCTGTATACTTGTGGTCAGTGCTACAGACTCAATCTCAAACATAACCATACCATTGCATCAAATAATATAGCATTATCATATTGCATATGGGGTTTTTTAGTCGACGACGTTTCGATGCCTTTTTACATTTGTGACATCATCATCAGGACAAGAATTATCAACATTATTGTTTTGTACAACAGTTATTAACACAATGCCTATTATCGCATTACTTTACATGAAGGAAATGGGAGGCAAGGGGGAAGGAAAAACAGGAAATATATATCAGTTTAGGCATGTTGGAGACAGTTTTTTAAAAAAAACGAGTGACTTGAGAATTGCGGCGAATGAAGAGGTGGAGATTGTGACCAAGGAGGTGTTCAGGCATGCGTGTGGTTGGACGGAGCAGGTAATCGGCGAGTGAAGGGGATAGTGATATAAACACAAGTTCAAGGTCTCTACTGAGATCCATGGGATGTGAGGTAGAAATAATTTAATCAATATTGGCTTGCTGGCTAAGCGGTCGTTCTGGTGATCGAATGGAAATAAGTCTAAGGCAGTTGCATGGCTGGGTCGTGAATGACGTGAAGAAATAATGTGACTAGGTCTCTGGATGTGACAATAATCGCGGGCGGTGGCAGGAGAAAGAACAGAGTAACCTACATGTTGGTTTCCTCGTAGGTTCAGGAATACTGATGAGTAAACGCTGATAGATGTGTTTTCTGAGGAAAAAAGGTGTGGGGTTAGTGATTCCGGTCATCTGTCTTAGGCGGAGTGCCGGAGTGAGGGGGTAGGACATATTTACCTTTCACATCAAGTCCAGGGCTTCCATCAGGTTTGTATGGATTTGCCAAGAAAGGAGCGTGATGGCTCAATCTAAACAAACGGAGCGGGGTAGGAGAGTTAGATACCTGCAATGCAGTGTATCAGATTGCTCCTTGCTTAATTACCAAAGGGCGAGAGTCACTTACTTGTGATGGCCGGAGCGCTATGGCAAATATGGCAGTCCGATGGGATCGATCTTCCGGTCAGCCAGAAGAACAGGCTTTTCAAGCCACATGGTCCGTGGAAACTGATGAGGGACTTACTGTGACTTGGTATCTGGTGGAGAATGTGCAGCAGTGAGGCGGCCATTTTGAAATGGTGAAAAGATCATTGTGATTGTGTGAGACTAATAGTGCAGCAACAGGTGACTTTCTAAAAACGGTTTTCATTAACATAATGACATATAACAAAGATTACAATAAGGAGGTCCAGTCTTCAAGGCGGTTGAGGCCTTTTCTGATACTGTCAGTTTTTAAAATCCAATGCAGTTCCTCTTTATTGAGCAATTTGGAAAGGTCCGCTCCTGTGGGAGGTGGTTTGATGATAGAAACAACTGTCCAAAGTAATTCTTCCTCGCTGTGGCCTTTTTCATAGAAATGTTCCACAAGTGGTGCATTGGCTTTGTTACACCGGATCCTGCTTCGATATTGGCAGATTCTTAGTTTTAGTTTTTGACTCGTCTGCCCTATATAGATAAGCATGCAAGGAGAGAGAATTGCATATACCAAATTCGCAGAGTTACAGTTGGAAAAGTATCTGCGGTCAAATTTAATAGTGCCATATTCAAAAGACTTTCCTTCAATGGTAGAGTCACAATAAATGCAATT
The DNA here is from genome assembly GCF_964261635.1 of Lissotriton helveticus. NCBI lineage: Eukaryota > Metazoa > Chordata > Amphibia > Caudata > Salamandridae > Lissotriton > Lissotriton helveticus. Next base: position 1,149,118,183 of record NC_136057.1, read on the forward strand.
CCCACATTTTGAATAGCCTGTTAACGGTGGGAGACCCCATGCATCATTTATAGTAGTTTTTAGGGGTTGTATAGGCAGAGATGCTCTTACTAAGTGGTCTTTAATGTTCTTGGCCCGTTTAAAAGCAAACATTGGACGTTCTATTGTCAATTGCCCTGTGTTAAGAACTGGCCAATGTTTGAGCACACTCTTTCTGATTGCATTGGAAGCTGGGGAAAATGTGGTGACACATATGAGTTTATTTTGATCTTTTTTCTCCTTTGGTTCCAAAAGGGTTTCCCTTGGGCAATACCAGGCCCTTTTCAGAGAGCGGCGCACTAACTTGCGAGGGTAGCCTCTCTTTCTGAGTTTGCGGCTGAGGGTTTTTGCTTCAGTGAAATAATCCTCTTTGAAATAGCAGTTGCGCCTAATGCGTAGAAACTGGGAGAAAGGCAGGGAATCACGCAAGGCACTCAGCAAGATCCTGCCATTGCTGAAACCAAATTTTCCAAAGGGTTGAGCTTCGTCTTGGAAAGAGGGGGAGCGGATGACATGGAGGGGTAAGGGTGAGAGTAGTGCAAGAATCAACAATGAGGAAGCAAAGACGACCGGGAAAGCAAGAAGGAAAAGCCCTTGCTGATGGATGCTGCTCGCATAAAGTGCATTTCGAAAGGAGACAAAGATGTAAACTAATTTTCCCAAATTGACATGACGCCAAAGCTCCAAGTTGTTTTCAAGCTCTAAAAGTCACCAGATGTAGCCATTATAGAAGTCTTGGTGACAAATGCTATAAACACTTTAGGGTAATTGAAAATAAAATAATGTTTACTTGTTAGGAAATCAGTTTGGTAATTTTCAAATCCACTGAAAGGAATGAACAGTCGAACTGAGTGTATTTAGGGCATATGACATCTTTGCTACGCCTCTGCTTGATTTGCTTAAAGCGCCCTCCATTCAGACAGCTGAAGAAAACAAGACTTGGACTTTGTGTTTTGGCCAGAGCTGCTGACTTTAGAACTGAGAAAACAGATTAGAGTCTCCGCATCAACTCAACACATCCTGTAAGCAAAAAACGTAATCTTCCGGTCTCTACAAAAATAAAAATAAGCGAAGAACTCGCACCACATAAAAGCAATGTTACATTAAAATTCCGTAAGAAGCACAGTCACCAAGAAGTGGGTCAAAAAAAGCAGTATGTTCACTCGTAATTAAGGTATCAAAGTGGTTAGAAAAGAGCATTTTGGCCTTGAGACACTGATTAGGATACATGGAGAACAGCAAATGGCATGCTGCAAGCGATAGAACCGGAGGAAAAGTAAGTGCCAAGCACACAAATGAAAAGGAAGGGCGGGATGTAATCCACTTTTAAGATTTATATTCAACACAACAGCAAGCGTTGTGCAGGCGAAACTTATAAATTTGTCCCCACAAACCACATTCTTTACATTCTTCGTATAACAAGAAGAAATTGTGATATATCATGGATATATCAGGTCAGAATTGATTCCATGCTAGAGGGTTTTGCCTTGAAGAACATGGAATTTGTGTACTACTATGCCTACATCCTGGGCAAGAATTTTTTTTTCACATTGCAACGAAAATATGTTCTTTGCCCTTCTATAGGTCTCACACATAAAGTGTTTGAAAGGTGTCAAACACTCCCATTGAAGGTACGCCCCTGCCCGTCCCACGTGGGTCTGGTAGTTCTCTATTGGAACTCTTGACTATGATCAAATACAACACAACAGCCTGGAGTCCCTGCCCTCGGATCACTCATTTTAAATGTATTTTCACAGCATGCACTTTTCTTTGTCTCTGTTACAAAAAGCTTTGACTGTAGAGTTGCAAATCGGTGCATGTCGGCAGAGCTCAATGTTTCTAGTCCTCGCCTTATACCAATCATTTTATCAAGTGACTGACGGCCTGATGTACTGAGCCCAAGTAGAAAATAGAGGAGGGTGTGCAGGCAAATTATTAGCGCAAGCCGAGCCAGAACCAAGCCTTTGCTGTAGGAGTCCATACATGAGCCAAGACATGAAAACCTTTGGCATGAATGTTGTGCAACAAACATTATGTAAAAATATAACAATCTCTTCAAATTCAAAAAAGTATAATTCTTTAACATACAGAATTGTTTCAACTTAGGCACACAGCATTAGAACACTGCATTGACAGACATTTATGACATTTATTAAAAGTGATAGTTTTTACAAATGTTCATGGCTTCCCACTCAAAGGCAATGCCATCAGTGAACTAAGAGGAAAGTCAATGGTCATGTAAACCCTAAACTTGGCCTAGATTCCAATTATAGATGGAGCACCAATATTGTTAAGCGTGTGTGTAAAATCCGGTTCGCGGGCGAATTTGCGGATTTTTGACAATTTCGCAGTCAGCGAATTGCGCGAATTTGCCCAAAAATCCACAAATTCGCAAGCTGCGAATTATTTTGCTTGGTCGCGCTTGAAAAATACAATATCGCGCGCGCGGCATTGACTTACAGTGATTCTGAGTCCGCCGAGTTGTTTTTCTCCCGGTTTGCGTTTGCTGCGCCAGTTTGGATCTTGCTGCGTGATCGCGCGTGAGTTTTTCGACCGCAATTACGTCATCACGGTTTGCCATCTTGCACAGCGAGAGTTTGATAACGCGAGTACGTCATAAGGGTCCGCGATCATGCATCGAGGGAGTAAACAATGCCGAACACAGAGATGCGGCGCGCAGCTGACATCTGGCGGGAGATTTGAACAGCTCACTTTCCCGAAATTGCAAAAATTGCAATTCTGCACAAGAAATCCACCGCAGGCAGCATAAACCTTCAGAAAATCATGATTTTGATCAGAATAACTCTGATAAGATTGAGATTTGGCTGCACTTTTTTGTGGAAGGAGTCCAGGGGGGGGCTGGGAGGAAGGAAGTGCCCCAGAGTCTCCAACTTCCTGTTCCTGTCCAGCAGGCTCCTCCCAGTGCTTTGTACATCTCCTGGTCACTTTTCATTTGGATCTGGAGCTGGAAGGATTACTTTTTGTGGCTGCTGCTGGATATTTGTATTTGAGGACTTTTTGGACTTCACTTTTGGATTTGAGATTTTACAAGTAAGTTGGTGTTGTTTGTTTTGGGAATTGCAGTTGCTGCAACTACAATTTTAAAACCTTTTCACAACTTTAAAAAAGATATATTGTGGGTAGCCACAGTATCCAGTAGGCCCAGGGTTAGTCATGGGTGCATGATACAACTGTTTCTGTGAGTTTTGTTGAACTTAAATCTCATTTATGTCATTGAATTTTAGCTCACCATATGTGGATTTTTACTTTTTTATTTTGGGGTGCCTGTTAAGCCACACTAGCCAGTAGGCCCAGTGGTAGTGAGTGGTGCATGGGCCAAGTCTTTCTGTGGGGTGTCTTGAATTTAAACATCATTGAGGGCATGGATGGCATTGGATTGTGGTGATTTTTGTGTGTTTTTTTTACTTTTTGTGGTGGTGTTGGGGCCTGGCCATGTGGGTGGGAGACATTTTGAGGCCTGGCCCAGGCAGGGCCTTGCCATGTAGCTGGGGGTCAAGGGCCAATTTTGTAGACAGGCAGTGTGCTCAGGACTGCACCCAGTTTACCTTGCTTTCTTCCATTAGGCCCAGTGGTAGTGAGTGATGCATGGACCAAGTCTTTCTGTGGGGTGTCTTGAATTTAAACATCATTGAGGGCATGGATGGCATTGGATTGTGGTGATTTTTGTGTGCTTTTCGACTTTTTGGGGTGGTGTTGGGGCCTGTCCATGTGGGTGGGGGCCATTTTGAGGCCTGGTCCAGGCAGGGCCTGGCCATGTAGCTGGGGGTCAAGGGCCCATTTTGAAGCCAGGCAGTGTGCTCAGGCCTGCACCCAGTTTGCCTTGCTTTAGTCCATTAGGCCCAGTGGTAGTGAGTGGTGCATGGGCCAAGTCTTTCTGTGGGGTGTCTTGAATTTAAACATCATTGAGGACATGGATGGCATTGGATTGTGGTGATTTTTGTGTGTTTTTCGACTTTTTGGGGTGGTGTTGGGGCCTGGCCATGTGGGTGGAGGCATTTTGAGGCCTGGTCCAGGCAGGGCCTGGTCATGTGGTGGGGGTCAAGGGGCCATTTTGAAGCCAGGCAGTGTGCTCAGGCCTGCACCAAGGTTGCCTTGCTTTCATCCATTAGGCCCAGTGGTAGTGAGTGGTGCATGGGCCAAGTCTTTCTGTGGGGTGTCTTGAAATTAAACATCATTGAGGGCATGGATGGCATTGGATTGTGGTGATTTTTGTGTGTTTTTCGACTTTTTGGGGTGGTGTTGGGGCCTGGCCATGTGGGTGGGGGCCATTTTGAGGCCTGGTCCAGGCAGGGCCTGGCCATGTGCTGGGGGTCAAGGGCCCATTTTGAAGCCAGGCAGTGTGCTCAGACCTGCACCCAGTTTGCCTTGCTTTCTTCCATTAGGCCCAGTGGTAGTGAGTGGTGCATGGGCCAAGTCTTTCTGTGGGGTGTCTTGAATTTAAACATCATTGAGGGCATAGATGGCATTGGATTGTGGTGATTTATGGTTGTTTTTTTACTTTTTGGGGGGTTTAACTGATTTTCCTCTGCCTTCCATTGCTTTTAGGTGCTCAAGACAACCACCAGTGCCAGGAAGAAGTCCTGCAGTGGTGTGTGCAGCACAACGTCACGTGACGTCATGTGTGGCCACAGACAACACAACTCTGCAACTCATGCAACTGCGGCCTGCTGTTCTGACATCTGAAGAAGATGGACCCAAAGAAAGGTGGTCGTAGCGCCTCAGCGAAAAAAGTTGCCAGTGCCACTTCCAGTAAGAAGGAGCAGAAGAAGCAAGTGGCACCACCTACCAAGGAGACTGGTGTGCCCACCGACACCTTTTTTGGGAAAAAAAACTACGCCTGCAGCAGCAGCGGTGTCCGCCGGGGACCAACCTGGAAGCAGCACCTCCGCTTCATTGCAAAACTGTTAGACATCTCATTACTAATAAAGAAAGGTGCGTCTTCCACTGCATGGGCGAACTGAGTAAGTCGCTGTTAATCTGCGTTTTCCAGATTATTAAAAGCCTGCCCTCATTATCCTTCCTAACCGTAATTCATTTTCCTCAGAAAACTACGTCACAGGCACGAGTCCCAACACAGACGGGTCACCACTCGATCGCCTGCACATGTAGGTACATCTCCACTCTGGGCCTTGTTTTTTGTTTTTTAGATTTTAATTGACTACACCCAGTGACACACACTTTTTTGTTTTCCCAGGTGCTCACTGTCATTGTTTTTAATTGTCCTGAGGAAGACCCCGAACTGAGGACCCACTTGCCCTGTATTTGGGGGTCGAAACGTCGACATTATGACCTACACATACACACTTTACCGGAAAATGATATCCAACTAATGTGTATAGTGTATATTGTGGCAACAAATTGTGATCTATGACATGATTTGAAATGTTTTGTTGAATATGAGTGAATTGTTTAAAGGACACAATTCCTTTTCTTTGTCCCTTATTCTTTTCCAAACACACCCTACCCTTCTTTGAATCCTTTTTCTTTATCTGACAATCACCGAGCACGAATTAGTGAATAAAGTTGAATTTACCATGTATTGTATGAATTTGAAATATAATACATGTACAAATGCAGTAAATCACTGCAAACGGCTGGATTAAATGCAATCTAAATGAGACTTACTCAATTGATGTACCTTTCTTTATTAGTAATGAGATGTCTAACAGTTTTGTAATCGACCACCCCTTTTTATATAACATTGTACTGACCCAGGTCGATGAGGTAAGGGTTTACCCCATTATTACCTAACACCCTCCGCTTCATTGGGCTCAGTGCCACCACGCCAAGTTAGGTCCAAGACCATGAGTGCTGCTGCGGCAGTCACTTTGGTTGTTCAATAACCATCAACCAGTGATGTTGGCTCATCACAAGTAGCCTAAAAGGAAGGTTCCCGCAAGGCTTCGACTTATGGGTGATGATGATGAACAAGAAGTGGTGTCTTCTGCTGCTGATGAACAGTCTGACGATGACCCAGTCATCACAGACGTCACTCCAGCCACAGCGGGCATGCAACAGACAAACATTTTCACCCTATCCCGAATGGCTGTTGAGCGAGATGTGGGCAGGGTGGCACTGGTACCACCACCAACGCAGTTAACTACAACACCAAAACGACCTACAGCTTCCATATTTTCTCATCAGAAGGGGCGGCAGGGACCTCCATCCAGCTCGACCTCCATTACCTCAAGTAGTGGTGCTGTAAGAGAACAACAGAAACAAATTCAGCCACGCCCATCCTCCACTTCATCTGGCATTGAAAGTCAAAGTAGCACCTCCACCACCAGCAGACATCTCCAGTCCCCAGTTTGGGACTTCTTTACTGTTAGCCAAAAGGTGGAAAACATGGTCATTTGTTCGATTTGTAAAGTATCAGTTAGTCGGGGTAAGCTTGGTACCAACTATAGTACCGGAGGCCAGAGAGGTCATCTCAAAAAACACCACAATATCCAGTGGTATGCGCACCTAAGTAAGATCCAGGAAGTCCAAAGTAGAACTGATCCAAATGTATCCATTGACATTGCATCTGATGCTGACGAGGGGCTGATTGTGCAGGGGGGAAGTCAACGACCGACCGACATTTTTTCTGGTACACCCAGTACCCCTGGCAGCAGCACTGCAGTGGTAGCGCCCACACCCTCTACCCCTGCAACATGTATGAGGCACACTAAGAGCCTGGGACAGACACCAATGCAAAAAACTAAATCAATGAGCCTAACTGGTGTGAAGTCTGCATCATCATCATCATCATCACGTAAGACGGTCCAGCCCACCATTAGCAGCATGTTTTGGTCGGATGCGCCATTAGAACGCAACCACCCAACGGTACGTCTGTATAACGCAAAGCTGGATAAAATGCTAGCGCTGGACCTTCTCCCTTTCTCTTTCGTGGAAGGGGTGGGTTTTCTTGAATTTGTGGCAACAGTCTGCCCTAAATGGAAGGTTCCTAGCCAGTTCTATTTTGCCAGGGTTGCTGTTCCAGCACCACATCAAGATGTGCTGGAGGTGATTGGCGCAGCTATTCTGAACAGTGCTGTTCACACTATCCACATGACAACAGACATGTGGACCAGTTGCCAAGCCCTTGATTACATGAGCATCACTGCACACTGGGTCTCTTTTGCAGGGGTCACACAACAGTTAAAACAAGCAGGTGTTGACACAGAGAAAGTTTTTCAAGGTACTCGCAAACATGCAACAGTAGGCATGTTTGCCATTGAGAAATCTCACACTGCAGCTAACCTTTTGGAGGAGTTTAACAGGAAGGTCAAAGAATGGCTGCATCCAAGATATCGCATAGTTGGTTATGTTTCCACGGATAATGGCAGTAATATAGTTAGGGCCATGTCTGACGGTGAATATTTCAGAGTGCCGTGTTTGGCGCACAGTATTAACATCCTGGTGCAAGAATTCTTGAAAAAAGAAGACACAGTCATCAAATTACTGACCATCTGCCGAAGAATCTACACACATTTCAGCCATTCTTTTAAGGCCCGGAAGCAGCTGAGGAGCATTCAACATGAACGTAAACTGCCAGTCAAAGGACTAATCCAGGAGGTGGCAACACGTTGGAACTCAACCTTTTACATGCTTGAGCTTCTGTCTGAGCAGTGAGGGGTAATAAATGAGTATGTCTATAAACTGGGTTCTACTCAGAAAGACACGAGGCTAGAGTTGGAGGAATGGAAGCTAATTGCAAGCCTGACAGACATGCTTCGTCCTTTTCAGATCTTCACGCGTGAAGTCAGCAGGGAGGACTGTTCTTTGGGCAAAGCTATCCCATTGTTGGTCATGCTAGAGCACCAACTGAAGGACGTGTCTTCAACATTCAGAGATCATGCTGAAAAGCAAGAGGCATATGATTTGGCGGAGAAGTTATTAAGGCGCCTACTTTACAATGAAAGGCTTAAAAACATACATACAGAACAACATTACATTTGTGCCATTATTCTGGATCCACGGTACAAAAAGTCAGTGGCCAGCAAAGCATTCATTCCTTTTGATGAAGCAGATGTTTCTTTTTTTTTTTTTCCTCATTCTGCAATAGACTGTATTTGGAGTTATCAGGGACCCGCTTCTCTGCTTTCTGAACCTTCACAGCACTTGGCCTTGGAGGGTCTCGCCATGCGTGCTTTCAGAGTAGGGTCCCCTTACGTCCGTAACACCTTCAATACCTTGCACTCGGGATGGAGTAGCTGGCCACCCTGGCCACGCACACAGGCATTTTGCCTGTAAGTTTATTGCCATTGCATAATCATTGGAAATAGGTAGGCCATAACGTGTTTGTATTCCCAGTATCCCAATTTTAATTTACAAACTGGGAGTCTTCCCATATCTCCCAGTAATTATACTTTCTGCTGGGTTTCCCTTTCCTATCCCACTTATTTATTCTGTTTATAGAGGCCACCCATTCTAAGTGTGTAGGGGGACTGATCTTATCCACTTAATGCAAAGTTCCCTTCGCGCAAGCAAAATCAACATAAACAGGAGATTTTCTTCCTTTTTTATTAAGGCTATTTCTACCTCTTGCCTTCTGACCCCAAAAATAACAAGATCAATACTTACTACAATTGGTCTTCTCAGTACCGATTCTAAGATTTTACTCACTTCCCGCCAGAAGTCCTTAAGCTGGGGGCACTGCCAAAACATGTGCACGTCATCTGCCCTTGGTAAGCCACATTTGGGACAGGTTTTCATGTTAGATCCGCCGAATTTAGACAATCGCTTTGGCGTCCAGTAGGCTCTGTGGGAGTTAAAGAGGTGATTTCTCCTTAAGGTAGCAGATTTCACAATGGACCAGCATTTATTCATAGATACTTGCCTCAGGTTTTGAAGGTCCAGCGACGGCAGATCTTTCCCCCAGGTCTTTTCTGGAATCAGGAAGTCCTCCTCCCCGGCTTCAATAAATGCCCAGTACCAAAATGCAATTTCTTTTTTTCTTAGATGAATTTTCTATCATGGATGTTTCTAAGATTTTATTCCCGCTGCTTTTCTCCTTCAATGTTTTCGCCCAACTAGTGAGTTGATAGAATTTAAACTTTGAAAGGGATTCATTTGTACTCACAAACAGAGTACCCCAGTCTGTTATGGTATTGCCAACCATTAACTGGCCCCATACTTGGAATCCTGATGTTTTCAGTGGATTTGTCAGTTTGTCTTTAAAGACACTCTGGGGTCCCTGGAGTGTCCCATATAGGAGCAAACTCACTATAATATGGAATATTCATGGTGCTCCTTATCTGATACCAAAGCTTGGCTGCTGATCTTAAACTCTTCAATTTTATTTTTTTGAAATATTTCAGGTGGCCGAATTTATACAGGAAGTATCCGGTATTTCCAGTCATTACTTTAAGATGTTCCGGGTACTGATCATGATTCCTCAAAAGAACCCTCATATGCTTAAACTGAAAAGCTCTATAATATTCCACTAGATCAGGACTAGCGATTCCTCCTTCTACCTTTCTTCTTCGCAATTTTCCCCAAGCTATATGTGTACTTTTGGACGCCCAAATAAAGCTTGCTAGTTCTCCTTGTATTTTCTTTAATGCATCCCTCTTGAATTCTAGAGGGATTGCACCAAATAAAAACATAAATTTTGGGAGGATTGACATCTTAATTAGATTAGATCTACCCAGAAATGTCAGAGCGAGGCCTTCCCACGCTTTCAGTAACTTTCTGACTTCCGCTGTTATTCTATCCAGGTTTGTCTTGGTTATCTTGTCTAAGTTTTTAACCAGGTCTATTCCCAAGTATCTGATTTTCTCCCTGGAGTAGGAACTATTTACCTGGGTATACCAACTCATAGTATCTGTTTTTGATTGATTGGTTTGATAACCCGATACGCTCCCGAACTTTTTTAAGGTGTCTTCGATAGCTTTAATAGATCCATCATAGTTGCCCGTAAAAATCATCAGATCGTCCGCATACAAAGCTATTTTCTTTTCCCATCCATTATATTTGAATGGAGTTATTTCCGGATGAGCTCTAAGCCTGTGTGCTAGTGACTCAATATATAAATTAAAATATATATATAGATATATTCTCTTTTAAATTCCCATTTATTAGGACCTTGGCTTTTGGTGCTCGATACAGTTCTTTAATGGCACCCTGAAAATTTTCACCCAGGTTGTATTTTTCTAGAGTCACATTCAGGAAAGCCCAATTCACTCTTTCAAACGCTTTGGCCGCGTCCAGAGTTATTATATTTAGGGGTATTTTTTCGCTTGTCGCTATATCTATTGACCTGATAAGTTCCTGTGTAAGTTCTTGCAGTTGCCTGCCCCTTACAAACCCTTTCTGATATTATTTTATTAATTTCCCTGCAATTTTACCAAGCATTTTTGCTAGAATTTGTGTGAAGATCTTATAATCGCAATTAAGTAGGCTTATAGGGCAGTAAGATTCGCATTTAGCGGGATTTTTACCGGGTTTTCGCAAGATGCTTATCGTGGCGTCATTCCACGAGTCAGGAAGTTTTCCCTTCTCTAAATAGATTTTATTTAATACGTTTGTAAGTGGGAGAGACAGGACCTCACTAAGTTTGATGTAAAATTCATTTGGTAAAGCGTCCGGCCCTGCTGCTTTGCCCCTCTTCAGGTCTTTCATCGCTTCCTCTACCTCCTCTTTTGTGATTAAGGTGTTCAATTCTTCATTTTCCAAACTTGTTAACTCGGGAAGATCCAGATTTTCTAGATACTCGTCTAACTCCTCTCTTACTGGAGCTATATCTTCCGTATACAGAGAAGAGTAAAAGTCTACGAATTCTTTCATTATTACTGTCTCTTCTGAGCAGAGGTCTGAGCCATCTAGAATATTAAGAATCTTATTTCTACTGGCGTCTGTCTTTGTTTTCCATGCTAGTAATTTACTGCACCCCTCTCCGTACTCATATTGAGCTAACGTGCTTGCCTCCCATCTCTCTCTTACCCTGCTCTGTAGTACACCTACTAACATTTCCTCTTGCACCCTTTTATCCGCTTCCAATTTCCTTTTATTTTCTGAGTCCGCCTCAGCCTCTATTAATAAGTCTAGGTTTCTGATGTTAGTTTCCAACATTCCTATTTCTTGCTTTGATCTTTTTGTTTTGTATGCAGACAAACTGAGTATCTTCCCCCTAATAACAGCCTTATATGCATCCCACGTGACTTGCGGTGATACTCCCTCTTTATTAATCTCAAAGTATTCCACCGAATCTGTTTTAAGCTTCTCAATATTTTGGGAATCATTAAAAATAGTGTGATCTACCGTCCATCTCGTTACTAATTGTTCATTACCCAGCTGAGTTTTTAATAGCACGGCTGAGTGGTCCGACAACAGGACAGGCAAGTGTTCAACTTTGTGTATCTTATCCACTAATAATTTATCTGTCAGAAAGAAGTCAATTCTGGAATGTAAACCTAATCTTTTATTTTTGAAGGTGAAATGGTGTTTTTTGTCCCCTTTTTCCTTCCAAATATCCACCAAAACCAGATCTCTTTTGTAGATTCCCAACCACTCCCTCATTTTGGGGAGATTCACTTGTTTCATAGGGGGCAGGCGATCTACTTTAGGGTCTGGAATCAGATTAAAATCCTCCCCTAGAACTACAGGGGATGCAGAAGATAATAAATGAGTATACAAACGTTGTAGTGGGGTGGGCTCATCGGAATTAGGTCCATAATAACCTGCTATAGTGTAGGGGGTGTTATAGATTCTTACCCAGGTAATTGCCATCTACCTTTTTTATCAAGTTCAGTTTTCTCAATTTTAGTTTTTATAGATTTTTTAAATAGTATGGCTATTCCCTTTACAACACATTCCTGATATGTACAAACATAGCAATCTACCCAGTTCAATTTTTTTATAATTTCTTCACATTCCCTTTTAGCAAGTGTGTTTCTTGTAGAATTATGATCTCACAATCTGCCACCCTCAAATACTCTAAAATTCTTCGCCTTCTGCTTGGTAGTCTTACCCAATTTACATTCCATGATAGTATGTTGATATTATATTCCTCTTTCTCTTACTTGCTGTTTTTCTAAACTTTCCCTTAACTGTGCTTGGCAGACCCTAATAACTTCTTTTCTGCATTCCGAGGTAATTGTTTCATTTTTTTCCCCTAGTTTGCTCCCCACCCTTGTGCTTATTTTTATATTTTTATATATTTTTCTTACTTAAAAACAACCTCCCTGGGGAAGCCTCCCTTCTTTCCCTGGTGGGCTGCATTATTAGCCCATTTTGAGCTCCAGGACTGCTCACTTTTATCAACAAATGCCCCCTTTTATTTTTCTTAAATTTACATATTTTGTTTCCTTTTCCCATTCCCTTTGCCTCCTTCGAGTTAATCGTTAACCTCTTAGACTCTTTATTTCCTTAACTGAGTTTGTTTCCCTTCTCTCCTTCAAAAATATAAAGATCAGGTACCTGACCCAGGCTGCATTCTCACTTGGCCTTTCATCTGTTCTAGGAAGTGGGCAACTTCGGCTGGCTCCCTTATATTATACATTTTATTTCACCACATAATTCTAGGCTTTTCAGTTCTTGCATATATTGCCCTAATTCCCATTGTCTGTCCTGGGTTGCTTTGGAGGCCATCTTTTAGCGCCTCACTCAAGATTCTCTCTTTGATAGTATAAGTTTTAAAGTTTATCAAGATTTTCCATGGGTTCTTTCTTTTTTTATTTCTAACCAAAGGGGTCTCGGTGCGCTCTTTGGATGTCTTCATCTAGTTTTATCTCCTGTGTCCAAGAGAAATGTTCCTCAAGTAGCTGTACTATAAATTTCTTAATATCTGTCCCTTCTTTTCCTTCTGGAACATTCAATATTCTCAGATTGTTTTTTCTAGCTTGGTTCTCAAAGGATTCCAGTTTTTCATTAGTACTTATCCCATTTTCTTTTAGAACCCTTATGTCCTTTTCGTTTCTTTCCATTCTTTTAGAGAGTCCCTCAACTACTGATTCCACTTCTGTAACCCGATCATTCAAGGCAATCATTTTAGTATCCAGAGCTTCACATACTTCCCGGATTTTGCTCTGGTTTATTTCCGATACGGCAAACTTTGCCCTCATTTCCTCCAGCATTTTCTCGAGGAACAAGTCCGTAGAACTTGAGCCGGAATTTGGACCAGGCATCAAATTTTGAAGTTGATCTCCCCCAGATTTATTGCCATTATATTGTGGACTCAATTGATTTACTGGCAGAAGAGATTGTAAGACTGTTGCCCCTTCAGATATTAAATCTGATTGCACTTGCCTTTGTAATGTAGTAACCGTCAGGTTACTTTGTGCGGGATCCATGTTATTCACTTCTCTTATAGTAAGGACAGATAGGGGATTGTATAGGACTGAGAGACCAGTTATAGGTGACCCAGATATAGCTGAGGGTGGTTTGGGTGGTAAAGAGGAAGCATTAATTTTTAATGCTTTAACTGCCTGAGCCCCCTTAGAGGGAGGCACTTGACTTTGCTCCTGGACTTTAAAAAAGGATCTGAGAGATGGAGTTACTCGGAGGGGAAGTTCTAATGTATTACCGATCTTCCCTGTTTCCTTTGGGTTTTTCCTCCTGGTATAGTAGTTATTTGAGTCGATCTGAGGTTGCTTCTTAGACTTCCGTTTAGTGCTGTGAGGGGTGATAGATTGCTTAGATACCACCGGAGTGGTGTACTTAAGGAACTGTCTATTTCTCAGGCAGTAGCTTGATCTGCCCTTTTCCTGCACCATGCTTATTTTTGCTTCTTCAGAGCATACCTCTTCCGCAGACACAAATGCTACTGCTCCTTGACCCTCACTTGTTATTATAGCACCGCCTGATTCAGTACAGTTTATCTCTGCTTCCACTCTCAATCCGTGCGCTTGAACAACTTCTGTGCCTCCAGCCCCCCTTTTGAGGGTTTTATCCCCATCATTGCTTCTTGCTCCCCCAGTGTTGTCCATTTTTTTTCATCCGCTGCTGCTGCACACTGGGGTGTTCCTTGGACTGTAACTGAGCTGCACCCTGAGAAATTAAGCATCTTCCTCCTTTTTCTTTATCTCCTTTCCCAGGCACAAAGTTTAATACTTTAACCCCCCTGGTCTCTTTAATTATAACATTAGTCAAGGAACTTCCTAAAACTGCATTTTTTAAAGAGTATGTAATTCCCTCCACTCCCACAGCGCTCCACACACCGGGATACAGCGCGTCCGCAAACCCCCACCTCCCCTGCCGAGCCACACACAAGTCGGGAATCACTGAACAGGGCGGGCGTGCAAGTTCAAACTGGCGAGGCTCAGCCAGCAACTCCTTCTGAACGGGCGGCAACATGCAGCGTGCAGGCACCGCCCAACCTCATCTATCAGCGGATAGCGGAGGTAGAGACGGAGTCAAAGGTTAGTGTTTTCTGCCGTGTAGGTTTTAAGGGCATTTAACGGAATTTTGGAGGCGAAGGAATAGGGTACACATAATACGCGGTAGAAAATGAAATTAACGGGGGCCGCGCATATCTTGTATTTCCAATAGAAAGAGCAGTCACTCAGGAGCTCCCGACCTGGGGTCCTAGCCCGCCACCATCTTCCCCCTAAATATCATGGTTGTTATCTGTTTTTGGGCAAAGCTATCCCATTGTTGCGCATGCTAGAGCACCAACTGAAGGTGGTGTCTTCAATGTTCCGAGATGATGCTGCAAAGCAACACGCATATCAGTTGGGGGAGAGGTTATTAAGCCGCCTAGTTGCCAATGAAAGGTTTAAAATCATACATACAGAACAACATTACATTTGTGCCACTATTCTGGATCCACGGTACAAAAAGGCAGTGGCCAGCAAAACATTCATTCCTTTTGATGAAGCAGATTTTTCAAAGTACAAACATTGGCTCGCAGTGTCAGCCACTTGGTTCGAAAAAGAGCGGCAGAAATTTCAAGGAGATAGCACACGTACTACTGAATCAGCAGGCCATCCGGCGTCAAGTTCCACTTCTGAATTCGTGGCTGAAGGGAGTCACTTTCCCCCACAGCCGTTAGCTACACCAGCAACCGTGTCATCATCCTCACCTGCACCAGGCCCAAAAAAATATTGTCGGAAGTGGATTGGCTAACTCAGCAAGGGTTTGCTCGGTCCACTGCTGCAAAGGCCACAGATTGTACGCAAAGTGGAGCAACACTGGAGAACCTTGAGTCGGTGGTGCAGGCCTATCTGGATGACCCAACAGAGGTCTGTCTCTAATGAGAACCCATTGGTGTATTGGTATAGGAAAAGGTTTGTATTGCGACTGATCACCAACCTGGCTCTAAAATATTTGTCTTGCCCACTCGCAAGCGTGTCTTCTGAACGTGTTTTCAGTGCTGCTGGTGCAATTGTAACTTCAAAAAGGACCCGCCTCTCGCCCAAAAATGTGGAGAGGTTAACAAGAATCAAGATGAATCAGCACTTCATACCACCCGATTACAAAATACGTGAATGCACGCAGGAAGAAGAGGACACCGACTTAGGTGACGCCGACGGATGTTCTTCTCTGTTACCTGACCTACTCCCATCTCAATTCATAGACTTTGAGGACGAGCTCTGCTTCCCTGACACTGAGGCCTGAAAATGACTTCCTTTTTTTCGTCCTTATTCACTTTTATTCCTGTGTGTCTTTCTTTGTTTTGCAACTTTTATCACAACAAAACTCTAATCACCTAATCACAAGTCCATCATCAGCACTGTCTTCATCCTTTTTTCCTTATTGATTTGAAGGTGCCGCAGTCTGCATTCCTGATGTTCACAAGTTCACAACTCAATCATGCTCCTCTATCCTCCTCCTCTAGACTCCCCCTATCCATTTCCCTCAAGGCAGATGGATGATTATGGAGAATAAATAAAACTTTGTCTTCGTGGGACTGAAATTACTGACTGACTACATGCTTGCTGATTGTTGACAGACTTACTTCTGAAATTGACAGGAGAGGCTGCTCTGTGGGCCCTCACTTTCCGAAGAAGATGCGGACAAAAAGTAGAACAGGTAATGAATAATGAGAAGATGGCATGCAGTGGACAGCAATGGCTGTCTGTCTCTGTTGAAACCAATTGCTGTTTGTTTTTTGTGAACAGCGCAATTTGCCATGTTTTGAATATACCAGTATTGCAGGTTTTTGGGGATTTCTTTGGGGGTGTTCTAGATTTGCAGTGCTGGGTCGGGGGGTCTTGGAGCACTGCTGGGAAGGTCTAATTTTGATTGCAAGTGGTTTGAAGAAAATCCATGGTGGAAAAGGGGGGTTATGGCCTAGCTGCAGAGCGCGTTTGGACAGTATTGAAGGAAGGCCGAAAATGTTCTAAGTGTGAGATTATGCATTTTTGCTTTTTGCCTGTTTGGGGGTCTTCTACTTTTTTGCGGGTGGGTTGGCGGGTCTTGGGGCATTGCTGGGAAGATCTAATATCGGAATCAAGTGGGTTGGGCAAAATCCATGGTGAAAAAGTGTTTAACTTTTTGCTCACTTGCCTGTTTTGGGGGGGCTGTTTGGGGGGGGGTTCCTGGTGTTTGGGGGTGGGTTTTGGGGTCTGGGAGCACTGCTGGAACAGGCTAATTTTGATTGCATTTGTTTTTAAGGAAATCCATGGTGGAAAAGGGGAGTTATGGCCTAGCTGTAGAGCGTGTTTGGACAGAATTGAAGGAAGGCCGAAAATGTTTTAAGTGTGAGATTATGCATTTTTGCTTTTTGCCTGTTTGGGGGTCTTCTACTATTTTGCAGGTGGGTTGGAGGGTCTTGGGGCATTGCTGGGAAGATCTAATATCGGAATCAAGTTGTTTGGACAAAATCCATGGTGAAAAAGTTTTTTTGATTTTGCTCACTTCCTTGTTTTCGGGGGGCTGTTTGGAGGGGTTCCTGGTATTGGGGGGGGGGGTTGGGGGGTCTTTGAGCAATGCTGGGCATGCCTAAGGGGAGTTAGGGCCTAGCTGCAGAGCACGCATAGAGTGATTTGGGAACTAGGCCTACATTTTTCGAAGTCCCCGTTTTTGCATTTTTGCTTTTTGCCTGTTTGGGGGTCTTCTACTTTTTTGCGGGTGGGTTGGCGGGTCTTGGGGCATTGCTGGGAAGGTCTAATATCGGAATAAAGTGGTTTGGACAAAATCCATGGTGAAAAAGTTTTTCACTTTTTGCTCACTTGCCTGTTTTGGGGGGGCTGTTTGGGGGGGTTCCTGGTGTTTGGGGTGGGTTTTGGGGTCTGGGAGCACTGCTGGCACAGTCTAATTTTGATTGCATTTGTTTTTAAGGAAATCCATGGTGGAAAAGGGGAGTTATGGCCTAGCTGCAGAGCGCGTTTGGACAGAATTGAAGGAAGGCCGAAAATATTCTAAGTATGAGATTTTGCATTTTTGCTTTTTGCCTGTTTGGGGGTCTTCTACTTTTTTGCGGGTGGGTTGGCGGGTCTTGGAGCATTGCTGGGAAGGTCTAATATCGGAATCAAGTGGTTTGGACAAAATCCATGGTGAAAAGGTTTTTCCGTTTTTGCTCACTTGCCTGTTTTTGGGGTCTTTGAGCAATGCTGGGCATGCCTAATTTTGGTTGCAAGTGGTTTGAAGAAAATCCATGGTTGGAAAGGGGAGTTAGGGCCTAGCTGCAGAGCGCGCATGGAGTGATTTGGGAACTAGGCCGAAAATATGCTAAGTATGAGTTATTGAATTTTTGCTTTTTGCCTGTTTGGAAAAAATCCATGGTGAAAAAGGGGGTTTAGGGCCTAGGGTTAGAGTTAGGGTTAGGGTTAGGGTTCTGAAATCGCAGTTTACACTTTACACATAGCTTGAGGGGAAAGATCCGCAAATTTCGCCCACACTTATTTATCCTTGAAAAGGAGACTCAGAGTACGCACTTTCGAAATGATGCTTGTATGTTTTGTAATACTGTCGATTATGAAACTGAAAGTTTTATTTTTGCACTACACAGCGTACCTTATATTCTCCGTGGTGTTTTAATATCACTTCCTGTTTTTCCATCAACAATTACAGGCCGGCTTTTACCCTGTGCAATAACAAAAAGGATGACCTCACGCTTAGCGACCCGCAATTCAGCATCCGCCAGGCAGGCAGTGGACAAGGTGTCTTCTGGTCCCCAACATTGATCGGCGGAGCGTCAGATGGAATGGAGGAGTACCGCAAAAGAGGAATGGCTGGATGCATGTAACTTCCCAAATTCAACAGGACAACTACAACAACATACAGTTACAGTATCCATCTTCATTTCGACTTATCTTTTAAGTAATGTTATTGTTGTGAACTTCTGTGAGTGTGACACTGTGCATTTGTTTGCTCTCTGCTTCAATTCATCCCTCCAACCATTGTATACTTTTTTCTTTGCTATTTTTTAAACTAATTTAATGTACGAAGTGGTTCTTCTCTCTGAGGGCAGATAGGCAAGTGAAATTGCGTAATTACTGCAGCCCTGTACTGTCACATTGTTGTTTCTTCATAGTACATTGTAGAAAGTACTACTTACTTTACAGAAACCTATCCATTTAGCAAACAACGTCATGCATGCAGTAGTGCATGCACTTCCTTTATGTCCCTTAAAAGATTTATGAATAGCTTTGTATCCAAAGATTTGTTTATCTTCATTTGTTGTTTGTCCATGCTGTGTTTTATTTCCTCTTTCCACATAACGTTACCCACAAACCCAATTCCCATCCAAGTTTCAAACCCTAACCCTCTTCCCCAGGCTGTGTGGTTTTCATTGAGGTGTGAGTAAATTACAACAATAATTCCACACACTTGCTGGGGAGGATAAGGTGCAAGCAACCTCCTCAACTCAATTTTAAGGCAGCTAGATGAATCCTAGGATATTGTAATTCTGGGTAAAAAAACAACAATGAGTATTTTAAAATAAATTCTGAATTTCATGCCCACCATAGATTGGATCCATTGTCAACAACATCTGCCTACATGTCAAGAAGACTTGTTGTGTTACGGTGCTGTGTCACTGTTCTTGTTGTAGCCATAATCATCCATGCAATTATTTTTTCCCCATACTTATCTTCAGCATTGCTTAGGCTACTGTTCCTTCTAATACTCGTCTCAGGCCACTCAATGTCTCATTTTTTACTTTGTTTTTCATATGCTGCTACTGCTAGTGTGGTACCACTCCTACTACTAACACCACAACAACGGAATTTCGGTCCGGGATGGTGTAATCGCCATTTGCCATGCAGCCAGCGCTGTGCCTAGCTCTATTCTCAAACACGAATCACAGGTAAGATAATCATTTTGGGGAGGTAGAAAGATGGGCTAGGATGCGGAGGAGAGACTGATAGTAGTACAAGTAAAGTACTAGTAGGCCAATTGAATTCACTAACTCTGTTACTGGCACTTTTGAACATTTTTGGACGTTTTAGATAATTCATGCTGGTAAGTTTGAGGAAAACCAAATGTGCCGTAATTCCCGCCCACTACCCCACAAAACAATATCAAAGCGTACACTATGTTAAAGTATGTAAAATGAATAATGATGTATTTCCCCTAACAAAAATAAACTAGTCCCACCCCTCCCTAACCCAAACAATTGTCCATTTCAAGTAGTCCAAAAATAAATAATCCCCAACTCCCGATTCCCAACCCCCCAACAGTCTTTAAAAAAGGGGCAAGGGACACAGTCACTTCCGGCGGTGTTTGTGCAGGCGGTCCTTGCGGAGGTCCTGGAGCTGTTTTTCTAGGTCTTCCACATTTCGCTCCAGGAAGTCCACTCGTAAGGTTAGGCGGCGCACGCGTGCCTTCCAGGCTCTGAGGGGGCCAGCTGCTGATGGTCTTGCAGCTGAGCGGCGGCGGGGGGCTGTCCGAGCGTGGCGGCCTGTCTGAGCACGGCGCTGGGATGGAGGCTGCTGGCTGCTGGACACGGTGGCAGTGCTGGAGGAGGTTGTTGATGTTCCCTCCTCGTTTTGCCGAGCCCGCAGCCGGCAATATTCAACCCGAATGGCCTCCATCTTCCGGGCCCTGGCCCGGACAGCCATCTCCCCTCTGGTGAGCTTTTTGGGAGCATCTATAATATATGAAGAAAGAAAGAAAAGTAATGTAACCAACACTCTTTAACAATAACACAAAAATAATTCAACAGAAAGTTGTCTCACAGTAACACTAGCAATTTGCAAGCACAGTATAACATTTTGGCATGTATCTTTCCGCCGTCTTTGTAGGCCTGTAACAGTGGGAGTTTCAGGAATTCTACTACCAGGCAGCACTATGGACTCACTCAATACATAGTCAGAGAGTCAGAGAGTACACCAGTAGTCGTCTTTTTTTCTTTACTTTTGCGAAAGAAATTACTTGTACGTGAACTTGTGGTAGCCGGCATAATGCCAGCTCAGTCAGCTTGCACCCAAGAAAAAGAGACATAAGCCATGATGACGCAGACTTGCATGCATTACTTTAAGCAGTATATGCAGGTGGGGATAGGGAAGGTCTTACTTTTGTATAGGGGTGGCACTGGCCATACTCGGTTACAGCAAGGGATACTGCTCAATGTAATTTATATTTCGCACTGCCCCCCCGGGCCTTCAGTACTGCAAAAGGAAAATGAAGATTATTCATTTCTGATCATGTCTCCAGCCGATCACATGATCTCTTTGCTTATGTGATGCATGACTTTAGGTGCTTTATTCTGATAGATTGAGTGAACAACAGCGATAGTCCACCCATGATTAACACAGCAGAAAGAAAATTATGAACATAAGGAGTGAGTGTGGTAACCATATTTGCCGGAGGAAGGGACTTAACTTCATATAATTGTCAACTATACAATACATACAAAATATATGCTGTGCTCGCAAAGTAAACTACTGTACTGTTACTTTAGGCAAGGGAGAGTTTCAGAACAATCACAACTTGTAGTATTTGGATTTCCTATGCTTTGCTACTCTGGCACGGACATGCTGTTCGAACAAAGTAACACTCTTCATGCACTGAGCGTCTGCTCTACATACACCTCTGCTATGTATGATTAAGAAGATACCATCCAGGCTTCCAAAGTAAACGTCTATCATTCTTCTTAATGTCTCAACTGTAACAACTTTACTTTTTCTCAACAACCAAATAACACCCTTTTCATTTTATTTGGTAAACCACCGTCTTGACTTACATTTGCGTTTCACCTAAATGATATATTGCAATGCACACCACACATGAATTTTCTGATTGACCCACACAGGCAGTCATTTTTTTCTTTCTCCTCCAACCATCCTTGCTTCAAGCAGCCATGCATCTGATTCCTTCCTATCAGCCACCTCTGCCTGCATTCAAAAACACATATCATTCTTTAGTCATTCTTCAGTCCTTCCATTGACCCTAAGTTCTTTCCCTTTTCGTTCATCACATCCCTCAAGTTCATCTGATATGACTTGGCTTCACGATAAAAGTTTCCCAGCTGATTTGAAGTCAAATAGAGGGGGGCATTGCTTACTCGAGAACTACCGCCACTAATGCTATTACTAAGTCAAGGGTGACTGTCTTCTCTGTGATTGTCTAAAAAAATGTAGTTCTAAATCAGTAACTGTTCTTAACAGTACAGTGTACTTGTAGTAGTGTACTTTCTACTGTACAGTACATCATACACTCCATTGCGAGCCTACTCTAAAATGTCAATAAGTAAGGAGTATAATAATAACTTACCACCGTCCACCGCTGCTGAGCCATCCCCCTCAGCTCCTCCTGGTGGCGCCGCCGCTTGAGTGGACCCCGCCGCGCTGCTGGCCCCGGCACAGGTGGTCCCTTACCTCAAACCCAACCCACTCCCTCTCCACCCCACCCCTTCCTAAAGCTTCCCTTCCACCCTTCACCGGCGGTTTGATAAACGCTCGGTCAATGTGCAAGCATAGTCAAGACATTCATGACCTTATCGTTGACTCTGACCTTGACTGTCTTCTGATCACCGAAACCTGGCTAACGGAGGACTGCAACCCAGACATAGCCAACACCCTACCCCAGAGATACTCCTTTTTTAGACAAGACAGGCCGAAAGGAAGAGGGGGAGGCGTCGCAATCATATTGAAAAATACCTACACCTGTCACACGTTTAATTTAGACCCCCTAACCAACACTGAAGGTTTAGGTTTTTCAATTAAAATCAGTCAATCCTCCTCCTTCTCAGGTGGTTTGATCTACCGTCCTCCCGGAAATGCTTCCAAATTCCTAGACTCCCTGAGCGACTCTCTGGGCCACTTCTTACTCCATTACCCACATTTCACTCTCCTTGGGGATTTTAATTTACACCTTGAGTCCTCATCGGACTCTCAAACTAATAGCTTCCTGCAGACCCTTGAAGTCTTTAATCTTCAACAAAGTGTCACTTTGCCAACCCATTCACTAGGACACACCCTTGATGGTGTATGCTCCAATCTCCCTTCACTCATCACCTCACCCCCTCTCCCCATGATATGGACAGACCACAGTTTAATCCCCTTCCATATCACTAAGGTACACCCCCAAACCACCAACAGAATTAAGCCACTTCGCGTCAATTCCGTCAACTGGAAAACAGTACAGAAAAACCTTACTCTTAATCCCATCCCTCAAACCCAATCCCCCGTCTTATCTGGTAACACCGAACTAGACGCAAAACTCTTTAATAATTGGATTTCACAAGCAATCAAAACTCGGGACCCCACCAACCACCCCTGTAGAATCCATAAAATAACCAAAATTAACGCCCCTTGGTTTACCCCTGCTTTAGCCACCGCCCATCTACTTTGCAGGAAAGCCGAGCGTAAATGGCGCAGAACTTATGACACCGACGACCGCCTTTCTTTTATTCAACAAAGAAAAAACTACTTTTCCGATATCAAATCAGCAAAAAAAATCTTTTACGTTAATGCCATCAACCAAGCTAGTCATAAACAAAAAACCTTGTTTTCAATAGTCAAATCATTCACCCAGCCAAAAGCACTTCAACCTGAAATCCCCCCTTCCCAAGATTTTTGTGACAAGATATCAGACTTTTTCGAGAAAAAAAATTGCCTCCATTCAAAATGACTTCCCCCCCCCCCATCTACATCTCCAGGGCCTTCTAGTCCTGTCCAACTGGATTCCTCAGTTGACGGACTCAAAAACTTCACCCCTGTCACCCTTGTGCAAACCAGAGAAGCAATTCTATCTTGTAAATCCGGTTCCCCCGCTGACCCCTGCCCCCCCAAGATTCTCCACCAACTCATAGAGGTGGTGAATCCCATCATTAACGACATAGTCAACTCATCTCTCAGTACCGGATCTGTCCCCCGCATTTGGAAAATGGGAATAGTGAAACCCCTCATGAAGAAGGCTAATAAATCGCCGATGGACCTGACCAATCTCCGCCCGATCACTCTTCTCCCAGCTTTGGGAAAAATAACAGAACAGTTGGTCCATAGAGAACTTAAAACCTATCTGGACACTCACAATATACTCCACCCGCAACAATCGGGTTTTCGTCCTAAACACTCGACCGAAACAGCTCTGATCGAATTATCAGACACAATTAAGCTGCTGCAGGATCAGAGGAAGAAGGCTATTCTCATTCTTCTTGACCTCACAGCAGCTTTCGACACCATATCCCACTCCATCCTGATCAACAGATTGAAGGACATAGGGATTTCAGACACTGCCCTAGCATGGATTAAATCATTCCTTACTGACAGATGCCAAACCGTTGCTCTTGGCCCCTTTCAATCCAAAGAGAAAAAGGTCTCCTCAGGAGTACCCCCGGGCTCCATCCTTAGTCCCCTTCTTTTTAATGTCTACCTCATCCCTCTTCTATCCCTGATAGAATCATTCGGCATACCGGTAACCTCGTATGCCGATGATACACAGCTGATTGTACCCCTACAGGACAACTCAACCTCAGCTGAGCTCAATCTTAAAAACTGTTTAACAGCTGTCTTCCACTGGATGGACTCTAATCATCTTAGATGTAACTCTAACAAAACAGAGATCCTCCCCATTGGAAAGAACACCTCCTTCAGTCCAGCCCTGTGGTGGCCAGATAACTCTGTTGCCCCTCCCCAGACCGTAACAACAGCCAGAAACCTTGGCGTATTGTTTGACTCGGATCTCTCATTTGACCAGCACGCCAGGAATGTCGCCGGCAGATGCTTTGGGATAATAAAATCCCTAAAAAAGTTTTTTGACTTTTTACCTCTGGCCGCCAGGAAAACAGTTACAGTAGCCCTCATACTCTCGCGCCTGGACTACTGTAACGGCCTCCTGGCAGGAACGAAAAAATCCACTCTGATCAAACTTCAGAGCATCCTTCATACTGCTGCCCGACTGGTTTTAAAATTACCCCGTAAATCTTCTGCCTCTGCAGCCCTCAGATCCCTGCATTGGCTCCCCCTGCATAAAAGAATACTTTTTAAAATGCTTATTATCGCCTTCCGGTCGTTTAACACCTCTGGCCCGAAATATCTAATCAGACGTTTCCACCACTACATTCCGACTCGTCCCCTCCGTTCTGCACATGACAACCTCATGTCCCCTGCAAGGTACAACTTGAAGACGAAAGGTGGAAAAACGTTAAGCTTCCTGGCCATCAAAGCCTGGAATAACATGCCCAAACGCCTGAGACAACAAACCCTGGAGAAACCCTTCAGACATCTCCTAAAAACATGGATCTTTACCCTACCCGATGACTGGACTAAAGCTGCCATCTAGCCTCCGACTACCTCTTACACTGGGCTTCAGGAATCTCAGCGCCATGATGCTCCCTCCGGAGCGAACGTTGCGCTATATAAATACCCCTTCAAATATCAAATATCAAATAGCAAGTGCTGCATCAGATGTTGTGACGCCTAGAAAAAACATGTCATATTTTTAGATGCCATACACCACCCCCTACTTTGTCTCGTAATGGAAGAGAAAATGTTAAACAATTTTTAATTATTGGGAGTGAAATGAAGTCACGGTTTTGGGGAGGGGGTTAACTTATATGCTTAGCCTTAACATGCAACTCTTTTTGGCACAACTGATGAATGCTTGCTCTTTAACGTGCAACATTTTTATAATTACAGACAGAACCAACTACTCCTCATCACCACCAGGAGGACTTGAAGTTGCAACAAGGTGAGGGCTCCCGAGTCCCGCACAGTTACTTCTGACTGGGGTATGTGGAAAGTCGAACTGCACCTATCATCAACAATGTCCTATTTCTCTTGTCCATACTTCTGTATGTGCAGAATAGTCCCTGAAACACTAGCGTTATGGTATGTGCTACTATCAAATTAAAAAGCCAACTACTAGCTTATTCTTGGTGGACATTGACATTTTGTTGTTGGAAATTGTCAAAGCACTAACATTAAGAAGACTGGAATAGACAGTAAGGGCAACCCAGAGGACTGCACTGAGTGCCTCTAGAGCTATTGCTGGATCAGAGTTTTGTTTAACACCGTTTGCAGACTAGGCAAGCTTAGCTACCTACACAGACCGACTCAAAAATAATAGTAAATAGTAGAAGCACAGAGAGTGATGGTAGAGAGGCAGGATAAGAATGTAGAAACAGTGTACAAGAAGATCAAAGACTATATTGTAAAAAATAGAGTTAGGGAAGTATAATTATATTAACAACAGAACTACTTACTGTGTTTGATTGGTTCAGATGCTCAGTCTATCACCACCCCCTTTTGTATCTCTTTGTTCGCCATATGTTGGCAGGGTATGCTCAGACGTGAGTCCCTTGCTCACTTTGCCACTGGATTCAAGCAAGCCTGGCTGAAGACGGCTGTAATGCCAGAAACCGATCCTAGGAAGCTTGTTTCCGGTCCAGGGAAGGCTTGGCTTGGCAGTTCGGGTTAGACTGTTCTCATGAGACACAGGGTCAGACTGATTTGCATATGGCCATATCTGAACTGGGGTGGCAGAGTGGGCTAAAGAACGGTGATGGATTAAACCCAGATCTATTGACTTGGTGTGAGTGTTTGATTGGTTCAGATGCTCAGTCCATCACCACCCCCTTTTGTACCGCTTTGTTTGCCATATGTTGGCAGGGTATGCTCAGACGTGAGTCCCTTGCTCACTTTGCCACTGGATTCAAGCAAGCATGGCTGAAGACGGCTGTAATGCCAGAAACCGGCCCTAGGAAGCTTGTTTCCGGTCCAGGGAAGGCTTGGCTTGGCAGTTCGGGCTGGACTGTTCTCATGAGACACAGGGTCACACTGATTTGCATATGGCCATGTCTGAACTGGGATGGCCGAGTGGGCTAAAGAACGGTGATGGATTAAAGCCAGATCTGTTGACTGGGTGTGAGTGTTTGATTGGTTCAGATGCTCAGTCCATCACCACCTCCTTTTGTACCACATTATCTGCACGTCAGCAGAGTCTGGCACAAGTGCTGCTTTAATAACAATGCAGACAGCCAAGCTTACTAGAGTTTGTGGCACTATTTACACACGCGACACACACTCATGTCACCTCACACTCTCCCGGTTGTGAACAGAAAATCTGTCATTTTTAGATACACACATTCAATAACAACCCCAAACACACATTACCAACATCTGTCGAGCGCACATCTGCCTTTCTTTCACGCACTGAGACATTAACCGCGTGCACCCTTATTTCTTTTATTTTCATTCATACAGACATGTAGAGACGCACGCGGCACATGCCTACATGCAGAAACACAAAGGAACAGCCTGCAGGCTTCACAACGGCAGGGAATATACCAATAATAATTCAAAACAAGTTCAACGAGGAGGAGGAGGTCCAATTGAAGGTTTAGTACTTATTTGAAGGAGCAGAAATGGAGACACCCGCCAAGGGACCATCGTGCTGGGATCCACTGCCACAATCCCGGTCCGAGTGCTGGGGGGTTGTTTAATGCATGTTACCGGTCCAGAACCCATAGCCGCGGCCCCAGACGCTGAAGGCTTAATCTACAATTTGTCATGTTTCCTGTTGTGAAGTTCCTGCCAGTGCGGCGGTCTCCGTAGCACAGGATGTGGTGAATAGCTAACAAAGGAGGGGGCGGGTGCAATAGAGAGCAAAGTGTGTGGCTTAAAATAAAGGGAGAAAGGAGATGTAAGAAAGTAAAAGCGACCATTATGAGCATGTGGATGGCGCTCCCTTCGCTCAAAGGAGGCTGCAGACAGCAACGCCCAGCACTCATGTTCACAACTGAGTAGCATATTCCCAGTGTCATATAGCTACTGTTTATCTTTATAATGTGTTAAGTTAGCATAGGCATATTAAATGTTTAAACGCCATTTTTCCTTTTTGCTGCTTCTGCACACGACACTTAATTGTTGATTTAGCTTTCAACCTAGTAGCCCGTTGTGGTTTACATGAGAATAATATGTTATTGCTCTGCTATCAGCTTTGCTTAATAAACTATGTCTGTACAGAGAGTGCTGAAGCTTCAGGAATAACACGATACAGAATTGTTATGAGGTCTGATCTCCGCACCTTTATAGACATAACATAAGTGCAGCTTCTGCCAACTTTAGGCTTTAGGCGGGTTTTATATTGCTTTGCTTAGAACACAGATACACACTTGATGCTGTTCGCATGCAGAGAGAGCTGGTGTATGCTGATGTGATCTCTTCATTCTAGGATCTTGAGGTATGGGCCCGCCCTGTTAAAACCCAAAGAGACCTTCTTAGCTATTAATATAATATGTGAGTTAGGGAGGGTGAGAAATAAGTGTTGTTAACCCTTATTCATTACAGCATGTTAACATGCTGTCACCGTTTGCTTTCTATGGACTAGTAACTATGCTGATAACTTTGCTTCTGATAATATGTTTCCTTGTATTATCTAAGATACTGCGTTTGAGAAAACGGCATTAGTAAATAAATATTTCAAATGTGCACGTGTCCTCATTTACTCCAAATTCTGGTTTGAAATGATTGTATAACGAAAGTGTGCTCATGTGTTCCACGTAACCTGAGGTATTGTAAGTTCATGTTCTGGTTTGTCTAAACATTGGGAGTTTGTTATGACCAATGAGACACTGTAGCTAGCTCGGTAAGGGGTTTGTTGGGTACTGAGGTGAGTTTTGGGTCACCCTAATTCGCCGAGGTTCCAATCCTCTGTGCACAGTTCTGTGGGAGAACAGAAACCCTGCTACACCAGGGCCTGTAAATTAAATTATACTAGGGGGCCTACAGCACTTATTGTGCCACTGACTTAGGTAGCACCTTAAAATATATCCCAGGCCTGCTACTGCAGCATTTATGCAGTTTTTAAATTGCCATGTCAACTTGGCATTTAAGCCCTCCTGCTAACCCATAAACTCCCCTTTTATTATATGTAAGTCACCCCAAAATACACCCTAGTCCATAGGGCCGGGTGCTGTGTAATTAAAATTTTGGACATGTACTTTTATGTGTTACATGTCCTAGTAGTTGAAACTCTTAAATTTGTTTTTCACTACTGTGAGGCCTACCGCTCCCATCGCATAACATTGGGACTCATTAAAACATTTAATAAACTGTATTTTCCAATTGGGGCTGGTAGCTATGTCATGTTTAGGGTTTTTGGAATTGTGGTGTAGAGCCCTTTTTAATGGTAAAGTCGGGATTCTGATCACAATTATAAAAATGCCACTTTTAGAAAGTTATCATTTTTTTACCATTAGTCCTTTTGACCTTATAGCCTGGTCTGGGTTAAATGATTGGGATTAATTGACAGACTTTGTGAATTTCTCCTAGACAGTCATGCAAAAGAAGGATTAGGTGTGCCTGAATGGGCAATCTGTTACAGGAGGGGGGCAGGGCTGAGCACAGTACTACTTACAACTGAAAGCGTGTATTCAAACCACACTCCATTTCTGTTTGACAAATGTTTTGGCTTTGACCCGGTCTCGCATGGCTAGTTGTCTGAGGTTGGCGCTTTGATCTTTTAGGCGCTAGTTTTTACTAAAAACCTTGAACAATCATAACTCTAGTTCTACTGGTTGGATTTTTATCATTGTGGTATCAAATAGCTTATTACGATTTACTCTATTTTTCCTAAATGGTTTTGGATTTTTATTGTGTTATGATTTCACTTCATTACAGTTTGTGTGCTGCATACATTCTTTATGCATTGCTCTTAAGTTAAGCCTGACAGCTTTTTTGTGTCAAGCCACCCAGGGTAAAGCACAGGTTAATTTTGTTACTTTAGAAAAAGGAGGCTCTCTGAATAAAATATTTGATTAGGATTACACAATTTGGAAAAGCAGAGAAGCAAGTATTGATTCGAGGTTATCGGGTATTTTATTTTGAAATTCAGCCACCAGACGGGTATCTCTGTCCCTCCCTCTCCTGTTATCAAAGGTTACTATTTTGTCTTTCATTTTTGGCTCACAGTGGCAAAAAACGTCAAAGATATTGCAGACTCGACTCATGGTCCTCAGGCCCAACTAACAAACCAAGAATGCTTTCGTTTAAGTGTCCTCACACCCTAAACACCCCCCTGAAGCGACGCCCGTGAGTAGAGGAGAAGAAGAGGCTCGATGAGTAGAGGAAATTATTAGTGGTGAAGGAGTGAAAATGTCCACAGACAAAGACATGGACCAGGTCTCTGCTGATTATAACAGGCACCTATATAAAGGGAGGGGGACAGTTGGAAGAAAGAAGATACTTATCTTTCTAGAAAATATGCCACTCGAGAGACTACCTGGGGATGACAGAGAGATCCTAGATAGAGAAGGAACAAAGGAGGAAATAGAAGAAGCTACTAAACAACTGCGATGTGGAATGGTGCTGGAAAAGGAAGGAAGCCATTCAGGTTGGTACTTTAGCTACAACATAAAATGGGGTCTAGGGGAAGTGTCTGAACAGACATGTACCCCTCCCTAAAGCATGAATGTAGCACAAAGAGGTATGTGTGGTTTAGAGAAATACGTATCTCTGTAGTGAAGAGACATATTTTGTTAAGGACGGTAACCCTCATCGATCCTTTGGTGGCATGCTTCATCATTGGGTCCCTCCTCATACTGGGACCGAAGGTGCCTGGTATGGGCTAAAACTCCCTATGCTGGGGAAAGACATTTTAATAGCCTGCAACTTAAAGGTGATTCTATCCAACTTCAAGCCAGATGTTTAGATGGTCATAATGACTGTTATCACTTCTCGAACGGGCCACAATTTTCAAAATGATAACTGCTACATGTTGGACATAACCTTCCTTCAAAAATACAACACATTTGTTTGCAATATGGAGACTGAGGTATGCACCTTTTGGATGGCAGCTGCTCACACACTGGTGACAATGAGCTCCCCAATATACAAGTGTTTTACTGGTCCTCTCAACTCCTTGTCCTTAACAGTTGGGTACATTTACCAAGTGAGAATACTGGTGTTAATATCTGTGAATTCAAAGTAATTACACACCATGATATATGCAGGCCTGGTCACGGCAATACCAATAAAGGCAATGTCGATGCACGCCATAAAATGTGCTTGCATAACAATGTCAATACCAATAGAAGCAATTTCAATGTAAGCCATAATCTATGCATGAAAACAATGTCAATACCAGTAGAATCAAAGTCAAAGCAAGCCATAATCTATGCATGCATAACAGTGTCAATATTGGCAAAGACAGTATCGATGTACACTAGGAGAACTGTGTGCACAATACTTAGTATGTCAGTAAAAATGATATCAATGACCACCATGTTAATTGTACACAGTTTAACAAACTCATATCATTGCTGTCAGATTCACCCACGGTGACCTCCCCATCAACCCCGGGTAGAGACGTCGTCAGACAGGCTCTGCGACCCAAACCCGAGCCTACTGATTGACAGGTCACAGGTGGGGTTACAATTAACCCAAAGACAAACGCACACTCATGGAAAGCCCTGACTGATCCCACAGATAGGCAGTTACAGCACAAATAGGTCAGGTCTGGATAATTCCAGTATGTATTGTGACTAGTGTCATCAGATATAATACAATTATGAGTCTGGTGGCTAACACTGCACTCCTGCACTTTTTCCCTGATTAATTTTGGAAGGTCTACTGCGACGAAATATATTGGGGGGAAAATGGCGAGTAATATCCCGGATGTGCACCTTATTCCTCAATGTGGGGACAAACTCAAAATTGGTATTGAATTCCAATGCCTGTGTAATAACGTCCTCTGTGTCTCTGATTGTCCAGGAAGCAATTTCACACCTGTCCTGTTACACATCTGTATTCCTAAATTTAAGGAGCAATTACCACATGTAGTGATCACCACGCCGGACACCTGGACACATACACACCTGCCCACACTAGCTCTCCACAAGGTCAAGAGTCACCTGTGTCTCCCTTATCAGATGGTTGTACTTGTTGTTTATGACTAGGCCGAGAATGCCAAATCAGTTTATTGTACCTTACGAACAGTATAAATGGTCAGCCAAAACGTTTGTGCAATGAGAGACTTTCTTCAGAGGTTACTCTGTAGATACTCTCCGGCAACAGCATTGTTCATGTTCATGTTTTGCTAAACACCTCTTGTTGTTTCATTTTTTAAGGTAAATTCATATCCGAGCAACACAGGAAGGGGTTGCCACAAGCGACACAAGCAGTACTACAGATTGGGAACAAAGCCAAGACATTCGCCAACTGCAATGGAAGGATCCCAAAGGAGACACTACTGTGGGTGGGCATGTGTTGGTGGATGTGTCCCAAGTGAAGGGCTCCTGCGGATGGGATGACATAGGCATCTACAAATTGCAGGATGTACTAAGGGAAGGTGCAATAAAGACTTTCAGGTAGATGCACGATGAATATGAAGCGTCCTCCTCTCACAGATTTAAATATTTACAACTGAATCATGCACTTATGATTGGCCCGGTTTGCCAGAGGTCGGCACTCTGTAACATTGGGTACTGTTGGGCAAACTACACAAGGGAGCGACTCCCACCATATATTTGACCCTAATAAATAACACTGACAACTTACCCCATACTAGAACCACATGGGAGGGAGATATAATCCCATGTCCACTGGGAGCCTGTCCTTATGCACCCAGTGGACATGGCAATAGAGGCAGGTCTATGCCTACTAAACCTGCTTTGGGACATTTGTTTATTCTGGGCACTCACCAGGCTCCACGTTGCTCACTAGGACGCTGTTCTGATTCCTACCGGGACCGGTGCTTCAGCTCCGATGCTGGACTACCTTTCCTGGCATCCCGCTCGTGGCGAGGATGCCACTGACGGAGCA
The DNA here is from genome assembly GCF_964261635.1 of Lissotriton helveticus. NCBI lineage: Eukaryota > Metazoa > Chordata > Amphibia > Caudata > Salamandridae > Lissotriton > Lissotriton helveticus. The sequence goes on from NC_136057.1 coordinate 1,149,150,297, forward strand.
AACACACGCCAGGAGGCGCATAAAGGGGCAGTTGGATCCTCATTAAGCGTGGGCGTAAAATTTATTTTGTTCGCATAATTTGCGGATTTTTGGCAATTTCACGATCCGCTAATCGTGCGAATTTGCCCAAAAAATCCGCAAATTCGCAAGCTGTGAATTTTTTTGCTTAGTAGCGCTTGAAAAATACAATATCGCGCGCGCTGCGTTGACTTACCGTGATTCTGTGTTTGCGAGTTGTTTTTCTCCCGGTTTGCGTGTGCTGCGCCATTTTGGATCTTGCTGCGTGATCGCACGAGAGTTTTTCGACCGCGAATACGTCATTGTGGCTCGCCATCTTGCACACCGAGAGTTTGACAACGCAAGTACGTCATAAGGGCTCGCGATCACGCATTGAGGGAGTAAACAATGCCGATCGTAGATGCGGCGCGCAGCTGACTTCCGGCGGGAGATTTGAACAGCTCGCTTACCCGAAATTGCAAAAATTTCAATTCTGCACAAGAAATCCACCACAGGCAGCATAAACCTTCTGAAAATGATGATTTTGATCAGAATAACTCCTCAGATTGAGATTTGGCTGCACTTTCTGGTGCAAGGAGTCCATTTTTTGGGGGGGGAGGAAGGAAGTGCCCCAGAGTCTCCAACTTCCTGTTACTGTCCAGCAGGCTCCTCCCAGTGCTTTGTCCATGTCCTGGTCACTTTTGATTTGGATCTGGAGCTAGAAGGATTACTTTTTGTGGCTGCTGCTGGATATTTGTATTTGAGGACTTTTTAGACTTTGGAGTTTGGATCACTTTTGGACTTGAGATTTTACAAGTAAGTTGGTGTTGTTTGTTTGGGGCATTGCAGTTGCTGCATCTACAGTTTTAAAACTTTTTTCACAACGTTAAAAAAAAAAATACTGTGGGTAGCCACAGTATCCAGTAGGCCCCGGGTTAGTCATGGGTGCATGATACAACTGTTTATGTGATTTTTTTTAACTTAATTCTCATTTATGTCATGGAATTTCAGCTCACTGTTATATGTTGTTTTTTATTTTGTTATTTTAGGGTGCCTGTAAAGCCTCACTAGTCATTAGGCCTAGGGGTAGTGATTGGTGCATGGACCAAGTCTTTCTGTGGGGTGTCTTTAATTGAGACATTATTGAGGGCACGGATGGCATTGGATTGTGGTGATTTTTGTGTGTTTTTTGACTTTGTGGGGTGTTGTTGGGGCCTGGCCATGTGTGTGGGGGCCATTTTGAGGCCTGGTCCAGGCAGGGCCTGGCCATGTGGTGAGGGTCAAGGCTCAAGGACCCATTTTGAAGCCAGGCAGTGTGCTCAGGCCTGCACCCAGTTTGCCTTGCTTTCATCCATTCGGCCCAGGGGTACTCAGTGGTGCATGGACCAAGTCTTTCTGTGGGGTGTCTTGAATGTAAACATCATTGAGGGCATGGATGGCATTGGATTGTGGTGATTGTTGTGTGTTTTTTGACTTTTTGGGTTGTTGTTGGGGCCTGGCCATGTGGGTGGGGGCCATTTTGAGGCCTGGTCCAGGCAGGGCCTGGCCATGTGGCTGGGGGTCAAGGGGACATTTTGAAGCCAGGCAGTGTGCTCAGGCCTGCACCCAGTTTGCCTTGCTTTCGTCCATTAGGCCCAAGGGTACTAAGTGGTGCATGGATCAAGTCTTTCTGTGGGGTGTCTTGAATTTAAACATCATTGAGGGCATGGATGGCATTGGATTGTGGTGATTTTTGTGTGTTTTTCGACTTTTTGGGGTGTTGTTGGGGCCTGGCCATGTGGGTGGGGGCCATTTTGAGGCCTGGTCCAGGCAGGGCCTGGCCATGTGGCTGGGGGTCAAGTAGCCATTTTGAAGCCAGGCAGTGTGCTCAGGCCTGCACCCAGTTTGCCTTGCTTTCATCCATTCGGCCCAGGGGTACTCAGTGGTGCGTGGACCAAGTCTTTCTGTGGGGTGTATTGAATTTAAACATCATTGAGGGCATGGATGGCATTGGATTGTGGTGATTTTTGTGTGTTTTTCGACTTTTTGGCGTGTTGTTGGGGCCTGGACATGTGGGTGGGGGCCATTTTGAGGCCTGGTCCAGGCAGGGCCTGGCCATGTGGCTGGGAGTCAAGAGCCCATTTTGAAGCCAGGCAGTGTGCTCAGGCCTGCACCCAGTTTGCCTTGCTTTCTTTCATTAGGCCCAGGGCAAGTGAGTGGTGCATGGACCAAGTCTTTCTGTGGGGTGCCTTGAATTTAAACATCATTGAGAGCATGGATGGCATTGGATTGTGGTGATTTTTGTATGTTTTTTGACTTTTTGGGGTGTTGTTGGGGACAGGCCATGTGGGTGGGGGCAATTTTGAGGCCTGGTCCAGGCAGGGCCTGGCCATGTGGCTGGGGGTCAAGGGCCCATTTTGAAGCCAGGCAGTGCGCTCAGGCCTCAAACAGTTTGCCTTGCTTTCTTCCATTAGGCCCAGGGGTAGTGAGTGGTCCATGGACCAAGTCTTTCTGTGGGGTGTCTTGAATTTAAACATCATTGAGGGCATGGATGGCATTGGATTGTGGTAATTTTTGTGTGTTTTTCGACTTTTTGGGGTGTTGTTGGGGCCTGGCCACGTGGGTGGGGGCCATTTTGAGGCCTGGCCATGTGGTGGGGGTCAAGGCTCAAGGGGCCATTTTGAAGCCAGGCAGTGTGCTCAGGCCTGCACCCAGTTTGCCTTGCTTTCATCCATTAGGCCCAGGGGTACTCAGTGGTGCATGGACCAAGTCTTTCTGTGGGGTGTCATGAATTTAAACATCATTGAGGGCAAGGAAGGCATTGGATTGTGGTGATTTGTGTGTGTTTGTTGACTCTTTGGGGTGTTTTTGGGGCCTGGCCATATGGGTGGGGGCCATTTTGAGGCCTGGTCCAGGCAGGGCCTGGCCATGTGGCTGGGGGTCAAGAGCCCATTTTGAAGCCAGGCAGTGTGCTCAGGCCTGCACCCAGTTTGCCTTGCTTTCTTCCATTAAGCCCAGGGGTAATGAATGGTGCATGGACCAAATCTTTCTGTGGGGTGCCTTGAATTTAAACATCATTGAGAGCATGGATGGCATTGGATTGTGGTGATTTTTGTGTGTTTTTCGACTTTTTGGGGTGTTGTTGGGGCCTGGCCATGTGGGTAGGGGCAATTTTGAGGCCTGGTCCAAACAGGGCCTGGCCATGTGGCTGGGGGTCAAGGGCCCATTTTGAAGTCAGGCAGTGTGCTCAGGCCTCAAACAGTTTGCCTTGCTTTCTTCCATTAGGCTCAGGGGTAGTGAGTGGTGCATGGACCAAGTCTTTCTGTGGGGTGTCTTGAATTTAAACATCATTGAGGGCATGGATGGCATTGGATTGTGGTGATTTTTGTGTGTTTTTTTACTTTTTGGGGTGTTGTTGGGGCCTGGCCATGTGGGTGGGGGCCATTTTGAGGCCTGGTCCAGGCAGGGCCTGGCCATGTGGCTGGGGGTCAATTAGCCATTTTGAAGCCAGGCAGTGTGCTCAGGCCTGCACCCAGTTTGCCTTGCTTTCATCCATTCGGCCCAGGGGTAGTGAGTGGTGCATGAACCAAGTCTTTCTGTGTGGTGTCTTGAATTTAAACATCATTGAGGGCATGAATGGCATTGGATTGTGGTGATTTTTGTGTGGTTTTTCGACTTTTTGGGGTCTTTAACTGATGTTCATCTGGCTTCCATTGCTTTTAGGGGCACAAGAGAACCACCAGTGCCAGGAAAAGTCCTGCAGCGGTGTGTGCAGCACAACGTCACATGACGTCACGTGTGGCCACAGACAATACAACTCTGCAACTCGTGAAGAAGATGGGGCCAAAGAAAGGTAGCCGTAGTGCCTCAGCGAAAAAAGTTGCCAGTGCCACTGCCAGTAAGAAGGAGCAGAAGAAGCAAGTGGCACCACCTACCAAGGAGACTGGTGTGCCTACTGACACCTTTTTTGGGAACAAAAACTACGCCTGCAGCAGCAGCGGTGTCCGCCGGTGACCAAGCTGGGAGCAGCACCTCCGCTTCATTGGGCTCAGTGCCATCACGCCAAGTTAGGTCCAAAACCATGAGTGCTGCTGAGGCAGCCACTTTACTTTCTCAATCACCATCGACCAGTGATGTTGGCTCATCACAAGAAAGTACCATCCAATCAACGCCGGGTGTAACTCAGCTGACGAGTGTTCAACAACCACAGCCCCAACGACAACCACTGGTGCAAATAGTGCAAGCGCAAGTACATGGGCAAAGAGAGGCGCAAGTAGAGGCGCAAGTAGAGGCGCATATAGAGGCGCAAGGAGAGGCGCAAGGAGAGGCGCAAGGAGAGGCGCAGGGAGAGGCGCAAGTAGAGGCGCAAGGAGAGGCGTAAGGAGAGGCGCATGGAGAGGTGCATGGAGAGGTGCAAATAGAGGTTCATGGAGCGGCACAACTGCCTACAACGCTTGTTCCTCCAGAAGTAGAGGCACATCAGGAATTTGATATTCAAGATGAGGTATCATCCGAGGAAGCCACTCCTCCTGATGATGATCCATTGTCTTCCATATCCCCAGCAAGAAAAAGGTCAAGGAGCGCTGCTACTACTACTACTACAAGTTCTTCTTCAAGTCCCCTTCATTCTGATGACCTGAATCTTGATTGGAACCCAGCAATGCAGTCTGACAGTGAGACACGCCATGAGCCGACAAAGTTAGCTTAGCCTAAAAGGAAGGTTACCGCAATGCTTCGACTTATGGGTGATGACGACGAACAAGAAGTGGTGTCTTCTGCTGCTGATGAACAGTCTGACGATGACCCAGTCATCACAGACGTCACTCCAGCCCCAGCGGGCATGCAGCAGACAGACATTTTCACCCTATCCTGAATGGCTGCTGAGCGAGATGTGGGCGGCGTGGCACTGGTACCACCACCAATGCGGTTAACTACAACACCAACACGACCTACATATTTTTTAGTCAGAAGGGCCGGCAGGTACCTCCATCCAGCGCACCTCCATTTCCTCAAGTAGTGGTGCTGTAAGTGAACAACAGAAACGAATTCAGCCACGCCCATCATCCACTTCATCTGGCATTGAAAGTCAAAGTAGCACCTCCACCACCAGCAGACATCTCCAGTCCCCAGTTTGGGACTTTTTTACTGTTAGCAAAAAGGCAGAAAACATGGTCGTTTGTTCGATACTAAAGTATTAGTTAGTCAGGGTAAGCTTGGTACCAACTATGGCACCGGAGGCCAGAGAGGTCATCTCAAAAAACACCACACTATCCAGTGGGATGCGCACCTAAGGAACATGCGGGAAGCCAAAAGTAGAACTGATCCAAATGTATCCATTCACATTGCATCTGATAATGATGAGGGGCTGATCGTGCAGGGGGAAGTGAAGAAGCGACAGACATTTTTTCTGGTACACCCAGTACCCCTGGCAGCAGCACTGCAGTGGTAGCGCCCACACCCTCTACCCCTGCAACATGTATGAGGCACACTAAGAGTCTGGGAGAGACACCAATGCGAAAAAGTACACCAATGTGCCTAACTGGTTTGAAGAAGTCTGCATCATCATCATCACGTAAAATGGTCCAGCCCACCATTAGAAGCATGTTTTGGTCGGATGCACCATTTGAACGCAACCACCCAACGGCACGTCTCTGTAACGCAAAGCTGGCTAAAATGCTAGCGCTGGACCTTCTCTCTTTTTCTTTCGTGGAAGGGGTGGGTTTTCTAGAATTTGTGGCAACAGTCTGCCCTAAATGGAAGGTTCCTAGCTGGTCCTATTTTGCCAGAGTTGCGGTTCCAGCACTACATCAAGATGTGCTGGAGGTGATTGGGGCAGCTTTGCAGAAGAGTGCTGTTCACACTATCCACCTGACAACAGACATGTGGACCATTTGCCAAGCCCTTGATTACATGTGCATCACTGCACACTGGGTTTCTTTTGCAGGGGTTAGAGACCAGAATTATGCAGGTGTTGACCAGGACACAGTTTTTCAACCTACTCGGAAACATGCAACAGAAGCCATGTTTGCCATGGAGAAAACTCATACTGCACCTAACCTTTTTGAGGAGTTTTTTTTTTTTGAAACTTTATTTTTGAGATTTTCAACATAAGTCAATACAAAGGTTGGCAATGTGGTGCAGGCGAGCAATACCTTATTCGTACATCATCATACAGTCATCAGCGAGGCAGCAGCATGATACATTGGGAAAAATATCAACAACATAGTTACATTGCATGCCAGGTATGGGCAATGGCCCGAGAGTGGAGCACATCCTAGAAGTAACACAGTCCAGTTTATGACAATGAGACTGAGGAGGTCGGTCAACATCTCTGCATGCTGAGTAGCAGACAGCAGTACAGGACATTGCAGATGAACAGAGATATAATGACATATGTAGTAGGTGGGCACAGGTATAGTGTATGATCTGGCAGCGTCACCGAGGAAGTCAGGCAGATCCAGTGTCTACATCCCCATCACCTCGAGCCCCATCTCCACCCGATTCCTCATCCTCAACTGTTTGAGCCAGCGTGTAGGTGATTAGAGGGCCCAATATGTCCCTAGGCCTACTGAAGAGGGGGAGCATCTCAGCAAAGATCATGTGTTGGTCCTGACAGTATGTCATGTTTGCAAGCCAGTCTTTGAATTTCGGCGCCCTGCCACGGCCCCATCTACACGCAACGCGTCGCCTGGCAAGTAGCAGAGCAACATCCAGGAATTTCCTACAAGTCTTAGGGATATGTGGAGTGTATCCTAGTAGCATCAATAACGGATCCGGATGTAACGTAGTACCAACCATAGATTTGAGGGCAACATGTACCTGCTGCCAATAGATCTGAACCGAGGGGCATTCCCAGGCCAGGTGAAGGAAACCGGCATGCTCCGCATGACACCGTTCGAATCTGTCATCACTGGACAACTGGAACCTATACTTTTTGATAGGCGTATAGTACAACCGGTGCAAGAATTTATAGTGGATCATCTTGAGCCGACTACTGGCAGATATCCTGGCCGTGAGGTTACAGCAATAGAGCCATTGTTCGTCAGTGTACTCCGTAGGAAGGTCGGAAGACCAGTGTACCCTGGCCGGGCTGTCCGGAACCAGGCCCGATGCCCTCACATGCCGGTACATTCCTGACACTAAATGGGAACTGTCCTGGGAACCTAACAGGAAGTGTAACGGAGGGAAGATTTCAGGCTCACCGGGAAAGTCAGGCAGAAGTTCCCTCATGCCCTGGCGGAGTCGCATATAATAAAACGAGTCGAGGGGTGTAGGGGTGTGAGTTTTAAAAAACAAATCTGCAGGTCGAAACTGTCCGTTGGAGAAGAGATCACCCAACAGGTGATTCCTATGCGCCGGCAAAGTAACCGAAAGCCGCGTTCCTGCAGGAGTTCAAGCTTAGGTTGATACGACAGTGGCAACCTAGGTGAGTATGGTAGGGGACATCCCAGCTTCTTGGCCAGGCGGCTCCAAGCGTCGACAGTGCATGTAACAGTTGTGTATGGGGTGTCTATGGATGCCGCTGTGCAATGTATAAGCCCATTGAGTGGTAGGGGGTTCGCTATCTAGTCCTCTACTGCCAGTTGGGGCATGCAGGGAGTGGGGATCATCCAGTGATAGGCATAGTGCGCCTGCGCACACAGATAATAAGCCTCGAAGTCCGGTACGTCGAAGCCCCCCTCGTCATATGGTAGAATCAGTGTGGACCACCGCAACCGTGGTTGTTTGCCTCCCCAAAATAAGCGACATAGCTCCGTCTTCAATGTTTTAAAAAAATACGCACCCGGATAGTAGGGGATATTAAGAAAAAGATACAGGAAGTGGGGCAAGGCCACCATTTTAATTAGCGAGGCTCTTCCCGCCATAGACAGAGGGAGGGAGACCCAGCGATCAACCGACGAAGTCAGCTTCGTGATCGCTACGCCATAGTTAAGACGCAGTGTTTCATCCTTATCACGGGAAAGTTGGATACCAAGGTATCGCAAGTCCGAGCGGCACCACTCTAACGGAAAGTCGAGGGAGAAGTCAGAGACCGCATCCGTAAGAGGGAAGAGTTGAGATTTGGCCCAGTTGACCTGGACTCCAGAGAGTCTGCCAAATACAACAAACTCTCTCAGCAGGGGATTCAGGCTGTGTAGCGGATCTTTGACAAACAGCGTCATGTCGTCCGCATATAGAGACACATCTATCTGTCGCTGAAAACAGCGAACCGCGCTTTCTCACTGGCGTAGCCTGCAGGCTAGTGGCTCGATGGTGATCGCGAATAGGAGGGGGGAAAACGGGCAGCCCTGACGGGTACCCCTCGTGATGGCAATAGAGGGAGAGAGGTGTCCATTAATCAATATCTAAGCCGATGGCTGAGTATACAGCAACTGAACCCAGCGAACAGATATGGCCATTCAACGGAATCGAATGCCTTAGTGGCGTCCAGAAAGACCGCTGCGACAGGGAGATCAGGGTGTAGCGTGCGTATTAAGGAGAATAGGGTACGAAGATTATGGGAGGTAGACCGACCAGGGACAAACCCGGACTGATCAGGTAAGACGAAACGGATCATCAGAAGAGACAATCTGGTGGCCAGGACCTTCGCAAGTATTTTAACATTGCAGTTTAAGAGCGAGAGCGGTCTATATGAATCACAGGCAGTGGGGCTTTTGCCAGGCTTCAAAAGAGAGGTAATCACGACCTCCCGCATGGAGCAGGGCAGGATTCCATCAGCCAAGGATTCCTCGAAGACTTCTCTGAGTACAGGGGCCTTGATGTCTATGTACGCTTTATAAAACTCAGTCGGGATCCCATCCAGGCCGGGCGCTTTGCCATTCTGAAGAGACATAATGGCATCCCTGATCTCGTCTAGGTCGAACGGAGCGGCAAGAAAGGCCCTATCAGCGTCACTAAGCCAGCAGAGAGCTACATCACCTAGGAAGTTATCGTATGACACGTCTGTGGTATTGGCAGTGGTGTAGAGTGCGTGATAGTGAGTCATGAAGGCGGTCAGTATGTCGTCAGGTCATTCATGATTTCCAGCACTGTTTTCTGTGAACGTGGTGGGCGTGTCAACACTGCAAGGGCCCTGCCAGGTCTATCCCCCTCGCAATATCTCCTCGCCTGCCAGTATTTCCCCCGGAACCTAACCTCTCTGGCTGCCTCTTCCTCGTAGCGCGATAATTTAGCCCTAAACTCCGCATGGATGTCAGGCGTACCTTCCGCAACCATTCGAGTTTCCAATACTTTCAGTTCACTGTCCAGTGTGGCGATGGTGCGCTGTATGTCGCGTAGTACCCCGAAGCTTTTCGAAATACAGTAGCCCCTGATTGTGACTTTGAATGCCTCCCAGATATGTTCAACCGAGTCCACTGACCCCTTGTTTCTAGGGAAGAATGCAATAATCTCTTCACCAAGTTCGGTGCGGAACACCACGTCTAACAGGGCCGCAGGCTGTAGCCGCCAGTGTGGTCGGGGGTTGTCCCAGCCGGGTACCCGCAGTTGTAACTGGACCGGGCAATGGTCAGAGTATGTTCTCGGCAAGTGCTCCACCCTAGCTATCGCAGCTCCAAGCTCTTTAGTCATGAAGAAGTAATCTAATCGTGCCCATGTGCCTGTCAGTGAGGTAAAGTGTGTGCCGTCTTTCCGGAAAGGGTGCAGAGATCGCCAGCTGTCAATTAAGTCACCCTCCAATAGTACATCCAGTAATGGCTCCCTGGACCTGGGCTTATAGTGTGTCACCCCATCCTCTCTGTCAAGGGGGGGCGCCAGTGCCAAGTCAAAGTCTTCCCCCCAAATTATATGTCTGGAGCCAACATCAAGGATCTTGCCCCATAGTGTGGTAAAAAAGACAGGACTATCCACATTAGGGGCATAACAGTTCACTAATGTAATGGTATCACGGCCTAGGCGGCCCCAAAGCATGGCAAAGCGGCCATCCGCATCCGACAATTCCCCACACATCTGAAAAGGCACTATACGTCCAATGTGGATGGCCATCCCTCGTGCGTAAGTGGAATAGGATGAGAAGACTCAGGCTCCCGCCCACTTACTGGCAAATGTGGGGCGTGCCCGCGGTGATAGGTGCGTTTCCTGCAACATAGCGATCTGAACCCTATGCCGTTCCAGATATGTAATCACATTCCGACACTTTTTAGCATCATTAAGGCCCCTGATATTCCAAGACATGCAATTCAGTTGAGCATCAAGCTTCGACCCCGCCATTAGCTACGAAATGGTGCAAATAGACAACATGCCATAATATTGTGAATAATAACATTTCCGTGCAGGTGCATAACCGGCCCACATATGCCAAACAACAGTACTCCCCCCTGCAAACCAAAACCCCCCGCTTTAACGTCCCTCCACCCCCCTCCCACTACCGCATCCCAATCATGCCAGTAGCCACCTATTCTCTCCCTGGCCATCCCCCCTCCCCCCCACAACACTCGTAACTTGCATCCATGTATGGGGTATACCCGTAGGGGACTACACATCAAGAGCGCACAGCCACTTCTCCCCCTGTTAGCCTCCCGTTCTGTACCGCCCTCAGTGGAGGTGTGGGTGGGATAGTGGTCCCTGGGATACATTACCGCTAGTTGAGTTCAAGTGTCCCCATTGTCAGTGCGGTGCATAAGCCCACAGGCACCGAGTCTTTGAGGTCCAGACAGCCAGGACAGCAAACAAGTCCTCCAGGCCAATGGAAGCACTGTACTTCAAGCATCATCATCTGGTGCCGGTAGATCATCCTCCTGCCCAGCGTTCCTGTCCTGTCCGCCTCTCTGTGCTTTCCTGATGGCTTTCAAATATTCTTCCACCTTTTGCGGATTTGTGAAAAAACGCTGCTTTCCTTGGTGCGTGATGCGCAACTTCGCCGGGTAAAGCAAGACATAGTCTATCTGGGCATCGCGCAGTTTTTTTTTTACGTTGAGAAATTTACGTCTCTCCTCCTGTACTAGTGGAGTGAAATCAGGATAGATTGAAAAATTGACGCCATTGTAATGGAGGGACTGTTTGGTGCGGGCTGCTCTCAGAGCAACGTCTCGGTCGCGATAGTTTAGTAGGCGAGCAATGATCGGACGCTGTGGGGCTCCAGGTTGGGGGCAGGAGCCAACGACCTGTGTGCCCTTTCCACAATAAACTGAGGCGAGAAAGCATCGTCTCCCACCGATGCTCTGAGGAGGTTTTCCACATAGAGCTCCATCCTGCCCGTGTCCGTGGACTCCGGAACGCCCGTGACGCGGATGTTGTTGCGTCGGCTACGGGCTTCCATATCCTCATTTTTGGCAGCTATAACACGCAGCAGGTTATCCATGCGGGCGAGTTGAGTCGTATGCGATGCGGTGATATCGTCATTGTCCGAAATACGTTGCTCCGTTGTCGTAAGCCGCTCCTCATGCTGGTCCACTTTATGCACCAGAGCGTCCATCCTGGAGGACATCCTGTCCACCTTCTCTACCACCGTGGCGAAGCCCTGGCGCATTTCCTGCAACAGTCGGTGCATGTCGAGCTCTGCAGCTGGAGTTTCAGGGACAGCCGCACCCGCTCCGCTAGTCCTCGCGTCCTCCGTCGCCGACTTCGATCCCTTCTTTGCGGCATCGAAAGTCAGCTTCTATTGTCGGTTGTCTGGCCGCACAATCGTGCTTCTGCTCTTGTCGCTGCCCGCCACCTCAGAGGGCAACAAAGTGGGGGCACACCCCCCCCGGCTGGTTAGGGGTGGCAGCCGATTGTGTCCAGGTCCGTCCACAGGGAGGAGGGCACCAATGTTCGGCAGTGCAAGTACGCGGATGGCAGTGGTCCACCACTAGTCAGGTCGCACAGAGTGTAGTCCGGGTGGGGATCATGTATCGTCAACCCCTCGTGAACCCAGGGCGCATGGGGTCGTGCCTCAGAGCAAAATGGGGGCCCCTGCGCGTTAGAGGCAAGTCAGCTTCGACGCACCACTCAAGAGATTAGGCGCGGTAGGCCAAGGTGTAAACCAAAGTATGACCTGCCACTCAGGATAATGGATTGAGTCCTCGCACCATAAGGCAATAATCACCATGTGCCCCCACCCCGCTTCTTACTCCCTCTCCTGTGTCAGAAGTTGCAGCAGGCCACCGCAGTGCCGGGGGGGGCTCACAGCTATGAGCGCGGACCCGGAGACCCCCCAGTGAGCAGTTCTCCTCACGCGCTGTCCCCGTAGTGCACTGGCGATGTCAGGGAGCAGTCCAGCAGTCTTTCAGTGGCGGGTTGTAATGGCGGCCGCCTGTCCGAGCACCCGCCCGGTATTTAGCGGCGTGGAGCGGGCCGGGATCGGAAGATTCCGTCGGTAGATTTAGCCGCTCGCCTCCACAGCAAAGAAACGGCCCACTCCCCCTGCAGCCAGCACCGAGGCAATCACCAGTCGGCCACCGGCGAACCCGCAGAGCGAGCGGCAGTCGCATAGGGGGGCCGGCGCAGGGGCCGTCAAGCCAGGCAGTCCCACGCCGTCAGCAAGTAGGCACTGCGGCGATCCCACAGCAGGCGGGGAGGCGGAGGCGCAGTGAGCAGGCCGGCAGTGTCCGGGCGTGCAGCCCACTCCGCAATTACCAACGGCCGGGGCCTGCCGCCTCGCGGCGATTCCCGGTCTTGCCCAGCAGCAGGTGCCCGCGCAGGTCAGCTCAGCAGCTCCACAGATACCACCGGGGAGTTGCGTCCGGGTCGTTTACTCGGCTCCAGAGGCTGGTGGCGGTCCAGAAATCAGACCGAGGGCAGCTGGCAGTATAGCTCACAGGATGAGCTGGTTTTGGGGACACTCAGTCACCAGCGGATAAGGATTGCAGAAGGATAAGTGTTCCAGGGAACGGGAGCCTCCCTGTTAGGCAGCCATTCCATTTGCGCGCCTTCTAGCGCCCCCAACCTTTTTGAGGAGTTTGATAGGAAGGTCTCTGAATGGCTGCATCTAAGAAATTGCATAGTTGATTATGTTTCCACAGATAATGGCAGTAATATAGTTAAGGCCATGCAGCAAGGTGGCTATTTCAGAGTGCCGTGTTTGGCGCACAGTATTAACATCGTTGTGCAAGATTTCTTGAAAAAAGAAAACAAAGTCAGCAAGAGACTGACCGCCTGCCGAAGAATCTGCACACATTTCAGCCATTCTTTTAAGGCCCGGAAGGAGCTGAGGAGCATTCAACATGAACGTAGACTGCCAGTCAAAGAACTCATCCAGGAGGTGGCAACACCTTGGAACTCAACCGTTTACATGCTTGAGCGTCTGTCTGAGCAGTGGGTGGTAATAAGTGATTAGGACTATAAACTGGGTTCTACTATGAAAGACATGAGGCTAGAGTTGGAGGAATGGAAGCTAGTTGCAAGTCTGACAGACATGCTTTGTCCTTTTGAGGTCTTCACGCTTGAAGTCAGCAGGGAGGACTGTTCTTTGGGCAAAGCTATCCCATTGTTGCGCATGCTAGAGAACCAACTGAAGGCAGTGTCTTCAACGTTCCGAGATGATGCTGAAAAGCAAGCCGCATATCAGTTGGCGGAGAGGTTATTAAGCCGCCTAGTTGCCAATGAAAGGCTTAAAATCATACATACAGAACAACATTACATTTGTGCCACTATTCTGGATCCAGGATACAAAAAGGCAGTGGCCAGCAAAGCATTCATTCCTTTTGATGAAGCAGATGTTTCAAAGTACAAACATTTGCTAGCTGTGTCAGCCACTCGGTTCGAAAAAGAGCGGCAGAAAATTCAAGGAGCCGGCAGAAGTACAACTGAATCCGCAGGCCATCCGACGTCAAGTTCCACTTCTGAATCTGTGGCCGAAGGGAGTCACATTCCCTCACAGCCGTTAACGACACCAGCAGCAACCGTATCATTATCCTCACCTGCACCAGGCCCAGCCAGAATATTGTCGGAAGCAGATTGGCTAACTCATCATGGGTTTGCTCGTTCCAGTGCTGCAAAGGCCACAGATGGTATGCAAAGTGGAGCTACCGTGGAGAACCTTGAGTCGATGGTACAGGCCTATCTGGAAGACCCAACAGAGGTCTTTGTTAATCAGAACCCATTGCTGTATTGGTATAGGAAAAGGCCTCTTGGCCACTGATCACCAACCTGGCTCTAAATTATTTGTCTTGCCCACTCGCAAGCATGTCTTCTGAACGTGTTTTCAGTGCTGCTGGTGCCATTGTAACTTCAAAAAAGACCCGCCTCTCGCCAAAAAATGTGGAGAGGTTAACACTGATCAAGATGAATCAGCACTTCATACCACCAGATTACAAAATACGTGAATGTACACAGGAAGAAGAGGACACCGACTTAGGTGACGGAAGTTCTTCTCTGTTAGCTGACCTACTCCTATCTCAATTCATAGAGTTTGAGGACGAGCTCTACTTCCCTCACACCGTGGCCTGAAAATGACTTCCTTTTTTTTCGTCCTTATTCACTTTTATTCCTGTGTGTCTTTCTTTGTTTTGCAACTTTTACCACAACAAAACTCTCACAAGTCCATCAGCAGCACTGTCTTCATCTTATTTTCCTTATTGATTTGAAGGTGCCACAGTCTGCATTCCTGAGGTTCACAAGCTCACAACTCAATCATGCTCCTCTATCCTCCTCCTCCAGACTCCACCTATTCATTTCCCTCAAGGCAGAGGGATGGATTACGAAGAATAAAGAAACTTTGTTTTCTTAGACGAGTCCCCTCAAGTGGGACTGAAATGACTAACTGACTACATGCTTGCTGATTGCTGACAGAGTTACTTCTGAAATTGACAGGAGAGGCCGCCCTGTGGGCCCTCACTTTCCGAAGAAGATGCGGACAAAAAGTAGAACAGGTAATGAATAATTGAGAAGATGGCATGCAGTGGACAGCAATGGCTGTCTGGCTCTGATGAAACCAATTGCTGTTTGTTTTTTGTGCATGAAATGAATCATATGTCTTGTCTTAGTTATTATTTAATCTTTTACACAGTAATTGTAACTCATGTCTACTACTCTGTTTTTTTTACCATGTTTATTTCAAATTGTAGTTCAAATTCAGGGGCCACTATGTTGCATTTTCCAATATGCAAAATGTCCTTGGAGTGGACTCACTTGCCAATATACCATGATGATTGATTAAATAATATATCTTTTTTCTTTACAGTCACTCACTGGGATGGATGGATCATCAGCGTCGGTTTACGGACGAACTATGGCCAATTCGTGAGTGGCAAACAGGTAAACCAGTCTACAACTACTACAGCAGAACTACATGTCTGTCTATTCATGGTATGTAGTGGTCGAGGGCGAGGCAGTGTACTGTTGTTGTTATGCCAGGTAGAGTCCACTCCAGACAGCAGTTCATGTAAAATTGGGGCTATGTGGCTTGCTGCATACAATTAGATATGCTTTGTCTGTCTGACAAAGAACCTAGGTATGCTACATCAGGTTGCTTCACTAAGTTGTGTCTGCCTTGACCGTCTGCATGGCACTGCCTCAAGCTTGGGCCAAACATCCGTTATGTTTGCGAAATTTGATGTTTTTTGGTTTTTCACGAATCTCGCAAAATTACCGAAAAATTGCTAATTCTTGGGCGGAACGGATTTTTGGCCCATGCTTGCGGCAGGGCCATGCAGACGGTCAAGGCAGGCACCACTGAGTGAAGCATCCTGATGTAGCATACCTAGGCTCTTTGACACAGACATACAAAGCATATCTAGGGTTTAGAGTTCAGTGCGATTTACTAGGGTTTTTGGGTTTAAGTTGGTAAGGTTCCCACTGAGTCTAGGGCTTAAGGCCCGATGAAGGCTCGTTCATAATGATGTTGGCAAGGTTTTAGGGGGGTTTGGCATTCTTTGGTCCAGAATTGGGAGAATTTGGCCTTTTTTGGTGTTTTGCGGGCGCGTGTGTTTGGGTGAAAAGTGAAAACAAGTCGTAGACCTTCTTCTTCTTTTTCTTCTTCTTCTTCTTCAAAGAGCGCAGTGGTTCGATTTTGTTCTGCCTTGCTGAGATTCTTGGGAATCGCTGGAACAAGTGTCAAGCTAAGTTTCAAGAGGATCAAAGTAGTGGAAGTGCTGAAAACAGCAATTTTTTGTGAACAGTGCAATTAGCCGTGTTTTGAATATACCAGTATTGCATGTTTTTGGGGGGCTGTTTGGGGGTGTTCTAGATTTGTGGGGTATTGGAGCACTGCTGGGAAGGTCGAATTTTGATTGCAAGTGGTTTTAACCCCTTCCATGCTCATGACAAGGTCAGCTCGTCATGCAGTGCACTGGAGCTGTGCTTATGACGAGCTGACCTTGTCATGAACAATGGGAATCAAGAGTTTGCAGCACCCAGCGGGAATTGCCTTAGCACCAATGTGGTTAAGAAAATCCATGGTGGAAAAGGGGGGTTTGGGCCTGGTTGCAGACAGCGTTTTGGCACAATTTAAACTGAGGCCTAGCAGTATTGTGTGTTTTTGGGGGGCTGTTTGGGGGGGTTCTAGGTTTTTGGGGGTGTGGTTGGGGGTCTGGGAGCACTTCTGGGATAGTCTAATTTTGATTGCAAGTGGTTTGAAGAAAATCCATGGTGGAAAAGGGGGGTTGGGCCTAGTTGCAGACAGCGTTTGGGCACAATTTAAACTGAGGCCTAGCTGTATTGCGTGTTTTTGGGGGGCTGTTTGGGGGGGTTCTAGGTGTTTGGGGGTTGGTTTGGGGGTCTGGGAGCACTGCTGGGATAGTCTAATTTTGATTGCAAGTGGTTTGAAGAAAATCCATGGTGGGAAAGGGGAGTTAGGGCCTACCTGCAGAGCACATTTGGAGTGATTTAACAGGGAGTCCGCAGATTTTCTGTCACATTTTCCATTTTTGCTTTTGGGTTGTTTGGGGGTGTTCTATTTTTTTGTGGGTAGGTTGAGGGGCCTGGGGGCAATCCTGGGAAGGTCTAATATCGGATGCAAGTGGTTTGGAGAAAATCCATGGTGAAAAAGTGTTCCGTTTTTGGTCACTTGCTTGTTTTGGGGGACTGTTTGGGGGGTTCTAGGTTTTTGAGGGTGGGTTTGGGGGTCTGGGAGCACTGCTGGGATAGTCTAAGTTTGATTGCAAGTGGTTTGAAGAAAATTCATGGTGGGAAAGGGGAGTTAGCGCCTAGCTGCAGAGCGCATTTGGAGTGATTTAACAGGTAGGCCGCACATTTTTTGTCACATTTTCCATTTTTGCTTTTAGGCTGTTTGAGGGTGTTCTACTTTTTTGTGGGTGGGTTGAGGGGTCTGGGGGCATTGCTGGAAAGGTCTAATATGGGTTGCAAGTGTATTGGAGAAAATCTATGGTGAAAACGTTTTTCAGTTTTTGCTCACTTGCTTGTTTTTGGGGGGCTGTTTGGGGGGTTCTAGGTTTTTGGGGGGTCTGGGAGCACTGCTGGGATAGTACAATTTTGATTGCAAGTGGTTTGAAGAAAATCCATGGTGGAAAAGGGGGGTTTGGGCATAGTTGCAGAGTGGGTTTTGGCACAATTTGAAGTTAGGGTTCAACCTGGTAGCAGTATCGCATGTTTTTAGGGGGCTACTCTGGGGTGTTCTAGATTTCTGCGAATGGGTTCAGGGGTCTGGTTCTACTGGTAATGTCTAATTTTGAATGCAAGTGTTTTGAAGAAAATCCATGGTGGTAAAGGGGGGTTTGGGCCTAGTTGCAGAGTGTGTTTTGGCACGATTTGGAGTTAGGGTTGGCACTTTCGCATTTTTTCTGGGGGCTACTTGGGGGTGTTCTACATTTTTGCGACTGGGTTCAGTGGTCTGGGAGCACTCCTGGGAATGTGTAATTGTGATTGCACGTGGTTTGAAGAAAATCTGAGGTGAAATTTCTTTTTTTTTCTCCAAAATTGCATTTCTGCGGAGGGCTACTTGGGGAGGTTCTAGATTTTTGCGACTGGGTTTAGGGGTCTGGGGGCACTCCTGGGAATGTCTAATAATCATTGCAAGTGTTTTGAAGAAAATCCATGATGGAAAAGGGGTTTTTTGGGCCTAATTTCAAAGTGCGCTTTCTGCTTGATTTTCAACTAGGCTTCATCCCCGTCGCAGTATTGCATGTTTTTGGGGGGCTACGTGGGGGGGTTCTACAGTTTTGCACCTGGGTTACGGGGTCTAGGGACACTCATGGGAATGTCTACTTTTGATTGCAAGTGTTTTGAAGAAAATCCACAGTGGAAAAGAGGGGTTTGGGCCTACTTGCAGAGTGCGTTTTGGCACGTTTGAACTTAGGCCTGTAGCACTATCGCATGATTTTAGGGGGCTAATTGGGGGGGTTCTACATGTTTGCAACTGGGTTCAGGGGTCTGGGAGCACTCCTGGGAATGTCTAATTTTGTTTGCAATTTTTTTAAAGAAAATCCAAGGTGGATCCGCAGAATTCAACCATATTATTATTATTATTATTATTATGCGTTCTTATATAGCGCTCGATTACCCGTAGGCATCTCGGCGCTTGCCTTGGGAACCCGTCCTGGCTTTTTTTCCCTGTGAGATACCCGTACTGGGCATCCCCAAGGTGAAAGCCAGGCATCCTGCCGCGGGGGGGGCGTAGTGGAGATTAAGCAGGCTAATGCCCAGAGTTGCAGAGTGTGAACCCGTGATTCGAGTAGGCACCGAAACGAGAATTATCGAGTCCGTGGATATTTGGGCTCAAGACCCTGCCGCGTCGGGAATTGAACCCTGGTCCCGGGTCTGACCTCTGCTTCAGGGTCTGCCTCCTCTAACCAGTGAGCCACACTTCTCCACTCCATAGTTACTATTACTATCCTTGTAAATGAGAACCAGGTTACGCACTTTTGAAGTGATGATTGTATATAATAATAAAGTCAGCTCTGAAAACTGAAAGTGTTATTTTTGCACTACACAGCGTACCTTAGATTTTTTTAACTGGTTCACTTCCTGTTTTTTTCCATCAAAAATTACAGGACAGCTTTTACCATGTGCCATGGAACAAACGATGAACTCCATTAGCAATCCGCAATTACTCATCAGGCAGCCAGTGGACAGTGTATCTGGTCACCAATATTGATCGACGGAGCGTAAGATGGAATGGAGGAGTATATCGCGAATAAGAGGAATGGCTGGATGCAGGCAACTTCACCAATTCAACAGGACAACTACAACATAAAGTTACAGTATTCTTTCTTAACTTCTACTTATCTTTTAAATGTTATTGTTGTAAACATGAACTTCTACGAATGTGACTAGGTGCGTTTCTTTGTTCTCTGCTTCAAAGTCATCTCTCCAGCTATAGTGTTTATTCTCTATGAGGGCAGAAAGGCAAGTGAAATTGCATAATTAATGCAGCCCTGTACTAGCGTCAATGTCAAATTGTTTCCTCATACTTACTAATAAGATGTAGTAAGTACAACTTTTCAGTAACATAACCATCCGTTAAGCAAACATCTTCATGCATGCAGTAGTGCACTAACTTTATGTCCCTTAAAAGATTTATGGATATCTTTGAATCCAAACATTTGTTTCTCTTCATTTGTTGTTTGTCCATGCAGTGTTTTTTTTCTTCTCTCCACAAAACTTTTCCCAAAAAACCCCATTCCCATCCAATCTTCAAAAACCCTAACCCCCTTCCCCCGGGCTGTGCGGTTTTTCATTGAGGTATGACTAAATGACAACAAGAAATTCCACACACTTGCAGGGGAGGATAAGGTCTAAGCAACAGAAAATGTTGGAAAATGGAATTTCATGTGCAACATCATGGATTGAGCATCAAACATCATGCCCTTACACATGACGAATCAAATGGTTAATTCTTATGTTTAAGTATCCTTTGCCTTTCATAATATTTCTTATAGTAGCCATAGTCCATGAAACGAGTACTTATATTTAGAATACTTTAGCACTGCTTAGGCTACAATTTATGGCACTGTTCTGTAGCGTACTATCTATCGTACTGTTTCTAATGCTACGCTCAGGCTACTCAATGTTTCATTTCCTTTTTTTTCATATGCTGCTACTGCCAGTGTGTACCACTACTACTACCAACACAACAATGATATTTCATCCATCGAGGATTGAAGTCAACAACCAACCTTAATCACCATTTGCCATGCAGGCAGCCCTGTGGCTACCCGTATTCTCAAACATGAATCACAGGGAAGATAAGCATTTTGGAGAGGTAGAACAATGGGCTAGGACTGGGAGGAGAGCAGAGACGGCCAGTACTACTAGTAAAGTACTAGTAGGGCTACTGAATTCACTAACTCGGTTTCTGGCACTTTGGTACATTTCAGGACTAGATGTTTCATTCATGCCCCCACATAAAATAATATGAACGCGTATACTGTGTTTTGGTATGAAAAATAATTATTAATAAATATATTGATGTAGTCAAAAAATAAAATAAATTAATCCAACTCACCCCTCTGCCTAACCCCAACCAATGTCCAAAAGTCCAAAAGTCCCCTTTCCCAAACACCCAATTCCCACCCCCTCAACAGTCTTCAAAAAAGGGGCAAGGGACAGTCACTTCCTCCGGGGGTGTCCTCCAGTGGACAGCTGGTCCCGCACCTCCCGCAGCTCTTTGCGGAGGTCCCGGAGCTGTTGCTGATGTTTTTTGACCAACCGCTCCAGGTAGTCTACTCTTTTACGGAGGCGGCGCTGAAGTACCATCCAGGCTCTGGGGGGGCAGCCGATTGTGTTGCTGCTGTGCGGCGGCGGCGGGAGGCTGTCGGGCCACGGCTCCGTTTGGCTGGAGGCTTCTGGCTGGTGGACCCGGGGGCACTGGAGGAGGATGCAGTGGTTGCTGTCTCCTCCTCCAGCTCCTGAGCCCATGGCCGCCGATACTCGGCACAAATAGCCTCCAGCTTACGGGCCCTGGCCCGGACAGCCATCTCTTTTCTGGTGAGCTTTTTCGGAGTAGCATCTATATGAAGAAAGAAAGAAAAATACTGTAGCCAATAGTCTTTATCATAAAGTCAAAATAATTCAACGAAAAGTTGACTCTCAGTAACACCAGCAAGTAGCAAACACAGTATAACATTTTGGGATGTATCTTTCTGCCCTCTTTGTAGGCCTGTGACATTACTGGGAGTTTCAGGAATTCCACTAGCAGGACTATGGATGGACTCACTACTACATACATAGGCAGAGAGTACTAAAAAAAGTCTTCTGTTTTTTTCTTTTGTTTTGCAAAAGAAATTACTGGTACGTGAACTTGTGGTAGCCGGCATGGCAGCTCACTCAGCTTGTACCCAAAAAAAACAGACACAAGCCATGATGACGCAGACTCGCAGTACTTTAAGCAGTACATGCAGGTGGGGATAGGAAGCTCTTACTTTTCTATAGGGGTGGCACTGCCACTGGCCATACTCGGTTACATCAAGGGATACTGCTCAATGTAATGATATCTTTCGCACTGCCCCCCCCGGGCCTTGACTACTACAAAAGAAGAATGAAGATTATTCAATTCTGATCATATATCATTATCCTGCCGATCACATGATCTTTGGTTATATGATGGATGATTTTAGGTGCTTTGTTTTGATAGATATGAGTGAACTACAGCGATATTCCACCCATGACACAGCTGAAATAACATTATTAACATAGGGAGTGAGTGCGGTACCCATAATTGCCGGAGGAAGGGACTTGACTTGATATAATGTTGTCAACTATACAATACAAACACAATAGATGCTGTGCTTGCAAAGTAAAGTACTGTACTGTTAGTCAAGGCAGGGAGTATTTGTGAACAATTACAAATTCTAGTATTTGGATTTCCCCAGCTTTGCTACTCTGGCACAGACATGCTGTTCAAAGTAACAATCTTCATCCACTCAGCGTCTGCTCTACTACATCATACACCTCTGCTATCGATGAGGAAAAAGAAGATAACATTCAGGCTTCCAAAGTACGTCTATCATTCTTCTTAATATCTCAAATGTACCAAGTTTTCTTTTTCTCAACAACCAACTAACACCCTTTTCATTATATTTTGGAAACCACGGTCTTCTTCTCTTGACTTGCATTCAAAAACACCATTGTTTACAGTCATAAATGTTAAGACTCGCTCGTCCTTCGTTTCACCCTTCTTTCACTTTTCGTTCTTCACATCCCTAAAGTACATCTGATATGACTTGGCTTCACAATAAAAGTTTGCCAGCTGAGTTGAAGTCAAATAGTGGGGGCCATTGCTTACCCGAGAAGTACCGCCGCTAATGCTATTACAAGTCAAGGTTGACTGTCTTCTCTGTGATAGCCAAAACAGTAGTTCTAAATTAGTAACTGCTCTTAACAGTACAGTGTACTTGTACTATTGTACTGTGTACTGTACAGTACATCATACACTCCTTTGCGAGCCTACTCAAAAATTTCAATAAGTAAGGAGTATAATAACTTACCATCGTCCGCCGCCGCTGAGCCTTCCCCCCAGCTCCTCCTGGTGGCGCCGCCACATCCGCCCCTAGAGTGAACCCCTCCGCACTGCTGGCCCCGGCACTGGTGGTCATCTGTGCCGCATCAGATGTTGTGACGTCTAGAAAAAACATGTCATATTTTCAGATGCCATACACAACCCCCTATTTCATCTCGTAATGGAAGAAAATGCTACATAACACTTTTTTTATTACTGGGATTGAAAAAAAGTAACGGTTTTGGGGAGGGTGTTAACTTTTTATATGCTTATTCCATTAAATGCTACACTTCTTAGGACAACTGATGAATGCTTGCTTAACGTGCACCATTTTTCTAATTACAGAAAGAAGATTACATTGCCCTTCTGCCAACAGGACGATTCACCAACTACTAGTAAGTCATCACCAGCAGTACTTTAAGTACTTTAAAGAAGGTGGGGGCTCCCGCACAGTTATTCTAATAATTTCATGTGTCTGTTAACTATTACGTTAAAGTAATTTGATTCATGGGAATCTTGTTTAAACTTTAACGTCATCTATCAGCAGAGCTCGCTCCGAATACTACGCTATTAAAAATAAATAAATAATTTTTTCATTTCTTAATTGAAAATAAAACTTTAAAACTAACAAACACTGTGTGGTTTTTGTTCACGAGTGAGTGAGCGGAAGGGTTTGAACTACTGCACTTGGCAGTCATGTTTCAGTGACTCTGATAGGCCGGGACTCGGCGGTAGTCTTCTTCTTATTTTCTGGGTCGTAAAATCATTGGTCAGACACACTAGATAGTCGGTCAGGGGATTGGGGGTTCAACTTCTGTTCGGACTGAGGTATGTGGAAAGTCGAACTGCACCTATCATCAATAATGTCCTATTTCTCTTGTCCATACTTCTTTATGTGCAGAATAGTCCCTGAAACATTAGTGGTATGGTATGTGCTCCTAGCAAATCAAAAAGGCAACTGCTACCTTTTTCTTGGTGTAAACATTGGCATTTTGTTGTTGGAAATTGTCAAAGCACTTACATTAAAAAGACTGGAATAGACAGCAAGGGCAACCCAGATGACTGCACTCAGTGCCTAGAGCTATTGCTGGATCAGAATTTCGTTTAACACCATTTGCCGACTGGGCAAGCTTAGCTACCTACACGGATGTATGTCATTACAACGCATGCTTTCACAACGCATGCGTGTACCACGCACGTTTTACAATGCAAGTCATTACAACGACTTGCGTTGGGGGGTGCTGGATAGTGAGTAGTTTAATTTACTATTCCAACTCCAGTCCCCGTGGATAGTAGGGAAGGTGTTGGATAGTAAATTAAACTATTCCCTATCCTAGAGCGCCCCCCAGCGCAAGTCGTTGTAATAACTTGCGTTGTAATAGTTGCGTTGTAATGGTTGTTCACCACCTACACAGACCGACTCATAATCGTAAATAGTAGTAGCACAGAGAATGATGGTAGAGGCAGGATAAGAATGTAGAAAGTAGTCTAGATTAGAAGAAGATCAAAGACTATTTTGTAAAAAATAGAATTAGGAAACAGTTTGTAATGAATAGGAGCTGTAAAAGTTAGGGAAGTATAAGTATTAATATAACAATAGAACAACTTACTGGGGCCAGCAGAAGAGCCTGCAAGGGACCGATCCTGTGACTGTCCACCTTCTTTCACCGGAGTCTCAATGGTGCTAGTCGCCTTGCCCCTTGCCTAATCTAAAATTATCTCGAGGAAACAAATTAGCAACAATTGCACTACATGTATTGACCTATCTGATCTGGTCAACTAGGAGGATACTAGTACAGTATTTCTGGATTCGCAGACCGTCTACTTGGAAAGTTATGTAAATCACTAACTAAACCAACAACAAAAAGGTTCTACTACGACTGCCAGCACTCAGCAGCACGCGACGTGACAGACACAGTCCGTCATCATGATTGCAGAGCACTAAAAAATGTCCTTCTACTAATAACAAGTCATAATATACTCAACCTATCAATCCATCACTATCTCTTCTTCTTAGTGGCAGCAGGAGTACAAAGGAAGGACTAGACTTGAATCTCTAGTCTCTCTAGCATTACGCAGTTCTGTAAAGTACTACACTCATACATATTCTCAGGCCAAATGAGCACAAAGGTGCCAACAAGTAAGCATAGTAGCAACGCCACTGAGGAGGCGAGCACCTACAATCACAGAAGCTATTTAAACACTATTTTACGTGCAATGTAATCGAATAGGCAGCATTCTTGCTCTTCGGGAAAAACATATATTAGCAATATAACACAGAGCAGAAGAATACAAAGTAGTTATTAAATAGCTACTCACCAAGGCCAGGGATCTCCACACCTAGCAGGTGGAGCAGGTCCTGCTCCCGGTCGAGGACATCGGCCCACCGGTGCGTCGCTTGGTCGTAGGTGCGCCTCACCCCCGACTCCCTCTGCATGGCCGGGCACACCTTATCCCACCTCTGCTGACGCTCCCGGAGGCCATACCCTTGACCGGGCCTGCCCCCTGCTACCACGGTCTTAGGGAGGTGGCGCTGAACAAAAAATATCAGGGTAGCCACCTCCACCGTGGTAAAAACCTCCCTGGCCACTACATCCACTCCCCTCAATCGCCCGCAAAGGAGCCGGCTACGGGGTGCAGGACCCTTCCCCTTTGACTTGCCGGCTCCCTTTGCCATGGTCCTGGCCGAAAGCAGAAAAGAATAGGGGGAAAAAAATAAATAAATAAAAGAGAGACCTAAACAAAAAAAGTAGTTATTAAAGTAACAAAAAGTTGAAAAAAATACAAAATATAGATCTAGACAAATAGAGAGATAGATAATGAGCAAAAAAGAGCAAAAAAAGTTCAAAGAAACAAAGGATTGCAAAGATTAAAAGAGGATAGAAAAGCCAGGCCCAGAACCATAGCAATGAATGAAAAACAAGATGGCCGCGCCCATTGAGGACCGCGTGGGTAAGTTTGCGTGATAATTCCCCCGCAAGCACGCAAAAACACGCGCAAACTCATAATGGCGCGCCGCTCACAACGCGAGATTGCCAATAGCGCCCGGAAACGGAAATACGCAACGCGCACAAGATGGCCACGCCCATGTACGACCGCATGGGCAACTTCGTGGTCGGTGCGCTGCAAGCGGTCTGCGAATACGCAAAAAACCCAGCGAACACGCAATTTTTTTTCGCAAATTCACACGAATTCGCGGATTATGCGGATCGCAAATTCGATTTCGCACGAATTCGCGGACTTCGATTTCACAAATTTCGCCCACACTTACTCCCCGTCCCGCGGGACGCACGCGGGACTTGCCGGGAGAAGCCCGGGACAAGGGCGGGCCGTCTAAGGCCGTCATAGGCCGAAGGAGGTTGGGCTGGGCCACTCCCTTTGGTTTTACCTTTCGTAATTCAAGTACTTATGGTGAGAGTCTTCATCGTTACTGGTTACAGACAAACATTGGATATAAATTTCCCTTGAGTTATTTCTTCGTATTTTCGTAGGAAATAATTTGTGTGTAATTTGTCTAATTTGTGTGTATTTAAGTCTAACCCAAGTTTAAATCTATTGGGACATTGGGTTCATTAGCTAAGCAATTATGAGTAAACGGAAAGGGGCGGCTTGCACGCTTGACGATTTCATAATAAGAGCTGAAACAGTATTATGTCACAAAATCGAATTGGCCCAGAGAAGGCTATCACTTGATCCATCTAACCTTCCAACCTACAAGCATCCCAGCGAACCTTTACCGTCAACAACCCTGCTCATGAATGAGGGGAGCCATGCTCAAACTCTTGCTCTTAACCTGAATAATTCTGATAGAGAGAAAAGACAGTCTAAGGAAGGCCCCTTGAATACTAATGAAACGGAGGTAACTGGAATATCTGCGATAATCAAAAATAGAATGGACACTGGTATCTACTATAACCTTTGGTTATATTTGAAAAACCCTCAGAGACGCTCAGATCTTTTTCGATGCGGTGTATGGTTTTCACCATACACCGCATCGAAAAAGATCTGAGCGTCTCTGAGGGTTTTTCAAATATAACCAAAGGTTATAGTAGATACCAGTGTCCATTCTATTTTTGATTATCGCAGTATCTAGTCAGGGGAACTGAATGGACTTCAACTCCTCTTCCCTCCTTTCTGATGAATGATAGTAACTGGAATATCTACAAGATTGCGAGCACAGAAGACAATAGGAACAACAAAAGATCCAACTTAGGGGCTCATTAGGATGGCGCACCCTAGAGGAGGAGGGACCGTCCGCAGGGGCAGCGGCGGTCCCTCCAGTGCAATTAGGATGTGACCGCCAGCCTGGCGGTCACATCCTCAATATTTAACATTGCGGCGGGTGCTGCTTGAAGCAGCACCCGCCGCAAGGTTAAATATGCATGCTTAGCATTTGCGTGCACAAAGCGGCAGGCACCGCGCGGTGCCTTCCGCTTCGTGCACGCAAATGCAGGGGGATACCATAGGTACCCCCCATGTGCACCCCCCCACCCCCCAATCACCCTGGGGGCCCGCAACAGGCCCCCAAAGAAATCACTGTATGCCTTTCCAACGCGGAGATTCCGCCGCGGAAAGGCATCCGTTTTCCGCCATCCTAATATAGCTGGCGGTGTCTGATAGACACCGCCAGCCATGTTAAGAGCTTTTCCGCCGCGGTCGAAAGGCGACCGCGGCGGAAAAGCTGCGTACCGATTTTGAGACCCACCGCCATCCTAATTTGGCGGTGGGTCTTTTGTGCCTCCCCAGCGGTTTTCCCGCATCCTCCAGGCCGGCGGTGGCTTCCGCCGGCCCGGAGGATGCGGGAAAACCATGATCGTAATGTGCCCCTAAGATTCTACCAAGGGAGAAACAAACTTCTGATAAAAAAGGGAAATCTGGTGTAAGGAAAGGAAATGGTCATGTGCTGGAACAAGAAGGGATGTTGCTGAAATCAATCGGTGTACAAACTGATGCTGATCTGTTTATAAATAAGGGTAATCAGAAAGAGAGGGAGGGAGGAGAAGACCGGGCAGTGGTGGACATCTTTAAAAAAGCCCTAGACGCAATACAGATCAAAATAAATGAAAGCATGGATAGCAAAATGAAGGTTTTTGATAATAAAATAAACAGGCTACATTCTTCCATAGCACAGTTGGACACTATGATTAATGATAGTAACAAAACAATTGAAGAAGACGCTTGTTTAGTAACAGAATTGAGGTCACTATGTAAAACAATACCGAAAATTGGTAACAAAGATCAAACCCCGAATCAATTGAAGCAATTAAACCAACCTAGACATGACCTAGGTCATAGTGTCAAGCCAGGGAGTAGTCTAGAGGGAGTGGGGGTTCGTGTGCCCTATAGTACGGTTGCTGCTGGACTTCTTCCAGCAAATAACAATGACAGGATACTAACATATCGTCAAAAGGAAACTGATTTGATCCCCAATCCTGATGTATTGAATCTGACACCAGCGACCTGTCCCTATGTTCCAGTATTAGCAGGTGTGCCAGTCCTGAAAAGGTATCAGAAGGAATCCTGGCACAACCTTAGGAACAAAGTGGTTGACTGGCTCTGTAAGTATAAGAAGTTTAATATTCATAAGGTTAATGAAATATTGATGGTGCGTAGGGTAGGATGGGTGGGGACCTCACCTAAGTACATACAAGTAGATTGTATTGTCATAAATTTTAGGTACCCACATACCGTGCACAAGCCATTGAAGATACAAGAAGAGATGCTACCCCAGAGTCCTAGAATCTACGCTCTACCGTTGGGTTACTTTTACAAGCCAGTTGGAAGCACATTAAATCAGACTCTTGGCAGTTTTTTAATTCCGGAAACTCCTAAAAGATTCCGAGAATTAATTTCTCTGGAAGATGTAGATTGACTGCAATCAACAAGTGAAATGGTAAAGGAAATTAATGAAGTACCTATAGTAAACGAATTGGAGGGGAAAAATAATACACACACTAATAATCATTGTAAAGAGTTGACACTAAGGGATGACAAATGTGCATGTGAAATGATATCTCTTGTACCAGAAATAATAGAATTTAGTGAGAGTACGTGGTCCATGGGAGATAGTTTTGTAGAGAATGTGTTAATAGGTGGGTGTCAGAGAACCACGAGCTCAGATAATATTGCAGGGTTAAAACTGATATCATGGAACATAGCAGGTTTCAACAGGAATGTCAGTGATCCAGAATGGAACGATTTCATCCAAAAGAATGATATTTGTATTCTGCAGGAGACCTGGGCCATAAAGACACCACATAGGGTTGGGTTTAAAACATTTTATGTAGCTGCAGTCCCATCTGTGAGGGGAAGGCCATCAGGGGGCCTGGTAATATGGGTCAAAGTGACCCTTAACATTCTTGTCACCCAATTAGCTATTGATTCACTAGATATCCTTGGAATTAAAATAGTAACAGAAGATAGAAGAACGGTACACTTATATAATATTTATAATAGACCAAGCCCGGCCCATATCGAGTCTCCAACAATAGAAAAATTGGACTTAAGTTTAAATGCTTTAGATCAGAATATAAGCATTATAATAGGTGGTGATTTTAATTATAATTACGAACCTATTACTGGGCTTGGAGAAATCTTATATGAGGTAGATAGTGCCAACAAAATTCCTTTACTGAATGATATAGAGATGGTTTCATGTACTAAACTAGCGCTGCAAATTACGAGAGTTATGGTAGGGCATGGCCTGAGAGCGTGTAATGGACGTTTATCGTCCGATGCGCAACGGACACCAACATTTTTTAGAAGCAAATGCCAGAGCAAAATTGATTATATAATTTTATCTACTGATATTTGGTCGTATGATATGTATCTTGAGATCATGCCAAGAATAGAAAGTGATCATCGTCCGCTTGAGCTCCGGTTTGAGAGCAGGTTACTGCATTGCCCAACTGTGAATGAAAGTATGACCTATAATAGTGCGGATAATATTGTAATTAGTAATAATCGGCGTTCTGTCAAGTGGGCACATATGCTGGAGCATGATGAATTATTGGCCAATGTTTACAGTATCTTTGCAGAAACCTTTGGCTCACATGAGACTGTATTAGACGAAGGTAATACATTCCTAGACCTGCACAAGGGATTCTTTAAAAAACTGATACCATTGGTAACAAAAAAAATGAAACAAATTGGTATAAATGGAAACCCCCAGATATTAGGGGAATCTTGGTATAACAAGGAATGCCGTACTGCAAAGGGCGAATTAGTCCATGCTATTAAAAACAAAAATATGCTGGAAGTTAAGGAGGCAAGGCTAAAATATAAGAGAACCCAAGAGAAGGCAAAAGCCACATGGGACGAAGAGGTTTGGTCTACCATGGTAGCAGCCGCAAAGAATAGTGACCACATGTTATTTTGGAAAATAGTGGCCAAGGGAAACAAGAGAGAAAAATTATCTAGGGATGTTTTCTTAGATGAGATGACATGGACAGAGCATTTTTCCAAATTGTATGGAATTCCCCCTAATGAACAGTTTCCTTTGGAGGATGAATTATGGCCAATCTCAAATGGTGACAAATTAAATTTTGATCTACAGGAAACTGTGTCGGCCATCCATTCAGTAAAAAATGGGAAGGCCCCTGGTTTAGACAAAATTCCTGGCGATCTTTATAAACACGAAATAAATGTTTGGGCCCCCTATATTAACTGTATATGTAATGCTATAGCGGCTGGAGCAGATTTACCGGAGACATGGAGGGGGGCAGAAATCATCACAATTTTTACAAAGGGTGATGGAAGCGATCCCGCTAACTATCGCCCAATTAGTTTAATGGATATTTTACAGAAAATATATTCAAGGCATATTTTAAATCGTGTAAACATTTGGATGGAGGAAAATACAGTATTATCAATGTATCAAACAGGGTTTAGGGCCAAAATAAGTAACATCGATCAGGTTTTTAGATTTTGTTGTTTGTGTTGGAAATATGTGAACATAAGAAAGGGCCATTTATATGTAGCATTTGTGGACCATCGGGCTGCTTTTGACTTAATCCCGCGAAAATTGTTATGGGGGACACTTAACCATCAAGGGCTACCTCCTAACCTCTTAGAGCAGATCATGAAGCTGCATGAAAACAACTATGCTAAAGTTAGGTGGGGCCCCGGAGGGGAGTTAACAAGCCAACTCCCTATTAAGAGAGGGGTCCGCCAAGGTTGTGTGTTGGCACCTACTTTATTTTCATTGTTTGTTAATGATCTACCTTCTTTCTGAGACATCTGTATAAATGATGCTCCAAAATTGGGGGGTGAAAGGGTCTCATCCCTCCTTTTTACTGACAACACCATACTTACATCGCAAACACCCAAGGGTTTACAATGTCTTTTAAATACATTTCAAACTCATTGTAGTAAAAAAGGCCTTGAAATCAACACTAACAAAACAAAGTATATGGCTATAAATCCACATAAAACATTTAGGGAACACATGTTTTTTAAATGGCCAAAAACTGGAACATGTCCAGAATTTCATCTATTTAGGGGTTTCATTAGATGCTAGTCTTTCGTGGAAAACACAGATGGAGAAAAGTAAAATAACTCCAACTCAAAATATGTTACCAATAATGAAAAGACATGGTAATAGTTACAGTAAAGCGGTCTTACCAGCTCTAGAAGTTTTCAAGTTTAAAGCACAGTCTGCAGCACTATACGGAGCTGAGCTATGGAGACCCATGTGCGATAAAGCTTTTAATGTTAGTGAAAACAAATTTTATAGAGCGTTAGTAAGGGTTCCTGTCCAGACACCATTAACACCACTTATCTTAGACCTAAATATGAAATGCACTGACCATCATGCGATTCTGAGACCACTAGAGCTCTGGGTTAGACTTTGGTCAACCCCTGAGCGGTTAGATTACAAAAATGGTCTAAAGGAAATAATGGATCTGGATAGTGGTAATTGTATTTTTCGGTTCAAACACGTTAGAACCTGGTTAACCAAGGTTGGTCTGGGGCATTTCTGGGACAATCCAGCAATATTAACCAAAATCTCAAGAAAGGTACTAAAATCATCATACTGGGCATTTATGGAACATAGCTTGCTAAATGAAAAAGCGACAGGACCATTGACAAGTAATTTCCTTATATTTAAAAATAGTGCTTGTTATGAAAGTTTCCTTGATGAAGTACAACCTCCACTTGCTAAAACACTATATTTGAAGTATAGATATGGTATTCTGATGACAAAATCATGTGTAGCAAGGTGGTCTAAGGATAGGGATGATTTATGCACTTTATGCTCAGGTGAGAGTAAGGAGGATGATTTGCATATCTTATTTTTCTGTCCGGCGTATGCCCCTCCCAGAAAAAGATGGATGAGACCACTCTGTTTAAATATAGGTGTAAAAAAGTATAAAGAGGCAGGAAGAATTTTGAAAAATTCCCAAGTCGTTATATTTGGAGTTAGTAGATTTTTGTTAGCCACATATTTTATAAGAGCTAAATTTCACCTGAAATTTTAGATTTCTCCAGGATGTTATATGCTTATTATTTATTTATTACATGCCTTTTTAAATTATTTATTTAAGAGTTTTTAATGAGATGATAATCCCCCCAAAAAACGTCCTTACGTAACTGCACTTTTTTTTGTCTGATATGTGATAATTGGTAATAATGTCATTCATGTTAGCTGTTTATGTCTATGTGTGTGTTTTATGCATCTTTTATGGTACATATGTATCAAAATAAAGATTATGAAATGAAATGGAATGAATATCTTTCATAAGGCCTACTATAATATTTGCAGGCTACACAAAATTGGCCTGATTTTGACTGATAGATGTCTGAAATGCTGGGAGGAGGACAGAACATTCCTGAAGATGATCTGAAAATGGAGGATGTTTCAATTAAACTGGAAAAATAGTGGGTAAGCATTCTGCAATAATATGATAATGTGAGGCAGAATTATAATTTAGTATCCAAGGTCTTCCTAATAGAATTGATCTTCCCAGATATAAACTCACACTATGCTTATTAATGCTAATGATCACTTAACAAGACATTGCTAGGGAATAGGGGAATCAGCTATGTTCTACTATTTAAAGATGGGGGGTCATAGACTTACTCAGGGCAGCAGAACAGATGATATTTAAAAATAGAGGGAGGCTGTTATCTGAAATTTACCAAGATATAGGGGACTTAAAGAAGTCACTCTAACTAGACGTTCTTACTGTAAACACACCCAATGATACCTGAATTGGTTAAATCACTGGGCAGATAGCAATACAGTGAGAGACTAATTTTTTTCAATATGTGTATATGTATACTGTGTATATTCTGATCCAAACAGCTGAATATGATGTAATGTTTTAATCAATATACAATGTAAATGTTGCCTGTTTTATGAAAATAAAATAAATAAAAAGTATTTAAAAAAAAAATGTGTAAAGTCTGTTTAAACTTGATCTTTAAATTAGGCCTACAGATACAATTATCTAAACTCTATAATATTTTTAAAAGTTTTTACCTATTAAAACTATTCTTCTATAGTTACCACTGTGATCAAATGTATATGTAAAAAATTATATATTGAACAAGATGTCATTTTTTATAGGTATTTGATGCTATCAAAATACTGTAGCAAAATGGAAGCATGCAAATCGGGTCTTCTGTAACCTACTGTGAAGTCAAGGAGCAAAAGTGAGTTGACTAGTAAAGCCTTTTCCGGGAATGAGCAAAAAGAGAGCTGCAAGAACTGAGATCAAAAGTCACACCAAACCATACAAACATGAAAGGGCTTGCTGGAAAATGAATTGGAAGGTTGAGGTTTCCTATAGCTGACAAGGGTGAGAGATAAAACAATCAGTCAAGGCTTTTTCTTTTTTTCAAAACAAGTGGCATATGGATCTCACCACCATTACCATCAATATTACATTACCAAAACTACCACCATTATCACCACTGCCATCACCATATTACCCTCACTACTACTATAATAATTGCAGCCACTGCCATAACCACCTCTAGGTGACCACTACCACAACCTTTAACACCACCACTACCATTACTACCCCAATGACCATCACTGGCCTCATCATTCGCACCATTATGCAGCAGCCTCCATATCACACATGGAGGATGCAATCAAACCTTGACTCTGTGTCCCGTTGGTTAAAGCTGGTTACAACAAATAGCTATTGGTATCATGAGTAGGTTGTTAATATTTCACAACACCTTGGATACTTTGTGGTATGACGTTTAGCTGAACTGTGGGATTACAAATTGGGTTATTAGGTGAGGGGGATGAGTACCCACTTTAAGTAAAAACCACAATCCTTGCCAGGGTGAACACTTAAAGGCACAAAATTAATCTTAGCTCAGCACCTTGGTAGCTATGGCACACAGCGCACAGGCTTAACTACGTTTTTCTGCAGTACCGAACAGTAATAAAGTCAAAAACTAACAAGAAAAATACAAAACCGGTTTGGAAAAACAGTTGATTTTATTAAACAAAATGACATAAAAATGTCAAAAATCCAATAAGGCAAATCAGTGTTATGAATTGTTAAAGTTTAAATACGAAAAAAGCAGCAAAAAGCATTAAGGGCCAAATGAGGTTGCCCTTGACCAGTACTTAGGTGCAAGTTAAGACCAAACTGCGATAGAGCGCAGTTCAGATACAGAAACCGGGTTTGACCCGGTCAGACGTTTTACCTTCAGCCTCTCTAAAATGGAAGTGAAAAATACTAAGGCAAGAGAAGAAGCTGTTGGTGAAGAGGTCTCCACAATATTGGCTAGCTGCTGGGCACGATCCCGGTGACGCCATTGACATTTGGGGGGAAAGGTCAGAGCTTTAGAAAGTTGGCACCCATGGAAGGTCCTTTGTCAGCCTGATACTTTAAGCGCTTTTGCCTTGTGAAGATTCCTACATTCAGACTTAGTCACTCTTTTTGGAGCTTAATTCTTTTAGTGGTGCAAGGCTGCAGGGAGTAGTTGAATTGGATTTGCTGCTGTGGAAAAGCTCCAAGCACAATCAACCTGAATCTTTGGCTGAGCTGCACCACACCTTCATTGAAGCAGCTTGGCAGGTTGTTTCTGGTCAACCAGCGATAACCCAGCTTTCAGGATATGTTAGAAGGAGTACTCTTTGACATCAACAAAGGGTCCAGGACACTGGGGGACAGCCCTTGGGGGGTCATGACTGGAACTGGTCAGCTGAGCAGTTACAGTAAACTAAAGGCCTCTTGTGGGAAACAACTTTAATAGCGCGGGCATCACATCGCGATGCCATTACAATGCGGTTGTTACTACAACAGCTTTGTTACCACACAATGCCATTACTACGCAAGCCATTACTTTGACTTGCAGTAGATGGCGTGCTGACATTAGAAATAGTACCGATTACTGTTCCAACACCTTCTCTACCGTAACGTAGGCTGGAGTTGGAATAGTAAACTATACATTTCTAATGTCACCTCGCCATCTATTGCTAGTCGATGTAATGACTTGCGTAGTAATGGAATTGCATGGTAACAACACGGTCCAACGACCGCATTGTAATGGCACGCGAAGTAATGACTCACGTTGTAATGAGTCATATTCTTTCTTGTACTTTGTTGTGGTCCTGGAGTGTGAATAGGTCTGCCTTAAGATACTTGGAGTCCATGTCATTGTCATTGTCATGGGTACAAGAGGAAGACCAAGTCCAATTTTCTAGGCTCTTCTCAGGTCACGTATACCAGGCCTAGTCCTCTTCTGTTCTTCCACAGGTCCCGAGAGTATTCTGGGGAGGCTACTGTGGGGTCCACATTTATGCCAGACTCCTGACTTGTGGGTGGGGGGTGTTCCAGGCCCCTCCCTAATAAATAAGCTAGAATTTACTCTCTGACTGAATTCAAAATTGAGACTCACTTCTCCCCTTATGCAGTGCCTGTGTGCCAACCCCAGATGTGCGGCCAGGGAAACAAGCAACCCCTCCTCTGTGGTCACTCTAAGCCAGTTCTGGGGCAGCTCCTCTCACACTGGGAATGATTCCTGCCCGACAGTGGGAACAATTAAGGTCCATGCCCGTAAAAAGGGGTTATCTTTACTGGTCGAATGTACAGTTGTAAAACTGCGCAGCCGGCTACAGTTCTATGCCTGCAGTCATGTTTACACAGTCACTGCAGTGGGTGGTACAATGGGTGCTGCAGCCCATTTAACAAATTTAATTTACAAACACTGAGTACACTTACATTTACAGACACTGAGTACACTCTTGTACACTGAATACACCAGTGTTTAATTAGTAAAATATGAAGTGCAGGTGCTCAAATGTTTGTCGGTGGCCACACCTACTTTTCTCTGTCTCCACCCACTTCCTCCAATGGCTCCACCCACTTACTATATTAGCTCCACCCACATCTTCAACTGGCGCTGCTAATAGTCAGATGTAATACCTGTGTCTGTGAGTCTCAAGCCTGTGCACCTTCTGTAAGCCACTATCTGTGCCCCCAACCCGTGCACAAGTCCTGTCTGTGATCCCCATGTCTTCTGCGCTATGCCCCCCCAAGTCTCTGCAGCGATGATGAGTCCTGTCTGCATGCAAGTTCTGTCTCTCTCTTCTCCGCTCACACGGATACGGGCTGTCTCCCCCAGCTCTTCTTCACTCCTGTTCTCATGCACTCTCCTGTCTCCCTTCATGTCCCTCTCAAGTCCTCTCCTGTCTTTCACATGCACTGAATAGACAGATCCAGGCCCGTGGCATGGCAGCTACCCTATGCTGCTAGTAGTTACCTTACGGTACCTAATTTAACTTCTTCTTCCGTACTGTTTTAACTACTATTACACAGTAACTGTCAGTGTGAAGTAAAACTTAAGATACCGGTTCGGGCTGGGCAGCCGGCCCGGGACACACACTACCTGCAGTGCACTGCCTGCAGCCTTAGGCTGCTGCACAGCTTTATTTTAATGGATTTGGCCTGCCAGGCCCTGCCTCACCTGGTGGCTGGTTCTATTACTGGCCAGTAGTAGTCCTCTATCACTGCCGGCAGCGGCTACTACTCCTCAACACTGCGCCAATGCAACTGCAACAGCCCCAACCCCGCAGATTTGTAGAACCAAAATCCAGCCCGGGTCGGCAACATCAAACTAAGGGCCGGCCTGCGGCCAGCACGCTATCTTGCAGTGCACTGCCCTAAGCTGCCTGCTGTAATGCGACCAACTTTGAAGTATGTCCTTCTTCATTTGCATTTAAAAATGTGCCTGTGGGCAGCAAAATCAATCTTTTCCCACTATGATTGTCATCAAATGTGTCTTTTAGAGTAAAAAAAGCTATACGTGGCAGATCACCATCATTTAATAAACACTATTAGCATGGGGTGTGGGAAAATGTGCTCTGCATTCGCATTGATAATCTTTGATTTTCATGCTCCATGTACCGGAGCGTTGTTCAGTGAAAACAGTCTTCACAAATTCTTACATTGGAGGCATTTATCTTTTTCCACTTTGTTATTAATCAATGCGCAGGAGCAACTATTCTCTTCTTGTCGAAGCTATCGTGACGTAACTGAACTAACTGGAGGCATGAGAAAAAATTAACTCGATTTGACCTTTTTCTGGCGTGTCTGGCAAGACGTATGATGCAGGTCAATTAAGAATCTCCAGAATGTGAGAAGTTGGCCTGGTATATGATGTTCAATATTCTAGTGAGCACCTTGCACCAGTCCAAACAACCGTAATGGTGATGGTTGTAAAGTCAACCTTATAGACCAGCTATCCTAGTGGTAGCATGGACAAAGCAGTCTTAGGCTAAACTCAAGAGGGCATGTGAAGCCAGCTGTTTTACCATATGTAACCCCCTTAATACCAAGTGAAAGGACACCACACACGTTGTAAATCAAAATATATATGTATTTATTTCTAACACAATCCTCTGAACTCTTTATGAGGTCAGAGGCACCAGCACATGACAAGATACTTAATTAAAATACAATAAGTTGCACAAAATAGAGTAATGCCCTAGGGGCACTTCAAACCATATACTAAAATAGTGGTATAAGAACCACGTCATGAACAAAGGAATCACTGGGGCTACCAAAGGATAGGGAGCAGGAGTCCCACGGGATGTGCGTGCAGTGTCTTTACACGCATACAAGTTACCATAGAGTTAGAATGGGAACGAATGAATTGGAAACTAGTTCTTTTAGGACACTTCCGGATGGACTAGGGAAAATCTACTTAAAACTAGGACACTAGGATAGTCAATACCCACAGGAGTACCGAAATACTCGCGTTACCTCACCCACAGGAAGCGGGTGCATAGGTGTCAAAGTGTGTCGGGTTTCGTCGTTGATTCCTATGGAGCCTTGGAGAAAGATGCTGCAGGCGACCAGGAGAGAAGTGTCCGGGTGGATCCAAGGGCGGATCGAGGATGAAGAGTACCTGAAAGCAGAGGCGACAGAGTCTGGGTCACTAGCCAGTAACCAGAAAGGAACCAGGAAGGAACCAGGCGATGTCGCGAAGCAATCAGGTGATGTTGGGAAGCTTATCTCTGCAGCCACGTAGACCAGGAGGTGTCAACAACAACCAGGAGCTGGATACAGACTGTCCCACAAAGGCTCTCGCTGTTGGTGGTATCGGCTTCCAGATTGGAGTCAACAAGCCTTGGCAAAGGCAACCCACGCAGGAATCAAAGATGGCTTCTTGATCAGACCAGCAATGTCTTATGGGCTTCTCCTTTTCAGGGAAGCAGGGGCCAGTCTGGAGCAACAGGACCAGCAATGTAAATCAAAGGTTTCGTCGTCACAGAGGCCACTAGCCAACGGGCAAGTGACCAGACAGACGCGCCAAGCAGGAAAATGCAGAAGGGCCCCACGCAGAACTCGTGGAGTGTGGAGGGCTGATCTTTGGTGCAATTGGTGCTTTGGGCTGGGGCTTCCCATTCCCTAATGCACAACTTCGAGGGTGCCTCAAAAGTTGCATGGAAAGCAATTCGCTGGCTTTCCAAGATGGCCGGTCCCACGTCTCTCGTTGCCTCCACGGATCTCAGCTCTGTGTGACGGTGGATCGGGCTGTTGGAAGTCTGGAAGTCTGGGTCTTGTCAGGCTCTGTGCTCGGGCTCCGGCGGGAGCGTTGACAAAGCAAACTGTTGATCACTTGATGGTGCCTGCTTGCACAGGGTGGCCACTCCTTGACCACAAGGGAGATTCTTCAGTCTTCTAGTTGCAGTAGAATGTCGAAGGTCCAGAGTTTCGTTTCAAGTTTCAGTCAGGATAAATCTAAAGTCTTGGGACTCAGCTCCTACCTATATACCAAATTTAGGTGCTGGATTACCTGCTAGGTCCCTCCTATGGGTGGGACCCAGGAAGGGGGTGGTTACACCCCTTTCCCTTTGTCCAGTTTCATGCCAGAGCTGTGGCTGGAGTGCCCCAGCACCGGATTGAACTAGACTATGCATGGGACACCTTGTGTGCCCCAGGCAGTGTCATTTCATTCAGCCCTTCCTGCCCCAATACACTATAGCCTGTCTGGGGTGGTGCTGGCACCTCCAAAGACAGGAAACCTATTGTCCAAGCCTCCCTCGCTGGAAGGACTCCCAGCAGCAGGAGGTCAGACTTGTGTCTGTGGCAGCAGCATCCATTTTGTGATGCTGAGGCTCTGGTTAACTTTAACCGGGATTAGTAGGAACAACATGTCTTCTCCCTCTAGAAGGGTAGAATGCTACCCCCGTCACCAGAACTGGCGAGGAGGTAGTATTCCAAAGCATATGACACCTTACACAACATGTTTTGATAAAGCCAAACCAAAGTTACCATTTAGCCGCGAGGTTCATAATGCACTTAAGAGTATATGGTATGGCTGTATCCTAGAACAGCTATAAGGACAAGGAAAGCTGCAGACAGGCTCAGCTCATGCTAGAGCACCATATCACATAAAACCAGGCACTCTGCCTTCAGGATTGTTAAGGTCTGCCATAGGAGTGACTTATAGGTGTATATGTGTCTAGATATAAGGTTAGATATAGGAATACTATATCTAAGCAAGGGGTGATTACACAACCTTGCCCCAGCTGAGTGATCAGCCAGTTGTGTCAGTTTGAGTGGCCAGCCAGGGGTGGCAAAAGATATGCTGCAGCCCCTGGTAGGCCTTGGGTGCACCTATGCCCTGGGTACCTATAGTACACTGTACAGGGGCTCATAAGGTGACCCAATCCCAATTGGCGATGTACCTAAAGTACATGGTTGTGAATTTAGAGAGAGAACAGCAGGGCTGTGGGTCTGATTAGCAGGCCCACAGCCTCATTAAGTCGAAAACCAGTGAAGTAAAAAGCAAAAAATGGGGTGACCATAGGATAGCAGACCCTGCTCTCCTACATAACCCCCCCCCCCCCCCCCCCAAACGCAGGGACATTAAACTTAACCTTGACCAGATAAGTCTTCATGTTCTAAGTGGAAATACCTGGAGAGACCATCTGCATTGCCATGGTCAGTCCATGGTCTGTACTCCACTGTAATGTCCATCCCCTGTAGGGAAATGGACCACCTGAGCAGTTTGGGATTTTCACCCTTCATCTGATTTAGCCACAAGAGGGGCTTATGGTCGGTCTGAATCTTGAAGTGAGTGCCAAACAAGTATTGTTTCAACTTCTTCAGGGCCCAAACCACAGCAAAGGTCTCCCTCTCAATAGCTGACCAACGTTTCTCTCTAGGGGTCAGCCTTCTGCTAATAAAAGCAATGGGCTGGTCTTGACCATCTACATTAAGTTGTGAAAGCACAGCTCCCACCCCCAACTCAGAAGCATCTGTTTGGACAATAAACTCTTTGGAGTAGTCAGGACTCTTCAAGATAGGTGCAGAGCACATGGCCTTCTTCAGGTCATCAAATGCCTTTTGACAGCTAACTGTCCACTGAACCTTTTTTGGCATCTTCTTTGAAGTCAAGTCATTAAGTGGTGTCACAATGGACCCATAGTTCTTAACAAACTTTCTGTAATTACCAGACAGGCCCAAGAAAGCTCTGACCTGTGTCTGGGTGGTTGGAGGAGCCCAGTCCTTGATGGTCTGGATCTTACTCTTCAGTGGTTGAACCTGACCCCCACCTACAAGGTGGCCCAGGTACACAACCTTACTCTGCCCTATCTGGCACTTTGTGGCCTTGATAGTTAGGCCTGCCTTCTGCAGGGCGTCTAAAACCTTCTTCAGGTGGATCAGGTGATCCTCCCAGGTGGAGCTGAAGACAGCAATACCATCAAGATAAGCTGCACAAAAAACATACAACCCAGTGAGGACTTGTTTCACCAACCTTTGGAAAGTGGCAGGTGCATTCTTCAAGCCAAAGGGCATCACCACAAATTCATAATGACCTCCTGGGGTTGAGAAAGCAGTTTTGGCCTTGGCATCCTCAGCTAACCTGATTTGCCAATAGCCAGCTGTCAATCAAATGTGCTCAGAAACTTGGCAGAAGCCAATCTATCAATGAGCTCATCTGCTCTTGGAATGAGGTGAGCATCTGTCCTAGTGACAGCATTGAGACCTCTATAGTCCACACAGAACCTCATCTCTCTCTTACCATCTTGGGTGTGAGGGTTTGGTACAAGGACTACTGGGCTGGCCCAGGGGCTCTCTGATGGCTCAATTACTCCCAATTCCAGCATTTTCTGTACCTCAGTATTTATACAGTCCCTGACATGGTCAGGTTGCCTGTAGATCTTACTCTTCATAGGCAGACTGTCACCAGTGTCCACCTCATGGGTGCACCAGTTAGTCTGACTAGGTGTCAATGAAAACATATATCTGAAGGACTGTAGAACTTGTCTGCAGTCCTGTTGCTGCTGGTCAGTGAGGCTGCCAGCTAAGGCCACACCATCAACTGAACCATCATCAGGGTTCTGAATCAACAGGTCTGGGAGAGGGTCACTCTCTTCCTCCTGTCCCTCATCTGTAGCCATGAGCAAGCCCATGTCTGCCCTGTCAACATAAGCTTTGAGACTGTTGACATGGAGCACCCTGTGGGGGCTCCTGGGAGTTCCAAGGTCCACCAAGTAGGTGACCTCTCCCTTTTTCTCAACAATGGTGTGGGGTCCAGACCATTTGTCCTGGAGTGCTGCTGGGACCACTGGCTCCAACACCCACACCTTCTGTCCTGGCTGGTACTCAGTCAGCACAGCCTTTTGGTCATGCCAAGCTTTTTGAAGTTCTTGGCTAGCCTCAAGGTTTTTAGAAGCCTTCTTCATATACTCAGCCATCCTGGAGCAGAGACCAAGTACATAGTCCACTATGTCTAGCTTAGGCTTTTTGAGAGGTAACTCCCATCCTTCCTTCACCAGACATAGGGGTCCCCTTACAGGATGCCCAAACAAAAGTTCAAAATGGCTGTAGCCAACCCCCTTTTGTGGGACCTCTCTGTAAGCAAACAAAAGGCAGGGTAGAAGGATGTCCCATCTTCGCCTAAGCTTTTCAGGTAAACCATTGATCATACCCTTGAGGGTCTTGTTGAATCTTTCAAGAAGCCCATTGCACTGTGGATGGTAGGGTGTAGTAAATTTGTAATTAACACCACACTCCTTCCACATAGCAGTCAAGTACCCAGACATGAAGTTTGCACCTCTGTCTGAGACCTCCTTTGGAAATCCCACTCTTGAGAAAACTCCCATGAGGGCTCTTGCCACAACAGGTGCTGTTGTGGTCCTTAGGGGAATAGCTTCTGGATACCTGGTGGCATGATCCACTACCACCAGTATAAATCTGTGCCCAGAGGCTGTTTGGGGATCCATTGGTCCAACAATGTCAATCCAAACTCTTTCAAATGGTACCCTCACCACAGGTAGTGGTATGAGGGGGCCTTTGTTATGCCACCTGATTTGCCATTGGCTTGGCAGGTCACACAGGAGCGACAAAACTCCTTAGTATCTTCTGACATATGGGGCCAGTGAAAGTGAGGGACAAGCCTGGCCCAAGTCTTGTTCTGGCCTAGATGTCCTGCTAAGGGAATATCATGGGCTAAGGTAAGAAGGAAACCACTAAAGGCCTGAGGTATGACCAACCTCCTGGAAGCACAAGGCTTTGGGCCTCTACCCTCAGAATAAAGGAGTCCTTCATCCCAGTAATCCTTATGGGTACCTGTAGTATTCCCAGCAGCCTCAGAAGCAGCTTGCTGTCTGAGGGGTTCTAGAGAGGGTCAGTCTAACTGTGCCTGCCTCAAGTCTGCCCTTGAAGGTCCCTCTTTCCCAAGAAACTCAACCTAGTCAGGTTCAAGCTCTTCTAGGACAGTTCCTTCAGGGGTCTCACAATCAGCTTCCTGAGAAGGCTGATCATCACCTGAGGGCAGGGGGGAAGGCACTGCCTTCACCCTACTGCTATTTCTCTTGTAAGGCACTTGGTCCATAGTTTCAGGATCCAAGGCCTGTTCAGTTTGGCACTTTTTGGCCTGTGACCTGGACACAGCAAGGACATGAGCTGATATGCCTAACATCTCTGCATGAGTCCTATACTCCACTTCTGACCATACCGAGGATTCAAGATCATTGCCCAACAGACATTCAACTGGGAGGTCTGCACTTACCACGACTCTTTTGAGGCCAGTTACCCCTCCCCAGGAGAAGTTAACAACTGCCACACTATGTGTAGTAGTGACATTGCTTGCATTGTTCACCAGGTAATTATCACCCAGTACAATCTGTCCAGGGTCCACAAAGTTAGGTGTTACCATAGTGACACTGGCACATGTGTCCCTGTAGGCCTGAGCAACTTTGTCATTGATTAAAGGTGATTGCCTGTACTTGCCCAGAGTACTGGGACTCACAGTTGAGGACATAGCCATGTCCACATTAAAGACAAGAACAGCCTGAGTGGGGATCCTGACTAGGCCAGAATCCACCTCAGTACCCATGGTTAACCCCACTATAGCCTTGGGTTGGAAACTACCACTGTTAACTGTACTAGGGGGTGCAGATGCCTTAGGGGCTACAGTGGTTGGGGCTGTACCTTTCTTGGTGCACTCACTAAACCAGTGAGAGGCAGATTTACAATAATTACACCAAGGTTTCTTTGGACCATCTTTCTTCTTCTTCTTAGAAGTTTGGGACCCCCCTTCATTAGAATTTTGGGGGCCTGATGAAGACTTCTGGTCTTTTTTGGTTCTGATCCCCACCTTTTTGGTCTGCCTTTTTCTGATCACCACCTTGGTTCTGGGGTTTCTGCTTAACCGTGGTCCTGACCCATTTGTCTGCCTTCTTTCCCAATTCTTGGGGAGAGGTCAGATCTGAGTCAATCAGGTGTTGGTGCAACAACTGGTTCTGACAATTGTTAAGAATTTGTTCTCTCATGATCAAATTATACAATCCTGTATAGTCCTTAACTTTACTTCCCAGCAACCAGCCTTCCAGAGCCTTAGTGGCACAATCAACAAAAACAGTCCAGTCCTGAGTCTGTGTCTTCTGGGTATCTCTGAACATCAACCTGTACTGTTCAGTGGTTAGGCCAAACCCATCAATTACAGCACTCTTCAGGACAGTGTAATTGTTAGCATCATCACCACTAACTGTGAGGAACTTGTCTCTTCCTTTTTCTGCAAAGGAGAGCCATAAGATTGCTGCCCACTGACCTGGGGATCTGTTGTACCTTGCAGGCCCTCTCCAAAGCAGTTAATCATTTGTGGATATCATCCCCATCTCTATAGGGGGGCACAATCTTACTCAATCTTACTTAATGTTTAAATGAAACCCTGTGCGGATAGATCTTGCCCTCTCTAATGA
Organism: Lissotriton helveticus; assembly: GCF_964261635.1. Taxonomy (NCBI): domain Eukaryota; kingdom Metazoa; phylum Chordata; class Amphibia; order Caudata; family Salamandridae; genus Lissotriton; species Lissotriton helveticus. Next base: position 1,149,194,273 of record NC_136057.1, read on the forward strand.
CTTGGTGAACCCTCCTGTTCCCGTAATACCCACTTACAATGGTAGAGGCAGGCCTAGCACAATTGATTTTATATTTATGTCAGGAAAGCGGGAAAGGACCTACTGACCTGTAAAACGCATGATATTATTGTCAGCGACCACTATCCGAATAGCATCTCCTTAAAACTTCCCATGAATCACGTAAGGCCAAATATTAAAACGCTTTTAACCCAAAATAACCTTTCAATGGACAGTCTAAATGGCTACTCACTGAGGTGGGAAAAAATGGATCCGCTGGCTATTACCACAAGCCTGGTGACAAATTTTAGGCAATTGTTTGTTAATTGTCTTGATCCTACCACCACTAGAGAGGGAATTATGAGTAATTTTTTTAAATTGATCACATCAATCAGGGAAACCCTTTTCGTTAGTACAAAAGCCGGGAAAACCAGAACTAAGGGATGGTTCGATAGTTCTTGCACTAAAGCTTATCGGACCTTAAAAGCAGCTTTAAATAATAAGGATAGAACACCAAAGGACATAGCAGTTCTTAGGAAAAACTATCATCAGGCCCTAAAATCCAGGAAGAACACTCTTAAAAAAGATCTTTGGACTCAACTCCACAGGTCATGTACCCTGAGGGATAGCGCCGCCTTTTGGAAGGTTGTGAAGTCACCTTTTTTATCAGATGCAACGGCTAATCCCAGCATCGGTGTTGCGAGTGACGCACAACCATGGGTTGATCATTTTGGGAGTATATTCAGCCTCTCCTCAAATGCTAATCATCCAACTACTGCGGGGTTAGACTTACCATATTTCCCGTTGCCCATCTCCATAACACACGAGGAGGTAGATCTCGCCTTAAAAGCCAGTAAAAACGGCAAGGCACCAGGCCCTGATGGCGTTCCAATCGATCTTTTTAAATTCAACACGGATCTATGGTCGCCAATCCTGACTAGGGTTCTGCAAGCATCATGTGCCCTGGGACCCATCGAATCATGGTCTCAGTCAATCTTTGTCCCTATCTTCAAAAAGGGGGACCGCCAATCACCATTATGCTACCGGCCTATCTCCCTCTTGGATACATTAGGGAAAGTGGCCGGCCGCGTCATCCTAGAGCATCTCCAACAATGGGCCTCAAACAACAAAGTTCTGTCGGATCTGCAATTTGGATTCCGTGAGGGACTGGGAACCATAGAGAAAGCATTGAATCTATCTTTATTGATAGGGAAATATGTTAATGCCAAGGGGGGGGCTTTGTACATGGCATACGTCGACCTGTCTGCAGCATTCGACTGTGTTAACCATAATAAGCTGTGGACTATTCTGGCAGACATGGGAGTAGAGCCTTCCCTTATAACATTCCTGCGTGAACTATACTCAGATGCCACAGCAAGAGTCAGTTATGGTACGGGGGTGAGTTAACCAAGTCGTCTAGAGTAGACCGAGGGGTAAGACAGGGCTGTGTCCTGGCCCCGTTTCTATTTAACTTATATACCAACGGTTTGGAAAAAGCCATGTTGACGGGTTGCCATGACCTCCCCACTATAAACACGTGCCCAATCCCGGTTCTGCTCTACGCGGACGGCGCTGTGATCCTAGCCCGCACCCCTATGGAATTACAGCTCGCCCTTGAGAAATATCACACCTACATGGCCAATCTTGACCTAAAGGTTAACATTAAAAAAACCTTTGTAATGTCTGCAAGGTCAAGGATCAAAAACATTAAGCCTATCTACATTGATAATCAAAAACTAGAGAGTACTACTACGTTTGATCATAAATGTTCCTGGAAATATGCCATCGAATCCAGGAAACTCACCTTTGTGAGAACAACTGCTGCTTTGGTCAAGTTTGCTAATAAACTAGGCAGGCGGCCCACGGTGGAATTGCTCAAAATTTCTAGGGCCAAATGCGTATCGAGTGCAATATATGGGGCGGGTGTGTGGGGTCACGTTAGGGTAGAGGAGATGCAAAAGGTGGAAAATGCTTTCCTTCGATTTCTTTTGGCAGTCCCAAAGGGCACATCGACTTATGCATGTCATTTGGAGGTGGGTTTATCCTATCTAACAGACCTGATTAGGATTCAACCCCTCCTTCTGTGGCACCGCATTTGGTCGTCTACTGAAACCATCCTCTGCCGGGAGATCTTAGAGGATTGTATTTCCCTGGACATGGCATTAAAGATCGGCTGGATCGCTTATATTAGGAAATTTCTCAGCGACCTAGGCATGATCCAGTATTATCACTCCCCCACACTAATCACTGTCATCCCAAGAAAGAGGTTTAAAAAGATCTGTCTGGCTCACCTAGAATCTCTTCGGTTTTCCAGTGAGGTTTAAAAAATTACAGTGCAGCATTCACTTCAAATACAAACATCATTCACGGTTCAGCCCTACTAACCTATAATCTTACCGGCTACGAAAGATTCTTGTTAACCAGATTTAGATTAAACATCTTTCACCATTTGGTTACCTTTCCTAGGATCAACATTTGGAAAAAACCTCTTCAACCCTGCCCCTGTGACGATAGCTCTCACCAAACCACGATCAATACAATTATGTTTTGTAAATTCTATCAGGATCCGAGGTGCCTTTGGCTACTCCCGATTTTGAGAGTCATGGGCCTACGTAGGTGCCGCCCAGCATTTCTTGCCCTCCAATTTTTAGACAGCGAACCGTTCGCCAGATCGTTGGTAAAATTTCTGAAACTAGTAGTTAAGCATAGGCAGAACTTGGGGTGAATCTGGGGTGTTTCTTTGTTTTAAAATCTGTGGTTTCTTTCGATTTTGATCACCTTTATCTGGCTGTATTATTCCCCCGTTCTTGATATATTGTTTTACATGGCTTTCTTTTAGTGTTTTCTTCTAGTATTGATGTTATCGGGTTTTTTTTATATAGTATTTTTAGCACTCTATACATGCCTGTCTGATTTTCTTATGTTAGCAGCAACAAATCAAGAAAAATATCTGACTGCTCACTTACAGGTGTAAAGGAATACTATGTGATATTGTGGTGCTAATTGGAACTTAACCTGACTCTGTCCCTTTACGACATTTTAGAGTTATGATCATCTTTTTTCTTTTTAACTTTTTAAACTGTATTTTATCGAGTTTTTCTCCACTAAATACATTGTGCTTTTATGGCTGTTTTTCCTGCAACCGAATAAAGCTTGATTTGATTTGATTTGATTTACTCAGGTGTCTATTGTCATAGGACCTGTCTTTATCCTTAGGGATATTGCTGCCACCAGTGGTCTAATCCACTTAACTTTTGCTCCCTTGCCAAAGCAAGTTTGCTGAGTTGGACTTCCCTCATCCTAGCCTCATGTTCTCTCCTTTGAGAGGAATTCATTCCCCTCTGAGAACCTCTAGAGGCATTGGAGTGGAGAGATTCACCTGAGTGAGATCTTTCCCTCCTATACCTCTGGTTAAACCCACTTGAAGGCCTGAATGGGGCTGTCCCATTCTCAGCCCCTAATAGGCTTAAGTTGGCCTGGCTAAGTCTTCTAACCTGAACCTGGCCTTGGCTATCCTCCCCATCTTCAGAGTCCTCTGCCTCCACCTCATCCTCATTATCTATAATAGTAGGATCAGTGGTATCCTCTGTTGAGGGCAGAACCTCATCTGCATTCCCTGTAGGACCTGAGCCAGATGCCTTATGAGCATCATACTCTTCTAGGATTTCCATCAGGTGCTGAAGGGTAGGGTTGGAACCCTGTTTCAACCTCCTTGTGGTACACAAGTGTCTCAGCTCTTGGAAGTTGAGTATTTCATATCTGTGGGGTGCCCTTGGAGGGTCACTCCCCACAGGTAGAGGCACACTTGGCTCACCTGTGGCAGACATGGTCTAGTGAGGTGTGGTGTGTGCACCTACCTACACTAAGTGTTTCCTACTAAACCTCCCTGGGAGTTGTAGTCAGGGTGTGCTAGGCCAATTGGTCTACAACAACTAAGTTCAGTAGATTAAGTAATCTAAGTCTTGTTTTATATGTACCTATAGGTACCTGTATGATCTTTCAAATGCTATTGCAAAGATTACAATTGGCAAAACAACAGCAAGTTCAAATCCCAACCGCTGCACACCAATGTGAGAAGTTGGCCTGATATATGATGTTCACTATTCTAGTGAGCACCTTGCACCAGTCCAAAGAACCGTTATGGTGATGGTTGTAAAGTCAACCTTATAGACCAGCTATCCTAGTGGTAGCATGGACAAAGCAGTCTTAGGCTAAACTCAAGAGGGCATGTGAAGCCAGCTGTTTTACCATATGTAACCCCCTTAATACCAAGTGAAAGGACACCACACAGGTTGTATATCAAAATATATATGTATTTATTTCTAACACAATCCTCTGAACTCTTTATGAGGTCAGAGGCACCAGCACATAACAAGACACTTAATTAAAATACAATAAGTTGCACAAAAGGGGCACTAGGGGCACTTCGCACCATATACTAAAATAGTGGTATAAGAACCACGTCATGAACAAAGGAAAGGCCTAGGGCCTGGAGAATCGCTAGGGCTACGCTGTACTACCAAAGGATAGGGAGCAGGAGGCCGACGGGATGCGTGTGCAGTGTCTTTACACGCACGCAAGTTACCATAGAGTTAGAATGGGAACAAAAGAATTGGAAACTAGTTCTTTTAGGACACTTCCGGATGGACTAGGGAAAAGCTACTTGAAACTAGGACACTAGGATAGTCAATACCCACAGGAGTACCAAAATACTCGTGTTACCTCACCCACAGGAAGCGGGTGCATAGGTGTCAAAGTGTGTCGGGTTTCGTCGGGGATTCCTATGAAGCCTTGGAGAAAGATGCTGCAGGAGACCAGGAGAGAAGTGTCCGGGTGGATCCAAGGGTGGATCGAGGATGAAGAGTACCTGAAAGCAGAGGGGACAGAGTCTGGGTCACTAGTCAGTGACCAGGAAGGAACCAGGAAGGAACCAGGCGATGTCGTGAAGCAATCAGGTGATCTTGGGAAGCTTGTCTCTGCAGCCACATGGACCAGGAGGTGTCAACAACAACCAAGAGCTGGATACAGACTGTCCCACAAAGGTTCTCGCTGTTGGCGGTGTCGGCTTCCAGATTGGAGTCAACAAGCCTTGGCAAAGGCAACCCACGCAGGAATCGAAGATGGCTTCTTGATCAGACCAGCAAGGTCTGATGGGCTTCTCCTTTTCAGGGAAGCAGGGGCCAGTCTGGAGCAACCAGACCAGCAGTGTAAATCAAAGGTGTTGTTGTCACAGAGACCACTAGCCAATGGGCAAGTGACCGGACAGACACGTCGAGCAGGAAAATGGAGAAGGGCCCCACGCAGAACTCGTGAAGTGTGGAGGGCTGATCTTTGGTGCAATTGGTGCTCAGGGCTGGGGCTTCTCAATCCCCAATGCACAACTTCGAGGGTGCCTCAGAAGTTGCACGGAAAGCAATTTGCTGGCTTTCCAAGATAGCCGGTCCCACGTCTCTCGTCGCCTCCACGGGTCTCAGCTCTGCTGTGACGGTGGATCGGGCTGTTGGAAGTCTGGAAGTCCAGGTCTTGTCATGCTCTATGCTCGGGCTCCGGCGGAAGCGTCAACAAAGCAAACCGTTGCTCGCTTGATGGTGCCTGCTTGCACAGGGTGGTCACTCCTTGACCACAAGGGAGATTCTTCAGTCTTCTAGTTGCAGTAGAACATCGAAGTTCTAGAGTTTCGTTTCAAGTTTCAGTCAGGATAAATCTAAAGTCTTGGTACTCAGCTCCTACCTATATACCAAATTTAGGGGCTGGATTACCTGCTGGGACCCTCCTATGGGTGGGACCCAGGAAGGGGGTGGTTACACCCTTTTCCCTTTGTCCAGTTGCGTGCCAGAGCTGGGGCTGGAGTGCCCCAGCACCGGTTTGAACTGGACTATGCATGGGACTCCCTTGTGTGCTCCAGGCAGTGTCTCAATTCATTCAGCCCTCCCTGCCCCAATACACTATAGCCTGTCTGGGGTGGTGCTAGCACCTCCCAAGACAGGAAACCTATTGTCCAAGCCTCCCTCGTTGGAAGGACTCCCAGCAGGAGGAGGTCAGACTTGTGTCTGTGGCAGCAGCATTCATTTTGTGATGCTGAGGCTCTGGTTAACTTTAACCTGGATTAGTAGGAACAACATGTCTTCTCCCTCTAGAAGGGTGGAATGCTACCCCCGTCGCCAGAACTGGCGAGGGGGTTGTATTCCAAAGCGTATGACACCTTACACGACATGTTTTGATAAAGCCAAACCAAAGTTAGCATTTAACTGTGAGGTTCATAATGCACTTAAGAGTATATGGTATGGCTATATCCTAGAACAGCTATAAGGGCATGGTTCCAAAAGCTGCAGACAGGCTCAGCTCTTGCTAGAGCACCATCTCACATAAAACCAAGCACTCTGCCTTCAAGATTGTTAAGGCCTGCCATAGGAGTGACTTATAGGTGTATATGTGTCTAGATATAAGGTTAGATATAGGAATACTATATCTAAGCAAGGGGTGATTACATGACCTTGCCCCAGCTGAGTGATCAGCCAGTTGTGTCAGTTTGGGTGGTCAGCCAGGGGTGGCAAAAGATATGCTGCAGCCCCTGGTAGGCCTTGGGTGCACCTATGCCCTGGGTACCTATAGTACACTGTACAGGGACTCACAAGAGTGACCCAAATCCCAATTGGTGATGTACCTAAAGTACATGATGTGAATTTAGAGAGCGAACAGCAGGGCTGTGGGTCTGATTAGCAGGCCCACAGCCACATTTAAGTTGAAAACCAGTGAAGCAAAAAGCAAAAGTGGGGTGACCATAGGAAAGCAGACCCTACTCTCCTGCACAGAATACAGCCAAAAAGACAACATTTTGTAAGGAGTGGATTAAGTAGATCAGCAGTGTCAAAGACCCCATCAGCTAACGGCCCTAAATTCCAGTTAACCCAATATTGTGTGTGTCGTCCTCGTCCAGCACCCAGTTGGCCTGCATGTTCACTGGAGCCAGAAAAAAATAACAATGGCCTGAGTGATCCCAGTCTGTGCTACTATGGCTGTCGGCTCACGTCACACACCTTTTGTTTCCATGCATCAGACAGCAGTCTGCCCACTTTAACAAAGTGCTATCCTATGGAATACGGAGCTGCTCATCCGAACTTACTAGGGATTCTAGGTCACGAGATAGTCATAGGAAGGTCCGCCAACCTAATTCATCCTGCGTGGCCACGGCTGCTGCGCGCTCTGTTTGGACAACAAAGAAAGCGGATGTGCGTACATGCCAGACAGGGCATTGGCTTTCTCTGTACTCGAGTCATCTCTCTACATGTCATACTGTAGTAAGAACTAGAAGTCTTAACCGCAGCAGGTCATTACTTCGGCAGGCCCCCTCCTCCCCCCCTTATTTAAAAATCACATTGTGGGGATTGTTGGCATTGGTTCCGATTAGGCAGTAGGAACTTCAACTCACTTAGGGCTGGGGACGGTTAAAAAGTCAAAGACAATTGACATAGCTGCCAAGGTTTTAGACAGCTTATGTGTGACATTTTCATAATTTCAGTGTAATTATGAGTGACATTCGACGACTATAAGTGACAACTTTTCGCAACCAAAACGAAGCAATGAAGACGAGGGAAATGTATAAATATAAGAAATTACGTCCATTTGAGCAACGAGGAACACTAAGAAGATCTTAAAACCACAGCAAAGCACCGGAAATGCAAGGGCACTGTGAGACCCGACTGTACCAAACAGGATGTGAGAAGCCATACTGCTTGCAAATAAGACTGATGCGTGACATTATTATGGTTTCAGTGCACTTATTAGTGACATTCAACTGCCCAACACTTTCTCATGAGTAAAACCAAGTAATGAAATGCACTGAAAGACATAAATATCAGATATTAAACCCTCTTGAGAAAGTAAGCGCTAAAAGTATCTTAGCTCCGCTCCCACACTCTCACAGACAACGCCCCCATTGCACAGATGAGTAAGTGCTCTCTTGCTGGACTCATCTTTGCTACCAGAAGTAAGTCCTCCTTGCAGTCCCAGACTGAGACAGAGAGCTTATTTGGCCCTTGGACAGGAGGGCAAGAGAGCTTGCTTGAGGTGCTCCAGTAGTCTATAAGTGTCTGCAGCTCATGGTCTCTGCTTCTGTGCTTAGTGTTCATTTTCATTAGGAAACAACTTGACTCATAAAATATTGCCCTTGTCCTATTACAGCAAGTGGTAGCAGAGACTCACCATGGACTTCGTTGTCCCTATTGGTATTTAGATATAATTCAGTCACGCTTCATTTGGGCCTTTCTTTTGTGTACAGACGAGGCATAAGCGTATTTGCCATTTAGATTGTGACATGGTATTATTGCATTATGCTGGTATTTAGAATTAAAAGTTATATGCTATCAATCAAATGCTGGGGCACAATTGCTACACATTAATATGTTTCCATTGTCTGGCCATGACGTCTCACACTGTCTCTCAGCCAGCGCTTCCCTGGTTGCTGCATACTTCTCTTTCACCACACAGGGGGCCCGAGTTGGCAGGATTTTGCTAAATTAACATCTTGAGGGTAGCAGGTGTCGACAAGACTCGATCAGCTGTTTTCTTTTGATTTATTCCTGCAGGCAAGCCAGGCGGCAATGATGCCTTCCTGGGGGCCAGGCCGGCAGGATTTTTCACGTAAAAAAACAAACTTCCTGGTGCCAGTCAATGGCACCGACCCTTTCCAGGCTGGCTAGAACAGTTGACTGCTAATAAGGCTGGGGTCATGATGCTACGTGTGTAGCAGAGTGGCTAGCTATCTCATTGAATCCGATCAGGTGCGAACCGATGGCTCAGGGGCACCAGACAATGTGCGGTCTAGTCAGGTGCATTCAACAGAAAAATCTAAAAAGTCAGCAGAGCTCTAACAGACATGATCATGCTGTAGTAGCTCGGATCATGACAGACATCCGATGACGTAAGGCTGCCATTGTCTCCACCTACACGCACTGCAAAAGAGTTTACATTTTTACATTGTGCCATGAGTTCACAATATGGTCTATGACTTTGCAGTTGCTCCGTGCAGACCGCCATTAACACTGGCGGTTTACCTGTATGGTACTTACATTGTATTTACCTTTACATGCATGGCACATTCCAAGCTTCGGTGTCAAGGCGCTAGTGAATGCAAAGCTCAGTCAGTGTCTTCGTGTCCAGTTTACTCGAGCTGACAGTGACAGTTTTCGTACTACGCCGTCTCCCGGACCAAGGAAGGGCTGAGCAAATGCAACACAGATTGACAAAAGTGTGTGTGTCTGTGTCATAAAGATAAAGTACTGTCTTAACGTCGTTGGTCTTACCCGTTACCTGCTGTGGTGGTGGGCCGGCCTGCAGGGACTATGGACACACCAGCTGCATTTGCGATTAGGCCTGGTGCTACTGCTGCTGCTTAATTGTAGTACCACCACCACCAGACACACTCGGGTCGGGCCTCGGGCGGCGGGGGACGGGGCCGACTTTAATGCGATGCTCCGCTCGTGATGACTTGAGCGAGCTCAGCTGCCTGTTGCGCACTGCGGTCATGCAGTGGTTATGCTGGGGGCTGGGCGTGGCAATGTGTAAAAAATCTGCACATGTTGCCGCACAGCCCCTACTCTATCACATAACCAAAATCGACCCCAAAAAACACCCAAACCTCCGGCCAGCTCACAACAGCAAGTAAGTGGCTAAGGCCTCCGTGGCGCGCAGTGCGATGAGACTGCTTGCATTTGCCGCCATGACATCAACAACACTGTTAAGTTTATTTAAATATGAATAATAATACAGAATATATACAGCCAGTGTGAGTGTGACTACTACTCTGTGAGTGACTCACTCTTTGGGAGATGCGAAAAACACGCTGCAGCACTGCACGAGAGTTCATACAGACACATCACACACAGTACTAGTGTAAGATTAATTTAAATTGAAAAATTTGACTTGTGCCTGGTGTGCGCAGTGCAAGAGTGTAGACCCGGCCCTGTCAAGAAAGTGCCCGTGCTAAGCACTGGAAAGCACCGGCACAAATTAAGCCCTGGAATTCACTCTTGTACTAATTACTACCTAAAGGTAAATTAAATATGACAATTAGGGGTATGCCAATTTCTGAATTATGGAAGGTAGGCACATACACTTTACCTCTGGTTAGCAAGGGTAAAGTGTACCGAGTTCTACAGCCAGCAAAAACAGTCAAGGCAAAAAGCTGGGGGTACACCACGTAAAAGCTGGTCATTTCCAACACTGTTTGCGCACTCTCACAATAATCTCAGTGGTATTGGCCTTTACATCCATGTTAAATCCACAACACATTCACAAATCGGTGCTATGCTTCCTATTGGGATGGTTAGTACTTTTATGTGGCACTCAAGCGATAAATATCCTCAGAAAAGTAATGTCATTGGATACTAACTGCCTGCAAAATCCAGGCAAATGAAACTTGTGCAGCTGTCATTTGTGTATAAGTGTCAGAAGAAACGGAACATAAAAGACCAGAACGAAAAGAGACAAAGAGGAATCTGTATTTGTTAATACACTCACATGTAAAAAATCTGCATAAACACCGACTGGTGTGCAGGTGACATTGTTCTAAAATCTGGAAGAGTGAGCACATTTTTATCACAAAAAGGAGGAGGCTGCAGGCACTAAAAGAAATGACAGACAGGAAAGTGCTGTGATATCCCATAGGTCACATTTCGGGGTCAATCTTTTCTTAGCTCGCCCCAATTTACTGGAACAAGCTCCCCCTTCATATGTGTGCCTGTCCAGATCATTTCACGTTTCCACGTTTAAAAAACTCCTAAAAACATGGTTGTTTAAATATTTTGGTGCTATCTGTCCAGTAGCAAGCGCCGAGATACTCCTTTGGGAGTGAGTGTTCATGCTACATAAGAGCCTTTGACATAACATAACACAGAGCGGTTCCAAGGGTGAGATATGTATTGGCAATTTTGGGATAATTGCAATTACTTTTTACAACGTTCGAAATATATAATAAATTCACAACGCTGTCCTTCTGTATTGCCCATTTCCCCACATTGATACCAAACTACTTACATATTAGACCATAGGGCATAGCTGTCTAGGTTTGAAGACAGAGCCAACGTTTGGATCCATTGAGCCATATACAATTGATTATGTCTTTAGTTAATTAATGTAGGAAGTTGAAGTGGAAAACATGGCAGCATGTATGGCTATAACATGAGAGAGGCAGAACATGCATTAAGTTTTCATAAGTACTCATGGTACAGAAGGGGCAGGTGGTTGATGATTTGGGGTGTTAATACAATAAATAGGCTTTTATTTACTGGTTTGCAACACATACATTTTGTCTGCCTACCAGGACGTCTTTTGTTTCAATGTTTCAAAGCATTGCTTACATCTTGATTACTTTTTTATTACTTGCCTAGCAGGAGTGGGCATTCATGCTATAAGATTTGAGTGGGTTGGAACATGCAATGGCACCAATTTAGTGTGCATAATCATGATGGAGCTATGGGTAGACGCCAGATGTTTCAATAACTTACATAATAATGAAAATAAATAATAGAATTAAATACAGTCTCTCTGTATTTGCATTGTAAAAGAGAATGTTTCATTACAAAAGAAAATATTTTCTGATTCAGGTGCATAAAATGAACCTTACTGAACGAGGGCATAGTACTGCTTAAGCAACTCATTCCATTCCATCTCAGTAATACATGGAGTAGAGTCCTCATTCAAGTCTATGTCATCATGCTTCATCTTTCCGATGTACTTTTCACAGGCAGCACAGGCACGGGCAAGTAGTTCTGCAAAAGAAAAGTACAGTCCATTTGCTAACATAGTTAAGCATCATAGGAACGATCATTAAATCATCATGACATCCTATTTTCATTTAACGTTTAATTCATATGCAGGGAATACAGCTTATATTTCACAATCACCAAGATAGCAGACTAGTGTTATCCCTAAGCTACCCCTAATGTTTACATTTATAACCCCTACAGAAATGCATGCTCTTCAATGCTGTTCATGTTACTACTAAGTAGTGTCTAAGCTGAATACCTAGACAAATTTGAAAATGTCTGTCCTATAAGAGAAGAGATTTCAGAGTGATTTTAATGAGCTGAAATTGCAAACAGAAAATAATAATTAGGAGTCCTATGTGAATAACTCCTTGATTGTTGTGAGTTTAAAACACATTTGGTGGGTGGGAAGGTTGTTCCACCAACTAGGTTCATTAATGAAACTTTGCAAAACGTTGTTGCCAGTGTTAATAAGTGACATCATAACCTGCACCAGAAATTACATGTGGTAAACAATGTGGGGCTGTTAGTTGAATGTTCTAAAAGGTTGAAACCCATTATGTAAACCAATATGTCAGCCTTTTTTATATGGTTTATAATCAATTTAAAGTGTTCTAATTTGTTCCCAAAATTTAATGTGACAGCACATACATTCTGCTTGCCATCTTTGAGTTCCCCCAGGTGATTCGAGGGGTTGGAGGGTACTGCATGTTCACAAACTGTTATGAAACGCACACAGGAAAACTCAAGGAAGCATCTGCAGTAAGTGTTAGGATGTTGTACTCCAGCCAGTAGATAGCACTCACAAGTGCCCTCTGCGGTCCTGCCTTTACCCCTGAAGGGGAACCTACACACTTCTACACCGTGCAGTACCAGATCATCTTAATAGTCCAGTCCAGGCTTCTGCACAACCTTCCTGATGCATCATGGTACTGTTTCTTTTTTTAATAACACTTTTTTTTATTTTACAATATGCCATGACGGAAATAAAGAAGAAATTGAAACAAGAACAGCTCTGTGTCCCTTGTGCCAAACCTCCCTGTACCCAACCCCACCCCATAAATATCAACAGAATCATGCAACATTTGTTAGATCTGCGGCTCGACTCCGTGGATGACCTGATCTTGCCCACTATATCCAGGATAAGAGAGTGGTCACCCTCAAGCTGTATGTCTCTATAAGCCGGCCACTAACCCCAAACCCTTCCATGCTTCTGGGGGCCTCCCCATGCGGCATAAATGCAGGCCGACCGACACGTCCCCGCAGGGGACACTAGTAAGAGGGCGGCCCCCATAGTGCCACAAGATGGCACACGGGGCAGCCCAATGCTCTGAGATCCCTGTAAGGGTTCCGCTCGTCACTTCCGGCCTGGTGTGGGCGGGGGAGAGTATATATTCCTTCCCCGCCCACCTAGCGGCCTCTTTGTCCGCTGTCCCCTCACCCTGACGCCGTTTGGTGTGCCTCTGGTAGCTCGTCCAGAGGCCTGGTCTGGCGTCGGTTTGCTGTGCTTTCCGACGGTTTGCTTTCTATGGCGGTGAGTCGGGTTACTAGGTGAGGTGCGGGGAAGCGGGGGGGGCAGACGCCTTTTGCCACGGGTCGCATGTGCAAGCCTCTGCCCTGCACCCCGGGAGTTTTGCCTGTACACGGCCTCAGCCTTGCGAGGGCTTGCGAGGAGCGTGTGTTTGCCCCTGAGAGGCCTTGGGGGGTGAGGTGCTGCTTGGCGCTAATTGTGATCAAGCGATCACACGGCCATGGCATGTCCGGGGGCATGTGGAGTCGCCTTTGGGCCCGCTGAGGTGGTATCGCCGGTGGCAATGCTTTGTAGGTTAAGCCTGCGGCGCCGAGTAGGCAAGGAGGCTTTGATGTCCACGCTCCGCGAGTAGAGGTGCAGCGTTATGGAAGGTTTTGTCGGTGAGCGGAGATGTGCTTTGTTACAGGGAGGATATATATCCGGGTTTGTGGCTCTAGCAGGCTCTCTCCCTTGATTGTGTTCAGCACGCCCTCAGATGAGTAGGGAGCGTGTCAGAGTGGTCTAAGCAGCATGATTAGGATCTAGTCTAGTGTCTCAGGAGGTGTGGGTTCGAATTCGAACCCCGCCACGGCTGGCAATGATTTTCCATGGTGAGGGATGGATGGTGCACGGTGAGACAGATGCAGACGGTACTCACACTTGGTATATTATGTTATTCATTCATTGGGGAAGCGGCAGTTAAAGGAGCGAGGGGACATGTCGCGAGGCACCTGCACGAGAGGGGCTTTCACCTCAGTCTTAGGATAGCCTTGTTGGGCGTGGGATTGGCTGGAACCCCCACTCTCTGTTCTCTCAATCCGGACCTTAGGCTTTCGTTTCGAGTGCTCCGGTTTTTGGCGTGTGATATACCGCCCGGTGAAATAGCGTAATTACTGCGCCACCTTTAATTATGCCCTTATTTTGGAAGACGGTATTTTATGGAGCGGCCCTAGGCTATTGGGCCACAGGCTAGGGTGACTCTGCGGGGGCGTGGGTCAAAATTCAGTGCACATTGGAACAGGGCTAGTATCTATTAGTAGAAATATTATGTATGTTTTATCCCTTCTGCCGCCATAACTTTATGTTATTCCTGCACAATTTAGGTCACTATTATGCACCACCTATTATAGACATGGGGTTAATTGTTAAAAACATAGAATAACACATTTATAAGCACACTAATTCTCTATTTTCTTTTGAACAGTTCAGAAGGGGATGCAATATATGGGAGAATGAGTCGGAGTCTTAACACCCCCCTTGGCTGCAAATGTATAATGCACAAAACAATGTTTGGGAATTAAAATTCCACAGCCACTTTCTATACAGCTTACTTGGAAATGTAATTAAAAAACAACTCAGCACAAAATTAATATTTAATTACTAGTGTCCACCATTTGCCCTCAGTAGACCATGTGGGCTGGGGACATGTCTGCTTCTTTGGAAAAAGCATAGAGGCTTCTTAAAGGTGAACTTTTCTTCTTCAGTCCTGTCTATGTCCAGATACCTAGGACACTTTGTTGGTATAGTCACTAATATGGAATCGGGTCTGTGCACTTTTTCAGATCTCCATGCTGGCACCTCATCCTATCTCGGGGGTGAAGGTTCAACAACCTGTGGCACTCCCTACTGGGTTGGTTGCTATGCCGCGCTTGGAAGCCCGCAGTTTCCGTGGCTGCCGTGTCCGGATAGCGCGGTGGTTATGGGCCCCTGCCTTTTAGTAGGGAAGGAGTGGTTTATGCACCTACTTGTACCAGGCTGTCTGGTTTCTGCTGAAGCTCTGGCGAGCTGAGCAGTCGAGAGAAATGGCACGCTATCTTTCATAGCTGCACGCACATGTCCCTGTTGGTAATTTTTCACTGCCGGGGCAATTAGGGGCACTCATGGGGCGCCTGCCGGGCAATGGCGCCCCGCCCCGCCAGGCAAGCATAGTTTTCAGCGCCCTCGTGTGCGTTCCCTGGATTTGCACTTTTCAAACAGGTTGTAGCGGCTAATCAGCACTCGGCAAGATATCGCTTTGGTGAGGTATCTTCGCAGTGTTGGCGTCCAGTC
Organism: Lissotriton helveticus; assembly: GCF_964261635.1. Taxonomy (NCBI): domain Eukaryota; kingdom Metazoa; phylum Chordata; class Amphibia; order Caudata; family Salamandridae; genus Lissotriton; species Lissotriton helveticus. Next base: position 1,149,209,594 of record NC_136057.1, read on the forward strand.
GCTTCCTATGCAATGTGCGGCCCAAGTGGACTCCGGCCATTTTGGCTCGCTGCTGGGGGGCACTCGTCCATCTTGCGTCAACAGGCCGTGGGGTACGCGGTCGCCTGGCCAGCGACCATCTTTTACAAGGACTTCCACGGTAGCCCCCCCATGAATGTTACGGTTATTTGGCATTTAGGTGTAATATGTATGCATTAATGTGGTGCTACGGCTAAGGTGTTGCACTTTATACTCGAGGCCACTACCTAGTGTTTGTGCCTTTCTGGTCTAGTCCAACACTGCCGGCATGCATCCAAGGGCCGACGGGGGTGCTGCAGTTAGACCCCATCGCCCGACATGCCATGAACGCTGTCGCTAGCCTCTATCGGCGGTAGTCATCTGCGGGGCTCAGTGCTCCTAACCGTCTCGGGTACATTGGTGTCCTTTAGTAAGATCTCTGGGCTTTGTGCAGCGGGGCTCAGTTTTCAAGCTCAGTTTAGTCGAGCAGGGGGTAATGCATGCGAGCGTGCGGACTTCAAAAGCTGACGAGTACTAGGCTGGGGCACTGCTGCTGCTGGTCAGACCGGTTGCCCTTCCTCTCCTTGAGGCATGGGGGCTAGAAGTGCTTTTCACCCAGGTGCGTGCACACAAGTGCCGCTGTAAGCTTGTTGCCAGATTTAGTGACTGCAGCACGGCGGGGCATGTTGCACTGGTTAGACACCGCTTTCAGGGCGGCTCGAAGGACACCTCTCAGGCCACGGTCGGTCATAAAACAGCACTCGCCCGGTCCTGCCAGCTGGCCTAACGGCCTCGTTGTTGATCGTGCCCAGGAATAGATTGATTTCAGGTGAGCTTTCTTGTACCCCCTTCGTGCCTGCTTTCCCCAGTATGGGGGTTGACCTGGGCTGGGCTGCCTGCATAGGAGCGGGCCGCTGAAGCTGGGGCATGCTTTCAATTATGTCGATGTTGTAATCTTGTGTTTGGTTACGGTTCGGGGGTGGTGATCTGGGCACGGTGCTGGCTTCTACCTCCCCGGTTTTTGCAGCGGGGGCGTACTATTATGGTCACTCTTCCTTGGTGTGCAAGTATTGTTTAACAGTGTTTTCCTGGTTAGTTAAGGGGGGGGGGCAGTTCTCATACTGCGTTGAACCTACCAGCGTGGGACTGCATGGCCGCGGAGGAGTAGGGGATTTGTTACTCTGCGACGGGGGGTTTCACGCCCGTGTTTGCCCCCCTCCTTGGGTCTGGGTCTCCGCTGCGGGTGGGAGAGGGGTTTCGGCCTCACACGCGGCTGCAACTGTCTGGTTTTAAGCAGGGGGTCTATGGGAGGCTGAATTTTCTTTTGGCCGGCTCCCCCCGCGTTCGCTAGGACCCTCCTCGAGTGGCGGTGTTTGGGGACACTTATTTTCGAAGGAGTTGCAATTTCTTGGAATTGCGGCCGCTAGTGCGAGGCCCAGGGGGAAAATGGCGACCTCGCGGGCATCCATTTTCCTTTCTTCCAGTCTGGGTGGCCTGAAGAGTATTGGGGTTTTCACGGGGTCTACTGGGCCCCGAGCTCGGTGTTGGTGACGGGCAAAGGGTGATGTTTTATGTTTTAGTACTTTTGGAGCAATTGCGGTACGGAGGTCCGGCGCACGGGGGTAACGGCGCCCGGGTGCGGCCATTTTGGCTTCTCTTCCCTACGGGTCTGGGGGCCATCCTCAGGGTCCTCCTATGGAGGTTTAGTAATCAGCATGTGTATGTAGGCGGCACTCTTTGTGGTCGCTTAGGAGGGCGGAGAGCCGGCTCGGTTGTCCGTGGTCGCCTAACAAGTTTGGCCGCTGGGAGAGCCTTTTTGTCCATGAGTGCACTGCATGGTCAATGAGCCGCGCAGCTCGGGCGTTTTTTGTATCTGAATGTGGATGTGGTCGCGCAGTATTCGGCCGGCCTGTAAGCTGAGAATACTCTGTTCGAGCCCCTCGGACAGCTCCACTTCCGGATATTTTAGGCTTTACTCCTTTGCGCCGCATCTGGTGTGTTGAGGCTTCCCTGGCTCCGTGAATCGCTTCTACCCGGCGATTCCTTACCCTTAGAGCACGGAGATGTCGCTATTAGGAGGCATTCGCTCGGGGCAGGCTATCTTTCCGGTAGGGCTTCTATCTAGCTTTCGGTCCAATCCTGTCCCATGTCATTCAGGTTTTACCTGTGGAGCTGTTACCCCCTACTTTCTATAGGTAGCCGACCCTTTGCGGGAGTCTATGGTCGTCATTCCGTCGCTGCACTGGTTGGAGGGTCTGGGAAGGACTCAGGGGCTGTGCCACTGGGAGGGCGGGCCCTGATCACGAGGCTCAGTGTTTCTGCTTGCGCACGATTTTAACGGAGCCAGCGATAGGGAGTTCGCTTTGGCTACCTTTTGCCCGCTCCATCTTTTCATTGTTGGTACGGTGGGGTCACGCGGCTTGTTCCCGGGCCGCGGAGGGGAGGACGATTAGGGCCTGGTTCTCCTGGCGCTCCGTTAGGGGCAGCCCACCCCCCGCGCGCCCTTCCTCGGGGGCCTGCCTCGTGCATCTGAGGGCTGTTTCCCCTCTTCCCAGCCTACGATAGCGCAGTTCGTAGAGCGGAGGACTGTAGTGGAGTAACTGCATCCTTAGGTCGCTGGTTCAGATCCGGCTAGAATGACATTTGGGGTGTGTGTTCCACGAGCGTGGGCCTCCATGGGGGTGTTTGGGGTTCCTGAGCCTGCAATCAGTGTTGCCTGGAGCTGAGCCAGATGGCACGGCATCTGCCGCTCTTCACGTTGCTTCCTGGGGCGTGCAGTAGTGCGAGTCTGTGCTACCGGGCCCGGTTTTCGACCCCGTGCCATCTGACACGCCCCCTTCCCTCTCTCCGGTGGAGGGGTACCAATCCCGGGGGCTATTTAGCATTCTGGGACGTGGTTGTTTCAACTCTAAGGGCCACTTACGGACAGCAGGTGGGGCGACCGGGATGGGATTACAAGCAGTTTTGCTTGTTACGTGTTGTATAGGTCACCCCACATGGGATGCAGGGTCCCCCTGTCTTTTCTACTTTGGTACTTTGGGTTTATAGGAGGGGGTATTCGTTGGTTTCCACCCCATGAAAATATAGATCTGCTGGAACTGGCGAGTTTGAGAATAGCAGGTATCCCCTGTGCGATAATTGGGCCTTCCCTTGTAAATGTTCTGAGTCTGGGCAATTTGTTTATTCCCTGGACAACCCCTGTGCCATATATGATATGTGTTTTCCGTTAAACTTTTGGGGAGCGGGGGCTAATCATGCATCTCCCGTGTGAGGATGGAAGGTGTTCTTTGGTACAACTACTGGTGCTCAATTAGGAGAGCGGGTTACTGGCCAGCGAAATAGCTTTTTGCTCACCTGTCTTGCTGGTTTTGGGCTGTTTTCATGGATCTGTTCTCTCTTCCAGATTCTCACGGGTTTCGTCCTACGAAGGCCATTCCACGCCTTCTGGCTGGCCTGCCAGGGCGCGGAGCAGGTACAGGGGAAGAGCACACTGGGGCCAGTGTGGGGGCCCTGGGTCAGCACGTCCGGGAATGGAGTGCAACCGTCAGAGTTGGTAATATAAGGGGCCAGGTTGTCACATGATGGTACCAGGTGGTATAGGACCATTGGCATGCACTAACGATACAGTCAGCTACAAGTGGCAAGATAATCTCAAGCCAGGCGACTAGCAGGCCAGGTGTAAGTTTCCTCTGGATAGGGTTCATATGAGTGCATTTTCAAGTGCAGCTTACTGTACGGTCTTATTAGATAATTTCTTGGTTTTAAGCAGCCGCGGGCCGTGGAGGGAGTTACGGTGGGGTAGGGAGGCGGGGAGGGCCAGGGTGGAGAGGGCTAAAAACCGGCATATGGATAATTACAGGTAAGTAAACAATTTAAATATTAAAACGAATTTCGTAGCATGCACAGCGGCTGGTTTTAAGTAACCATTGTTTAACTCCTTTCACTTGCTGTGCGATAGACACCGGGACACATTTGGGGCCCGATGTAGGAGCCCTAATACCGGTCGGAAACGGCCGAATTCGGCCGTTTCCGACCGGTATTACGGATTTCTTATGTAGGGGGCTACAGAAGTACAGATTCGGTAATTTTACCGATTCTGTACATTTACCGATTCGGTAAAATACTGAATCGGTAAATGTACAGAATCGGTAAATAGAGATGTAGGTGGCACTCTGAAGAGTGCCACAGGCCTTCAAGAGTCGGAATTTTACCACCCAATCCAATTGGGTGGTAAAATACCGAATCCAGGTGTGCATGCACATCTGTGCATGCACACCTGTGCCATGTGACACACAGACATGCCCTTAGGGCATGTCTGTGTGCCACATGGCACACAAGCCTGTAATTGGGGTGCTAGAGGGTGTCAAAGTGACACCCCCTGCACCCTTGCAAGAATAGGTAATTACCGAATCGGTAAATACCGATTCGGTATTCCACATTGATTCCTATGGGCTTCAAGACCCATAGGAATCAATGGGGGATACCGATTCGGTATTTACAGAATCAGTAAATATCGAATCTTACAGATTCGGTATTTACCGAATCAGAATTACCTACATTTCCCCCCCTATAATTTACCACTTCTTAAATACCGAATCGGTATGATTCGGTATTTTAGAAGTGTTATATTAGATTTACCTACATCGGGCCCATAGTGTATTAAATAATTCTTCTTGTCTTAGCACATTCACCAGTGTCGCACAGGGTGGGGACCCTTACTTCTCCTCGCATGCTCGGGTGTGGGGTAAACACACGTCTTATTTGTAAGGTTTCTCCCAGCTAGGTGAGAAAGTCAAGTCTGGACTTCCGGAGGGGCGGATAGGGACCGCCTCTGCCATTACCAGTAACGAGTTCACCGGTCCTTTTTTGTGACAGGGTGGTTGTGTATGGTGCGCAGCACCGTCCTTCGATTGTCACTAATATCACTGCCTGGTTTTTCAGAGAAGACCACTTAACAGGCACGGAGTAAGCCAAGACATTTCAAGGGTTGCAGGCATGCACCAAGAGATGGATCTTCAAGACCATCCAGGAAAGACTAACAATTCCGGCCCTGTTGCCAGGCATTGGCAGAAGCAGCCACATAGTTCATGGGTTGGGGTGCAGAACACTTAGGGGAACATAGGGTCTGAACACAACTTGGCTTTAATGTTGGAAGAAGGAGTGTTCAGCGGTCACCTGATCAAGAAGGGGCAAGTTATCGGCTTGTCTGACCCCCCCCCCTCTTCTCATGGCTAGTAGGCTAGGACACCAGTGCTTAGGTCACATATCCCTTGGCAGGACAGTCACCAAAGGGAGGGGGTGTTCGCCTTGGTGGCCTTTGCCAGGACAGGCTTAGCCATTCACACTATCTGGAACATGGAGAGGGGATAACGGTTAATAACTCAGACTGGGGAGTCTGGGCCATGAAACCCCTCGCTAGAGCTTCGGGGGGCATCAGACTGGAAGGTGTCTTTGAGGGACGTAGAGGGCATGATAGGGCTGTAGCACGTGACACAGCTTTTGCGTTAACACGCATGGGTCCCAGTGGATACACCATTTAGACTGAAGCAAAACTTGTGGCACACATTTGTGCAGTTCGTCTCCGTCTTGGTGTAGGAATCAGGATCGCAGGTGGTTTCACCAGTATAAGCATGGCTCGTTTCTTGCTGGTTAGGGGAGTGGCCCTAGATATAGGAGGATGTAAGTAGGAATGCCGGCCTTGGTGGGGGGGTCAGTGGTCAGACATGTCTCTATCTCTGTAGGCAAGGCGCTCGTCAGGGGAGGCGCTGGAGCCAATGCTCAGGAAGTCCTGCGCTGTGTGTAATTCTAGGGGCAGAGGAGACAGGACGTCATTAGACTTGGGAGACTTTACGCCAAGCGCAAGGGGCTTTGGGAGGACATTTTGGCACTCCTGCCCGATTTAAACTTGGACCTGTTCAGGCTGGTTAGGGGAGAGGCCCTAGAAATAACGCGCTAGAAATAGTAGGAGGAATGCCGGCCTTGGTGCGGGGCCCTGGCTGTGACGGTCGTCACACCCAGGGCTGTGGCGGAGTTACAGGGCGATCCAGAGGCGGAAAGGTACCCGGGAGTACCCTCTTCAGGAGCACAAAGGATGCTGAGGCCTAATATCCCCAGGAAGTCTGTGCGGTGGACCCTGGGGTGCGACGGCGCCCGCTATCCTACGGGCGGTTGGAAACCTGTACAACCGGGGGTCGCTTGAACACTCCGCCCCACGTAGGGGGGGCGTGAGCAAGAGGGTGGACCAACGGTTCACTAGAAATGGGAGGGGCTATCTCCTCACCACAACCGCTAAGCAACGATTGGCTAAGGCCACGATGCAAATTGGCCCATCAGGTGGTAGGCCGCGAGGGGCGGCTTGCCTTTGGATCGCCTGTAAGATAACCCACCATGTTGGCATGTGTATATGCTAATAAACCTGCAGCAATTTTTCTCCAACAAAAAGTTGTCTTGTCTGCTTATTTCTGCGACATGCATGTTGCTGCGAGAGGGCTGGTGAGTGGGCCGATATTGGCACTATGCAGGCCGACCGACACGTCCCTGCAGGGGACACTAGTAAGAGGGCGGCCCCCATAGTGCCACAAGATGGCACACGGGGCAGCCCAATGCCCTGAGATCCCTGTAAGGGTCCCGCTCGTCACTTCCGGCCTGGTGTGGGTGGGGGAGAGTATATATTCCTCCCCCGACCACCTAGCGGCCTCTTTGTCCGCTGACGCCGTTTCCCTCCCTACCGCATACCCGGCGCTTTCAGGGTGGGGGGAAATGTCTTCTAATCTTTTCTCATTTGTGTTGCAGGCGGAGTTACAGGGCAATCCAGAGGCGGAAAGGTACCCGGGAGTACCCTCTTCAGGAGCACAAAGGATGCTGAGGCCTAATATCCCCAGGAAGTCTGTGCGGTGGACCCTGGGGTGAGACGGCGCCCCGCTATCCTACGGGCGGTTGGAAACCTGTACAACCGGGGGTCGCTTGAACGCTCCGCCCCTCGTAGGTGGGGGGGCATGAGCAAGAGGGTGGACCAATGGTTCACCAGAAATGGGAGGGGCTATCTCCTCACCACAACCGCTAAGCAACGATTGGCTAAGGCCACGATGCAAATTGGCCCATCAGGTGGTAGGCCGCGAGGGGCGGCTTGCCTTTGGATCGCCTGTAAGATAACCCACCATGTTGGCATGTGTATATGCTAATAAACCTGCAGCAATTTATCTCCAACAAAAAGTTGTCTTGTCTGCTTATTTCTGCGACATGCATGTTGCTGCGAGAGGGCTGGTGAGTGGGCCGATATTGGCACTATGGGTCGTTCCCTTACCATGCACCAATCGACCCCTTTCTTATACGCAGCCACCGATGGCCGGGACTCTGCTTTCCAACGGGGCACCACATCTATCTTTGCTAGTGTGGGACCATCCAAAGAAGTTTTGTGCCATATGAAATCAGCTTTAAGTCATCAGTTACATGCAAGAGGACAAGCTTCGGGTCTTGCGATATCGACTGGGCCAGGACATGCCCTATGCAATTCAGGGTACCCTCCCTTAACAGGCAGAGAGCCATGTGCTGTGTAAAAAGTCTCAAACTTGACTGTGGCACCATAGGTGGAGATCCCAATATTATCCCAAACGCAAAAACCCAGCAGTCATGCCACTTGTGGAAGCGTGGTATCTGTCCACAAGGGTGTCAGGCCCATCAATTTCGTGCCCCAAGGCAAGGCTTTTAAGGTCAGCCGCCTAGTCAAGATCACCATCCTAGTCACCAGGGGAGAGTCGACAGGAGCAAAAGGATTTAGGTAGAGCATAAGGGTAGTTCTACAGTTGTAAAAGACAGGGGAGAGGCACCATCTTGAAGATGGTGGACCGCCCCAGAAGGGACAATAGGACTTGGTCTCCATCTGCAGACTGTCACCAGGGGAGAGTCGACAGGAGCACCGTGCCATCAAGGACCTGGAGTATGGTCAAATCTCCAAGAACCCACTTTGCAGTAGCACAGGCTGGGTCTCTCTGAGTTATGACCACCATTCATTGATGATTACAAGGTGAGAGGCCCTACAGTAACTTTCCACATCTGCAGCTGTAATACCACCGTCGTAGATGGCCTTGAAGCATTTAGTATGTGCTATGTGGGGGGTCTTGTAATTCCGCAAGAAGTCTCTAAGTAAGGAGTGAAGGCACGAAAAAAGGATTTAGGTAGAGCATAAGGGTAGTTCTATAGTTGTAAAAGACAAGGGAGAGACACCATCTTGAAGATGGTGGACCGCCCTAGAAGGGACAATAGGACTTGGTCTCCATCTGCAGACTGTCCAACCGTGGTTTGATGTTCATTGCCCAAGCTAGCGTGGCGTCAGGTGTCATCAATACCCCTAAGTACTTAAATCCTAGGTAGCTACCAGTATATCAGCCGCTCAGCATAAAACTGGCATTGGGCTACTAACTGAAAAAAAAATAGTGGACTTGAACGAGTTAAGGATAATGCTGAATGTTTACCCAAATATCCACAACATTTGCACTTATCCGCAGGCTCGAAGTCTCGGGGTGCATAAAAAAGATTGCTGCCTCATCTACATAAAGGCGGATGCAATCTGACAATGCTTTGCTCCAATCAAACCCCAATACCTGTGCATCAAAGGCAGCCACTGCGCAAGAGGCTCTATTGCTATTTCGAATAGCAGGAGCGATTTAGGGCATCCCTGCCGTGTTCCCTGCCCAATAGGGATCAGGTCACCGGAACGTGCTCCATCAAGTCAGTAGAAAGAAGGCCGACATAGGCGATGGATCTGGGGCCAAAATTAAGCCGCCACTGGTGAGGAAACAAGTAATTCCAGGTAACAGAATCAAACACCCTTTCTATAACCTCCAGAAGTATGAAAGGGTCAGACCGTCAGGGCTATAGCTTTGTGAACCCTGCGTAGATTGCGTCAAGTGGCCCGCCAGGGCTTGAACCCCGCTTGACCTGGGTGCACCAAGGAAGGGAAGTTTCCAAACAAGTGATTTGCCAGGGCCTTGGCTAAGATTTTCACTTTTTTTTTGTCCCTATGCAGAGTTATTTTCAAATTCTCTGTGAACCTTTGTTTCTGTTTGGTGCCTCAAGTTAGGAAGCTTTTACAACCATACAGGACAACAGAACAGGACCAGTGTCACAACAATTCCCTTGGCAATAGCAAGATAAAGGTACTGTGCCATTGACAGATTGAATGTTTATTCAAGCGTATCCATTGCTAGAGTAATTTTTGGGCATTTTTCAGGTTCTATAGAATGTGACTATTTATGTGAAGCCCATAGAAAAGAATACACTGCATGCAATTAAAATTGAGTTAAGAGAAGAGAGTAACAGTAGTCACATGTTCTGTTTGTTTAAAAGATCCAGCACTCTTGGGTATACTAGCGACTTTCTATTTGACGAGACAAGTTCAAATCAAACATGTTTCTTGTCTTACCTCATATATAAAGCACATTTCCTCACTTAGCCACCAGTTTCAACCATAGTCTTGGACGTATTTGGAACTGTAAGTGGGAAAGGAGAGTGGAGGTCTAAACATTGTTCCCACAGCAACAATATGATGTACAGCTTAGTAGTGGCTTAAGACCGACAGATGTTGAGCCCTTACTTTGGTATGACTGCATGTTAACAGTCTGTCTATTGATTTTCTCTCAAATGCAGATGGTAAATTGGACTGTGACCATACAATCTGGGGAAAGGCCCACCAGCAGGACTGAGAATACTCAGTTTATTCAACAATTCATAACCTATAGATGAAAACTGGGCAAGTTTTAGTTATTACTGGGAAGGTCCCTGATGGCAGTGAACACTAAGTACTTAAGCAGGACCCTCTCTGACCATAATCCACTACTACGTACCATTGAATGTGGAAAACCAAGTCACAGTTGTCCATCCACTCATATTAACAGCAGATTAGGGCTCTACTTGAGCTACTGTTAACAGATAACTGGAAGTGTAATACATACTGAGCAGTCCTAGAGGGTAGAGAGACCCTTTCTACCCTAGGAAAGAAGAGGTGGGTATATAAGTCCTCCAAAACTGAATGCACAATACAAAAAATGTATCCCACCTAGTCTCATAATGCTATATGTGATGAGAGGAGGTTCTTGCCTCCACTAGACTCCACGCTACTAGGCATGGGAAAAGAAAACATTCCTTTTCTTTGAATAACCCTCACACACTCTAGTAGCATGATGCTTCATCAGGTTCGACCAGACTTCTAAAGGTCAGGGTGGGCTCACCATGTTCCAGGGAGCTCCTATTAAAAAATAAGCTAGGAGGCATAACTAAAGATTAAAAAAAAACTCAACCAATCTAAGTTATCCCTTTATTAGCGGAGTGTGTGGGGACAGTAAAACTAATTAACAAATGGGAGTATGTAGGATTCAATGGTCCTATGACCCTCCCTCAACCCTCTACGTAAGCTACCCTTCGGAGGGAACATAAGGGGTGTGATAATGATCTACTATTAAGACAATTAAGTCTCCACTGTGGGAGAGGGCAGGGAAGAATTGAAGGAGGCTCCCACTATAAGAATTAGTCAGGAAAGAGGTATAAAGTGAAAAGAAACCTAGAATCAGGCAGAAAATTATGTGCGTCCTGTATGTTTAGTGTTTAATTGTTGAGACTCTGTCTGCAAAATTGTTAGAGGTGAACACTTGCCATGGCGCTGGCTAGAGATTAATGCCATTTTTGCAAAACACTATTTTCGCTTTGGCCTCAGACACCTTTGAGGCATGTGCATCAGATAGCTGATTTCCTGGATGCAGGAGGTCTCCCAGCCTGTGTCCTGAATAGAGATAACTATTAGGTGGCCTAACCAATGTTAAAATAGGGGAAGCAATTGGAATGCTAGGAAGGAAGAAAAACTCTGGCACAGGCAGACGTCCTGTGTAATTCTATACCACATGTAAAAGTCAAATTCCACCACAGCTTATGGATTTGTACTTGGATGTTTTTGCTGAGTGATGGCTACCCCCAACTCTTGGAAGGCTGCAATAGTAGTGCTATTTTAGCATGACAAAGACCCAACAGAAAGTTACACCTGGGCACCCAATATCAACATCCCTAACAGCCATCAGTCAAAACGGATTTGCGCTAGTCAATAACTCGTTCCCCAGCTTCATATACCTGTTTCACCCGATGGCCAACATGCAGATGGGAGATTCCCTTTCGGCATCACATGATATGGAGGTATTTATTACATCGGATTGGACCCATAAATTGTGGCCTGAACCTGATCTATCTGATAATGTTTATGTGTGCCCTCCTTATGGCATGGGTTCTTACAGGCCAAGTAATCTCAACCCAGAGGAAATTGAACATAGCAATAGAGAGGGATGCCAGCTTTTGCCTTTGGTATTTACTTTGACCCTTTTGCCTAGTGTATTTAGAAGGGGTCTGGAACTAACAGGAGGCCAACATGTTATATCATTCAATGCAGAGCAATATAGTTGGCTTCTGTGCCCGTGTTAACTCCCTGGAGGGGTGTTGTTTCAAGGTGGGCTACTGTGGAATCCATAGCCCTGAAGATAATTTGATATTAGTAAAATCATGACTGACCAAACGTCAACGTGAAAACGTTCTTGGTTAAACTAACCAGAGACTCTGACAATTGGCACCCTGGAATGTAAATTATTATTAAAAGAGTGATTGATTACTGGCTGTGACTTGCAAACAGGTGGCCATAGACTTGTCCATTTCTCTTTATGTTCTTGAAAATGGTACTGATGTGAATGCTATTCGTGCATTTTGAAGTTAGAAATATATTGAGATAAGGCTTGAATTTCCCCTCTACCCTGCCTCAAGTAGGCTGATTTGGAAACTGAGAGTGATACACAGCTGTATACTGATGATGCCAAATAGTCTTTTTGCACCTTGGCAATGCTTTGCCACTCCACTAAGCATCCCCCACATTGTATGTATAAGAAAGAGGTTGAAATGAGCTATGGCAGTTCCACACTAGAATATATCATTGTAGACAGATGATCAGCCATTGTTGCAGAAGTAACAAAAAAGACACATATTTTGATTGATGAAAGGCAAGATAGGTGATACATAAGAGGAGAAGACTCCCCCCACTCCTCCCTATTCTTGCACCTTTTTTTCACTCCATGATAATGCACTGTTTGAAATGCCCTTGATCTATCATTTACACCACATTAATGTGTTAATTCATACGTTGGCGGTATGTATACTCCATCGCAATGGCAACAGAGTATAAATACTACCAAGATAATGGTCCACCCATTCAATTTAGATGCAGGCACGCCTTGGTTTGATCACGGTGGAGACTCCACTGTCTCCGCCATGATTGAACCTCTCCGAAGACCCTGCAGAGTAAGAGCCATCGGAGGCAGACCTCTAATTCCACCTACCTAGTTTAGATGGGTGGCATTAGAGTTTAGGTCACTGCCATGAAAACCATGGTCGTAAGGGACAGTGAAAACTGCTAAATGCATTTTATTTTTATTTTCAAAAAAAGAAAATCCTGCTTCGGAGTTTTCTTTTTGAAAAGAAAAAAGAAAACATCTTGGTGAAGGGCTCCATCATATTAACCTAGCATTTGATTTCACTTGAGAGTGTTCGTGAAGTAATACTGATAGATGGAAACCACGGGCCCGATTCACAAAGATAAACTCAGATGTTTGGTCTAAACTTAGAAAAAAATTCTAAGTTCAAGAATTTGGGAATTCACAAAAGGCATTTACGAGTATTATCTTTATGTCCATACCAGGGGTGGAGTTCGGGCTCGAGTGCGGACATAAAGATAGTACTTGTAAATGCCCTTTGTGAATTCCCAAAGTCGTAAACTTAGACATTTGGTCTCAGTTTAGACCAAATGTCTAAGTTTACCTTTGTGAATGGGCCCCCCATTTATTGAGTTGAAAGTGAACTTCCAGTTTAACAGACCCAATTATCAATGAAGTGATAGGTGATACTGGGTGCTTTTGCATTATATACCAATAGAAGCCAGTAAAGATATTATTTTGAAAAAAAGGATCATATGTTTCACCTATTAACAAGCATTGGTGTTTTAGGTGGTGAACTAATAGAATGAAAACTAGAATCCATAGCGCATGACTAGCCAAAATTGTTATACGGATGGAGTGATTCTTGCCTCCTCTAATTGCACGGACTATTATGTTCCGCTTTCTGACATATTTCTCTCTCTCTGGTCACATTCCAAATTGATGTGGTCCCACATTCATGTGCACTGAAAATCTAAAAAATGCATTAAACAAAATTAATCCATATACTGTGCTTTGAAGAATGATGAATAGAGTATAAGAAATTGTTTTGTGTGTTACCACTTTTGAGTATCTGTGTTATCTATGAGCTTGTGTGTTGCTTTGTATAATCCACATTGTGGTCAGTGTACGTGTGTGAGTTTGTGTGCGTCTGCGTGCACCTGCATGTGTGTTTATGTGGACATGTTTCCTGTGCTGCCGCTCATTTTCAGATTATTAGTCACCAAAATGTAGCTTTGTGAAATTTCTCGCCAAAATCTTGCCAACGCCATCACCCACCAAGTGCTTCAGAAGAGACTCAGTGTTATTAAATAAGTTATTATGACCCCCAGCATTCCCGAAATAAATGTCCCTCCTCCCTTCCCTTCCCTCAATGGATATCAGCCTTTTACAGCGCGGGGATGCCCTTGGGTCACCAGGCGCTATACAAATCGCTAAATAAATAAATAAATAAAATTAGCCAAGTTTCTATATTCCATAAACATCTGATTGTGGTGGAGAATTTCAGCCTACGTGTGGAAGATGCTGGTTGATTCCTGGGGTAGTGAGTTGGGGAATGGAGCCATGCATAAGGAAGACCACTCACTCAATGTGGACCTCATCCCACCTGTACTGATAATGGTCTAGGAAATTGTCCCTTTGGACTGAACTACTCATGCCTTGGTGCTTTTTCATGCTAATCAAGATGTGGTAAAGAATGTCTGCAGTTAAAAGTGCACTATCCCTCTCTGCCTGTAGCACAAATAGAATATAGAATTCAACTACAGAGACTGCAGTAGCTGTAAATTACGAGGAATGTTTACTGGAGGTGGCTCAGCATAAAACAAATCGACAAAGTGAGGGTGGCTATTTTTGGGAGGGGATCAGGTGGAAATATAGGCTAAGCAGTGATATTATATTGAGGCTCCTAGACCAAATCACATCCTTCCTTGAGGCAACCACAAGTAGGCCACATTCAAAACCAGCTCACAATAAATTACTTGTGGTATTGGATCTACAGGCATGAGGTCCTTTGACAGCACATGTGCCAAAAGGACTGGGGGTTGCAAGGCACACTATATGAATACCTTCACTGACCTAGAGCCAATCTTGTCCATCACCTGACAGCACCGCAGATTTCCTAAATCAAGATCGAATCAGCAGAGTCAACACAAACGTCTGTGCTATAGCCAAATACCCACGCACCCTGGTTGCCTTGCCTGCATGCACAATACACCTGATGACAGAACAGATATACAGAAACCATACACACATACACTCAATAAATGTATAGGTAATCAAGGGTGCCAAACACCAATTCACCATTGTTGTTACCAAGTACCTGGGGAGTAAGCATAATTTATAAATATTTGAGCCCTGTGCCATCCTTCAATGCTTTGAAAGCAGGCTGTGTAGATAAGGTCTTCTTTTAAGAACTATGGGCCCGATGTAGGAGGCCATTTACCGACCGTAACGGCCGATTTCGGCCGTTACCGACCGGTAAATGGGTTATTGTGATGTAGGGGCCCTATTTTACCGATTCGGTAAAATTACCGAATCGGTAACTTCTTGATGTAGGTGGGACTCTTCTGAGTCCCAAAGGCCTTACAGATTCGGTATTTTACCACCCAATCCAATTGGGTGGTAAAATACCGAATCCAGGTGTGCGTGCACATGTATGCATGCACACCTATGCCATGTGACAGACAGACATGCCCTTAGGGCATGTCTGTGTGCCACATGGCACACATGCCTGTATTTGGGGTGCTTGAGGGTGTCAAAGTGACACCCCCTGCACCCTTGCTGGAATCGGTATTTACCGAATCGGTAAATTCCGAATCGGTATTGCCCATTGATTACTATGGGCTTCAAGGCCCATAGGAATCAATGGGCAATACCGAATCGGTATTTACCGATTCGGTAAATACCGATTTTTACAGATTCGGTAATTGGCAATTACCGAATCTACCTAAATCTCCCTCCTTCATATTTAACGATTCATAAATACCGAATCTGTAAAATTTGGTATTTATGAATCGGTAAATACGAATTACCTCCATCTGGCCCTATGCCTTTATACCTTTGCTCACGACACCCCTTTGGAAATCCAAAAAAACCTTCAACAGAATGTAGCGGAAGACACATAGCATAACTGTATTTTTCCAGCATATGCAAATCCATATTCTGATGCCTAAACCTGGCAATCAGTGCTTACTGGAAAGATTGTCCAGGAAATGTTTGTTGTGTGCTGCACATTACACAAGCTACCAGTGTAATGCGGAATGCCGCTTGAGAAATATCCAAACAGCAAATTGCAATCACACGTGGACAACATCAATACAGGCTTACACACTAACACAGATACAAAAGATGGGCACATGAGGAAACTGGAAATCCCTCTGCAGCTCCCAGATGCTCAATGCAGGCTTCTAAGCCTTAGGTCAGTCTCCAGCCCTGGCTGCTGGGTGCAGTCCTCCATGGTCAGTTAGGCCCTTTTGGAGCCAGGAGTCCTTCTAATATTTGTGTCTCTGGAGCAGACAAGCAAGTAGCCAGCTATCTGGCCTTTGGGTAGCAGTTCCAGTCCCTGAATGCAAGTAGAATTAGGGAATGTTTGACTCTTCTTTTGTCAAGCAGGGCATTTTTCTTTAGATGTAGTCTTACAAGGTCCAGAAATGTGAGTGAGTAACCGCATTTATAAAGCACCCACCACCAATAGAGGTCCATTGGAGCTGATCCTACAACAACCTGGTCAAGCAAATGGGTTGTCAGCTTTTGCCTGAAGCTCATAAATGTGGATGAGAGCCACATGTGAAGAGCATCCGAGAGCTAAGGCCCTTGTACCAAAAAGAGCCATCAATATGCGATTTGATGTTGAACTTTAGTATCAATCGTTTTTTCCTAAGTCTTACGATGCATGCCTTGAGCTGGCAGGTAACAATTAATTTTTGGTGGCTAGACTACTGGGGTCTAAATTATGCAGGCACCCATATCCATGGCATAAGGCTTTGAATGCAATATGGTCTCTAACAGGAAACCACTGCAAGATTCACCAATGCTATATAGACATGATCTCTCTCTTTCAAGCTAGGAATTGCAAGGAAAAGAGCATCATGCTCCCTCTGTAGTCTATCTGATAGATAGTCGTGAAGACCCACAGTCTAGCTGGGCATCAACTGCATTAATTAGTGTCCCATTGGCCCATTGGTTAAAGACGCTAATTCAAGCAACTTGAGTGGAAAGAACAGTTTGAAACAAAGAAGACACCTAGCTGTTTGTTATCTGTGGGGGCTTACTTTAGGAAGAAGGCCATGGCATAACCAGTCCTAAAAAAAACTAAAGACCTAATGGAGGTGGCTAGTTGTTGTTTGGTAACAATTCTCTCAGTCTTGAGTACAATCTTCAAAAGAAATGTGGTGAAGAGACTCCCAAGGACTCTCAGATGTTTTAGACCCTTAACAGTTGGGCTTTCGGTCTAAAACAGGGATGGAAATTGTGATGGTTCTGGCCACATAGGAACTGAGAGCCATTACAGTTGAGGTAGATATGCAGCATCGACCCTTTTGGATCTATCCATTGCATTCAATACTAAGGACCAGTTGTTCCTTTTATCGTGCTTGAAGGAGGTCGCTATAGGGGACACTGTTCTACAGTTGTATTCATAAATCATGAAAGGTCATACTGTAGTTTAGTTCCTATATTCCCAATAGGTTCTGCACATTGGAATAATATATCCTATAGAATAGACATAGGACTGAGGTCAACTAGGTCTCTATCGAATATACTAAACTTAATTGTGTGTGTGCCAGCTAACTCAGAGGTCACTAGAACCTTTCTCGAAAACACAAGAAGGGATTAGTTTCTGACAACCGCATAAACATGACAACTTTGTTTCCCAAGAATAAGAATATATCTCTCAGAGTCGCGAAACCAATAGATAAGTATTCCACTCAGTCAATCATGCATGCTTCGTTTCTACAGAGTTGCAGAGAAATAGTGAGACGGGTGTTTTCAACAAAAAGAGTTTATTGAACAGTCTTCTTTCTCATGCAAGAGAAGTGAACTGCTACAATGCTTATGAGGACTGCAAAGTATAATGGGTACAGCGTAAACAGTAATATGGGTTCTAATCAGCTCCATACCTTGTTAGAATGAAGTAGGTCTGGTATCTCTGTCTCGAACTCGATTTCCCAACACCCCGCAAGTGTAGCTGGAAACCCTGGAGCTGGATTCTCGGCAGGAGAAGGGCAGCTTCCTGATCAGTGCGTCAGCTGGAGAGTCGGCTTCCTTCTGCACTTGCTGAAGCGAGCTGGGTCGGGCAAGTAGGTTTTCGAACTGCTCCGAACCACCGTATCTTGCTAGAGCAAGTGAAGGTATATTTATACCTTGAAGGTGTTTAGAAATGCCATAGTTTGCCGTAAAGTCGGGCATTTGAACGTCAGGAAAGAACCCCTAGGGAATAGTTGTTCTTTGTAAAGTAACTGAGTTCTAGGACAAATCAATATTCAAGCAAGGGGAAGTCCCTGACTGCTTAAGCTGGTTTTCCAAGAAGTCGTTGTAATATTTAGTACGGGTGGAGGTAGCCATGCCTGTATTTAGGTAGCATGGACTATGCCTAAATAAGGGATTGATTTCTATGCCTATATAAGGGCAAAGTGAATGACAAGTCTCTTTGTTCATGATGAAATGATTTGTGTGGCTTGAGGAGTAAGTTGATATTCTTACTTTCTGTGTCCTTTTTAAGATATCTTCCATTTATCAGCATTCCCAAAGTTATTACAAGAGTCAACCAAAGTAGAAGAAAAAGTACACCCAACACAATCCAAAGTTCAATGGTGAAACCAGATAAGACTTTTCCAGGTGATGAAAAAGTTCTGTTGCTTGTTCTTTCAGAATTCTTTTTACTGGCGTTGTTTCAGGTTCACTGGGACCCTCGGAAAACGAATCAAAGTTAATGAAATAGCCAGAGGCAGTCATGTCAATTGTAGGGATTGCATCAGGATTCATTGAAATCGCTGGAACCACTTGATCACTTGTTACATTTGTATAGTCAGATGATATTTCATTGTAGATAGGCGTTTCTTGACAAACTGGTATTTGGGTCTCAAGAGGTACAAGTTCCATGGCTTTGTTGCATAGTTCTTCTTTCCTTTTCGCACTGCAGATTCTTCAAAAATGATGAGTCTCTCAGTTTGAACCTCTTGGATAGTAGCCAGATTAGGGTGTCTGCTACATCTGCTACATTTTAGGAGTCCACGTGGCCTACTGCTTATGATCGGCCATATGATGTGGTTTTACCAGGTCGATGGACACAAACCTGTTCTCCTTTCTTCCAGCAAGGGGCGGTAGTAACACTGTTCTTGATCCGTGGATGGCTAACAGGTACTGATTGTTTGTAAGAAGGCCCAAATTCCTTCTTGTCCGCGATCTTTTCTCTGACTAGATCCCCAGTCTTTGGAATCCAGACAGGTCTTGCTGGGACAGTTGGTTTCTCTTCAGTGGTTGTTGGCTTCAGGAACACGTTACTTTGGCCTTTCCTTATTTCATTTAAGTCCTGCAAAACAGCCAAACGGTCTTTGATATCAAAGGGTTTTTGTTCTACCACTGAAGTCTGACAATCGAGATCCGAAATAATCATTCTTGTTCCAAAAAGTATTTCATATGGAGTGATTCCCCTTAAAGAACTTCTTGAAAGATTATTAAGACTACGTTTGACACTTGTTAGATGTTTGACCCACCCATCACCCGAGCCTAATACCCTAGCTGTTATAGATTGCTTTATGTCGTGTTTTTTTCTCTCCACTACCGAATTTCCCTTAGGATGGAATGGACTAGAGTACCGCAATGCAACATCCAATTTGGCCATGGCCTCCTTGTAAGCTCGAGAGCTAAACGCAGGACCCTGGTCAGAATCCAGTTTTGCAAGTATTCATTGTAAGATTGAACACAATAATACGAATCGCACACTATGAGTGTGGCGAATTCGCGATCAGTATTTTCAAGCGCCATCTTAAATGCTTGTAGTTCAGCTCGCTGAGCTGTACAATCTCCTAGAGATTGTGCTTTAGTGACCGTTGGTCGGAATTTACCATCACGCCAGCGACCTTTAACGATCGCGCATGCAGCACTATATGCTTGTTTACCCCCTGTTGCGGGTTGGGCTGATCCGTCAGTATGAATTATATATTCACACTGTTCTAGAGGCAGAAACTCAGTAGACAGAGGACATTCTTGTTTGTATTGTAGAAATGCTTGTGTTTTTAAATAATGGTCAAAAATGTATTCAACGTCTGTTGCAGTAGGAGAATTAACCCATTGTATCCATCTCGGATGTAAATCTTAAGCATTCGGAATGCTCGCTTTCATCACTACCTCTAACGCAGGTACAGGAGTAACGGCCATTATGCGCTTACCCTGTATGAGGGCTCTCTCTTTTGCTACTGCAGTTTGAACCGCTGTCAGAATTTTTTCTGTTGAAGTGAATTTCATTTCTGCTTGTGTGTACAAATGTGATTTGTAAGCTATTGGTACTATTTCTCTTTCGTTAAAGGTTAAGTATGTGAATCCGCATTGTCCAGGAATGATTAGGATCACCAAGTTGCATATGTTTGTGCGAGTTTGTAAATGTTTTGTTGCTAACATGTCTGTTTGCAATGAACACAACATTTCTGTTTGTTTTTTAGTCCAATTAACTGTTTTGAAATCAGGTTTGATTACTTCATAGAGAGGTTTAACCCTTTCTGCGTAGTTTAGAATGTAAGTTCTTCCGAAATTCAGGAAACCTAGAATCGACTGTAAGTTTTTCAGCGTCTTTGGAGGTTGAAGCAGCGCACATTTCTCGAGAAAGTTTGCTTCCAGGCTTTTGCCTTCACTTGACAACTCGTGTCCTCGGAAAAGGACGTTAAGGTGGGCAATTCCCGATTTCTTGAAATGTAATTTATACCCTTCAGAGGCGAAGCCCAATATTGTGGGGTTCACCCTGTTCAAGTGCCTATTCAAGTCATCGTCTGTTAGATAGATGTCATCGACATATGATAATGCCTCATCATCATAGATTTGTAGTAGCTCTGTTACTTTGGCTGAAAATAACCCAGGACTATTCCTGAATCCCTGGTGGAGACGACAGAATTGACGCTGTGTCCCCATAATTGAGAAAGCGGTCCAGTACCTACTTTCTGGTGCAATGTTTTGACAGAAGAAACCATTAGATATATCTAATGTGGTTTTGTATTTTTTACGCACAATGTTATTCATTAGTGCTGCACTGTGTGCATTTTGTACTGCAAACGTTTTGCAACTAGAGTTTAGATGTCTGTAATCCAAAACTAGACGATATGTATTGTCTGGTTTGGAGAAAGAAAACAAAGGATTGACCATTGATGAGGTGCATGTTTCAATCACCCCTTGGTATTCAAGTTGATCTATACCTCCCTGACCTGTTTTTTAGCTTCTTGCTTAACTGGGTACTGTCTTTGTGCAGTTGGTTGATTTTTTAACTGGATTTTATGGTGAGTAGAATCCTCATCCCATCCTTCATGATTTTTATATAATGCAGGAGCCTGAGCTACTGCCCATTTTCTGGCATAGGTATATTTTAAATGAATTGGAATGTGGTTGGAGAAAGCTGGCATAATGATTTATTTGCCATGTGGGCACTCCCTGAGAAATTACGGTGGCCAGTCTTGTTCAGCTAGAAGAATATCATAACCCTAGAGAATAGCTCCCACAAAAATGCTCTTTTTTATCTCTGTATGTCCCCTTCCATCAGGAGTGTTACTTTGTATAACTTATGTGGGACACTAACCCTGGTATCTGCAGTTTCAACTTGGATGTACTAATTCAAGTCCACTGTCTCCAGATGATCCTTCCAGTTCTTGCGAGCTATGGTGACTTCTGCTGAGCTGTCTATCGTTTGAGCCCATTCCCCGTTTTTGAGTTGTGTCCTCGGCATGTCTGATTTTTAGACCTGCTACCTTCTTTTTGGTGAATTGAGTTTTATAATTTTTCTGAACGTGTTGATCATTTTTAGACTTCACACGTTCTTCCTTTTGTTCTGACCGTCCTCTTCTTTCGGATTTCTGTGACGAAGTCTGAAAGGTACGAGTGGAACATGTATCAGTATCTTGATGTCTATCAAGTTTTCTCAAATTATCCCTATTCCTGAGGTTATACCTCCTTTCAGAGGGCTCCTTTTGAGGAGACCTACCTCGGGATTGAGAACGCTTCTCTTTAGAAGTTTGTTTAGTGTTCTCCCACTTCTTTTTAGGAGGAGTAGGAGTGTTTTTAATAAAGACCTTTAACTATATGATTCAATAAAATGTTTAATATTACTAAGTAATTCATAATCTGACATTGCTTTAATGTCAGGTTCAGGTCTGTAGCTGGCTAAAGCTAGCCATGTTGCTCCTGGCCTACCTAGTGGACCGAGCCTGGTTATGTGATGTATATGTTTTAGGGCGCCTTTAAACCAGAGTGCATGCTCTTGGTATGTTAGTGGAATTTCAATATCCTCGAAAGGAATGTATTCCTCTGGTGGTTCATCTTCTTTGTAGAAGTGAAACACTTTTGTTCTTGGATCTGCTTCAGGGAAAACTATCCATGAATAGAATACCTCTGTCGGATGATATTCATGTGCCTCTATCACAAAAACTACCCTACCACCTCTTGCTGATAGGCCAGTCCTTATAAGTTTTATAGTGATGGCTTTCCTTAAAGTTTCTGGAATGTTCATCTGCAGTTTCTGTAAAGTTTAAAACTTGTACGGCGTTGTTGCCTGTAGCTTCACCGTTCTCGGTGTCGCTATTCGTCGTTTTGTTTTATGAAAGTTTACAAAGCAAGTTTTAAGGAAACAAAGATAAGGTGCACAATATTTTGGAGCACTGTATCCTTCAACATTCAATAAACCAAAAACTAATACATAGGATTTTTCATCCTACTCAGTTATGGCGGATATTATCCCTTTACCCACTCCAGACTTCTATTGGAGTATTACGGAAAAAGGGGTCTATGAGAAAAGCACGACTGAGTTACTTTAGTATCTAGCATTAAATTAGTGCCTTACAAAACGTTGGGCGCCATGTTGTGTACTTCCTATATTCCCAATAGGCTCTTCGCATTAGAATAATATATCCTATAGATTAGACGTAGGACTAAGGTCAACTAGGTCTCTATCAAATATACTAAACTTAATTGTGTGCATGCCAGCTAACTCAGAGGTCACTAGAAACTTTCTTGAATAAACAAGAAGGGATTAGTTTCTGACAACCACATAAACATGACAACTTTGTTTCCCAAGAATAAGACTATATCTCTCAGAGTCGCGGAAACAATAGATACGTATTTCACTCAGTCAATTGTGCTTGCTTCGTTTCTACAGAGTTGCAGAGAAATAGTGAGACAGGCGTTTTCAATAAAAAGGGTTTATTGAACAGTCTTGTTTCTCATGCAAGAGAAGTGAACTGCTACAATCGTTATGCATACTGCAAAGTATAATGCGTACAGCGTAAACAGTAATATGGAATAATACTGTAATAGCATTGTATGGTTTCTAAGCCATATAAAAATACATACATAAATAGCATTGACTAAAATACTCAACTGGTGCTTCTAAAATACACCTACCCCAATGTACCTAACCTAAGTCTAGTACGAGGAAGAAGTAAGTATTGTGTAGCATAGGTTTAGTTTTTGCCAAGAATCTACCAAAGGTTTCTCTAGGTTCTAATCAGCTCCATACCTTGTTACAATGAAGGAGGTCTGGTATCACTGTCTCTGGACTCTATTTCCCAACACCTAGCAAGGGGAGCCGGAAACACTGGAGCTGGATTCTCGGCAGGAGAAGGGCAGCTTCCTGATCAGTGCATCAGCTGGATAGTCGGCTTCCTTCTGCACTTGCTGTAGCGAGCTGCATTGGGCAAGTAGGTCTTCGAACTGCTCCGAACCACCGTATCTTGCTAGAGCAAGTGAAGGTATATTTACACCTTGAAGGTGTTTAGGAATGCCATAGTTTGACGTAAAGTCGGGCATATGAACGTCAGGAAAGAACCCCTAGGGAATAGTTGTTCTTTGTAAAGTAAGTGAGTTCTTGGACAAATCAATATTCAAGCAAGGGGAAGTCACTGGTTTTCCAAGAAGTTTTCCAAGAAGTCCTTGTGACGTTTGGTACGGGTGGAAGTAGCCATGCCTGTATTTGCCTAAATGAGGGATTGATTTCTATGCCTATATAAGGGCAATGTGAATTGTACCTATATAAGGGCATGAAACGGGAAAATTCACACATAGCTTAAAATGCCACACAACAATACACAATTGTATTTATTTATTTGAGAGTTTTCCATTGCGCTAGTCACTCAGGAATATGTATCAACTATCACGGAGGGGGAATTATGCTGCCAGAAAAATATAAGCTTTTATCTGAACAGGAGAGGAACCAAAAGTGTATATTGAATGTGAACCAAACATGCATATTGGATGGGATCAGCATTGAGGACAAGAAATCATAACAAGATATAGTCTGTAAAAGAAGATTTTTTATTTATCTGCAGAAGGAAATTAGGCTGGGGGGGGGGGCTAGCCTTAAATTGCTTTCATTGAATAGTAATGACTTCCAGGAGGTTGTAGCCACATACGAGAATGAATGGAAGGTGGACAAGCTTTTCATTATAAATTCAAAAGTACCTTCATGTGCTTAACGGTTCCAAAAAATCATGTCTGTCTCAATACTTTTTAATTTGCATTTGTACCCATTATCTATTATTATAATATAATTTTTTTGAAAGTGGGCAATAGTACATCGCCTGCTTTTATAGTCATCAGTCTCACCGAGCATCCACTAGAATTGCTTAAAGGCAATGCTGTATTGAATGGGGCAAACTGTTTAAAATCACATACCTACAAGATTAATGTTCTCATTAATGGAACTAAAGAGCGTAGGTGTCGAGTCCTTGCTGATTCACCATGTTAAGTATCTGTGTTTCATTCTTTACCAAGAGCTCTCTAAGAGTGCACTGATCAACTTAGTTTGTAGTACTTGTTTCTACATATTGTGCCTTTTCAGATGAGCTCTAAGAGACTCACTGTCTCTATGGTTCCTGTTTGGCTCTGGGTATAGCTCCCTGCTACCTGCCTTACTTCTCCTTGGCTGCCATCCTGTTCCCTGTTCTCCCTCTCGCCGCCGTAGCATACCATCTTGTGGCCGCTGGGTGGAGGGAGGAGGAGAAGACCACAACCACCGGCATCCTTTGTGGCCGCTGCCGCTGACTCCGCGCCTGGAGGCGCTTAAAAACTGACGAGAGCCCCCGCGACGCGGGATCGCACCACGGTAGCTAATGTGAGCTTGATAGAATACTGCGGTGATAACAATGAGTCCTGGTAAAAAATCACTGGTGGGAGGGTCTGTTCAAGGGACATTGGACCTATTCATAACAAGGGCTGCAAATGTCTTAGAACGGGAAATAGCCCTCACGGAACGTCGCTTATCCATAGAGCTTTTGTATAATAAGCGCTCGTCTCTGGGCCTCATCCAGCAATCTATTACTCCCCTGAACACATTCACAGAAAGGGACTCTACGGGAGATATTGGCATCCCTCAACAACTATTAGGGCGAAGTGCTTCCACTAATACCAGCAGGGAGTCTGATATTGATGACTTGTATTTAGAACCCCCTATGACAACTAGTTCCAATGTGGACACACACCCCAAATTCACTTGGTCTAGGACAAGTAAACAAAAGGAAACGTGGGGGAAATAGACACAAGGGCAGGTGTGCCAAGACCCCAAAAATGGCTTCAATAGCCACAAGTCCCCCTAAGGGCTTGCAGAACAAAGCCGCTAACCTAACTCACCTGCAATGTTCAGTCCTTCCCACTGATGTTCATTTAGAACTATTGGGAAACATTGAACATTTAGTTAGATCTCTTATACTACCACTAATGGAGCGGGTAAAAAAAATGAATGAACAGCTGGGTGGTATAGAGGAGGTAATTTCATCAAATACCAGAATCTTACATGAATTGGCAGCCTCCAAAGCAAGCCCTACTTTCAGTGTGCCAATATCTGATGGGCAAAAAATTAATCAAGTAATCAGTAATGGCACTACGTCTCAGCCACAGGCAAATAATCTGTCCCCCCCCCAAACCAACTAGTACATGTAAGAAAGACAGGTAAGGGAGGGAGGGAGGACCAATAAACGCACAGAATACTATCCCAGATAGCAAATACGGAAAAGACGCCCGACCCCAAGATAGGGACGAATGAGGTATTTTTCGTAGAATAGATTTGCCACCTGAATCAGCAGCCTATCTCACAGTCCTTACTGGGGTCCCCAAATTAACAGCTGGGAGGAAAGAAGGGCACCACGAACTTAAAAACAAGGTTGTCCATTGGCTTACAAATAATAGGCCCTTACCGCCCAATATAAGCGGGGAGATCCTGCACTTAAGAAGACTGGGATGGGTGGGCCAGAGACCCAAAGATATACTAGGGGACGTGGTTGCTGTAAACTTCAGGGATCGTAGGGCAACTGTGTATCTAAGGGACTGGTACCTGGAAAGTGGAGGGGGAGGAATATCCACTAAGGACTTAACATACTTCTACCCCCAGTATCAGATGACTAATACACGAGAGCCAAGGAAATATGGCGTAAGGGAAGCACAAACCCCAGGCTTTAACATTCCAACATTTAACAATTTTTCTATGTTGTCTGGACTTGATTGGGTGGATTGACGCACAAATGGGATATCCTGTAAACGACTTGTGCCCAGAGGCAGTGATTCGCTAGTGGTCATTAAGGGAACATATGATAGGGCCAAAGAAACCCTCATGAAAGATAGAAGGGGGAAAAAGGGGAAAGGAAACGACCCTCATCTTATTATGGCCCAAGTAGAAAATGGGAGGGATCCAGATATAGGCGTAAACTCTAGAGCAGAACATAGTCTAAATATAAAGTACACTGCACCCACAAGGACTAAAGCCATGTTCAGGAACATTCACACAGAGAGGCACACACAGACAGACGAGTGCATTAGTAATAATACATTTGCCCAACTATTGGTGTCCTGGAATATAGCAGGACTCAAGAACAAACTAGTGTCCCTGGATTGGTTAACTTTTATCGACACGTATACGGTAATATTACTCCATGAGACATGGCAGACGGTACCCCAGTTTAGGCAGGGCTATTTGAACTTTTTTGTACTTGCAGTCCATACCAAAAGAGGCAGGCCTATGGGGGGGCCTGACCACCTGGATCAAGCAGGATGATAGGTACACAACTAAACAAATAAATTCTAATTGCAATGATATCCTTATTGTAAAGCTACAATGTCCCGACTGTAGAGATTTACTTGTTTTCAATATCTATGCTAGGGGCAAACCAGAAGGTAAACCCTCCGAGATAGTCACCAAGTTCGGCCAACATTTGGATATTTATAATGGCAAGGTAAACTTATTGGTAGCAGGTGATACCAATTGTTCTTTTGAACCCTTGGATCAAAATGACATCGAACTCACCAAGGGAGAAGATCGCAGTTGGCAGATTCCTCAACTGACCATCCCCCCCATCAAACGGTGGACTCAGGCTGCTCTTCAGCTCAAAGCCCTATGCCTCGAACAGGGCCTTAGGGCCATAAATGGCTGTACAAAACCAGACGAAGAGGGGAGACCTACATTTGATAATGGGGTGCGTACTAGTCGGATAGACTATATCTTAGTCAACCTAGAGTTCTGGTCATCCATCCATGACATGGCTATTATAAATAGAATAGAGAGTGACCACAACCCCCTTAGTTTAGAGCTAGAATTATTTAAAGCAAAGGATGCTGTAGCCAGTTAGATAACCATTGACATTTTCCCCACAAATGATACTAGGAGAGTGAAATGGACTGAGTGCCTTCTGAAACAGGAATACATTATTGAAATGGGCAAACTAGTAGTAAGCGCAACCACAGAGCTCCAGGGATGTATATCTGATGATGATCTTATGTCCAAGGTTGTTCCAATTCACACAACACTTTTTACTAGTCTTAGTAAATATTTTATCAAAGAGGTAACTGGCCCACAATGTAACAATAGAAAGCAGGCAGAAACTTGGTACGGTAAAAGTTGCAGGGCTGCATATAAATTACTTGCTGCAGCAGCAAGATCGAAGAATAGGGATCTAATACATGTTGCAAGACGCAACTATAAAATTACCCAGCAGGAAGCTAAAAAATCCTGGGATGAAAAATATTGGGAAGAGCTATTTGAAGCTAGCAAGTCGAGAAATATGGTAGGTTTCTGGGACTTGGTAAAATGGGGTAAGGGGTGCTATAGGGCCTACCTGCAAAATTATGTCCCTCCTGAATCGTGGGTGTCGCACTGTAAGACTCAGTTTGCATGCTCTGATTGGGATAAAGGGACAAGCTGTAATATCATCCTTAACGATGTAACTACTACTCCTTTGCAATTCAGCTTGAAAGAAGTTGAATATGCCTTAACTACTGTCCCTAAAGGGAGAGCTCCAGGGCTGGATACGATACCCGCGGATCTCTTTATACATGGCAGAGAGGTCTGGGCACCGTATATACAGTTACTTGCCAATGCCATCGCTAGAGGCTCCCCAATTCTAGATATCTGGAAGGGAGCCGAAATAATCCCTATCTTTAAGAAAGGAGATTGTGCTGATCCCGCCAACTTCAGGCCAAATAGCCTGATAGCCTGTCTTCAGAAGGTGGTGGCTAGGCTCGTGCTGTTCAGGATCCAGAATTGGATAGACGACGCCGAGGTTATGTCACCACTGCAAGCCGGCCACCGATAAATTTCCAACTCTGGGAGAAGTAAGACAATGGTGTGTCTTGGCTCCGACATTGTTCACGTTGTACATTAACAGGGTTATTGATTATTATAAGGACTTATCTACAGATGCTCCTAAGTTAAATGGTGTCCCCATACCCCTGTTAATGTTTGCCGACTACACCCTTTTAATTTCCAAAACACAACAAGGGCTCCAGAGAGCAATTGGGTGTTTTGAGGCTTTCTGTACAGACTACGGCCTAACCATCAACGTATCTAAAACAAAATTCATGGTCATGCACAGGCACAAGATTGTGAAAGGAAGGGCACTAATGAATGGAGAGCTCCTTGAGCAGACCCAATCTTTTACCTATCTTGGAATGACTTTGGGGTCAAGACTAGAATGGAAACCCCATATGAATGACTTATCCACTAAACATGCACAGCTGGCAGGAGTGCTCTTAAGAGAACTACGATCCTTGGCCACACAACCAATAGCTCCAGCCCTAAAAATATATGATACTAAAATACGGGCTTCTGTATTATACGGGGCAGAATTGTGGGGGCCATTTAATATTTCGGCCCTGACAATTGCCCAAAATAAGTTCATGAGGGGCCTGGTGAGGCTTCCCCCATCTACACCGCTGATACCCCTCTACTTAGATTTGGGCTGTCAGAGAATTGAGGACGTTGCACGATTTAGACCGATTGCATACTGGCGGAGGATCTGGGTTACCCCAGAACTCTCTCACTATGCTCAGGCTCTATTAGAAACTAGAGATATGGACAAAGGAAGTAGAATACCTTGGTTCAGAGAAGTTAGGTTGATCTATAAAGCTATGGGTCTAGGGGACTTATGGGACAACCCATTACAAAATACTTTCCCGTCACGCAAGACCCTAAAGGAGCTCTATTGGGCCATGGTAACTCAAAGAGATTTCCAGAAGTGTATTGCTCCTTCAACCACTAGGGATTTCTTGGAGCACAAACATATACCGGCCTACGAACCATACTGGGATATCATTACTATTCCTGAGGATAGGAAATGGTTCCACCAGTACAGGGTGGGAACTCTCCCAATTAATACATTTACTAGCAAATGGTCAACCAGTAATGGTGTTTTGTGCCCTTTCTGTACTACCCAACCAGAAAGCTTAGCTCACGTCCTCTTTATATGCCCTGAGTATAAATCCCCACGTTATTAGTGGCTCAGGCCAATATGCATTCAGAAAGGCATCAAAAGAGGAACAGATGCGCTAAGGATTTTAAGAACGGACTGTTCCGAGAGTTTAGTAATTGCCGTGGCCACATTTTTTAATTGGATGAGGGCAATCCGTAGGAACAAACTAAAATCAGTGAATACCCCACCAGTCTAATCCTGTTTTAAATTTTGATTGTCTAAACATTATAAATGTATTGTAAATTTTGTTTTATTTTTAGTGTGTTTAACCTCAATTTATAATATTTATGATTTTAACTGACGTGTATGGAACAATCAGTAGATGGGATCAACTCAGTAGAACTTACAAGAACATCCTTTTGATCTTGCAGTATATTAGTTGAAATAATTATTCATACATTATAATAATGTACTATGGAATTGATGCTGTTATTATTCTTTATTTTTTTTTAAAATATGTTGTCTTTTATGACATGTAGTCAAAATAAAGACTTATTTGAATTGAATTGAATTGACTCATTGTCCTGTGCTACCTGCCTACGTTTTTTGGCTGTCTGATTTATGTTATGTGTAGAATCGCAACATACGCCGAGAAAAAAACTGCAGCACATGCACAATGCTGCCAATCTTCTTATTTACCACTTAAACAATATAATGTGACCTAAGCATCTGGAATCGTCATAGAATTATCGTGGAGCAGCAATTAATTTAACATTTTTGCCCATAGCATAAAACATTCTGGAACACTTAATATTCTGATCTTTCCTACTGTTTTTCTCGCTAATGTTCCAGCCCATGTTCTTTAGTCAGACAGCATGCTACTGCTGTAGGTCTATAGAATAAAATGTGGGTGCCAAAAAGAACAATAGCTCTTAGCCTATTGAGTCCTCAACTCTGGAACATGCTGCCACTGTAGTTGAGAAAAAGGGAGTCACACATTGTATAAAGGCACTGAAAACTCACTTGTTCCGTTAGCTCTCTTTTCACTCTGTCAGACCCTACGCTTGTGCTTCTTCTTACTCTGTCTCTGTTCCTCGGCGCCATGAAGCTTTTTTGGTGACCATCGTGCTTCATAAGAAATAAAACCGCAATCAAATAAAGACAAATCATTCTTCTCTGTGCATGTTTGTTCCTTACTGCCTGTTGAGTCTCTGGTGTTTTCTAATTCCTCTATTACTAAATCCCTGGTGTGCCTTTTGCCTTCTTTAGCTCACATCAATTCTCCTAGGTCTCTTCTCCATCCCTCTCAAGCACTCTATCTGTCTTGCTTTTCATATGACTCTCGATCACACTCTAAAAAACTCTTTATTTCTGTAATCCCGGAATAGGTTTTATTATCAGTTCTGTGCCTCATCGCAATCAAATAATGAAAAATTATTCTTATCTATGCATGCTTCTTTTCCCTACTGGCTATTGAGTCTCTGATGTTTTCTAATTGCTTTATTACTAAATCCCTTATGTGCCTTTTCCCTTCTTTAGCTCATATCAATTCCCCTAGGTCTCTTCTCCATCTCTCTCAC
Organism: Lissotriton helveticus; assembly: GCF_964261635.1. Taxonomy (NCBI): domain Eukaryota; kingdom Metazoa; phylum Chordata; class Amphibia; order Caudata; family Salamandridae; genus Lissotriton; species Lissotriton helveticus. The sequence continues at coordinate 1,149,240,272 of NC_136057.1, forward strand.
TCGCGCTCTTTCTCTTTTCATATGTCTCTCGATTTCTCTCTCTCAGTCTTTATTTCTGTAATCCCGGAATAGATTTCATTATCAGTTCTGTGCATCATCGGAATCAAATAAAGAAAAATCATTCTTCTCTGTGCATGCTTCTTTTCCCAACCGGCAGTTGAGTCTTTGATGTTTGCTAATTGCTCTATTACTAAATTCCTTCTGTGCCTTCTTCCCTTTTTAGTGCTTATCAATTCTTCCTGGTCTCTTCATCCATCTCTCTCATTCGTGCTCTCTTTCACTATTTTCCTATGTCTATCTCTCTTACGCTGTCTTTATTTCTGTAATCCTGGAATAATTGTACTATCAGTTCTGTGTCTCTCCTCTCATGGATGTACTTTTGATCACTCTCTTCTCACATTTATGTCTGATCTCTGTCACCCCTGGTCTATCTTCTTCACCTTGTGACTCTGATATCTATGCCTCTTTGTTTTTTAAATCTATTTTAGTCTTTTTCTTTTTTTCTCTCCCATTCAACTGTTTAGATTTGGCTACTGTCAACTTTAGTTGTCTGGAATACCATATTCATATCTTCAAAACACTACATGAAGGGGATGGGGTTGCGTGGCCTGGGCACAGACCGGAGAGCATGTGTGTCTGCTGAGATCTGGCCTGTAGACCCTAACAATTTTTTAATGTGAGCCCTTTCCCAGGCATGAGAGATGCTCAATAGGAGTCGGGAGCAGGAAGATTGGTCAGAGGAGCCAGGCAGAAGTAGAGCTCCACAGGGAAGATGGCGATAAACAGAAACTGGCTTCTCTAACCCATCTGTCCTGCATCTGCTTGGAGGAAGAGTAGGAAGAACACCCTTGCAGTGTCAGGCTATGGTTGTCCACAGGGCCTCCTTGATATCCCAAGGGCCGGCAGGGAGCTGTAATAACATCTGCTGCTTTACTGTGGTTATCAGTGAGTGCCTGGAGATGATCCTTGGGAAAAGGGAAGGCCCACGTGCAAAGGAAGCTTGCTGTGCAGAATCTAGTGGTCGCAGGGGAGCCTGCGGACTCTAGAGGCCCACCTGGAGATTTGTAGCAAACTGTGGGGCTGTTGCACTGTGCATCCTAGTTCCAGCTGGCCAATTTAATGCCCAATCCTTGTGACGTGGGACTAAAACCAACAAGCTGTTTCCTGGTCCTGGTCAGGCCTGGCATATAGGTCATATATTTGTGGTCTACTCCGTGACCTTATGGTGGCTCCAGTTTGAGACTGAAAACACTCATTTAATATATTTTTGGGGTCACTAGAAAAGAATCAGCCTCATTTCAGGAGGTGAGGTTTTTATTACTCTTCATTTCTTTATGGAAGTCCCTAATATGCTGCACAAGACGCATGGGGTGATTTAATGAACATGATGTGGGACAGTCTTATGGGAAGTTTGGATAGGTTTGGACAGGTGGGGAATGCAAACTAAGATTGAATGTAGTCCATCTGCCGAGATGTGAGTTGTAGCGTCCATCCATTGGAATGGCTGTTGTGTAGTTGCTGACTTAGATCTCGAGTTGGCAATTGTGTGAACCTGCTTATAAGGTGATATTTTCATCTAGAATCAGTAAGCATTTGTACAGGGCACTTTGGAAATCATAATCAGTAGTCCATCTAAGACGACCCAACCTCAATGTCTAATAATAAAAATCACAAGACTGCTATGATCAAGGAAGGGTTTGCATCAACTGACAAACCGTCAAATCTTTCTATTGAGCCCCCTCTCACTCAGATGACAATCACAGGAGACTTACAGTCACCGGCTGCCAAGAGAGACCTTCAATTGCTCATGCAAGAGTTACACAATGACATATCATCGCTTCGCCAGGATTTCTCTAAATATCTATCTAACCTTGATTATCATCTACAAATATTTAAAACAAGAGTGGACCTTCTGGAGACACCATTGTTAAAGCGCTTTCACGGACAGGATAACATGCACAATGGAATACTGGTCCTCGGGAAGCACCAACAGGAGACACAAGGCAAAATTGACAATGGAGAAAACCACACAGGCTAAAACATCCTAAGGATTAGAGTATAAACTTCAATACAATAGGCTCAGATCTACCTCAACATGTCTTGAAACTCTTTAAAACTATTCTTAAAGCATCTGTAGAATCTTGAACCTGACCCATAGGGTCTTTTTGACTTTCAAAAGTCTAAGGAATTTACCCCTGGGTGCTCTGGCTCAGATTCACTTTAATTGGATAAAAGCAGAAATTGCCACAGCTGCCGGACGAATGGGCAATTTTCATTTTGGAGACTCTGTCACCATTTTCCAAGACATTTAATCTTACACACTTGCTCGCTGAAAGCATTCCCTATTGTTGGAGATTCCCTTTTTGTCTCTCATTTAACTACAAAGGAAAACAACTTTCAGTCACTTCTAACAAAAAAGGGACACCAAATACTTGAGTTAATGAACATGGTGAGGTGACCTAGGATCCCTGTGGTTGAGTCACAGCTTCTGACAGAGAAAATAGACAAATACAAATAAGAGGGAGGCTAGGTATCTCTGGTGAGTACAGGATTAAGAGTTGACAGAGGCACCATCTGAGGAGGAAATATGTACAGAGACCCAATCATACTGCAGGCCTATTTGGCTGATTTATCGTTAATGTGAAGCTACATTTGCTTTAAGTCAATGATTACCATCATATATGCTGATTTCTAAGCTCCCTCTGCTCTTTAAAGTGATATTTGTCATAGGTCAGTGGGCTCACATATGTTGTTTAGGGATATTATATAATTTAGTTTATTGCATAAGCCATTTTTTGCCCAGACATGGGTAGCTTAATGAGTAGCTTCCCCTCTCAGTGCCAAACTGGAGCCAAATTGACAGCATGCGTGGTGCCTTCTGTTTGTGATTTTCTATGCATATTTTTATTACCTTAATTTTTTATTGTTTCCCCTTTCCATCCTAAGTTCTATTCTATCCCTACTTAGGGTACAGGAACATTGAAATGTCCTCCAGTATGGGAAATAAGGTCAGAGTTGATGCATGTAGAGGTTGGGGAATCATCCATGATCATCAGATAAGAGTTGTAAAAATCATTTAGAACAAATGTGTATTGGTTAACAATTTTAACTTAAACTCGCAGGGTCTTAGCTCCCCATTGAAATGCAGGACCCTACAGGAATGGTTAGGTACTCATGAAATTAATATAGCCCTCCTTCAAGAAACACATTTATTGGAATGCGATACACACAGATGAGGTTCTTATTGTACTCCCTATAATTTAACTGTTCAGCCCCCACTAAAGCAAAGGCAGTGTCATTATTATGTAGAAGAAGAATTTTGTTTGCTCTCACAGGGACCCATTCTAACCAGAGTGTTCAATATAGCTGCTATAGATATAATCACACAGACATGGGGAAAAGCAATCATTATACCCATATTTTGGACCTTTTTTGCCTTTTTGGACCTGTCATCGGACTGCTGCTGCTTTTCTAGCCAACTTCTTCTGCCCCTGGAAAACCCTCAGCACCTCGCCGGACCCGCTTCGAGGTCCCGCAGCGCGTCTAACACCAGCGGGAGCTGCTGCTGGGAGAGGGGCGGTCTCCTGTGCCAGGACTTGGGGCGTGTTGGTGCTGGCAGGGCTGCGAGCACGTTAGCAGGGACTCCATCACCCAGGAGTCCCTGCGAGCCCAATCTGTTCCACCTGGGCTGCTCTCCCTGCTGGCCCCGCCCCCCGCCCACGGAGTAAAAACAGGCTGCAGGACTCTGTTCGTGGGACGCTCACCTGCCTTTTTGGACCTGTCATCGGACTGCTGCTGCTTTTCTAGCCAACTTCTTCTGCCCCTGGAAAACCCTCAGCACTTCGCCGGACCTGCTTCGCGGGTCCCGCAGCGCGCCTCACACCAGCGGGAGCTGCTGCTGGGAGAGGGGCAGTCTCCTGTGCCAGGACTTGGGGCGTGTTGGTGCTGGCAAGGCTGCGAGCACGTTAGCAGGGACTCCATCACCCAGGAGTCCCTGCGAGCCCAATCTGTTTCACCTGGGCTGCTCTCCCTGATGGCGCCTCCCCCCGCCCATGGAGTAAAAACAGGCTGCAGGACTCTGTTCGTGGGACGCTCACCTGCCTTTTTGGACCTGTCATCGGACTGCTGCTGCTTTTCTAGCCAACTTCTTCTGCCCCTGGAAAACCCTCAGCACCTCGCCGGACCCGCTTCGCGGGTCCCGCAGCGCATCTAACACCAGCGGGAGCTGCTGCTGGGAGAGGGGTGGTCTCCTGTGCCAGGACTTGGGGTGTGTTGGTGCTGGCAGGGCTGCGAGCACGTTAGCAGGGACTCCATCACCCAGGAGTCCCTGCGAGCCCAATCTGTTCCACCTGGGCTGCTCTCCCTGCTGGCCCGCCCCCCCGCCCACGGAGTAAAAACAGGCTGCAGGACTCTGTTCGTGGGACGCTCACCTGCCTTTTTGGACCTGTCATCGGACTGCTGCTGCTTTTCTAGCCAACTTCTTCTGCCCCTGGAAAACCCTCAGCACCTCGCTGGACCCGCTTTGCGGGTCCCGCAGTGCGTCTAACACCAGTGGGAGCTGCTGCTGGGAGAGGGGCGGTCTCCTGTGCCAGGACTTGGGGCGTGTTGGTGCTGGCAGGGCTGCGAGCACGTTAGCAGGGACTCCATCACCCAGGAGTCCCTGCGAGCCCAATCTGTTCCTCCTGGGCTGCTCTCCCTGCTGGCCCCGCCCCCCCCCGCCCATCAATCCTCCCTTTTACTATTTTAGAAGGTTGAACAGCCGCTGCGCGGGAGCGCCCGGGGCGAAGCCCGGGCAAAGGGCGGGCCGTTTGAGGCCGTTCGAGGACCGGAGAGACTGGACTGGGCCATCTCCCTTTCCCCGTACCTCGCTTACTTCTTTGTCACCTTTTAGGTAATATGGTAATGACCAGAGGAAATAAAACTAAGGCCCCGGGTAGTGTGGGTAAATTGCTAGGTCCTATGGATGATTTTATCACAAAGGCCAACACATTCATAGATCAAAGTATTTCACTGATGGAGGAAAGGGTGTCCCTGGATTTAGCATTCACCAAAAGATCCTCCATGGGTAATCTGGCGGATGCTAGAACACCCGCTCCTGGTAACAATAATGAAGGGCCAAGGGTGCTTTGTGAGGGCAGACGTAGTCTGCCTAACAATGTGGATCTGTCAGCTTCTCAGCTCTCAGATTCACAGATAAGCTCTGATCTCCAAAGAACACCTGAGCTATTACCCCTAAGCCTCTCACTAACGGCATCACAGGAAAGAATCCTAGCAAGAGGGAGGAGGGAGGGTGCAATAAGTAAAAGAAAGAATGATCCGAAACACCCTATCCCTGATCTGACGGAACATACCTCTAGTATCGCCCAGATCCCACCCCCTAGAGTAGAACAGTTGGTAGTTCCCGCGTTGATCCATCATGTTGTTCATGAAACTCCTACCCCTATTGATTTGGAATCGTCCATTCACCTATCCACCAGTAAGGGTTTAACAGAGAGTAATAACTCACAGCTGCTAAACAAGATTGCTGACCTCTTTAAACTATATTTACAACCAGTAGAACAAAAGTTAGCGCAGTTGGAGATTCAGATATCTAAGGTGGTTAACCTCCCTCACCATAAACAACCGGGAGGTGTCAAAAAAACTGGAGGAAATAATCATAATAAGCAACTTTCCCTCAAGCCAGTAAATACCCTTCCGAAACCCGCTACCACCCAAAAGAATGTATCCCGGGCTGTAACACCTATAATAACGAACACTAAGAGCACATTGAATCCAATTACCAATGTAGCCACTACCCAGTCACAGGGAAACGCCCTGTCAACAACAACACCTGTATCGAAGACAGTGCAAGCAAATAAAGTAACACCTAAAACTCCGGTGACTCAAACTCTGGCTCTAATCCTCCGGTTCCAATAGGTAATAGAAATGTTTCTAGAGGACCCGGGGAGATTATATTTCCTTTTGATCTGCCACCGGACGCATCACCCTACGTAGTGGTAATGACTGGCGTCGCGGAGCTAGCGGACCACAACGCTGAACCTATGTGGTCCCTGAAAAACAAGGCACAACACTGGCTACACACTAATCGCCCCATGCCTCCAACCTGGCATGGAAGGATCCTGACAGTACGTAGGACTCCATGGGTGGGTAAAGGCAAAAAAACGATTCCAGGGGACTGTGTTGTGATTACTTTTGAAGACCCCCGCGTGGCAGATTATATCTGCTCTTGGGATCACACGAATGCAAATGGAGGTATAGGGATTAAACCACTCTCCTTTTTCTACCCTTCAAGACAACCAAATGGCCTTTTTCACGATTATGATTCATCCTGGCATGCACCACCTCCTCGTCAGATCGACTTTTCTAACACAAGACAATATGGAGGCCCTCGTCATTGTGAGTATGATAACTCTAGGGCACTTTGCGGGATCACGTTATCAGGGTGGAGGTTGGGAAGAATGGGGCCCACATACACACAGGACGGCTCACAGAGAACCGCCCCGCTGGGACCCTTGGTATAACATCCCGCTGAGCAACAGATTTAGCGGACTCGAAATGGTCGATTGACCATCAACGGAAACTGAATCTGCTAACCCTAATTCACCCAAGCCGCCCCCCAAAATAGGAACGACCCCAGGAATAAGATCACCCGCGGTAACTACTGAAACCTTTGCACTAAAAGCTGATACCTTGCCTATACCCACCCTCATTTGGAATGTGGCGGGTTTACGCCCGAAGATCGAGGATGGGACTGCCTCGTATTTTTTGGCACCATGTAAAATAATCTGTCTCCATGAGACATGGTCCATAACAGAGCTTCATCTCTTGGGCTTTAAAACTTTCTTTATCCCAGCCGTGTGTAGCTCAATTGGTAGGCCTAAAGGAGGGTTAATAACATACATAGCTAATACAGTGAATCATCTAAAAGTGTTCATGGTTTATTCTGAGTCAAATTGTCAAATCCTCTCTCTTCTATTTGCGAATAAGGAGTCTATTCTTTTGGTCAACTCTTACAACAACTTAGAGGATGATCAATTTTTGACTCTTTTGCGTAACGTTCAAGAGAGATTAATGCAACTCTATCAGTTATAGGATGGACACGGGCCAATTCATCTTTTATGGGGAGGGGATTTCAACCTCCATCCATGCCCACAGGCGAATTCACAGTGCTGCGGGATAGTGGACGAATTCGAGGCTCCATTAGCCCACTTTGTACATACCAAGGTGGGGAACGCCATGAATAATCTGCTCTCAGACTTGGACCTTGTAATAGCTAATCGCCCCAGTCTGGATCAAAACTCCCTTCAACCGACCTATGTGGGCAGAGGTCACCAAACGACAGTTGATTATATCTTTTTGTCTCCTGGATTGCTTGACATAGCTAAAACTTTCCAGGTTATCGACAACACATTGAGTGACCATTTTGCGTTGAGGTTGGATCTTTACTTAACTGATTATAAGCCCCGAAATATAGAAATAGCGAAAACTCTTGCCCAGAATAAGCTAGAGCTAGGAAAACAGAATGGCTACACAATAAAATGGGGTAAAATTAATCCAAATGAAATCACAAAAAAACTGGTCGAAGTGGCTTATCCCAATATAATAAAATGCTTGGATCTCTCGGTCAACCATCAAGAAGTCCTAAATAATTTCAGTCAAATCTTAGAGAAAATCAAGGGACTACTCACTGCAAAATCAGTGCCCAAGAATCCAACGAAAAAAGGATGGTTCAACCATAGCTGTACCATAGCCCTTTCTAAACTAAAACTCGCCCTACATAATAAACCTAGAGACGCGGGGCAGATCCAACTTCTTAGGCGCCAATACACCAAGGAACGCAGGCTAAGAACCCAAGAACTGAAACAGAAACTCTGGGAAGACCTGCATACGAGCGCTCTCTCAAAAAATAGCGAGGCTTTTTGGAGAACTGTTAGATCTCCCTATCTTACTGATCACAACAGCCCTAAGATTGAAGTGGCCATAGACGAAGAAACATGGGTCGCCCACTTCACTAACATTTTTAAAAACAACGTAAATATAGGAGAGACTGCGAATATACTTCCAAAAGTACAATACCCAATTCCGCTGCTTTTTGACATCCCCCGACTTAATAGTGGCCCTGGAAGTAAGTAAGACTGGAAAAGCCCCAGGTCCAGATGGGGTCCCGGTGGACCTATTTAAACATAATTTGGACCTCTGGGCCCCGATCCTTACTAGAGTGTGCACAGCCGCCGCAAATGTGGGAGTGCTAAATTCCTGGACCAAGTCTATTATGGTCCCCATTTTTAAAAAAGGGGATCGTCAGGATGTGAAATGCTACCGCCCCATCTCATTGCTGGACTCACTCGGCAAAGTCGTTGGGAGAGTAATCCTCGAGCGACTTCAGCAATGGGGTGAGGAGAGGGGCATTATCTCTGATCTCCAGTTTGGTTTCGAGAGGGGTTTGGGACGGTAGAGCAGGCCCTTAACCTCAGTTTAATTATGGGTAAATATATACAGGCAAAGAAGAACATGCTCTATATGGTCTACGTAGACCTGTCCGCAGCTTTTGACTGCGTTTCGCATTCAAAACTGTGGACGGTCCTAAGTCTAATGGGAGTGGATTCCTCCCTTTTAGATTTTCTGAGGGAACTCTATTCTAGTGCCTCGGCAAGAGTGCGCTTTGGCCTGAGTGGAGAGCTGACGGCATCTTTTGGTGTAGAGCGTGGAGTCAGGCAGGGTTGTGTCCTGGCCCCCTTTCTTTTCTCATTATACACCAACGGCCTGGAGCCAGAGATGTTGATGGGGGCCCAGGACCTCCCACGTGTAAAACAGCGCCTGATTCCCGCTCTGTTCTATGCAGATGATGCCGTCATTCTCGCGCGCACACCGCGCGAACTCCAGAAATCTCTGAATAAATACACGACCTTTATGGGCGGTCTGGATCTACAAGTAAATGTCAAAAAAACATTTGTCATGGTCTCAGGCAAAGGGAGAAAAGGAGCAAAAGACATCTATCTTGACAACCAAAAACTCGAGGTTACTGCCCAGTACCCATATCTTGGCATCATGATAGATGATAGATTGACATGGAAGACAGCAGTAGAGACTCGGTGCATTCTGTTCAGAAGATCCATGGCGGCACTGATGAGTTTTTCCCAGAGATTGGGGAGGAGGGCACCAGTGGAGCTACTGAAAATTTATAGCGCCAAGTGCCAGGCTATTGCCCTATACGGAGCGGGAGTCTGGGGACACACTGACACCAGCGCCCTCCAGGTAGCAGAAAACACTTTCTTAAGATTTCTTTTAGCTGCCCCGAGAGGCACCTCAACTTACGCCTCTCATTTGGAACTAGGAATTCCTTACTTAGAGGACTTGCTCAAGATTCAACCATTGATGCTGTGGCGGCGCATTTGGACTTCTGTCAAAAATGCACTGACGCAGGCAATTGTAGCTGACACAGTGGCTCTTGACCAGTCCTCAAAAGTAAAGTGGCTCTGCTACATTAGAAACTTTTTTAAAGACCTTGGCCTAGAAAAATATTATTTCCACCCGGAGTCAATAGCTGACCTCCCGAAAAAAGCCTTAAAGCAACAAGCCCTCTGTCATTTAGAGACATTGAGATTGACTTCCGAGGCGACAAAATCTTCGGTCCTCCACGCGAACATGGTTCAGCTAACTTATGGCATTCAGCCGTATTTAACCCTTCAGGTCACAACCTATGAGGGAATGTTGTTGACCAGATTCAGATTAGATATTTTTTTAGACTGGTAGCTTTCCCTGTGACTAACAGCTGGGACCTAAGCCTTCCCCCATGTCCCTGCGATGGGGAATCAAACCAGTCAAATTTACATGTTATCATGCTTTGTAAATTCTACCACCCACATAGGAAAATTTGGCTATTACCAACACTGAAGTGCTGGGGTCTTAGACATTGCCGGCCTGTTTTCCTTCGCCTTAAAATGTTGGAATCTGAATCTGTTTGTTACATTGTTCTTAATTTCCTAAAATGTATCATGAAGCATAGGAAAAACCTGTAAAAAGCCCTCTGGAACTTAATCTCTATGAATCGAAATGTTTTGATATTCTCTTTTTATTCGTAAAACTGTCTTTGTATGAATCTCTTTGGAACCTATTTTAGTTATTTGTATATTTGTGAAAACATGTAAATTGTATTTTTAATGTTCCGTTTATGGTTTTCTTTTGCGAAAAACCGAATAAAGAAATTTATATATATACCCATATTTAAAAAGGGGGATAAAGAGGATCCTAGAAATTATCAGCCAATCTCACTCTTAGATACTGCTATGAAAGTGATGGGTCGGGTCCTTTTACTAAGACTTGAAGAATGGGCAACTGAATACTCTGTCCTAACACCAGTGCAGTATGGGTTCAGAAAGTGAATAGGGATCATTGAGCTATGCACAAATTTAGCATTGCTCACTGGCAAGTATACTAGGGCAAAGGAAGGCTCCATATACCTCTGCTTTTCCGATTTAAGCAGTGCATTTGACCTAGTGGACCATAACTTGCTCTGGTCAACCCTAACCTCGATGGGAGCGCTTAGGGTGATTAACGGATTCCTCTCCCGTCTGTACGAGAAACTATCTAGCCAGATCCATTTTGGCCCCCAGGGAGAATGCACACCCAAATTTAAAGTGGGGCGGGGGGCCCGTCACAGTTGTGTGCTAGCACCAATTTTATTCTCTCTATTTATAAATGGGATAGATAATTATTTGCAGATGATACAGGCTGAGGCCCCTATGGTGGCAGGTCATTCGATACCTTTCTTACTCTACGCGAACAACGACGTACTCGTAGCCAGAACCCTGATAGGCCTACAGAGATTGATGGACGTATTTTCAACTTTTATGATACAGAAGATAATGGTCATAAATAAATCTAAAACATATACCATGATTTGTGGGCCCAAACCAAAACCTACTTAAAACCTTTTTTTTTATAATAGCCCTATTAAGACTGTTTATTCTTTTAGCTAACTTGGTATTGTTTTTACGGAAAATGGCTCATGGTCCCAAAATATTTCAAATACTAGAGCTAAAATGAGCAGGATCCAGGGCATTTTAAAATTTTCTTCCAAATTGGGGAATCTGCAATTAATGAGATGGTAGCTTTATATAAAGCCAAAGGAACAAGTATAGCCCTTTATGGGGCAGGGCTATAGGGCCATACAAGAAATAAGGCCCTCAAATGCAGGAAAGCCTGTTCCTGAAACATTTGCTTTTTTTAACGCCATCTTCATCAAACACCATTGTACATTTTGAGGAGGGTCTCCAGTTTCTGGAAGACCTCCTATTGGCCCGACCACTGCTACTGTGGGACCCAATATGGAAAAGGGAAGAAACTGCTTTTACTAAATTAAATATTTTAGATTGTCTTAAATTGCATGATGTACTTAAAATACCATGGCTGTTATATATTAATTCTGCCTTAGAAAACATGTATAAAACATCAGTATGGTCAGAAACATCCAAAATTCTGACATATACAAAGAAAGAGATCAGAGACACCTTTTTACAACATAGGACGGACCAGAGATCTAAGTGCCAATAACTATTTGACATATGTGACCTATGCCCAGCACCGTTTTGTCTTAACAAGATTAAGATGTGGCATTGTTCAGTATCTTGTAGCCTTCCCTATAATGCGGTCTCATCTGCCTGAAGATATATTATTTCCATGTGACAAAATAAGCAAACAGAGCACATTGCACTTTATGCTGTTTTGTCATTTTTATAAGAATTCTAGATGTTTTTATTTAAAACCACTGTTCATCACCCATAATATTAAGTCACATAAAGTAGCTTTGAAATATTTGGAGACATTAGGTGACCCCCTGACTTGCTATAGCATTGCCCTGTTTATTGTGAAAGCAATCAATATGAGAAAAACCATTAGTATCTAGAAGAAAATAATTGATATGATTCATTAGGATTTTTAGCATACTTGTAATTGCTTTTTCTCTGTGAAATAACTATGTTTTGCCTTACTGGTGATGTCATTAATACAAGAATGTTATGGTTATGACTCACACGATGTAATGATTTTATTAATTTGATTGTATTGGTTTTAATATCTTTTAAAAACTGAGATTGATTCCTCTGTGAATATGGTATTGTTACTCAAAGATGTTGCTCAGAATTTCCCAAATTGTTATTCAGCTTTATATAAAGGGGAAGAAGTACCTGAATTGATCACAACTGACTATCTATGTGTTATCCTAGTCCCACCGCTTGGGCAACAGAAAGTACACCTTATCAACAATTGTACTGCAGCCAAAGAGGGCAGTTATGCCATAATAAACCTGCCAAATAATAAGGCACCAGGCTCAGATGCCTCACATCTACATTCTATAAGGGCTTTAAAGGTACACTTTGTGTGCTGATGGCAAAAGCAATTAATTACTTTCTGACATCTCAAACAGTCACTAATACAAAGATGGAGTTAGAAACAATGGGGTAAAGGAATTTCTAGGATATCCCCAAAAACATTCTGTAAAGCTACATATGGAGCCGGCTTGTGTTTACCACATTTGGAGACTTATGTTCAGGTACACAACTATGGCCTCTACTACAAATTCTGAGGAGCTATGGGTCCAGGTAGAAAAAGAATAAGCAACATTTATCCTACATGTTCTCTCATGGCTACCTGCTAAATCTTGTGATGCAGAAAATCTTTTAACACCAACTAGAATCGCCATGAGACGCTGGTCAGTGACAATAAGATGTGGTGAGCTGACTAGGTTTCCTCCAACTCCCTCCCCAGTTCTTAACAACTCTGACTTTCCACCAGGCGTGCAGTGTAGGTGCATTAGAAACTGGTTTATAGCCCCACTGTGAAAATACGTGGTTTATATCACAAGGGCGTAATTAGATCTCAGGCATCAAGCCAACAGCTTTGGCAAATCCCTAGAATAAACCCCTTTAGTTATACACGACTAGCACATTGGGCTCCTCAACAGAAGCAGAGAGAAGAGGCATTGAGGTAGCTTACCCCAATGGAATCATTCTTAAAAAGTGAGTTAACGAACAGGAGGATATTGAATTTATACATATTACTTAGTATCCGGTATCAGCAGACAAAATCACCATCTGTGTTCACATGGGAAACTGAACTAGGGGTGCAAATAACAGAGAACTCATGGTTGAACACTTTGTCCCACACAGTGAAGGCATCTATTTGTACACAACCTAAAGAAAATGGCTACATGATTATCTCCAGGACACCCAAGGGTAATCGTGCGCTCTATAAGTACTATTAACATAACATAACATAACATAACATCTCAGTGTGGTATTTTCAGTCAGGCTTTACACAATGTTTGTCTCACCAGAGACATGCTGGAGAGGTGGCGGGAGATGGGAACGATGGCTCAAATATGGTAGCTCTGTGGCCAGATCCAAACATTTTGAAAGAAGGTTATAGAAACAATTAAGCTAATGACAGCTATTTAGCTATCTAGGAATCTCCTGTAACTGTTTGTAGTAGATACAGGTGATTATCTAGAATACCTGTTAACTACACACACAAGCAAACTTTCTACACACGTTTTGCTTGCTGTCTGCGTCACACTAGGTCATACGTGGAAACAACTAATTCACCCCCTCCAACATGAGGTAGTCCAAGGTATGGCATATTTATGCTGTTGAAAAGCTGTTCACATTGGTATTTCATCAAATGAAACATTTGAGAAAAACTGAACACGATTTGGTACGTTTCCCAAAGTTGAAGGCTAACACAAAGGAGGGCCAGACCACATGCCTATGGTTTTTCGCAGATTGGGGATTTGCAGATCTAGTCCGTCCCTATCATAAGGGGAGGCAGATGACTCAGCAGACTTTATACAAAATGCTAGCTTCAAGGAGGGACTTTTATTACTGATATATGCAGGATTGACTCAGCGAGACACGTTATGATAAGTATTGACTGCTAATGTCAGTGTAATTTCTTGTTTTTCTGGACCTCAATTTATTGAGACAAAGCAACTGTTTTCCCATACATGTATATGGATAAGTAACTGGTGATGTACCACTGGAGTGACATTTCCTGGACCATATTAAGAAATTACTAAGTATATTTTGGAAAAAACTACAAGAAGGGGGGAGAGAGGGAGAGGGAGAGGGAGGAAGAGAGAGAAAGAGGAGAGAGGGAGAGAAAGAGAGAGAGAGAGAGAGAGACAATACAGTTTATGTTCTTACTCCTTTCAGTCAGGTTTGACTAAACTCTACTAATGCAGTATATTTAGCAAAGGGAACTTTTCTTCTTCTTTTTCTTCTTCTTATCATGATTATTATTATTTTAATTATTATTATTACTATTATTATTATCATTAAGGAAAAGCACATGCACACAATTTTATTAATAAACAATTTTTTTCTTGTCTTGCAAAACTTGGTTTTGTGATATCTCTGCCTGGAGAAGTGTTCTGCTAGCTACATGGAGCCCAATGAATGAAGGGGGATGGTGGGACAGCGGAATTAAACTCTAGCCAAAGAGTGTCAAGCTTGGGTTCCTCTCTCATGTATCTAACAAATGTTATGTTATGTTATGTTACGTTGCTTTTATATAGCGTACGGCTAGAACTGGAGTGTCCCGACGCTTTTTTCCACCAACGGCTGATAAAAGGTAACACAACACTATAAGAACAGAAACCAAAAAGAAAATAAAAGAAACCATTTAATAAAGAAACAGACTAAGAGTTAAAAAGCCACGTCTTCAGGCTCCTCCTGAACTGAATATCATGAGCTGCTTAAGGAAAGGGGGCTGGCCATGCCTTATATGTCCTCTCCAACATGATTCCTTAGAATGCTGTTGAAGGTTCCCAATCTAAGATGAAGCAATGTCAACTCCTGTTTGAAGCATATTTAACGAAACATTATCAATTGATGGTTGGGTTCCAATACATTTGTTCCCTTATATTTTTGCTTCCGACACTTGTAACTCAACTGGATCTATTTCTGGATACACTTCCTTTGCTGTTTCCTCTTCCCTGATGTCAAGTGGAATTTGATGCCTTGAGAACAACCTCAGTATTAATCATCATCTTTTTTTACACTTTGTATGTGTTTGTCTCCTTGATAAGAGGCAAATGGTATGTTTCACATGTAGTATTTAGTAAGGTGTGAATCTCAGAACAAGAAAAAGCATTCATCCATTGGCAAAAAAGTATCTTTTATTAATAGGATTAAGTGCTGTTTCCACTACTTAAGAAAGATACATTTTGTAAGCAAAAAGAAGCGAAAATGCTTTAATAGTGCAAATGTTTAAGAATGGAACAAAACTTTACTATAAGTCGTCATGCATAGCATGGCAACTATCACCACTTATTACCATTACCCCACAAGTAACTTCACTATTGCCACTGCCACTGCCATTACTGGCACCACCCTTAACACCACTATCACTGTATCACCACCTCATTACCACGCCCACTATTTCCATCACAACAATTAATTATGACCAATACTGTTACCTCTAACACTATTAGTAACAGGACCATAAACACCACATTACCACCATGACTGCCAAATTAAAGTCACAAACATTAAGATCGCTATTACTACCACTACCGTCACAATTACCACTTTCACCACCAGTATTACCATCAATACTTCCAGCACATTTACTACCATCATTACCATCAGTGCCATTACATCCACCACTATTACCACACCACCATACCACCACCACATTACCATTTCACTGCCACAATTATCAGTGTTAAGATTGCCCATATTTCCCCTATTGTCAATAACATCTGTTATTGTCATCACCATTCTTATTAGCCTTACCAAAATCTATTTCCCAGCATCAGTAGTATCTCCATCATCAGCCCAACCATTACGGCCATCACCATTATGACCACCACCATTGCCATTCACATTCACAACCACTATAACTATCAGCATCACCACTATCACCACCATCACTACAATATTCACCACGATCACCGCCATCATTATCAATATTATAACCATGACTATCACCACCACCATCACGACTACACCACTATCACCAACAAAATGGCAACCATGACCACTACTATCACCACCCCTAAAACCAGCACCACCAGCATCACCGCCACATCAATGTCATTATTATTACCCCCATTATCACCATCATGCTACCATCACTGTCACCATTATCATGAACCCTACCATTATTACCAAAACTACCACCACCAAGACCTCTATCACTGCCACCACCACTACACCACCTTCATGACTACTGCCGCTATCACAGCATCACAATTACTACCACAAGCACCATTAGCACCATTGCCACTACTATCACCATCATCCACACCACTATCACATCACCATTATTGCTAACATCACCACTACTTTCACCATTAGTGCCTCTATCACTATCACCAGCACTGTTACAACCATTACCAACCTCACTTCAACCACATCACTGCCATTATCACCACCACCCTGAGAACTAACACTGTTAAGATTATCACAACTATCACTATTACCTCCACCATATCAACCCATTACCACCCTTATCACCCCCACTATCACTAACACTACCACCACTACTATTATCACAATCACCATCATCACCATCACATCCTGTCCCAGTACCACCACTATAATGCTCCAGTGTCACCTTCCTGAGAAAGCCCCCCATTTAACTTTCTGCACAGTGATGACCAAACCAGCTATCCCACTCTCTGTCATCACTTGTTGGGTAAAGACATGAACAAGACAGACTTGCAAAGCTGCCTCCTCCTTCTAGTACCCTGCTCCCTACTGAACACTTAGGGGCCTATTACAATGGAAGTCGGATAGGCTTTCCGACCTCCATATTCGGTTTCAATTCCGACTGGCTAATTATGTATCAGCCGGTCGGAATGGAAACCAGCTGGTCATTCATGCTGGCTTCCGATGGGCTCAAGGGGCCCGTCGCCCAGTCAGAACCAGCATGTAATCCCAAAGGGTGGGCCTTTCCACCTTTGGGATTCATCTGTACGGTTTCCGGAATGGTTTCCTTGCGGGCCTGTCCAACATAAAAACCATGTCAGAAAACATGTTTGGGGCCCCCAGCACGGCCCCCTTGTGTGTGTGGCCTCCAGTTGCGGGCCGAGGTGCCCCCTGTTGATCCCTGCACCCCATGGCAGGCACGTTTAAGTGTCTGTCACAGGGTGCGGGGATGAACAACACCTCACATTTCCCTATGGGGGCATGTATTATGGCCAATTCACAGCCATAATGCATGCTCCCATAGGGAAATGCCAGAATGCAGTCGCATCATAATGAGGTGGGCAGGACTGCTGACGGGAGGTCGCTCTGTCCCGTTTATGTGACGGTGTAATCGCCCCCTAAGTGTCACCTTCTGCAGTTCCAGTCAGTACCATAACAAGCTAGACCTGCTGTCACCACAATGTCTTTCACCCAGTCTGGCAGAGTTCAGGAGCATTTGTCTTTCCTTCTCAGAGGTCCTGTTGTGTCAGGAGAAGATAAACAGTGCCCACAGACCCACATCCAGCACAGAAACGGGTGCTCTTCACCTGCCAGGAGATACCAACTACACCCTCTGCCCTCAGAAGATGCACGTCACTGTGTCATCTCTCAAGTCCATGTAGGAGGGTGGGACAATTTCCCACCATTGTAACTTGTGCTCAAACTATCTACCCTGCCCCCTTTTTTCTCCCTATTAGGCACTTCCTGTCCCTCTCTACCAGAAGGGAAGTCCTCCCCCTAAGATATGCACTTGTCTTCTCCCTGCTCCATGTTGTAAGTTGCCATTCTTCAGTTTTTGGTCTCCCTGACACCTCCGCATCCACCATCTCCCAATGTTGGCACGTCCCTGCCTGCATTCCTCCTCTTCCTAACCTTGCAATATGGCTGGCTGATGCTGTGCATGCTTGCGTTTTCGCTCTGGCTCTTCTCCCTGAGCTAGACAAGATGCTGCCTTTTCTTCCTACTCCATTTTCACTTGTACATCAGTGCAAGCCATCTTCTAATCTTTCAGGAAAGTTGGACATGTACAACTGTGAGTCCTCATAACAGAGTGTGCAACATACAATTAAAATGATAATCAAACACCTTCTGTCACATTATCTGTTGTGCTCACGGACCTTCTGCTGACTTTGTGCCCAACTAGGATTGCCAAAACCTGCGTCTTCGACCACCCGCCTCCCGCCGCCTGACTCCTGTACCACCTGGGGGTCCGGCCGCTGAGTGGAGCGTGGTGTGGGGCCAAAAGACTTCAATACCCAGCACCCATAGCGGCACACTCCGCGACATTTGCGCGCCAGGAGGCGCTTAAATACAGCGTCACCCCGGTCGAGGGGGGGAACCTTCTGTCACATTATCTGTTGTGCTCACGGACCTTCTGCTGACTTTGTGCCCAACTAGGATTGCCAAAACCTGCGTCTTCGACCACCCGCCTCCCGCCGCCTGACTCCTGTACCACCTGGGGGTCCGGCCGCCGAGTAGAGCGTGGTGTGGGGCCAAAAGACTTCAATACCCAGCACCCATAGCGGCACACTCCGCGACATTTGCGCGCCAGGAGGCGCTTAAATACAGCGTCACCCCGGTCGAGGGGGGGAACCTTCTGTCACATTATTTGTTGTGCTCACGGACCTTCTGCTGACTTTGTGCCCAACTAGGATTGCCAAAACCTGCGTCTTCGACCACCCGCCTCCCGCCGCCTGACTCCTGTACCACCTGGGGGTCCGGCCACCGAGTGGAGCGTGGTGTGGGGCCAAAAGACTTCTATACCCAGCACCCATAGCGGCACACTCCGCGACATTTGCGCGCCAGGAGGCGCTTAAATACAGCGTCACCCCCGTCTCGCGGGACGCGAGCGGGACGCCGGGACTGGGCCACGGTATTCTAATTTTTTTTTTTCATTCCTATTTTTGCTACACACTGTGTTGACTCACGTGGTTGTTGTATACTGTTGCCAGTCATTATCCGCTATCTATCATTTATCCTGTTTCTCGCTGTGCAGTAATGAATAAGGGCACTAGAAGTAAAAAGGCGCTTAAAGTCGCCCAGATAACAGGCCCTATAGATCTATTCATTACTAAAACTAATGAAGTGATTGAGCAGAGTATACACATGTTGGAGCGTAGAGTATCACACGAACTGGAAGTCGCGAGAAGATCCTCTATGGGTCCTTTAGCTTCTGCCCAAACTCCCATCCATCAGGGACCGATCACCCCTCTGCTCAATGTAGCAGAAAATACTAACGCTTTGATACACACCGTCCCAAACACCGTGGATTTATCCGCTACCCAACTATCACTAGGTTCCCACTATAGTGACGATCTTGAAAAAACACCTGATCTACAATTTTCTCACAACCATGCGGACATAACAGAGGCGAACTCTATGGGTATGCGGCAGGGTGCAATAGCCAAAAGGACGATCAGGGAGACGAACTCACATGAGAACACTCTTGATTTACACAAAACCAAGTCACCCCCCAACTCAAACAGTCACATAATTGTGTTAGATCAGCCTACTCCTATCCCCACAAACGTTGATAACATCTCTGTATCTCAGAATACTGATCCGCGGGAGATTTCACAAACTCGGGGAGTAGTGGGTGGTACACATGATCCATGCACCTCATGCGTAACACTACATGATCTTCTGATAAATAGTATGGGGGAGCTGCTAAAACGCTATTTGCAACCTATGGAAAAGAGCCTGATGATTATTGAAAAACAACTAGCGAAATTAAACACCCCAGTCTTCACACAGAAATCATTAGGCACACTTACCACAGGGGAGGGGAAACCCAAAGAGGCCAGTAAACTGGCTCAACCTTCTGTACCAGTTACCCGACCACAGCCTGTACCGCTCGAAAGAGCTGTAAATACACAACCCGTCCAGAGGGCCACAAAAAACACTCCAAGACCTACTCCAACAGATGGGAAGGGAAAACCAAATTGCGCTATAGATAACTCTCAAATAACTCCGGCACCCTCAGAAGTAAAAATTCAGCCAGTTAAACCGAAGGATATCCCACATACAACACACAAAGGCCAGTCTTTACAACCTCAGGCCGTTGAGAGGAAAGGTGCAAGGTATAGGCGTCCGATACATCTGCCACCTGAGGCGACCCCATATACTGTCATCCTTACCGGGGTCCCCGAACTGGCAGATAATGTCGAAGAACCTCCATGGTCACTGCGAAATAAAGTACTGCAGTGGTTGAGTCAAAATAGACCCCTTCAATTCTCAAACTCTAGTAGAATTACCTCACTAAGAAGAGTGTTCTGGATTGGGGACACTAAAAAAACTATACAGGGTGACTGTGTCATAGTCAATTGTGATGACCCCTCCACAGTTGACTATATCTCTTCCTGGCCAGCTCTGGAGAAAAGGGGGGGGATTGATGTACAGCGTCTTTCCTTCTTCTATCCACCTTTAAACACTTTTAATTACGGCGAATCTTCCAGTTGGGAGGAAGGCCAGGACTGGCCTTGGACACAGGTGGGGCATTTCAATAGAAATAGAAACAGGAACAGTAATAATCACTGGTCTAGAGGATGGGATGCTCGCCCCTGGTTACCAAGAAGAGAAGAGCTAAATCCTGAATACTGGAGGGGCTTCCCCACAAGGAACAGGTTCGACTGTTTAGATATGGTCGATTGACCAACAACGCTAATAATAGGGGAACAAGGGGTCCATCAGCCAGCTATGCTATGTCCCACTTATCTGGTTCTAGATCACTCAGTTCAAATGTACAATGACCCCCAGATCCATGGTAATACTATTTCGCCCCCGGAGAAAACAGCTGACGCCCTTGATTGGGAGATAGTGCTCCCGGACCAGCAGTTCTCACATCAATTAGTCATGGGTTTAACATCGGAAGGATTCCCAGTCTCTGAAAAATCTGATAATCTGAGTATACATCTAAGTCCGTTAGAGACCATACAAACCCAAAAAGATATAGTACACAGTGTAGTGGGCACTGACACTTTAATCCCGCAGGCTGAAGACTGTGTACAGAATGGGGGCAAAACCAGTTTAAAAATAACATCCTGGAATATTGCAGGGCTAGCTAAAAAATCAAGGGACCAGCTATTTCTAACCTTTATGAAAAATCTGGACATAATCTGTCTTCAGGAGTGCTGGGATCAGGAGGAGACCCATATAGAGGGCTTCAGCACCTTCTTTATTCCATCCACACAGGGAAATCGAGGCAGAGGCTCTGGTGGTTTGTGTATTTTTGTTTCAAATTTGTGCAATCTAAAAGTGATCACAAATGAGGGGGGAGGACTTAAAACAGGAGTATGTAAATCGCTACAGGGACTTGCGATTAAAGCACAAGGGCGGAGCCTTTTCCTGATTAATATATATAATAACGTGCCAAAAGAAGATCTGAAAGCATTATTAGTTAATTTAATTGCAATGTTAAAGAGAGGCGTTGGGGACGCAGATTGTATCCTCACAGCTGGAGATTTTAACTGCCATTTATGCCCCTACAGTGAGACAAAAAATTGTGGCATATTTAATCTAAGAGGGGATCCCACCACACATTTTGAACATTCTATTTTTGGCAATATGTTAAATCAACTCATGCACGATTGGGATTTGGGTTTCGCCAATGAACTCTGTGAACCTTCTGTAGCATTTCAAACAACTTTCCATGGACGAGGGGCAGGTACCGTAATAGATTTTATTTTAGTGTCCAATAATAACCAAGGCTGCGTGTTGGGGTTTGATACTGAAGACTTGGCAATGAGTGACCACTTCCCAATCAGTACTAGTATCTCTGTAGGAAATTGTGGGAGCCATATTACAAGCATATCCGATATACTTCACTGTCACTCTCTCTCCTTAGCTAGGAAAAACGGATACGCCATCAAATGGGCTAAGATTGACTCCAAAAAATTCTTGGAGGACTTAATCCATAAAGAAGTGCAACATTTCACTACTTGTCTGGAACATTGCTCTAATCCCCAGCTGATCATAGCGGCTTATGGCAAGATAGTGGCCATTATAAACGAGAAGCTAACTAAAAAACAAAAGGAAGGCGAGGAAAGAAGATTACTTGGCTGGTTCAACTCTGCCTGTACTAAAGCCCACAAAGTTCTTTTACAGGCATTAAAGAGTGTGCCAAAAGACACTGGCTCAGTTAAGGCCGCCAGGCGAGCCTATAAGCAGACACTACGAGGTAGGCAGGAAGAATTGAAAAACAACGCCTGGGAAGCATTGATAAAGGCAAGTGCTTCACGGGATAACATTTCTTTCTGGAGAGAAATTAACGCCCCTTTCTTTTCTGACAGTAAGACAGACTCAATGGAGGTAGCCATAACAGAAGACATATGGGTCAGCTATTTCACGTCCCTGTACAAGAGCAATTCACTAGTAATGCTAAATTCTTCCATGGCACCACAAGGTGATCTTATTAATGGGCAGGCTGAACTTCTATCAATTCAAGATAGTTTCCCACTAAATGTACTTATTACCCCATTAGAGGTTGAGCAAGCAATTTCCCAGAGTGCTAATCTAAAGGCCCCTGGCCCAGATGGAGTCCCTATTGACTTATTTAAAGAGAACGTCGATCTATGGGCCCCCTTGCTTGCAAATGTAATAAATGCCTACAGTAAAACAGGTTTTCCCGACACATGGCATGAAGCCATAGTAATCCCAATATTTAAGAAAGGGGACAGGCAGGACCCAAAATGCTATCGTCCCATTTCCCTGCTAGACACTCTGATGAAAGTAGCAGGCAGAGTGTTGTTAACTAAACTACAAGCCTGGACCAAAAGTAATGGGATTCTTTCGAAATTCCAATACGGCTTCAAGACCGGCCTAGGTACAGTAGAGCAGGGATTAAACTTGACCCTAATAATGAGTAAATATATTGGAGTAAAAAAAGGGAACCTGTTCCTAACATTCGTCGATCTAACTTCGGCCTTTGATTGCCTGGATCATAGAGTGTTATGGAAAACCTTGATTAAAATGGGAATAGACTTGCACATTCTATCTTTTATACAGGAATTATATAGAGATGCAGGTGCCACGGTTAGATATGGCAAAAACGGAGAGCGAACTAGAAAATTTCCCATAGAAAAGGGTGTTCGACAGGGCTGCATCCTTGCGCCATTCCTTTTTAATTTATATATTAACGAGGTAGCAGTCTTTTTATCTGACTTAGAAGTGGACTACCCCAAAATAAATGGTCTCTCAGTCCCACTATTATTATATGCTGACGATGCTGTGATTATGGCTCGCACACAGTTGGGCCTCCAGAGGGCTTTAACGGGATTTTCAACCTTTATGAGCACTAGAGGATTAAAAATCAATGTTGGAAAAACTTTTACAATGTGTTGCACCTCTAGAAATAACTCAAAATTAGACTGCAAAACCTTTGTAAACCATACAAAGATAGCCACGACTAAAACATTCTCTTACTTAGGCATCACTTTTAATAATAGGGCACATGGACAACAGCAATTACTTCTCGTAATTTGGCCTTTTCTCGCACGATAGGTGCAGTTAAACAATTTGCCAAAAGATTGGGCGGGAAACCTGTAGATATACTGCTTAAGATCTATGCAGCTAAATGTGTCTCCACAGCTATATACGGGGCTGGTATTTGGGGGTTGGCAGATTGCACCCAAATACAAACAGCGGAAAACGCATTTTTCAGGTACCTGCTATCAGTCCCACGATCCACTTCCACGACCATATGCCATAATGAACTAGATAGAGTTCATATCACCGATTTGATAAAGATAGCCCCAGTTATGCTGTGGTATAAGATTTGGACATGTGAGGATTCAATTTTTAGCAGGGAAGTAATCCAAGACTGTTTAAACCAATCCGCTTCTAGAAAGCTCCCATGGTTAGCCTATGTTAAAAAATTTCTGAACTCTGTTGGTCAACCAGATCTCTATCTAAATCCCACCTCATGCACACGAATAACTAAAAAAGCTTTAAAAGTGGCATGCCTCGACTTACTGGAGGAGAGGAGGTGGTACTTAGATGGGAATAAGAGTACAATTGTAGCCCACCGTCGTATTCTCCACGGTTTGGGCCTCCATCCTTATCTGGCACCAGCCTTTTCGTGCTACCATAGAATGCTTCTTACACGAATGAGGACTGATTGTTTTTATAGGTTAATATCGTTCCCTGCTCCTAATGATTGGTCTGCTAATTTGATAAAATGTCCATGTGATGATATATCTACCCAGTCAAATGTACACTGCATCTTTT
Organism: Lissotriton helveticus; assembly: GCF_964261635.1. Taxonomy (NCBI): domain Eukaryota; kingdom Metazoa; phylum Chordata; class Amphibia; order Caudata; family Salamandridae; genus Lissotriton; species Lissotriton helveticus. The sequence continues at coordinate 1,149,264,463 of NC_136057.1, forward strand.
TTTGCAAGTATTACCAGTGGGGTAGAAAAAGATATCTGATACCTATTTTAAAATCTTGGGGTTTGAGAAAATGTAAACCTGCACTGCTCAGACTGTACATGATGCAAGATGAACTCACCATCATCGTGTCGATCAAATTTTTGACATTTGCTGTAAAATGTAGAGGGACTTTGGTCTAATAACTATGACTTGTGACCGTGATCGTAAAATGTATTATCTTGTGCATAACTACATCAAATAATACATACGCTGCAATGACCACATGGTCCCTCGAAACCCTATGAATTGTATAACTTTTTATGAATTTCCTTATGAATTTCCCTATTTATATGTATTTTAACAATTGTTTTTATATGCCCTGATTTTATTACTATGCAATTTGTAATGGGTCATTTAAATGTAAAGCTAATGTGTGTGTTTCATGTATGTATTTTTGCTTTGTGTGCGCTTTTATGGTTTTTTGTCAAAATACCGAATAAAGCTATCTTTGATCTGATCTTGATCTGATAATCAAACACAAAAAATGTAAAGTGCAGCTATTTAGACATGCACTCACATATAAACTGCATCTTACACACATATACATTTTCATCTTCAGAAAAACACCTACATTTAAACTCATACACACCACATTCACACACACAAACAGGAACTGGCAAAGCACATTGGTATGGCTTTTAACAGTTAAATGCAAAACATGCCTACTTCTTTTACAAATGCTTGCTGTACTATACCTTTTGATTTACACTTCTTTTACTGTCATGTCTAATCTTTCACCTTTCACCTCTGTGCCTCTGATCTTTTTTCATACCTCTGTGTTGGACTTGGCCCTTTTGGCAGGTTCACCCCTGAACTTTGTGCTTAAGCTCTGACATGGTAGTAGTGATTTTAGGCCTTTATGCACTTTAGCACTGTGGCCCAGTGTAATGTGTGTGTGCGCTCTCTGAGTGCGTGTGGTGAGATTGGCTTGCCCTCCCATAGGAATGATTGGGGGATTTGTGTGTCTATGATAATTCCTGGTATGAGAGGAGTGCAGGGACGAGTTTAGTATGTATGAACTTGTGAGGATAAATGCTGCGCAGTGGTGTGTGCAGATTTATGGTGATTGGTGGAGAAATGCCACTTTTAGAAGTTGGCATTTCTGGGTGCTGTGTGTCTGCCTGCCTGATGTGAATTGCATGCCTGGCGTGTGATTAACAGGAGCTGAGGGGTGTGGGTGGCTTCTGGAGACAGGGTGAGTAAGCCCAGTGATGAATAGAGAGATCTGCATGCAGATGGGAGGTAGGAGTTGCATCTGGGACCTCAAATAGGGCTGTGCCTTCCCTCCACAATCCTGGCTACACCCCCTGTGGTGTGTCTGATCACTGAGCCCCCATCTGACAAAGGGGAGAGGAGCTGAGCAAAACAAAGTGCTCCAAATCCCCTCTAAACCAGTTCTCACTGGTATCCCCAAGCCCTGTGCAGTGACATAAAGGGATTATCTAATATAAATATATGGGCTGTGACCCCAGGAAAATGTTCACTTCTTGTTCCTGTACTCGTGGGGGCTTGCTGCGGTTGGGGCCCAGGAGGAACCGCCATGGGGGCTGCCTACCTGCTGGAGGGCCCTGTGTGCTGGCCTCCCTGGGTCCAGCTATGCCCTGAACCTCTCATGGACTTTTCCTAGAGGAGCTGGGACTCCTAGGCCCTGAAGTGCGCTATTTGTATTTCCCCCAGGAGGAAGGAGCTCTTCTGCTTTTCACTGCAGTGCTGAGCTGCAGCTTGTTGGGAGAGAATCCCGACGTGGGGATTACCCCCCTATCAATGCCGAGCTATGCGGGTGCCCACCCCGCTTATTTCTTTATTTTAAGGGCGGGTGCCCACCCCGCATTCTTTGGGAACATTGCGGGTGCCCACCCTGCTGATACCTTTATTTGCTTGACGGGAGCCCACCCCGCATTTGGATGTCCTTATGGCCTTTGGGTATTGGAGAGCGGGTGCCCACCCCGCTCTCCCGCTATCCTTTAATGACAGGTGCCCATCCCGCATGTTGCCTGTTTTTTTGTTTGAATAGCGGGTGCCACCCCACATCGGGCATCTTTGAAGTGGTGGGTGCCCACCCCGCACTTTGCAGGGTGGAGGAGAGTCGCCACTGCCCAGGTGAGCAGCAGAAAGAAAGTCAGGCCGCTGCAGTGCCTGTCTGTGGGCGGGGCATAATGCAGAATCTGTGCCTGGAAGAGAAGACAGAGCTCCCCGGTGGGAAGGAGAGCCCGTGTCCAGCCACCCATGGTAAAGGAGATGGAGGGGGCACAAGGCACATTGTCGGTGCCTGCCCCCGCCGCATGAGAGAACGCCACGGAAGCCGCCCCAGCGAGGGAGAGGAGCGGAGTGCCGGCCTCCAGTGTAGAGTGGAGACCTGAGGAGGCCTGTCCTGCAGCCCTGGTGAGTGGGGGGGGGTCTTTTCCCTCGAGCAGTAATTGTGCCCACCGAGGCCCAGGGCCAGTTTGGAGTTCCTGAGCGGACCCGCCAGAGGGCGGGCCGCTCCAACGACGGGGGCATTTTCTTTGTCTTAGGCACACGGAGGAGCCCAGTGATTGGGGCTCCCCCATACACGAATAGTGCCAGTACTTGAGGGGCATATTTGTTTTCAGAGAGCCCCAGAGCAGAGGGCCTGTTTGTGAATTCACAGCTGCACCACCGTAGCGGGCAGCTGCAATAATTGGGCAGCCTTCTTGCTAGAGAGGGCCAGAGAGGGAACCCGAGGGCACCAAGGTGCAAAGGCCCAAGTTTCATGCACAGCTGCACAGCACTTAGTGCCAGCTGTCACGTTTAGGACATCATTCTTTTGGGGGCATTGTGAGAGATAGGAGTGAGATGCACTCCTGCCCCAGCGCAAAGTGCGCACATGGATACTGCTGCATTGGCAGCATGCCCTGTCTTTTGGACATAGGGCATTTGAGCCCCTTTTGAGATGGCCAGTTGGCATGGGGAACTGTTAGGCTTGTAGGGCTCCAGGCCATAATGTGATGTATGCCTCTACTATGGTCTTTCTTAGGAGACTATGTGCTAATGTGAGTTATGTGGTGCTAGGAAATGTGATTCATGTAGTATGATTTACGCACCATGTTTTATACCCCTAAATGTGTTTTTTATGATTATGACGTTGTTTTGCCTATTATGGTTTATGCCAGTGAGATTATGTTCCACTGAGATTATTTCGTAATGTGAGTATGCTTAGGAGGTTAGGGTCTAATGCGTTTAGACTTACGAGATGATTGCATAATGTGTTTATGCTGGTGGGGTTGGCGCCGAATGTAATTCGCGCCTAATGTGATACTGTGCATAATGTAGTTTATGTTACAGGCTGATGCTGAGTACAGTGGTTACCAGTGATTACTGGTTGAACGTTCATGATATGTTTTACTTTTAATAGGTTCACTTGGTGATGATCCAGTGGGCCCTGTCAGGTGTATATAATCCCTTGTAAATAGGACCTAGTGCCAGGTGGCACCATGTATATTATGTGTTTACTATTCTAATGTGTTATGAGAATACAAAGGCTATTTTTGATATAACCTTGTGTGGAGTCCCTTTTGTAGTGTGCCTGGGATGTTGTTGCTGTGTGCGTGTGCAAATGCTTTACACATGGCCTCCGGGATAAGCCTAACTGCTTGTGCCAAGCTACCAAGGGGGTGAGCATGTGTTATCCTTCACGTGTAACTCCTTTGCCCTCACTAGAGTGGTGGTCTCTGCCTGGCTTTGGCCCAAGTTTTAGCCAACCAGAGATCCCATTTCTAACACTCTGTAACTCTTATTTTTGTCAACTCTCTCTCTTTGCATGTATCTTGCCCTTTTCTCTCTCTCGTTCTCCTCTTAGTGAGTCTATTTTCTGTACTGATCTCTGTCTCACTTTTGCATTTATACCTTTGAGGTCATTTTTGGTCACTCCAGCCCCCTCAGCTATTTGCAACTCCAACTTGTTCACACCACTATTCTTCTGATCTCAAGACAAACTCTGTAATTTGCAACTTATGTTTTTCTCCTTCTTTTTTCTCTGTTTTACTCTCTTTCAGTCACCTCTCTCTATCTTTTGCACTCTACATTTTTCTCACCCATAAAAATGTTCCAAGTTGCTATATGTTTGCCTATCAGTTTACCCCTGACTGTCACTCAAATGTTTTACTAAATCTCTGCCTCTCAAACTCCATGAGTGTGAACTTATCTCTCTCTAACCTCTGTGAGTTAGAAACACAGAGATGAATGACAGATAGAAGGAGGCTTCAAGGGGTGGCAAAAGTAAAGGACAGCGAGGTTCATAGGCACAGAAGTGACATAACTGAAAGACAGACAGCTAATGTCCTCAGGATACAAATGTAAGCGAAAGAGATCAGAGGCACTGAATTGAGATGCAATTAAAACTCTCTGATACGTCATTAGTCCTTAGCTCCTTATGGATAACATTCCCTTCCACTTTAAAGAGTTCACAGTTGTTATAAAATTCTATTTTTTAAACATGTTTCTTCCATTCCAAACGAATTGTTTTGCTATTTCAATGTTAAATGTTGTTTATTTCTATTCTTTTATTGAAGCTTATTTCCTGAATCACTTAAATGATGACTTGCTCTATCACTCATGGTTTTTGTTTTATCTCACAATATATTTTCCTCGAATTTCCTTGTTTTACTTGTGTTTTGACATTTGCAAGGCATCTCTACAGGCCAATCTAAATATCTGGCAAAAATGAAATTCTGCCTTGGATACAAAGGGTACAGATGTGCTTTGATTCAGAATATTAATCACATGGTTTTCCTTAAATTCCATCGGGGCAAACTAGTTGCTCAGGCTTTTTTTCTGCTTCATCACAGCCTGGGATTTTAGGTTTTCCTTAGCTGCAGACTAATAATGGTTCTGAACCTTTTGCATAGCTTTAAACAGATATATTTCTCAAACAGTAATGTCCCGCTCTTTTAAAAATTTAGTTAGACTGTTTCTTGAATGAAATCTGTGGAGTACACCAGAGTTGCCACTGATTTGCGTCATAAAAAATACCCCTGCATGCTTAATAGTTCTTGTACAATAAAGTTGTGAGGAACATTATTGCTAACAGCATTCTCTGACTCGCCTTTTTTTCAATAAAATTAGCAGAGCAGTCTTATCTCTTCAAAACTGTTAACACTGCAGACAAATATTGGCTTAACAAGGCTCTGGGAGACTCTGGAAAATAATGGCAGAATGTGCAGTGAAACAAAAATCCTTTTTATTTTAATTTATATTTATTGAAATGCACATAATGTAAGTACAATGTATAGGCACCACAAATGGGTCCTTAGGATTCATCTTTGTTAGCTAGTGATCAAAGGGCACAACGAGGGCAAAGTAGTTCCTGCACAGAGGTCATTTTATATTCCCTAGCTGGTGGGTCATGGTGGCTCCTAGACACTCCTTAACCAAATGGGAAAAAAGTATCCAGGGAACCCTTCCTACTTTTGTAGCACATCATGTTTGCGTTACTGCAAACTATCGCACAATCCACTATCCAACATCGCAGAATCTTCCTGCCCCTGATTTGAGCTTGCATGACTATCATGGGAATGAGCAGCACCCTTCTCTTCAGCTACAACAAACTGATTCTGGGACAAGATACCCCTCCCACTGGACTGGCGCCACACTGGTTACAGAGAGACTAGAGTACAAAAGGAAACACTTCCCAAGGTCTCCGTTTACACTAAACTATGATTGGGCAGGCCTCACCCTGGTTCGTTTAAAGTTAAAGAAGATCCCAATCCATCCCTGACCTCCCTTTATGAGCTCATGTGTCACATCACTTACTTCCAGATCTTTTGTGAAAAGGCCTGTTCCGTGATCCATTTGTACACCTCATTATAGGAAGCACTAGCAACAACATCTGCCAACAAGCTAATGCTAATTGGCCTACTGGAGGTTCAGTCAGATGAAGGCTGACTTTTTAATAGTCACTTTTCCTAAATATTGCACATCTCCGAATTTGTGGATACTCATACTAGCATGTGAATTGGAGCACATTTTTTAAAATGATTTCTATTTTACATACTGTCTTTCCTACATTCAGAAGGCAAAAATGCATAGAAAGTCTACTATTCTGTGTTCCACTAAGCCTTCTGAAGAAAATGGTCCCTCACTTGAGTGGGTTGGCCTAGTGCCCACGACAGAAAACGGCCCAAAAAGCAACATTGATAAACCACATTTTTCCAGTGAGAACTGGCCCTAAATGTGCCTAGCTGTGGAGTTTGGACCCTAGCTCAGATAGCACCTAGGGAAACCTGGCAAGCCCATTCATTTGTTAAAACTAGACACTCAGGGGAATACAGAATGGGGTGACTTGTGTGGCTCTCACTAGGTTCTGATATCCTAAAATCCCTTGCAAACCTCAAACTTTGTAATAAAACATATTTTCATAACATTTCTGTGATGGAAAGTTCTAGAATCTGCAAGGAGCCACAAACTTATACCCACCCTGCATTTCTCCAAGTCTCCTGAAAAAAATAGTACTTGACACATCACATTTCTCCATTGAAAACTGAACTTTTTTGCAATGTGCCTAGCTGTGGATTTCAGACGCTAGCTCTGCTGGCACCTAGGAAAACTAGACACACAGGGTAATCTAGGAAAGGGTGACTTGCGGGACTGTCACCAGGTTCTGTTACCCAGAATCTCTTGCAAACATCAAACGTTGTAAAAAAAACAAAAATCCTCATATTTCTGGGATGGAACGTTTTTGAATCTGCGGGGAGCCACAAACGTAACCCTGTCCAGCATTCTCCTAAGTCTTCCAATAAAAATGGTACCTCACTTGCGTGGGTGGCCTGGTGGCTTTGACAGGAAACTGCAGAAATGCAACATGGACACATCACATTTTTTCACTGAAAACTGAATATTTTTTCATTGTGCTAAGCTGTGGATTATGGACCATTGCTCAGCCGGCAACTTGGGGAACCTAGCAAGCTAATACATTTCACCCGAGGGAATCCAGCATGGGGTGACTGGTGGGGATTTCACCAGGTTCTGTTATCCAGAATCCATTGCAAACCTCAAACTTTGTCAAAACAAAACACATTTTCATCACATTTCTGTAATGGGAAGTTTTGCAATCTGCGGGAGCTACAAATCTACACCCAATCAGCAATTCTCCAAGTCTCTCAATAAAAATGGTACCTCACTTGTGTGGGAAGGCCAAGTTCCTGTGACCGGAAATGGACCAAAACCTATTGTGGAGACTTCAAAATTATCGAACACAAAAAAGACCTGGTTTGGGGGAGTCACCTGAGTTTTTCGTTACGGGCTTGGCGGCCAAACAAGGAAACCAACCAAATCCAGAAATTTCTGGAAACTAGAGACCCAGGAAAGTCCAGGGAGGTGTGGCTTATTGTGGATCATCCAAAGTTTCCCTACCCAAAATCTACTCCAAACCTCAAATTTGCCTGGGGAGGGCAGATCGGGGGCTATTGCCACACTATGCCCCCCTGAGGGCAGAAAAACTGTGGCAATTTTTTATGGGAGGGTGGGGGCATTAGCAAGTCCATTCTGGGCAGCCCCCACCCCTACACTGAGAAAACAAAATTGTCCCTGGTGCCTAGTGGGCTTTTTGCCCCCAGGAGTCAGATCAGGGCTATTGTCCACGGTAAATGGTCTAAATATCGATTCCAAAATATCGAGTAACCTAAATATCGAGTCCAAAATATAGAATGGACAAAATATCGACTGGACAGAATATAGACATCCAAAATATCGTTTTGAAGGTAAGTACTGTAATATCGAATTAAAAAATATAGACAGTCAAAATATCGAAGTACATAATATAGGTAATTAAAATTATCGACTTTTTAATAATATCGAATTTTTTTAAGTGTTTTATATGTTAGTTTATGTGTGAAAAGTGTATATTTATTTGTAATTTATTGTAAGCAATTAATTTTATGTTATTTAATTTTTGCGTAATTTAATTCTGTAGCGGGTTGTGGGTTTATAGGGGAATAGGGTGGGAAGTAATTTAATTATAATTAATTAAATATGTTAATTAATTAATTGGTATTTATTTTGAATATATTGTCAATTAATTTTTAATTGGTAATTAATTAATTGTTAATTGATAATTAATTTTTATTAATTGATTAATTGATAATTATGTGAATAATATCATTTTATTTTTAGTAGCGGGTTGTGGGTTTTTAGGGGAGTAGGGTGGGAAGTAATTTAATTATAATTAATTGAACATGTTAATTAATTAATTGGTATTTATTTTGAATAAATTGTCAATTAATTTATAATTGGTAATTAATTAATTGTTAATTGATAATTAAGTTTTATTAATTGATTAATTGATAATTATATGAATAATATTATTTTATTTTTAGAAGCGGGTTGTGGGTTTATAGGGGAATAGGGTGGGAAGTAATTTAATTATAATTAATTAAACATGTTAATTAATTAATTGATATCTATTTAGAATAAATTGTCAATTATTTTTTAATTGGTAATTAATTAATTGTTAATGGATAATTTATTTTTAATAATTGATTAATTGATAATTATGTGAATAATATTATTTTATTTTTATTAGCGGGTTGTGGGTTTATTGGGGAATAGGGTGGGAAGTAATTTAATATAATTAATTAAACATGTTAATTAATTGGTATTTATTTAGAATTAATTGTTAAATAATTTTTAATTGGTAAATAATTAATTCTTAATTGGCAATTAAAATGTATTAATTGATTAATTTAAAATATGTGATTTATATTAATTTATTTTCACTAGAGTGGGGATATTACAATTTACCCCTATGCTATCCAACGCTTTCCCTACTGTTGCACTCTCTGGAGTGGTAATAGTAATTTTTACCCCTACGCTATCCAACGCTTTCCCTACTGTTGCACTTACTGGAGTAGGAATTGTAATTTTTACCCCGGCGCTATCCAACGCCTTCCCTACTGTTGCACTCTCTGGAGTGGGAATAGTCATTTTTACCGCTACGCTATACAACGCTTTCCCTACTGTTGCACTCACTGGAGTTGGAATAGTAATTTTTACCCCTACGCTATCCAACGCTTTCCCTACTGTTGCACTCACTGGAGTGGGAATAGTAATTTTTACCCCTACGCTATCCAATGCTTTCCCTACTGTTGCACTCACTGGAGTTGGAATAGTAATTTTTACCCCTACGCTATCCAACGCCTTCCCTACTGTTGCACTCTCTGGAGTGGGAATAGTAATGTTTACCCCTACGCTATCCAACGCTTTCCCTACTGTTGCACTCTCTTGAGTGTGAATAGTAATTTTTACCCCTACGCTATCCAACGCTTTCCCTACTGTTGCACTCACTGGAGTGGGAATAGTCATTTTCACCCCTACGCTATCCAACGCTTTCCCTACTGTTGCACTCTCTGGAGTGGGAATAGTAATTTTTACCCCTACGCTATCCAACGCTTTCCCTACTGTTGCATTCACTGGAGTGGGAATAGTAATTTTTACCCCTACGCTATCCAACGCTTTCCCTACTGTTGCACTCACTGGAGTTGGAATAGTAATTTTTACCCTTACGCCATCCAACGCTTTCCCTACTGTTGCACTCTCTGGAGTGGGAATAGTAATTTTTACCCCTACGCTATCCAACGCTTTCCCTACTGTTGCACTCACTGGAGTTGGAATAGTAATTTTTACCCCTACGCCATCCAACCCTTTCCCTGCTGTTGCAATTACTGGAGTAGGAATAGTAATTTTTACCCCTACGCTATCCAACGCCTTCCCTACTGTTGCACTCTCTGGAGTGGGAATAGTAATTTTTACCTCTACGCTATCCAACGCTTTCCCTACTGTTGCACTCACTGGAGTGGGAATAGTAACTTTTACCCCTACGCTATCCAATGCTTTCCCTACTGTTGCACTCACTGATGTTGGAATAGTAATTTTTACCCCTACGCTATCCAACGCCTTCCCTACTGTTGCACTCTCTGGAGTGGGAATAGTAATTTTTACCCCTACGCTACCCAACGCTTTCCATACTGTTGCACTCACTGGAGTTGGAATAGTATTTTTTACCCCTACGCTATCCAACGCCTTCCCTACTGTTGCACTCTCTGGAGTGGGAATAGTAATTTTTACCCCTATGCTATCCAACGCTTTCCCTACTGTTGCACTTACTGGAGTGGGAATAGTAATTTTACCCCTACGCTATCCAACGCTTTCCCTACTGTTGCACTTCCAGGAGTGGGAATAGTAATTTTTACCCCTACGCTATCCTACGGTAATAATATTGTGTATTTTTTATTATTATTATGTTTATATATATATATATATATGTTTTAACAGATATGATTATATATTTTTTTGTTTATAAGTTAAATTAATTATTTAATAATTTTAAGGTAATTTAAGTATTTTTAACTATATTTTAGCTATTTATTTTTAATAATTTATTTATTTTACATTATTTTTAACAAATTCGATATTTTTACAATGTATATATACATAAACGATATTTTGGACTCGATATTTTGGTACTTACCTGTTTGTAGATAGGAATTCGATATTTTGTCCGTCGATATTTTGGCCTCGATATTTTGGGTAGTCCATATTGTGTCCATCGATATTTAGTTAGTGATTCTCATTATGGGCAGCCCCCACCTCTCTTTTATATAAATTTAAAAAAACTGGTGTCTAGTGGGATTTCTGACCAAGTGGTAATAACTCCCATCGGGCAGAAAGACTGTCCCTTTTGATTTAGAGGGAGTGGGGGCATTGGCATGCCTATTTCGGGCAACCCCCTCCCCAACGTTTTAAAATAAATAATAATCCCAGGTGCTAGTGTGCCGTCTGCCCCCCCCCCCAGGGAGGTCATGGGCTTTTGCCCACATATGCCCCCCAGGGGGGGCAGAAAGACTTAATATACAATCCAGATTTGGGGGAAGCAAAGGCCCTTGTCCAAGGGGCCACTCCCCCCTCCCTGGTGTCCAGTGGTGGATCTCTCCTTGGTAATCGCCCTCCTGTGATGATCCCCAAGTAGAGATCCACTGGGGAAGGGTACCATTGTAAAGAGGAGATTCTCCCCTTCTCCAACAATACCTCTCCTGTGTGTTTCGGTGCAAGAGGGCTGGGATAGCTCCATGAGCACCGAAGCAGTGAAACTGAAATGAACCGATGGACTCATTTCAGTTTCAGTGTAATGACATAAAAAAAAATACCTCGGGAGGTTGACAAAGCTCTTCTTCAGCTCCCAAGGTGCAAAAACCTAAAACCTTTGGTGGTCATATACAGAAGATGGAACGGTTCCATTCTCGCCACAGGAGCACCGTGGTGGATGACAGAACTCTTCCATCCTCTGCACCGAACAGGTTAATGGGACGTCATATATGCCAGTTTGAAATTAAATAATTTTGCCATGTTTATTGGGTCAGTGTACATGCACTGGGACCTAGACTGTAGTGCCTCAAAGTGCAGAGTTTAAAAAACAGTCAGCAAAAATGGCAGTAACCACACAAAAGAGACACTATTTGATTTGGCCCAGTAAATGTTACTCTATTTTTTAATTGGTGTGGGATTTTACTTGCGGCATGTTTTCACTTTATTATTATTTTTTTCTTTAACAACATATTTTATTGACTTACATGGTATATGCTGGGTTGCGTGCCGGAGGATACATGTTCATGGATATTTGTAACATTACATATCACTGATCGTAGTTTCTGAAAAACGTCTAAATATAACAATAACAACATTGGGCAGATCCACCCAAATTATAAACGCACGATTGAATATGTAGTCCAAAGGGCTCACGTAACCCTCCCATTTGCATAAAGTACAATCTCAGTTTGGGGTCACAGCTTATAATTTATTACTTTTTGCAGTGCTGCAAAAATACTTTACACATTGCTTCTAAATTAAGCCTGGCTGGGTTTCTGCCCTGTTACCAGAGGATTAAGCACAGGTTAATTTGGGATTTGCTTATGATTTCATCTTGACAGAAATTGTAGCTGCTGCTTCAGTAGGGGTTCACCGCCCTCAAGCTGTATAGCAGTACCCCAATTCTCAACATTGGCAGCAGCTCTGGTAATATTATGTGTTTGTGCAGTGCCATACAGTGATTTTCTGTAACACAAAATTCCCAGATAAATATTTTGATATCAATTCAAGCCTTTCCAAATTCTCCTTTTTTCTCTCAAGTTGGTGATTTTTCCAAATGTAATTCCAACCTCACCTTCATGCACTTGGGACTTTATTTATTATTGAACCAGTGATACTGTAGTGAAGTCAGGGCCCTGCTTGCACACATTGCTTTAGGTAGGATAGACTCAAGCGGGACCCACAATGTTATTTCCCCCGTTTTGCCGGGTATTGCAAGAAGAGAAGGTTAATTGAAGGGGGCACCAAATATGCAGTGTGTGGTTTACAAGGGTGACCGTCCACCTCACCGGTCTAGTGTCCCTGAGGTTGTAAGTGGGGAGGAGGGCAAGTCAGAGGGATGAGGATACTTTCGTGGAATTTGGCAGGTATTAAAAACAAACTACCCTGACTGGGGTGATTTTGTTGATGAACATAATATATGCTTCTTTCAGGAGACATGGGCGAGGGAAGACTTCCACCGGATGAGTTTTGCCTCATTTAACATCTAGGCACTCACCTTGGTTGCAAGGCGGAGCAAATGATAACACCCACAAAGAACATCCAATGTGTCCTGCTCTCTTTCCCTCAAAGACGAAAATCACCCTAATCAACTTGTATTCCTGCCCTGTTAAAAACAGTCAAGAATCTGCCACAATCAACCACATGGGACATTTTATTCCTACCTTGGACCCAGAGATATGGTTGATCGTTGCGGGTGATTTTAATTGCCATTTCGAACCCCTCATTGACCCTAATCATTCCGCTTCAACTGAAGAAGCTCTTTACTGGTCTATACCCGATCCCCTGACTACCCCTACTAAAGTATGGTTACCATTGGTAATGCAGATCAACTCATTTACTCTAGCTCTATCGCTTAGGTCATGCAATGGACGGACTAAATCCGAACAGCCAAGTCAGCACACATTTAATAGAGCAGGACAATCCTCCTTAATTGATTACATCATGGTGGAAACGAGATTTTGGGATAAGATCCTTGATTTTTATAATATGCAGAGGCAGGACAGCGACTTCAATGCCCTGAATTTGACCTTTAAACCATGGGACCTTGGCATTTCCAAACTCCCTTCTACCACCACAAACGGGACAGGCCCACTAACTTTAATGGGGCCATATACAACAGTCTCCCTCCAAGCTGGCTAAAGTTTACCAGCTAGCAATCTCAATGATATCCAAAATGAGGATGGCAACACAGGTGGATGGGCCCATTGTGGATCTAGAAAAGGCAGGGCAAATACACGGAGCTAACCACGAAACTAGCGGACTGTATTCTTCCCCACTGTGTGCAGGTGGAAAACTAATTGAAATAAATGTTCTTGGTTTAATGACAAATGCCGCAAGGCTTAGAAGGACCTCCTGGATACGGTGAAGGGGAAGGACAGGACACTAATTAAACTTTCTAGGGCCAGGTATAAATGGATCACCTACCAGGAAAAACAAAAACTGGGAACTAGAGAGGTGGGAAACTCTCAGGATTGCTCTTAACGATAAAGATCTGGAAACCTTCTGAGCAATAGTAATCTGGGCGATAGGGAAGGGAGATCGGCCATTAAGCCCAATATAGCGCCTGAAGCTTGGGAAACCCACTTTGGGTCATTGTATGCCATTGGGAATGGCCGCTCTGTTAATTCCACTACCCCTAGTAAGATAGCAGAGGTCCCCTTGGTGGGGTTCCCGGAGAGCACTATGACCAAAGTGGGAAATGCCATTAATAAGTTACACCGCAATAAAGCGCCAGGTCTAGATAAATTACTGGGGGACCTCTTCCGGGAACAACCCAAAATATGGGTACAATATTTGTGTGCCTTATTTAATGCCGTCCTGAAGGGTTTGGATCCCCCCTATACCTGGCGTGGGGAGGAGATAGTTCCCATATTTAAAAAAGGTTGTCCTCTTTCACCCTCTAACTACAAGCTGATTAGTTAATCGACATAACCCAAAAAACATCTTAGCTGGGTGCTTTTGGACCGTCTGCAGGGCTGGTTGGAAGAAGAACAAATATTAAGTCCCTACCAGGCCGGCTTTAGATCAAACATGTCAACCGTAGTCATTTAGATTACAATTACTTTTCTGGAAAATGGTGACTATAGAGGGTCCTTATATTTGTTGATCTGAAGTCAGCTTTTGATCTGTCCCTCGGGAGAACTCTTGAAGGTGTTGAGTGATCTTGGAATTCCTCCCTACCTTCTTAAAGTTATTTGGAGGCTCCACCTGGGAAATTTTGCCCAAGTACATTGTGGAAAATATGGGGAACTTACTTCCCGTTTCCAGGTTCATAAGGGGGTCCGGCAGGGATGTGTTGTAGCCCCTACGTTATTTTGTCTTTTTATTGACGGTCTTGTTGACCACCTTATAAACATAAAAGACACTCCCAAGTTAGCATCGGGGAGGGTGCCTGCGCTGATGTTTGCTGACGACACCCTGTAACTTCAAAAACAACAATGAGTATCCAGTGCACTCTTGATGACTTTGCCAATTTTTGTAAGTTGTGAGGGCTGTAGATCAACTTAACTAAAACTAAATACATGGTCTTCAATCCCCCCAGCATGACTAGGCCAAACCCTTCTCTAAATGGTACTCCTCTGTGATGTGTTTACTATGGGTACTGTATCGATCCCCCTATTTCTGACCCTTGTCTGGTTAATAATTAACTAGCAGCCATTCAACTGCACAGAAACCTGTTATCTGATTAGCCATACAACGGCACAGAAGCCCGTTATCTGATTAGGTCATAGCGCATGCCATCTCATTAGGCAAGCACTATTTCTCCAGCCTCCTAATAGGCATACGGTGTTCTCAAAACAAATCAAACCTACCACGACCTGGGAAATCCCCACAGCCATTGTTTTGATTTAGCCGAGAACTTCAGTAAAGAATGTGCGAACGACCAGTTCGTATGACATCCTTATTGACGTATTTATGTCCATCCTTACGTCAATCTCGGCACCTTTCAGGTATAAATAATACCGACATTGCCTTAGGCAAACACACGAGGTGGTGACAAGATTGGAGCAGCGAGACTTGCCGAGGAGCCCAGCTGACAGCGAAGCCCACAGACGCTGCCCCTCCTTTCTGACGCGCTGAGAGACGCTGCCTTTTCTCCTGCCGAGAAATCCAGCTCCGGCGCTTCCAGCCGCCCTTGCAGGCAGCTGGGATATCAAGCCCTGAGATAGAGATACCAGCCCTCCAGCCTTCTAAATCCCAGGTACTGAACTGAATAACCCCTTGCAGAGAATTCTTGAAGCAGACCCTTGGCAAAGCAAACTTAACTTAAACTGCTACTTATCTACTCCCGCCCACGTATTAGGCTTAGGTCAGGTACATTGGGGTAGGCGTAGTTAGAAGCACCAGTTGAGTACGATTAGTCAATGTATATATGTATGTATCTATTTTATCCATTTTAAGTATCATATGGCTAAGAAACCATATCAATGCTTTTACAGTATTATTTTATAATTCTGTTATTACTGTATGCACTTTACTTAACGATAAGTATTGCAATAATAGCGATTCATTTCTCTTGTATGAGAAAAGAGACTGATCAATAAATAACATCTTTTTATTGAACACGCCCGTCTCTTCCTTTTCTCTACAATCTGGTGAAACTAAGAATGCACTGAACTGACTGAGTAAAATAAGTTGTCTTTTGTTTTCACACGACTCTAGAGATACACTCTTGATTAGGGGAGAGCAAAGTTGTCATGTTCTATGGTTGTCAGAAACTGAATCCCTTCTTGTCTATCCAGGGAGGTTAAACTCCTCCTTGTCTATTCGAGAAAGTTTCTAGTGAACTCTGAGCTAGCTGGCAAACACTAAACTTTAAGTCTAATATCGTCAGTAGAAGACCTAGTTAACATCTGTCCTACGTCTATACTATTGAAGATATTATTCCAATGCGCAGAGCCTATTGGGATAATAGGAACTACACTACATGGCGCCCAACTGTTTGGATAGGCGATAAATCTAACGTAAGACATTAGAGTAACTCAGTCGTGCTTTTTCACACAGACCCCTTTTCCCCATAATACTCCAAAGACGTCTAGAGTGGGTGAAAGGTTAAATCCGCCAAACTTAGTAGGAGGAGACTCCTATGTATGGTTCTTGGTTTATTCAACGTTGAAGGATACACTGTTCCAAAATATTGTGCATCTAATCTTTGTTTCCATAGAAACCTGATCTGCAAATAAAAAAATAACTTTCTTGACAGTAGAATGTCAGAAAATGAAGAAGAAAGGGAGACAGCTAGAATAGCAGCTCAACTCCTAGCGGCTGACAATAGTCTCCAACAGCAAGACCCGGATGCAATACTCATCCCGGTCAACATAAGGAAATCTATAACTTTAAAACGTATAGAAAATGGGCTGACACCGAGAGGTGGTACAGTCATATTCGTAATTGAGGCACACGAATATCGGCAGACAGAGGTATTCTATTCATGGATAAACTTTCCAGCAGCAAACGCTGTAACAAAGGACTTCCACTATTACAAAATAGAGGAACCTCCAAATGAGTACACTCCTTTCGAGGAGGTGGAAATACCACTCAAATACCAAGAGCACCTGCTCTGGTTTAATGGCGCCCTAAAACATAATAATCACATCACCAGGCTCGGTCCACTAGGTAGACCAGGAGCAACGTGGCCGGTCCTAGCCGGATACACACCACATCCAGACATTGAAGAAATGTCTGCACCAGATCTTTTAGCACAGCTAAAACAATTAATTAAAATACATAGACAATTAGTCCAATATGTAATGCGGACTTCAACAGTCCAACCAGCTATTAAAATTCCACAGCTGATCCCTCACCAGGGGAACACAAATAAAATTACACCACAGAACATACAGTCCTGTCTAGGTAAAGTACCCGCAAAACGGGAACAAATTCCATTCTGGTTAGCACAAAAAATAACTCAAATAGAGGCGGTATTTCCAGATACCACCCCGGTTGAGAAACACAGGATTCTGACTATCTGTCTTCCAATGGGAATCGCACCACATGTGGAGGACTGTGACACTTGGGGTACAGTCTTTGCTTCCATTTACACAAAAACACATGGTGTTCCATCCATGTCAGTAATACCAGATGTGCTAAAACAAATTCAAGATGAATACGGTCCAGAACCTGCTTTAATTCTTGGTATGAAATTACTAAAAGACTTCAAGCAGGTCTCGGCAATATTATTAGCCAATATAAAGGGAGAAGCAGCAAATGTGGCGATCCGCCAGAGGTTGAAAGAGACAGATATAGCAGACCAACCATTTGAAATTGCCAGAATCATAGAAAAATCCTATGAAGAACTAGGAAGAGATAGTTTGGGTGGAAAACCGGTGAAACCCCAACTTATTGAAAATCCTGAAAAGGTATTTATTAAAAATAATCTAAACAATCAAAAAAAGAGCTGGGATGGAAATAAACAATCCACTCCTAAAGAAAAAAGATTCCAGTCCAGAGGAAGGTCTCCTCGGCGGAGAGAAAGATCTCCGGACCAAGGACGCAAGTCTCCCCAAAGGGAGCCCTCTGAGAAAAAATACAACCTTAGAAATAGGAATAATCTAAAAAAACCTGATAGATATCAAGATATTGATACACGTCCCTCTCAATCTTTTGAGACTTCCTTGCAGAAATCGGAAAGAAGAGGACGATCAGAACACAGGGAAGAGCACGTCAAGTCCAAACACAAGGAACCTGCTCATCAAAATAAAAAATTACAGTTTCCAAAAAAGAAGGTAGCCAGTATTAAAGTAATCAAACATGCCGAGAATACTGAGGACACAGCTGAAAAACGGAGAATGGGCTCAGACAATGCTAGACAGCGCAGCAGAAGTGAGCATAGCTCGCAAGATCCTTATGAATCATCTGGAGACAGTGGACACGAATGAATACATTCAGGTGGAAACTGCAGATACCAGAGTTAGCAAACCTCATAAAATATATGAAATAACATTGCGTATAGAGGGGGATAAGACTAGGAAAATAAGGGGTCTCTTTTGGGATAATCTCTCCAAGGGCTATGATATCCTTCTAGCTGAAAGAGACTGGCCACCAGAGTTTGTCAGGGAGTGCCCTCATGGCGAAGAAATAATTATGCCTGCCTTCCTAAATCATATTCCAATTCATAAAAAATATACACTTGCAAGAAAGTGGGCAGTAGCCCAAGCCCCTGCATTATATAAAAACCATGTGGGATGGGATGAGGACTCTCCTCCTCACAAAATCCAGTTAAAATCACAACCTACTGCTCAGAGGCAGTACCCAATTAAGCAAGAAGCTAGAAAACGGGTAAAAGAGATCCTAGATTAACTTGAATACCAGGGGGTGATTGAAACTTGCACCTCACAAATGAATAATCCTTTGTTTCCTGTCTCCAAACCAGACAATTCATATCGTCTTGTTTTGGACTACAGACACCTTAACTCATGTTGCAAAACCTTTGCAGTACAAAACTCGCATAGTGCTGCACTAATGAATAACATAGTGCGCAAAAAATACAAAACAACATTAGACATCTCTAATGGATTCTTCTGTCAAAATATAGCACCAGAGAGCAGATATTTGACCGCGTTCTCAATAAATGGCGCGCAAAAAAATTTCTGTCGTTTGCCCCAGGGGTTTAAGAACAGCCCAGGATTATTCTCAGCAAGAGTAACAGAATTACTACAAATATATGATGATGAGGCATTATCTTATGTCGATGACATCTATCTAACAGATGATGACTTGGATACTCACTTGAAGAGAGTGAACACCATAATACTTGGGTTCGCAGCAGAGGGTTACAAATTGAACTTTAAAAAAGTTAAGAATTGCCCATCTAACTGTCCTGTTTTTAGGATATGAACTATCAAGTGAAGGCAAAAGCCTGGCTGACAATTTCCTAGAGAAATGTGCTGTAATCCAAGCACCTAGAACACTAAAAAACTTACAATCAATTCTAGGTTTCCTAAATTTCAGAAGAACTTACATTATAAATTATGCAGAGAGAGTTAAACCTCTCTATGATCTTATAAAACCAGATTTTAAAAGAATCAATTGGACTCAAAAACACACAGAAATTTTTAGATCTTTACAAACAGATATGTTAGTTAAAACAAAATTACAAACACGTGACAACACACGCAACCTTGTGATTCGAGTCATCCCAGGAAGATGCGGATTCACATACCTGACCTCTAATGAAGGAGAGAAGGTACCAATTGCATACAGATCACATTTGTACACAGAAGCTGAAAAAAGGTTCAGCATTAAGGAAAACATTGTTCATGCGGTTCAAACAGCTGTAGCAAAAGAAAAATACCAAGCCGACGGTAGACAGGTTACAGTCAGAACAGCAGAATCAGCTTTTGAGGCATTAACAACTCCATGTAATTTACCGACAAAGGCACTGAATCCAGAATGGATACAATGGGTAAATTCTGTTGCTACAGACAAAGTAAAATACTATTTTGACCCGGAAATGAAAGAATTAAAATATCTAGAATATGAGAGAGAATACCCTCTGCCAATCGACATTCTGCCTTTACGACAGTACGCCTGTGTAATATATACAGACGGTCATGCTCAACCCTCAGTTTGGGGAGAGCTGGCTTACAACGCCACATGCGAAATTGTAAAAGACGTGTGGCGCGGAGGTAAATTAAGACCTCTACTTAAAAAAACACACTCAGTGGAAAATAATTCAGAACAACAAACTGAAATAATAGCGTTAAAAATGGCGCTAGATAATGCCGATTGCGAATTCCCGACACTTATAGTGTGCGATTCGTATTACTGCGTCAAATCATACAATAACGATTTACAGAAATGGATTCAAAACGGTTACAAAGATGACACAGGTGCAACAATAAAGCAAAAAGTGCTTTGGGAACAAGTAGTTCTTTTACAGAAAGAACTACCAAAAACTCACGTGATACACTCACTGAGTCATCAGCGTGATGGCGTTCACGTTGCAGGGAATTCATTGGCTGAGACAGCCACAGCGGTAGCAACTAAATCGGCTTTCGTAGCTACAAAAAAGCGTGCAGTAAAATACATTGACGGAGAAACTGTGCTGGCAGTAAAAACGTCATCAAAAGGCGACTGCTCAGCGCTACCGATCAATTACCCACTCAATTATACATACATAATCGATGCAAACTCAGTCCCTTTTGCTCGAATCCCTGGAGTGGGGGATAGAGTAATTCCAAACACGGACAGGAGAGGCTTGTTAATAGCAGACGCACATATGGGTGAGGGTCTCAGACACCTCAAGCTAAAAGATTCTCTGGAAGAATTACAATCAGTGTACTGGTGGCCAGGCATGAGCCTGCATCATCACATTTTTGTAAAAAACTGCCCAGACTGCAATAGAGATCGCAGTGGCGAAAGAAACGGTTTAATACCATGGCGTTTCACTCCAGAATGTCTCAAATCAACAAAAAGAATAAAAACCCAGTATGAATAATGCGTCACATTAACATGTAAAGACTATTTTTCACTTATATAGTAGACCCCAACTTTCGGCTGACGTCGGAACTGTTATACAAAGATTTGCGAGTCTAGAATGGCATATACGCTAGAAGTATGTTACGTTCTGACCAAAATCTTTCCTTTAGCACTAAAACAGCTTATGGGGAGTGCCTGGCCAGAATAAACATTGCATTGCGGGACTCTTCTCACTTCCTTCCTGAGGGAAACGGGATGGTGTAAAGAAAAAACCAAGGCATAAAGCAATCTATAACAGCAAAGATATTAGGTTCAGGAGTTGGGTGGGTCAAACATTTAATAAGTGTCCAACGTAGTCTAAATAACCTGCCAAGAAATTCTCTGAAAGGACTCAGTCCGTACGAACTATTGTTTGGGACTAGAATGTTAATCCAGGACTTAGATAGTCAGACTTCAGTGGTTAAAGAAAAATGCTTTGATATCAAAGATCGCTTGGCTATTTTACAGGACTTAAATAAAACAAGAAAAGACCTGAGCAACATAAAGTTGAAACAGCAGCCAACAACCACTGAAGAAAAACCACCTGTCCCAGCAAGGCCTGTCTGGATTCCAAAAGTCGGGGATCTGGTCAGAGAGAAGATCGCTGTAAAGAAGGAATTTGGGCCTTCTTACAGAAAAGCAGTTCCTGTCTTGTCTATCAACGGGACAAGATCAGTAGTACTACCGCCCCTTGCTGGTAAAAAGGAGAACCGAGTCATATCCATCGACCTGGTTAAACCACAATCATGTGGCCGATAACAAATAGTAGGCCAAGTGGACTCCCAAGAAGTAGCAGAACACCAAAGTTTGCTACATCAACAGAGGTTCAAACTGAAAGACTGATCACATTTGGAAAATCTACAGTGAAACAACAAGGACTATGCAACAAAGCAATGGAACTTGAACCTCTTAAAACCCAAATCAAAGCTTTTCATCAAGAAACACCGATCTACGATGATGTAACTACAGACTTTTCTAATGAAACAAAGCAAAATCCAAAAGCAAAAAGTAATCCAGGAGCAATTGGAACAATTGACAGAACGGCATCCGGCTACTTCATCAACTTCGATGATTTTTCTGAAGATCCAAGTGAACCAGAAGTACAGCCATCAACAAAAACTTTTAAAGACAAAGCAAAGGAACTTTTTCATCAACTAAAGGGAACCTATCTGACTTCTCCATGGATTGAAATTTGGGTGACATTAGGTGCATTTGTCCTCATACTTTGGCTCATCATGGTACTATGCTTGGGACATTTCATTGAGGGAAAATATGCTAAAATGGACACAGCAAGCCAGAAAATCAACTTGGTCCTTAAACCACACACATCTTCACACGTCAAGAAAAGAGAACTTTCTTCAGTAAACTTCACAGCCAATCCTATACCAGGCGGTGTAGCATGGGACAATACTGATTATGAAATCTATGGCCCGGTTGAAATCCTGAAGTATCCACATCAATTTAAGATCTCGTTAAGTGACTTTGTAAAACCAAGTACATTTGCTGATGATTGGGACTTTGAAAGTATTAATGATATAATGTCTGACCTATTAATGTCTGCTAAATTTACAGAACATGATTATTTGCAGGGTTCGTCTAATTATGATCAAATGTTCTGCTACAACCACTATGGTAACCATTATCTCCATAAATCTGCACAACCTAGAAATGTTTTAAATTATAACCAATGGGAACATTGTGCTACTCCTCCAAAGGGTAGTTCTAAAACATGTTATGATAAATATTCATATTTTTCTGGGTTTAACACAAGTAATGCAGAAACATTTTATTTCAAATTGTCAAATAAGACAGGTATGACAGGTA